>NC_137141.1:17191295-18391295 GCF_949319135.1 Squalius cephalus | reverse complement strand
CATTTGACTGACACTGCTGCTGGATCTTGCTGAGTTCACAGGCGACTCTGATCTCTCAACTATTCTAGTATAACGTTGCAAAGGGAAAGCTGCTCTGTTGTGTAGATGACTGCAGGTTAACTTGCATCTCTATTCAGCACTGCAAAAAATCAATTCTCTCTCTCTTTCTGCTCCTCTCAGTAGGCCATGTATCATGTATCTCTGAGGTAATGGGGCACTGGTGTTGATTTGGGAGGAGGCTGTTCGTATGAGATGACGTGTGTCGTATGCCCTTCTCGAACAGTCGAAAAAGCATTTGTAATGCTATTTATGAGTTATGGCTTTAGATTTAGGGTGGTGACTAGGGTTGGGTATCGTTTTTTTTTTTTTTTTTTTTTTCAAAACCGGTGCCAAATCGATACTTTTAAAACAGTACTGGTGCCTGAACCGATACTTTAAAAAAAAATAGAGAGCCTCAAAACGACGGTGAATGACATTAAATAATGGCTTTTTTATTGAAAAATATAAAATCTTAAAATTGAATATATTAAAATTGTAGAGTAAATATATAAATATAAGTAGTCGAAATACAAAACACAACAAATTTACATAACAAATTCACAGTAAAACTTAAGCCACCTAACCCAAATACAATAATTTAACACTAAATAACACTACAGTACCAATAACAGCTAGGCCTAAGTATTCGGTATGCTACAAACCAGCTTTAAATTTCAGCAATTCTTTTCACATTTTTTTTTCCTTTTCTGGCCAAATACGACACCTCTCCTGACTTATTGCATGTCCTGCATAAGGTGAGCGTTATTGTTGCAGTAAACTTGCACATCGTTCTTGAATGAATAATTTGTTAGATGTACGCCGTCTGTTATTGTATGGACTCGACCTTACATTTTCACACTAAACATGACGCGGAACAAAATGAACCGTGATTGGTTGCATTACATGTCTGTCAGTCAGTCCTTGGCTGATATTTTTATTCTTAAATACATGTAAGTGAATGTGTTTTGTCATTTAAGAAACCTTTATAATGATAATGATTCACGTTAGTTGATCTATAACGCACAATGGGCGCCATGTTAGTACGCAATGCAGTTCAGAGAATTGTATCTGTTAGATTTAGACCTACAACATGTCAATTCATCCACTTCTCCCGAAATACATTAAAGTAAGTGGCTGGTGAAGTGTGAGAAGAACAGAGTAAATTGTATAGTTACCTACACAATGTGTATCTAAACACGTCACTCCGTTTCGGAGAACCAGAGGGCAAATATTTAATGGAATATTTGCAGGAACACCCACTCCAAACATTAGTAAACCGTAGTAGATTGCATTTCTTTATTTAGAGCAGGTGGTCTCGATTGAGCCCAAACAGAACAGAAGACAATGCATAGATCACGGAGTGAAATGACATGCTGCTTGGCTAAAGCTATAGGACTTCCGGTATCCAATCCGTCACAAATATAATGCATTTCCAATGTCATTTGAAAGTTCAACCAATGGAAACTGGATCTCAGGTGTGGTATGTGGGTATAGTGGGTAGGGAGGATGTGTAGAGACCAATTGGACACTGTTTTACAGCTGAATTGGATTGATCGCTCAGGAGTGCGTTTCCCAAAAGCATCTTTAGCCAACTACGGTCGCAAGGTCTGTTGAATTGGATTGATAACAACGGAACTTGCGACCATATTTTTGGGGAACGCACCCCAGATTGACAGTTCTTGATTTACTATGCACCATAGAATAGGAGCGCATAGCTGAAAAAGCACTGGAAGATCACCTCTCATTAGTTTATTCTATGTACTTTTATTGTGGTATTTACACAAGTAAGTAGTTCTTATGTTCAGTAAAATTACAGTTTTTGGACTCTTGGTTAATTATGTTTCGAAATAAACTGCTAGCATACCTAATCCATTGAATGGCTTCAAGACATTAATACATTTATAATAGGTAACTACGGCGCGGTCATCGATTAATCATTCGCATCCCTACTGACAACCCTAACAGACAGAGAGAAAGTAATAAGATTGCAGCAGTCGCAGCTGTTGTGTGGCTTCTCTCACCCACTGTGTGTGGGAGGAGTGTTTGTGTATGAATGTGAGTGTTTATTTGTGTGTATGTGTTTGTGAGTGAATAGGGCCAGCTGGACACAGTTAGTGTGAGCGAGATGACCGGACGGCTGTGTTTTTGGCATTTATAGTGCTGCGTTTCTGAATGGACCTTCACATACACGTGAACTGGAGCAGCCCTGCCCTGTCAATGGCATGTCTTTGAGATGGCTTGTCTTGATAGCTGTTAGCGGCTTGATCGTATATAACTGAGCTCAGTGTGTTTTGCTTTCAGGCCTTAAAAATCATTTACATTTATTCATTTAGCAGATGCTTTTATCCGAAGCGACTTACAATTGGAATTGGAATCGAAATTGCTAAAATTCAAACATTACCCAACCCTAGGGTACTTGTATTTTGAACTTCCAAAGAATTAGCTTCAAGTGCCTTCAATGTGGTTACTGAATTTATTTCATTGCTAGCATACACAGACAGAGGGGTCTGTACAAAATTACAACTCGGGATCACACACTACAGTGTAGCTTCTGCTGTAAACTGTACTGTTCACACAGAATTCATTGGAAAATTATATTTATTAAAAAAAAAATTAAAGAAAACACTTGTTTTTCAGCTTGAGATATGGATACACTTTACGTTTTCCCTTTTCCTGATCTGTTTTCATTTACCAGGGAATTCTTTACTTGACAACATGATGGATTCGCTTTTCTGTATCTCTGCATTTGGTTATTATTTTTGGAAAAAATTCAAACCAAAAGTTACAGAGTAAGAGGCCATTTGTCTCAGACATGTTGAGATTTGAGAACTGTAAAAAAAAAAATATATAATTCATAATGGATCAAAACTGTAGTGTGTGATCCAGAGTTGTAATATTTTACAGATGTCTCTGTGTGTGCTAGCCATGGAATAAAATCATCAACCAGATTGAAGGCGCTTGAAGCTATTTCTCTCTTTGGAAGTTCAAAATACAAGTACCGGTTAGGTATCGTTCGAATTTTAGTGATTTCGATTCGAATTCTGCTTATCAATTCTGATTTTTATTGAATCCCAGTTTCGATTCCAACATGGTAAAAAAAAAAAAAGTCAAACATTTAGATATCAAACATATTTATTCTGTGTCTTTTGGCAAAACTTGAATACCATGAACAAAAATTAGCAGCCAAAAGAACAACTAACTAAACTATACTTAAGTATCCTAACCTTACAAGTACCCCAGATACTCCCATGTTGATCTGTTGAAGATTTGATGAATATGAACATAAACTCAACAAAAAGCCACTGAAGAGTTTTTCTGAAGACGACGTGGCGTTTAATTAAGTTAGGATTAAGAATTAACTTTAAAGAGTTTTTTACTTTATAATATTACAATTAATTTTGCAACTATAAGTCAAGTCACCTTCATTTATATAGTGCTTTTAACAACATAGATTGTTTCAAAGCAGCTTTACAGTGATAATAGGAAATTAAAGTAACAGCGATTGTTTTGGCTTTACAGCAGTTCTAGAATAAAGTTATTGTCCAGCTTAAGTTAGTTTGATTTTGATTGGCCGCTAACACGACACCGTTCTAACAGAAAACCCTTAAGTTCTCTCTGCGCAAACTTTAAAAACGTGATAACTAAACTATAACCTGTTAATATGTTTGTTTTCTTCTTTTCTCTGATTTTGGCAAATTTCCTTTGGTCTGCTTCAGTCCTGACATTTGTCTTAAAATAATGGTGCCATGAACACTGTCCAAACATTTGTCCTGCATTTTCATTTGATATAAGAGAACAGTCTAGCATTAATATTTGTTTTTTCTTTCTAATTCTGTTTTGTCTGGGGAAATGAGGCATGTGACCTCAAAGTAAGTAAAAGTTCCTCAGTAAGGAGTGGGGGGGGGGGGGGGGGGGGTCTGAGAATGATTTTCTTTTTCTCTTTTTCTGAGAATGGCAGAAAAAGCCCATTCACATAACATTTTTCTATTGATATCTAATTATCAAAAAAACAAAAAAAAAAAACAGGAAAGTGACATTTATGACTGGCATTTTGAGTTGATTGTACAACCTTCATATTTAAAAATATCTCAGATCTCTGATTCTCACTCTTCACTTTGACTAAACTATATCACAATGTTGCATATTTTATAGATAATAGATTCCAGACCTAAGATCGCTTTTGTCTGTGCATGTCAGTGATCCATATGTCTCTGAACTCTATTATTTCTGTGTACTAGGCTGCTTGGAATTCTTCTGAATTTGTAATTCCACAGAGGAGGGATGACCTCTGACTCCTCCTGCTTCCTGTCAGAATTTTGTATAACATTCCAGAACGGAGCTTGAACACCCCGTTTATTCACTCCCTTTCTCTTGTGGACAAGAGGAGGGGTGAAAACAGGATACTTTTTTCTCCCTCCATCCTCTCTCTCATTTATGTTTATTTTTGCTGCTTGGATCAACGCATGTGTATTGGGTCTAGTATGTATGATCGCCTCATTGAAAGAGTCCTTTTGTGTTCTGTGTTTTCTGAAACTTAAGATGTGAGTTGGATTTGAACTTTTCCAAAAACCTGCTGAGTAAACATTAAAAATTTTGCTCAATAATAATGCACCTAAATGGCCAACAACTTAAAGTAATAACTTCATCTTGATAGTTTTTTTTTTACTATATTATATTTTATTTGTGTAGGTTTTGTGTTAAAACAGCTCATTATGTCAACCAATCCTGAGTAAAATAATTGATTTACATTGTTTTTTTCTTGTTGACAACAATTCAAGGTACATCTATTCAGGTCAGGCCAGTCTATAGATACATTTATTTTCATGCTTATGTGTAAATAAGTCTTTAAAACAGCAGGAAAATCAAAGGAATAGATCCATTTCACACTCTGGTCATAATGCAAGTAATTTCCCACCGTTTATGCCCATTTTCTGCTTTCCAGTTCCCACGCATGTTTGGATTCTCTGTTGTGACTTAAAGAGCCTTATTGAAAAGACGTGTAATACACATACACACACGTACAAAACACAATCACAGCCCTAATCAAGTATAGCTCTCAATCAGCCACCAGGCAAACGGTCACCATTGACGTTGTGTAATTACCTTCACGCAACTTTAATGTGTTATAATGAAGTACAGTGAGCCGTGTTGCCATGTAAACAAACTTAAGTTCCTTTAACCCGCAAATCCATTCGCGGAAAAGTATAAAAAGATGGTCAAGTGTGTGTTTCTGAATAACACTTCACTTATAGGCATTTATCATTATAGACAATCATTTTACTCCTTCAGTATTGATTTTGATGTTCCATTGTCCCATTTTAAAATCAATCTCGGTAGCTGGAGCTTGTGCATGTGGTGAGTGGTTGAAATGAAGTGCGAGCTGCAGGTAGCCAGTCACTCAACCCGTAATTACTCGCTGAAGAGCGCCACGCTTATTCTGTTCACTCTGCCGCTCAGTATGGGGTAAAGGCGGGAAAAAAGGATGAATGCTCAGAAAAACGTGGCATCCCGCGGAGTGAGGAACCCGGGTGCTCGTTTAGTGTTCAGGGTGCTCAGCATCCAAGTGTTTTAGCGAAGCTATTAGGCCCGGCTAATGAGGACGACGGGAATGGACAAATACAACCTCTAATTCGATTCAAATGTCAGTGTGGAGGGGAGCAGCTGTTGCTGTAGTGGTCTAAAGCTCTTAAAGGATTTGATGATTTTATGACCAAATAATGTAAAATGTTAGACATAAGCGATGTTATAAAAAAAGGTATGGCCAAATGAATGGTCTTTCAGACGAATTCGCTGAACATTAATTGAGGCTTTTAAGTCTCGTTCCCACTGAAAATAATTTCCAGAAGAATCACCATTGATGGTGCCATTTAGTCCTGGTCTCCATCTGTGACCATGAAACTGAGCCTTAGAGTGCTTCCTGATATTCCCAATGCCATTTAAATGTATTTTAATGGCAACCCAAAAGAAAAGTTTTTGGTTATCTTCAAGAATTGCAGTATTTTGACTAATTTTCAAAAAGGTCCAACTGACGCAATATAAAACAGAGAAACATCCATGTGTTCGGGGAAAAAAACATTCAAATGGAGAACCTACTGTAGACTAAATGTGTGGTCATATTGACTTTTTTTTTTTTTGGTGAATTTTCATTTAAATTTGAATCCATGTGATCCCAATCACTCTTGAGGTTGAAAGATTTCGCAACAGATTTAAGTTGGCATTGCGGATTCACGGATTGAGAAGCAGAAATCTGCTAGGTTTGAGCTGTGCTTCATATATCGCTACACTATGAACAATAGACATTTCACAAACAGCTTCTGCTTAATACATTGTTTCTCAACTGACAACCAAACAGTAACAAAAATGTTTATTATACAAAGCAAAGGCAAACAAAATTGTCTTTAAAACACTGAAATTTATTAATATTATCATTCTCTGTATAAGCCCAACAATGCACTAAATTATTAACTTGAATATAGGCTTGTCTTTGTAGTTTGAATGTTTGATTTGAATGTTAAACTTTCTTTCTTCTGTTTCTTTCACTTTGCAGATGCAATGGCTACTCCATCTCCAGCCAAGAGTATGGGCGACCCAGGCATCACGCCACTTTCCCCCACACATGTACTGGTGAGCTCAGCTTTTTATTGCCAGCATGACGTCACCCATTACATGAAGGAAATGTCCGGTGTGCAAATGGGGCCTTAATGGATCGTCTTATTTACCCTGAGCTGCAATTACATGCAACAATTTAATGCTTGACATATACTTGACAGTATCTCTCTACCTCTTTTCATGTCTCTCAGTTTCCCTCTGCTTCTTTTCCCTTTTGTCTTTCTACAGAATGCCTCAGAAGAGAATGAGCCTACGAGGCACCCCTATGTGGTGGTGGTGGCCATCGACTTTGGCACCACCTCCAGTGGCTACGCATATGCCTTCAATAAAGAACCAGAGTGCATTCACACTATGAGGTGAGACAAAAGGGGCAGAGAGAGAGAGAGATAGAGTGGGGGTGTACCTGTAAAAGAAAAGCTCAAATGAGATTCCTAAAAGGACTCTTAAAAAAAAAAAAAGACATATATATTCATTAATATAATTTTATAATTCATTATAAATTATTATTTATTAACAATTTTAAAATCATATAAAAGTAGTTTTTTTATATTCCTTTAAAGGGGGGGTGAAACACTCAGTTTCAGTCAATCTCATGTTAATCTTGAGTACATATAGAGTAGTATTGCATCCTTCATATCTCCAAAAAGTCTTTAGTTTTATTATATTTATAAAAGAAAAATAGACTGTACCGAGTCTTTCCGGAAAAAAACGAGCGGCTGGAGGCGTGCCGTGTGGGCGGAGCGCCGATAGCTAACAACACACAGGCATTTGAAGCAGTTTTACTCACCGCCTGCGGTTCCAACGCACGACCGTGAACCTTTATCGTTGTGGGACTGCTCCATCCTTAAGCATTAGACGATCTGCAAATCCGGCGTCGAACTGGGCCTTGTTTATAAAACCTATGCAGCGCTGCCGATGATTTCCTGTTGAAGCGCGTTGATGTGCGCGGTCTCGCTCTCCTCTGGTCGACGTGTGCGCGGGCGCGCTTTTCCGGGAGAAATGCACATATAAGGAGTTCCACTCTCGTCTACGTCATGAGATCCACGATCGAAAAAAAACAGCCGAAACTTGTACCAACCCGGAAGTAAGATTTTCGGCACAGAAATTCTCCGTTATTCGTCCAAAATATATTTTTTTCAACTTTGGCCATGTTTAGCATGAGAATCCATCTCTTTAACACTGTAAACAACTCTGAATACATGAAACACCATTGTACCCCCCCTTTAAATTTTATATATATATATAAAATTTAATTAATGATGTTACTCAAGCAAAAAAAATAAAAATAAATAAATAAATATATATATATATATATATATATTTATTTTTTTATTTTTTTATTTTTTTTTGCTTGAGTAACATCATTTTATGTAGAAAGTACCTTTTTTTTCTATTTTTTTTTTCTATCCTTCAGTACAGTTTTGAGTAAATTATGTTCGAACAGAGCATTCAAAAAAACTGTGCTCAACAGTATACTCCTATATGTGTAGTGCATCTCTTCTGAAGACATTAATATGATTGGCCATTAGAAGGTCATGTCTCTATTTAAGTCGAACGTACAGGTGTCTTTCTCTCTGGGCACTTAGATGCCCCATTAAAATTCATTAGATATATACAGTCCCACTGCGTGTATAATGGTCTGAACCACGTAACATTAGTGGGTGCGTGTGTTGTATATGAAGGTAAACCCACAGCTGCTCTGCTACCCTGACCTACTTGGTCATGTGACCTTTGACTCCAAGGTCAGCTCTCCAGAGTACCTGCTGGGCAGAGTCAGCCACGTGTTTCCCGCCCAAATGGGCATGTGGGTTTCATTTTAGGCATCAGACTCATTATGAAAGTCAGAAATAGGATTCTATTTGTTAAACCGCACAAGTACAGCTGTAAGAGGGTGTGCGCACATATATTCACAAATTAAAAGATGGTTTGAATACAAGCGTGAATAGAGGCATGAAAAAATTTAAAGATAAGCCTCCTGCTTTCCATTGAAACAAGAAGGCCATTGCATATACAGTACAGATATATTTAGCTCTGTCTGACAAGTACTCTTAGCATTCCGTTGTCTATGGCTATAGTATTCATTTAGGATCTTAACTGTCAAATGTGGACAACGAGAGAGTGGGAGATGAGAAGGAAAAAAGGAATGAGTTAAATTGAGACTGCTCTTCTTTGGAAAAACCAGTTCCTTCCTTCAATCTGGTTAATTTGAATAGTGTTTTGACTGCTGCTACAGATTTACAAGCACAAATAGCCAAAGGCCTCTGAGATTATTTGGGTTGGACTGATAGTCTAGCCCCTAAACCTTTACATAAACTCAGCTTTCCTTGTAAAAACTCACACAACTCATTTACTAAATCTGTTTATAGTCAAGAAGACAGCTGCTTTGAGTTGGTTAACAGGAGATGAATGGATCAACTTCAAGTCTGTCCTGATTCCACAGAATCCCAGAGTAATTTTTTGGTTTGTTCACAGAGACCCATATTATTAACTCTGGTAAGCTGATACCTTATGGACTATTACAGTTATGCCAATAATTGCCAATTGACTTGTAATTACAGTAATAAGTTTGGTTATATAGTGCCCCCAAAATGTATTTAGATATGTAATATCTATAAATGTCAGTGCTTTACACAACAACATATCAAACAAAGCAGCAAACAGATGATAACCTTTTTACCAATTGGTCCCAATGTAGTTTTAGTGGATCCATGAAATCTCTTTATTATTATAGGGTGCATGTAGTCAGTGCTCTATTGTAAAAAATTTGTCATATGCAGTTCTCTCTCTGTCAGTTCAGACAGTCTGTAGTCGAGGTGCATGTTCTGTTTTTCCACTGAGGTCCTTCGTCCTGGAAGTAAAAGGCCATGAATATTTTAAATACCTCTGTCTCTGTATAATGCTTGAGCTGGTTTTATGACTGCCTTGATATGGATAATGATGGATAATCATCTGTATGATGCATGATTGGGTTGAGTGATACTGTAGGTCATCTTAGGTAAGTTGAAAAGGCTCTCTCCTAATTAGGAGAAGAAGTGAAAAGCTAAAAGCTTCTACCCAATGAAATTATTTCCTGATCCCATCAGATTTCTGTAGAATTCACTCTCTCATTGGTTGTTTTTCCTTTGTTGCTAGGCGCTGGGAGGGTGGAGACCCAGGTGTGTCCAATCAGAAGACGCCCACCACCATTCTACTGACCCCAGACAAGAAGTTCCACAGTTTTGGTTATGCAGCCCGAGATTTTTACCATGACTTGGATCCCACCGAGTCTAAGCAATGGCTCTATTTGGAGAAGTTTAAAATGAAACTACACACCACTGCAGTAAGGACAGATTCCTACGATATTTTTTATTAGTGTTGACTTGGCGTTGCAGCACAAATATGCATTGAGGGAATATTGATCATAAATGTGAGGACATGGTCTTCTGCCTGATACTGCAGGGATATATTCATAAATTACTGGCCACTGCATAACTTAACAAGTAATGCAAACAAACTCATTATTAACAGGTGAACCTATCAAAGCTTTAAGACACTGAAGCAATGCTGTTATTGAGTTGTCTAGTTTTATTAAATCTAAATGAATTCTCTTAACTGTTATACAGTATATTTCCCTCATTGTGAATGATGTGATAAGTCTATTGAAGTACAAATACATTTTGATTTTACATGTCAAGCTCTTTCTTGTTTCTGAGAGGCATTTATTGTCATTTTATCTTTTGCAGAATCTGTCCATTGATACGGATTTACATGCGGCCAATGGGAAAAGGGTGAAAGCTCTGGATATTTTTGCTTATGCGCTGGCCTTTTTTAAGGAGCAGGCTCTTAAGGTATGTCTTACTCCCATGATCATACAGAATGCTATGTTAAACCCAGTCAATTCACATCATGTTAACGTACTTTACTGTTTGAAAGTGTGAGGTTGGTAAAATATTTTTTAAAGTTTTAGAAAGAAATCTTGTATGCTCGCCAAGGCTGCTTTTTTTTTTTTTTAAATCAAAAATACAGTAAAAACTGTTATATTGTGAAATATTATTATAATTTAAAGTAACTGTTTTCTATTTGAATATATTTTAAAATGTAATTTAAACCTGTGATGCAAGGTTTCATCATGATCATTCAGAAATCATTCTAATTTGCATATTTGGTGCTCAAGAAACCATTTCTTATTATTATCATCACAGTTGAAAACAGTTGTGCTGCTTAATATTTTTGTGGAAACCATGATACATTTTATTTCAGGATCAAAATCTTTTGTAGTAATGTCTTTACTGTTACAATTACAATTTAATGCGTTCTTCCTGAATAAAAGTATTTACTGACCTCAAAATGGATTTTTCTCATTGGATACAGGAGCTGAGCGACCAAGCTGGGGCGGATTTTGACAATGCTGATGTCAGATGGGTCATCACTGTACCGGCCATCTGGAAGATGCCGGCCAAGCAGTTTATGAGAGAGGCAGCGTATAAGGTATAACGTTTCTTTCTCACAGCCGCATATGCTCAAAAATGCACGTCTCGCTTTGATAAACGACCTACTTTGTGTTTTGAAATTGGAGAGAGGTCTATGTGTAATGTGTGAAACCCTTGAGTCATTACATTAATTGAAAGCACATTAAGCACAAGTTTGAAGTATGGGTTGTACAGATCCCTGGTGGATGTTTTAAGGTACTGCAACGCTTTAGTTGAGCTGTTAACTTGAAATAGAGGAGGTAAAAGAGCACTGTTTTGCTGGCAATCTAAAAAATTAAAGGAATGAGATATACAGAAATACAGGATGTAAATGGGAAGAGAGGAAAGGCAGAGATTAACGGAAAAGGAAAAAGGAAAGACACTTATCTCATCCCTTAGATACAGCCTCTGTTTGTTTGTTTTAACCGTCTCTTAACTGGACCACCTAAAGAGACCCCATACAATGTGGTACTGTATCGCTGACTCGCTGTTTGTCTATGTCATTGCTGGCAGCATTGTGAGTCTTTGTTTGTGGATCTGTAGTCGAGACATGTGGCCTGTGTGTGTGTGTGTGTGTACAGTAGTCATATGAGCTGCATTATTGAGATATTTATACCTGGTTACAAGTGATTACAAGTGGTCAGGTGACACAGATTGCTGTTTACACCTGGTTTTGATATGCAGCTTCAGTTTATCATTCATATTAGTCATATTGAAGATGTTTTGTGAAGAATTTTTTTTAGGTCAAATTGTTGTTTTCTTTTTGAAATGTAAAGCCTTGTAGTGAAGTGATTGGTTGACAAGCAAGTAGGGTGAATTTTCTTGCACTGAAGAGAGACCGAAAGGGAGGAAGAGCAGGGTGTGGCCTCGGCGTCTCTCATCTCTATCCAAAGCAAAGAAGAAATGAGGCGGGGAAGGCAAGAGTGGGTGAGCTACATCAATACACAGTAAGAAAAGAGAGAGAACAGTGGGAAAAAGAGAGTAGAGAAAAATAGGGAGTCTGCAACACTTGATATCTGCAGTGGGAATTCCTGCAAAGCTTGCCTCAGGAGCGTGTGTGTGTGTGTGTGTGTGTGTGTGCGCAGTGACTCAGCTCTTCATCTGCTGGATCAGGAGAATTGAAAGAAAGGACACTGCATTCACCCTTACCTCTGTCTCGCTCTCTGCATCCCTTTTTGCTCACACTGCCGTCCCATATCTCACCGAATCCTGCAGCACTCACAGCAAACAGTGTCACTCAGCACAGCGTGTGTGTGGTGTTTCTTTACATTTTTACACTCCCTCATATTTGAAGTGAGGTAATATGATGTATCTGTCCATCCATTTGCGTTATTTACACATTTCTTTACCCGGTAAGTGAGTCATGACAGGTAATATTTAGGTGGGGATGTTTTGGGTTGTGCTGCAATAACTGTTTTAGATTTTATAGGTAGTTGACTTCAGGCAATAACAGCAGAATCCTGCAGTGTGACATTCAAATACAATTTGTCAATACAATACAATACATTTTATTTGTTTTATTTATATTAATTTAAAATACTCAAAGGTAAATAAAATAGTGAAAAATATACACACTTGAGAGGTCAGCCGTTAGCTAAAACAGTTTGGGGGCTTCTGAAATGGTTTTATTAGAAAATATTTATGAAATATCTTAAATTGCCTATAGATTGTGTGGCCATCCTATAATAATATAGACAGAAATATGCTTGTGTGCGTGACCAGTGTTTTTTTTTTTTTTTTTTTTTTCAGTTAGTAATTTAAAACTTAAACTTATTATTTCAGTTACATACAGTCAACATTTCTCATTTTTGTGTAGTTTTTTTTATTTTTTATCTGATATTTCAGCTTTATCTCAATTAACAATTTTTACAAAAATTTTTTTTTTAGTTAACGATAATTACTATAAGGTCTGATAAAAAAAAGAGACTAAGATAAAAGTCTCTTATCAACAGACCTCAGATTTCGTGTGGGATTGTATGGACAGAGTAGCTCGGACGGAGTAGCTCGGTGCCAGATTATTTAAGGAGGTAGCCAATGCAGCGTTTTCAAAATTGGAGAAATGTGATCAAATTTACGTTTTCTTTTGAGGAAATTTGCAGCGGCATTTTGTACTAATTGGAGACGAGCAATAGAGTATTTGGACATGCCATAGTAAAGAGAGTTGCAATAATCCAAAAGATATGTAATGAGTGCATGGATAGCAATCTCTAAGGTTTTCTCAGAGAGAGAGAATTTAATCTTTGAGAGAAGACGTACCTGGAAAAAACAACAACTAATCACCGCATTTATTTGTTTTTCAAATTTGAGGTTCTGATCCCAGAAAACACCTAATGCATTAATGCAGGATGAAGTAAAAGGAGCAAGGTAATCCAGGTCAATGTTACTGCTCTTAAAGTTTTAATGGGGCCAAAGACTATAACCTCGGTTTTAGATTCCTTCAGAAATAAGACATTTTGAGAGAACCACATTTTCACTTCATCTAGGCATGCAAAAAGAGATTTCAGAGCAGCATGGTTGTTGCGTTTCGGAGGTAAATACATTTGGGTATCATCTGCATAGCAGTGAAATGATACACCATGCTTTCTGAAAATGGAGCCCAGAGGAAGTAAATACAGGGAAAAAAGAATGGGTGCGAGAATTGAACCCTGCGGCACTCCATAGGAGGGTTGAGCAGGCGAGGAAGAAAAATTGCCCAGTATAACAGAGAAACTTCTATTCGTTAAATATGACTTAAACCAACTGAGGACAGTTCCCTGGATGCCCACAAAACATTCTAGACGGGAAAAGAAAATTTTATGATCAACTGTATCAAAAGCAGAGAGTCAAGTCACTTAACAGTGTATCGTTAAAAAACCCGTAATAAAGCCGACTCGGTGCTGTGCAAAGGCTTAAAGCCAGACTGGAAAGTTTCAAAGATTTGATTTGAGCTAAGAAAAGACTGGAGTTGAATGAGAACAGTTTTCTCCAATGCTTTGGTAATAAAAGAAAGTGTAGAGATAGGTCGAAAATTATTAAAATCCCTATCATCAAGTGAAGGTTTCTTGAGAAGAGGTGTAACAGTAGCTTGTTTTAGGCTATCAGGGATAGTCCCTGAGCACAAGCATTTATTCAGAAAAGACACCAAACAGGGTCCAACTGAATCAAAAATCTGTTTAAAAATACGGGGAGAAAGAACATCATGAGAGCAGAAGGAAGGTTTCAAATGGTCAATAATTTCTCTGAGAGAAACTGGGTCAAAAACACTCCATATGGCTGAAGAACAACAAAGTTCAGGTGGAACATTAGCAGATGGTTGTAACTGAGATCTTAGAGAGGTGATCTTATCACAGAAAAACCTTGAGAAACCTTCACATAATGATACTGAGGGATTTGAAATCACATTTACAGGAGGATTTAGAGCAGAATTTAACACAGAAAATAAGTCTTTAGAACTATGATGATTTTTTTTTTTGTGATTAAATTAGAAAAACACTTAGACTTCATAGCTTTCTGAAAAGCACCAAAACAGTTTCTGAGCATTTCATAGGAAATTTGTAATTGATCCTTTATCCATTTACGTTCTGCTTATCTACAGGCTCGCCTCAGAGAGCAGATGTTAACATTGAGCCATGGTTCAGTTTTAGGTTTTAACTTCTTAGGTTTTAGAGGAGCAGTGATTAGAAAAAAATACAGGCATATGATCTGAGATCAGAGTATCAAAAACCTGAGCATCAGTAATGGAAAAACCATGAAAAGAACCAGGTCCAAAGTATGTCCATGAGTATGCGTAGGATCTTTCACCCACTGAACCATGTTAAATGAATCAATGAGATTTAAAAACTCCATTGTTAGAGGTTTTGACTGACAGCACACATGGATAGTCCCCGAGCAGAAGAATATTGTTATAATTAGTTACACATTCACCCACAAAAGCAGTAAATTCATTTATAAAATCTTTCACTAGGTGAGGGGGCCGATACACCAGCGCTAACAGAACAGGATCATCACATTCCAATCGCAACAGCTGTACTTCAAAGCTACTGTAAATTGTAGATGGAACAGAACGACAGTAGCTACTAAAACTATTTTTTAAAATTACCACTAGACCACCCCCGCGGCCAGAAGAGCGAGGAGAATTCAAAAATGTGCAGCCTGCCGGAATCAAGTCAGAGAAACGACTCATCACCATCATTCGTCCAAGTTTCTGTGATGCACATAAAATCCAAGGTCGTGGGTAGTAAAAATGTCATTTAAAATGAACGTCTTATTGACTAGCGACTGAGCATTAATCAGAGCCATCCTGGAAGGTGGTACAGAGTCAGAGATAACGGGAGCAGAGACTCTATTCAAAGAAGAGTAGCTCCACCGCGGCGAACACGGATAGGAGGGTAGCAGGGGATCGTCAAAGGAGAATCTGGGAGAATGGGCCGAAGGCAGCGAGCTTCGAGCAGCGAGCCGGCATGCCACATACACCGGCGCCATATTTTTTCTTTTCCAACAGGTTAAATACTATTAAGTTAACGAGTAAAAATTTATTATCTTCATTCACATGGTTTTAGCAAATATGAGCCTGGGTTTCATATTCCTGGTTTAATGTCTTGTCATTTGGTGTTTTGTACTCCTCTAGGCTGGTCTGGTTTCTCGAGACAACCCTGATCAGCTGATCATTGCTCTGGAACCAGAGGCTGCGTCCATTTACTGCAGGAAGCTCCGCCTCCACCAAATGGTTGATTTGGGCACCAAAACAGCCCTGAACGGCTACAGCCCAACGGAGAACGTTGGGGGGGGAATGACCCAGGGTAAGCTACACATACAGTCTTTTACCATATTACAGGTGCATAGCATTCTGCTATGAGGATAAACCAAATCACACTCATACTCTTCTAGTTATGCTCAAGTTTATGCTACAGCACTTAAATGCTTGTAGATAATGTTGTCCATGTGTTTTGATGCCACTAACCTGGCCAGTGATTAGTTCTTCAAAAGGCATAAGTTACTGTGAATAGTAAGCCAGTCAAATTACAGCTTGGCAGATTAGTAAAGTTCAGATAGTGAGTGAACAAACTGGGCATGCTGCTGTTGGTATGGTTGAAAATTCAGTTTTATAGGGGGCTATAGTTGTTCGGCTAGTCATGGTGTGTCTTTTTGAGAGTGAG
Source organism: Squalius cephalus (assembly GCF_949319135.1). NCBI lineage: Eukaryota > Metazoa > Chordata > Actinopteri > Cypriniformes > Leuciscidae > Squalius > Squalius cephalus. The sequence goes on along the minus strand of NC_137141.1, from coordinate 18,375,064 downwards.
AAAGACCAGAAAGTTACAAATTATTTATTTTTTGCGATATATAGTAAAGCAGTGAACTGTAAAGATGTTCTGTTCTTCAATATGAAATGACCCAATTTTTACAACATCCACTCTTTCCCAAAACAGTGCTATAAATTGAAATGTAAATTATTCAACTTAAACTAGCACTGAAATGGAGTTTACTTCTAAACTAGAGCTGCAGAATGCTTATTAAACTCTCACCGCATTGAGGGAGCAGCTGATGATTCATTCAGAAATCAGTGGGAGTGAGGAAGGGAGAGATGAATAGCGTTTAATTTAAGCTCATTTTAGATGACTAATATATTTTTGTTCGACCTTTCCTCATGCATGTGTTTGTCTGCATAATGTAAATAGATGTATCACATATACACTACAGTTCAAAAGTTTGGGGTCAGTAAGATTTCTTTAAAGAAATTATTCAGCAAGAACACATTAAATTAATCAAAAGTGACAAATAATGTTTTAATGTTCTTTTGAACTTTCTACTCATCAAATAATCCTGAAAAATGTATCATGGTTTCCACAAAAATATTGAGCAGCACAACGGTTTTTAACATTGATAATAATAAGAAATGTTTCTTGAGCACCAAAAAAAAAAAAAAAAAAAGATCAGCTTTGCCATCACAGGAATAAATTACTTTTTAAAATAGGATAAAATATAAAATTATTTACTGTGTTTTTCATCAAATAAATGCAGCCTTGGTGAGCATGAGAAACAGACCCCAAAACAGTAGTGTATTTACAACCATACATGAACAGATGGTTACTCAACTATGGACACTTTTACTTTCCCAATGTTTACATTTTATAATTCAGCTATTTATTTTTTTTATTTATCTTTTATTTTGTGTCATTTTTTTTTTTTTTTACTTTGAATTTGGATTGTACACTGTATCTTAAAATATGTAAATTAATTTAAAGTGCCCATAGTTGAAGAAACACCTCATTACATTCCACAGTAAATCAGGACATGGTATGTTTTGCCAGTTTATGTCACACACTCAAATTCAAACCTCAGAAGTAAAGGTGCTTTTGTATAGAAGCAGAGCCGAGTGCATCTTCTTCTCCTTTCCCCTTCCAGTCCATTCCAGTTCACCTCCATTGCCCTGCTCATGTCCTTATGACCGACTGACAGCGCATGCACATACACAGTCTGCTTTGTATTAAAAAATGCATTGTATTTCAGTGGTCTGTGATTTTTAGAAATGACATTGAAAAGTAATTTTTCATGTGCATTCAGAAGGCAACAGTCATTTGGACCACTGCTGAATGGTGATGCCAGCATGAGAAACAGCTTCGGCAAATTTACAATCCCCCTGCCTCATACATTTATCTCTCTCTCTCTCTCTTTCTATTGAAGTTTGCATGCACATTTATTCATAATCATGTAATTGTTTGAGGTCATGCCTTCCATTCCCTTGGAAAGAAAACAATTTTAATTATACCAAAAAATGTTAACAATCTGTGTCTGAACCATTTGCACAATTAACCACATTTGTAAAGAGTTTAATTGTTATTGGTTGATGTCAACATTTAAGAATGTTATGATGAGAATGTTATTTGGTCCATTTAACTGTATGTCTGAAACAGCTAAAGCAGAACTATCATTCCTGTAAAATACTATATCAGGGGACATGTGACATCAGTGACCTCAGTCTGATGACATCAGCAAGCACATCTGTAACTCTAAACCTTACAAAAGAAGTGACACAGAAAGAATTTGACCAGATGGATTTTGTGCAGTAAAGATGACAGCAATTGTTGAAGTAATGGTGGCATGGTGAAAAAAGAGATTATGATGCATAGAAAGAAAGTCTAAAATTACATGTGCTCATATGCTGTTCTATAGATAGAGAGAGAAAAAGAATGAAGGACAAAGGAGTGTTTATTGATTATTTTAGCAGCAGTCGTAGTATTTGTGCTCTGATAGTCTGTATATTTGAACATGGTTATTTTAAGAGAGCCTGAGACGGGAAGCAGTTGTGTGAGGCGACAGCCATAGATCTACGCCATCTCTAAAGAGACTGGCAGGAGATAATATGCCCTGAGGGATGTCTCTCAGAATTTATTAGATGTTTTTTTTTTTTTGATGTTCATTTTTAATGTTTTTTAAGTAGTCTATTATGTTCACTAAGGCTGTATTTATTTGACCAATAATACTGTAATATTGTGAAATATTACAATTAAAAATAGCTGTTTTCGATTTTAATATATTTTAAAATGTAATTTATTCCTGGGATGGCAAAGCTGAATTTTCAGCATCATTACTCCAGTCTTCAGTGTCTCATGATCCTGATTTGGTGTTTCTTATTACGCCTGTATTTTTTCGGTGCCCATGTTAACAGATTACAGCAATCGTGGCAGAGCAGAATTGGCAGTGCGGCGATCATTTCAGCACAAAGTATATTTGTATTTTTGTTGTGCCGCTTATGCTGAATTAAAGCCACAGAGCATTGTTCTTGGTCAAAATGCACCTGAGTAAACATGAAAAATAACACATTTCAATAAGTGAGGTGTTCCCAGTTTCACGGTCACCATATGACATTCAGAAAACTAAACTAAACGAAAACACATTATTGCCAGGTGTTTTTACCCAAACATCAAAGGCCTGTTTAAATGATTAAAACTAGAGGTATATCTTAACTTTAAGATTAATACAAAGTTCTGTCATGAAACTCTAGATGGCGCAGGGCAATAGATCCTTAACTCAACCTGCTTGTAATCACATCGTTATTTATAGGGCACAGCTGATTGGTTCCTGCTGTATCAGTAGCCAATGGGCTCGCTTACTCAACCTGTGAAAGCACAATGGGCACTTGCTGCTCCCGCTCTGCATACGCACAGCTTCTGCGCTGCCTCGGCACTGCTCGCACGTCCAGTGTGAAACGGGCGTTATCATCGTTATCGCTTCTTAATATTTTTGTGGAAACCATGTTAATTTTTTTTCTTTGTCTTTTCTTTCTTTCTTTTCTTTGAATAGATTATTTGATGAATAGAAAGTTCAAAAGAACAGCCTTTATTTGAAATAGAAATCTTTTGTAACATTATAAATGTCTCTACTGTCGTTAACACTTTACAATGTCTCCATTTGTTAACACTAGTTAATTCGTTAACATAGACTAACAATGAGTAAATGTATTTTTACAGCATTTAATAATATTTGTTTATGTTACTTAATAAAAATGTTCATGTTAGTTCACAGTGCATTAACTAATAGTTTATTGTTAGTCCATTTTAATTTGTCCATTTCTTATATTAACAAATTGAAATTATCATTAGGGTTGACCAAATGTAACCATTTAGGAATCAATGAAGAATTGATATACAGTACATTATGTTCTCCTAAACTTTTCCACAAAACCAAATAATTTTGTTTATGGTTTTTGTTGCATCGTTTTGTCCACATATGTTGTTCAATGCCTTGATATTTTGATAATCTTTCTAGACTGTGGTTCCCTGTGAGTGCAGCTAATGAGTTGTGAATTTGCTATCAGGGTGGGAAAGGAATTTCAGATGTGGGTCTGTCGTGTGGTGAAAACACTGTTAGATGGAGCAGTTAGGTCTCCCATGTACTGAAAAAAAAAAAAATGTCTGCATTGTTTTCTGTGGGTTGGAGGAAATGTCCATCTGACATCAGTCTCCATGCAGTTACTCTCTTGTAGAGCTAACACTTCCTGTTTGGGAATGTTTACAACTGTCAGGATGGCCATTATCCTCTGATGTCATCAGACCAACTGCCCTTTATCAGACCAGGACACTCTCCCCCTCTGCAGTGAAGGAACAGAGACTTTTGCATTCCGGTTCCAGTCAGGAAGTTCACAAAAGTGAAAAAGAGAGCAAGTCTTTCAATCAAATATTTGTGGAAAGATAAAAAAGGATGTTGCATGTTCATCCAATATTAGACAAAGGTGATTTTAGATATTTAATTATGCATGCTCGTTTCTTTTTTCTTTTTTTATTCACATTTTTACATAAATTACATTTACTGTCATCCAACATCTAATTTCTTAACACTGTTAAATGGAATCAATAGCAAAATAAATATCCTTTTTTTATATATATTGTGCATTATAATGTTATGACTTGTAGCATTTAAAATGATTGATTTTAGTTAGTGTTTTAGTTGTTATTTATTTGGACAAAAATGTAATATAATTTTATTATCAGCCGCAACATGAAAATAATGATCAGCTAGCAGTTTCAAATATCGTGCATCCCTTTAAAATGTAAGTTTCAAATAAGTAAATAACATAAAAATGCCAGCTATTTTACTGCTTTTCTTTAAATTCATAAATTTCCTTGAAAATAAAGGAGTCTGCTTTTTTCCAGCAGCATCACCCTGCTTAAAGAAATCACATGCAGCCCATGTTCCTTTCTCATCCTGTCGCCTTGCCTATAGAACTGCCACATACACACACACACACACAAACAGCTTCACGCTGCATTCTCTCTCACACACACTTCCTGTCTCTCTCTGTCAATAACCAGCCAAGGAGCATGTGCGCCGTAACCGACAGAGCCGCACCTTTCTGGTGGAGAATGTCATAGGAGAGCTCTGGTCTGAACTCACTGAAGGTAGAGTCTTTGTCTTCTCACACACTTTTCTTTTAGTATTTTGCTCCTGCTGTTTCTAATGCTGCTGTCATAAGTTATGAAAGCCTGAAGCTCTTGAGAAGGATGCACTAGTCTCAAATAGCTAGACCTTTCAACAAAAAAACAGACCTCGACGCAGCTTATTCTGGCTAAGAATCATCCAATCAGATATGAAGAGACTGACTCGCATCATCATTTACTCACCTGAATGTTGTTCCACACCTGTATGTTTTTAAGAAAATATTAGTGAGTAAATAATTATATTTTTTTTGGTTCATTTTTGGGCGAACTGTATATAGTAAATAATCTACAAAACCTACATAAAACTTTAATTCCAAAGACTTCTATTTGAAATCCCAACCAGTGAACCCTAAATGTAGGTCACCGTTCCCCTGACACCGTGCAAAAGCACTTGCCTGACTTTTCCGTCACTCACATCCAACATCTGCAGAGAGTTTGTGGAAAAGTATAAAATGTCACCAGACAAGATGTAGATCCACTAATTTCTTTTTCCTGGTGAGCCTCAAATGTTGTTTCTGCTGCTGTAGGTGACCGTTATGTGGTGGTGGATTGTGGAGGAGGGACAGTGGATCTCACTGTGCATCAGATCCGGCTGCCGGAAGGACACTTGAAGGAGCTTTACAAAGCTTCAGGTACAAGACACAACTATGACTGGTAGCTTGAGACTCACATTTAGCTTAAACAAGCTTTTATTTAAAAGATAACTGCTATTCTTAAATATGTAATAACTGAAAATCTTGATGATTTCCAATCATCTGAAATCATTTTCATCTTTCCATCCTCTCCGTAGGAGGCCCGCACGGCTCTATCGGTATAGATTATGAATTTGAGAAGCTCCTATGTAAGATATTCGGGCAGGATTTCATCGACCAGTTTAAGATCAAGCGTCCGGCCGCCTGGGTGGATCTGATGATCGCGTTTGAGTCTCGTAAGAGGGCCGCAACTCCTGACCGAAGCAACCCGCTGAATATTAACCTGCCCTTCTCTTTCATCGACTACTACAAGAAATTCAGAGGACACAGTGTGGAGCATGCGCTGAGGAAGAGCAAGTGAGTGTCTAAATGTGGCCGAAATCACCCATGATCACAGTGCAGTCAGGTTGCACCAAACATAGATTATTTACAGGCAGTTTCGTCATTATCTATCCACTTTCATGTTGCTTGAAACATTTATGTTTTTTCCCCCTTTGGAATAAGCTGCTTTTTCCATAAAACAGAAATGCATTGTGATCAACTGGCTATCAAGTTTATTTGCAACTTTGCTTGCATTCAAATAATAATTTAAATATCCATGTGTATTTAAAATAAATTATGAAATAAATAAATATTATTATTTATACATTTTACTTTTCATTATATCCTATATGTGTGTATATATATCCTATATATATATATTATTATTATGATTATTATATATTTTATTTTATATACACACTTGGGCTTGACATTAACACCCGCCAAATGTGGGTGGATTTCAGCGTTGCCTTGTAAAGCAGTCACTCCTATTAGCCACTTTGGTGGGTTGAATTTTATATATAATAGCTGTACCTATTTAAAAGACTACAATTGCAAAATGTATAATAAACTAAGTGCAAGGTAGTGTTGTCAGAAATATAGATTTTTCAATGCATATCGATACTGAAATATCTGAAACGCTTCCAATACTCATTTTCCACAGAATATATACACTATACCAGCTCTGCTTTCTCACTCTCTCATCTCTCCGACAGCGAGTTGACACACAAACCCTTCTCCCCTCACTCGCTCGTTTTATTTACTCCGGATGAATATTGTTGGTGTTACAGGGCTTGAATTTTGTCGTGGGATTGCACTTAATGCGCATAATTTTACTCATTCCTGCAGATTTTGTGGTCACACCCAAAGTGCGCACACATAAAGCCATCTCTAAATTGAGTTTGTTTTCGCTGCTTATTGCACCTAAACCGTCAAATACACACAAAATAATGTCAAAATGCCTGTCTTGGCGAGTATTCACGCAAACACAGTCAGTTATGTTTTAAGTGAATGTAAACAGTTGAGAAAGAAAACATGTGTAACAGTATAATGGATTTGTGCGTCAAATTATGAGGTGATATAAAAAATATCTATATGGCAGTTTTTCCCCATTATATTGATTGATGGCTAGTGAAAATGCTGAGTGACTAGTGTGGTAGATTTTTCTTACGTACCTGGAACCTAATTACCTGGGGCGTCTCTCGTAAACACCCAAGCGTCTACAGTCGACACTTAATAATCTTTATACTCTAGCTCTGCGTCTACAGTCGACAACTGGCTTTGAGTTCGACGACATCTCGTAACTTTGGGAAACTTCTAGCCACAGTGACTGGAGAGCAAAAAAAAGAGCAAAAAGTTAATGTCAAGTCGTGTGTGTGTGTGTGTGTGTGTGTGTGTGTGTGTGTATGTATGTATGTATGTATGTATATATATATACACGCACACACACACACACACACACACACACACACACACACACACACACACACACACACACACACACACACACACACAGTATATATATACACTACACAGTAATATACAACAATTACCGCAAAGGCAGAGAGTCAGTAGGAAACAGTCCCCAGTTTATGGCCATGGAGGAAAAAAAAAAAAAATATATATATATAATGTTTTTCTCCATGGCCATAAACTGGGGACTGTTTCCTGCTGACTCTCTGCCTTTGCGGTAATTGTTGTCTGTCTCTTTTGAGGTTGCGCATGTGTGACCTACAGCCCCTGGAGAGTTAATCTGTCTATTCATGACTGCTGTCAATACCGTATACACAGGCTTTCAATTAGCCATCATGCCCTGTATAAAGATGGCCAAGTCAGCTAAATGAATACCATGTTTGTGTGTGTGTGATTGCTGACTTTGTGCTAAACACTCATAATTGTGTTTGATGAGGAGAGGAGAGGGAGAGTTGGCAAAGTTAAAGTTATAATTGTATGCATCCGGCTACAATATTTTTACATCACGGCCAAGCAAAAAGATTCTCTGAAAATGACTTAAAATAGTAGTCTTCTAAAACCAGTTATAAGAATCTAGTCAGAATCTAGTTTTATCATTCTAGCATTTTTTTCAAAAATGTCATGCTGTTATATTATTTAAGAGTTAAATTTATTCTTTCCTCCTAACACAGTAATGAGGTAATCAGTCAAAAGCCATGAGCAAGACTACTCTAACTTGCATGTTATAGATTTTTAGCTCTTATGTCTCTCAGGGGACAGTTTTTCCAACAAGCAGGTGAGTCAGGCATCTCTGAGCACTCGTTCAGCCCTGCATCACACTGCACTGTGCTGCATTATGGGAATATGTGCATCTGTTTACTGGAAACCACAGCTATTAGCACACATGTGCTGCCTTTTATAGCAGTGTAAAACCTTATTACATAAACTCAATAATATCAAGTTGCTCAGTAGTCTTCTATATGTGAAGAAAGCTTTTAAACTGCACCGAGGCCAAATGAGGACACTGTTATTATTTATTTTCAGTCTATAACTCTTGCTGTTTCTCTTTTTGTCTCTCTTCTGCAGTGTGGACTTTGTGAAGTGGTCTTCGCAGGGAATGCTGAGAATGAGTCCAGATGCAATGAATGCACTGTTCAAACCAACTATAGACCACATTATACAACACCTGAGTGAGTACTCGCCCTGTTCTACTGGAACAATGTGCCATATGAGTTACAATTATTGACAGACGATGCCTGTATGTAATGTACCGATTCAGACAGAATTGAGATCTCTGGAGTTTTTAGTGAAATTGGGAGTGTTTGTTGTTCGGATTTGGGTGTTAATGGAAGGCCATGTGCTCTACATGTGTCATGAAACCCATTGAAATAAACAAGACTTATAAATGTCTTTTAATTATACAATATTTAATAGAATGTATATAATTAAGGGATTTCATTAATGGGGATTGGACTGCTTCTTGATTTATGTCAGATGAGATGGCAACAGCACCTCACTTTCACATCGGGTCAAAATTGCATTGTTGAGAGGGGGAAAAAAACAAAAAAAGTTGCATCCGTGTATAGGTCACAATTTATTATTACATTCAGAACTACAGTGCTATGCATAAGTTTAGACACCCATGCTAAAGTTGACTAAAAAGAGGAATAAAAAATCATCTTTTGGAAATTGAACTTAATGCCTTAATTTAAAAAACTAGGAAAAATCCAACCTTTAAGGACACCAATTTTCTTTGTGAATGAATAATGTATCGTAAATAAATAAATGTTCTTCCTTAAAATACAGGGTGCATAAGTTTGGACACCCCTATGTTAAATTCCCATAGAGGCAGGCAGATTTTTATTTTTAAAGGCCAGTTACTTCATGGAGCCAGGATACTATGCATCCTGATAAAGTTCCCTTGGCCTTTGGAATTAAAATAGCCCCACATCATCACATAGCCTTCACCATACCTAGAGATTGGCATGGTTTTTTTCAGTTAGCCTAATAGCTGGTTTGATTTGCATTGAGAGATGATCTTATGGAAAGTACTCCATGCCAATCTCTAGGTATGGTAAAGGCTATGTGATGATGTGTGGCTATTTTAATTCCAAAGGCCAAGGGAACTTTATCAGGATGCATAGTATCCTGGCTCCATGAAGTAACTGGCCTTTAAAAATAAAAATCTGCCTGCCTCTATGGGAATTTAACATAGGGGTGTCCAAACTTATGCACCCTGTATTTTAAGGAAGAACATTTATTTATTTACGATACATTATTCATTCACAAAGGAAATTGGTGTCCTTAAAGGTTGGATTTTTCCGAATTTTTTTAATTAAGGCATTAAGTTCAATTTCCAAAAGATGATTTTTTATTCCTCTTTTTAGTCAACTTTAGCATGGGTGTCTAAACTTATGCATAGCACTGTAATGAAAAATACCTGTAAATAAAATGAAACTGCTACAAACATTATAAACTTGTATTTTATTTGCCCTCATTCCACAGAAAATACTTTATTAGTATTTTAATTAAAGTAATTTTAATTAAACCGTATTCAGCATAGAATAGGAATGAAAAATATATGAAACAAATATAAATTATGATGAACATCATTTATTGTAAATGGCAAGCCTAAACAAATTTATTTAAAGCAAAAATGAAACTTTTCTTTTAGGTTTCAGTTCAATTTCATTTTAGTTAACAATAACATTGCTGTATATAATATCATAACATTAACATAACATAAATGGAATTCAATGCAGTACATTTTTGTGCTGTCAACCGATTTAAAATGTATTTAATCGATTAAATTTAAATATTTGTTTAATGGCATCTTTTTTTGAAAGAAGATTGGTATCACCGATACCAATACTGCTACTAATACTCTCTATGAAATTGATTTTTTTTTTCTCAATTTTAGCCATTAATTATAGCCAATTAGCATTACAGTATAATTGAAAACTATCATTTTTTTAATTTATTAGGCTTTAAAAAATATAACGACTTTTAATTGAAGTGAACTTAAAACAATATTCACATAAATCCATTATAATAAATGTCACATTTACTATATCAGGGCTCAGATTTTTCTATTGGCCCAGATAGATCGGTTCAGATTTTTACTTGCCCTGTCAAAATGCACAAAAAGTTTTTGTTTTCGTTGTTTCTGACCCATGTAACCCTGTAAACAGTGCTTTAAGATTTTCGGGTAGGTCAAACAGGTAGGAATATACAGAATTTGAATAAAGTTATCAAACACTTCAGTCTTCACTGCATAAATTATAAATTACAAACAAATTAATCCTTATTAAAACTTACAAAAGTTATTCAGTCAAGAGCAGTGCGTGATTTTCTCCTTTTCTTTTGTTCTTTGATTATCCTTAATGACAGACAGCAGCGGGTTTATTAGGCTCTTTGACCTGCCGCACATGGACACGGATTTGACACACGTTTCCTCACAACTCTTTATGTTCATTTAAGACTTCATAAGACTGCTTGCGAGGAATACCCGACAAAACATCCGTTCAAGCGCTGTGTTAAGCAGCTTTCAATGCGCACAAGTCGTGTGTCACACCGACAGGAGATTCACAGACGCACCAGCACTGCGTTGCCGCCTCATTTGTGTCTTATCGCGCTTGAATGGTTTAAAAGCTTTTGAATGAATAAGAGCGTGATCATGTTGTATCATGTTGTGTTATGTTGTGTTGGAATGGAATCAAAAGGCCAATTCACACTGCACCAGCAGACACCGTCCAACGCCAACAGACATTTGGATGGTGTGTCATCTGTAATCTGGTGATTGTTCACTTTGGTCGGCGTCTTTCAGTGCAGTACGAATTGGCCTATAGTCTGAAGCTAAAAAATTGTAGTCTGTGTTCATCATACACTACGTAATTTTCTCTGCCCAATATTTGCAGATTGGCTATGATATTCGACAGCTAGCATTGACGACTCCTGACTGCAAATTGGGGCAAAAATCTGGGCAAAAGTTGTGAAGTGTATTCCAGCCTTGAGTAGAATCTGCAAAGCTGTATAAACTAATGGGCCGTTGGGAAGCACAATTAGGGCATGCGTTGGCCCAGTCAGGGGAGTCTCGACCATCTGCCCAAAATACTCCAGCACACACAGAACTGGGTCAGAACTCAGTCCCACTTCTCTCATGTTGGTTGAGCACAGCTGTGATCTGTTCAAACAAAAACTACAAGCAGAAACACCCCTGCCAATGAACTGCATTTTTGGCATTTTTATGAAAAGGAATGTGTAACATGCAATGAGTTCAATTGTTTTGTAATAAATCTTGTAATGACGTTTGTCAAAATCATGTTTCTCTTTCTCTCCCTGCTTTCGTTCTTCTATATGTCCTCCAGCTGAGTTATTCGACAGGCCGGAGGTGACAGACATCAAGTTCCTTTTCCTGGTGGGTGGATTCGCAGAGTCTCCACTGCTGCAGCAGGCGGTTCAGAATATGCTTCAGGGCCGCAGCCGAATTATTATTCCGCATGATGTGGGCTTGACCATCCTCAAGGGGGCGGTGTTGTTCGGCCTGGATCCCAGCGTCATAAAGGTGCGGCGCTCTCCGCTCACTTACGGCGTTGGCGTCCTTAACCGTTTTGTAGAAGGGAAGCACCCGCCCGAGAAGATGCTTGTGAAGGACGGTACGCGCTGGTGCACCGACGTTTTCGATACGTTCATCTCTGCCGATCAGTCGGTGGCGCTGGGTGAAACGGTAAAACGCAGCTACACGCCGGCGAAGCCGTCACAGCAGGTGATTGTCATCCACGTATACTGCTCAGAAAAAGAGTCTGCCATTTTCATCTCAGACCCAGGTGTGAGGAAGTGCGGTACGCTGAAGCTGGATGTGAGCGGTACCGAGAGTCCAGCGGCACGAAGAGAGATCCAGACGCTCATGCAGTTCGGAGACACGGAGATAAGAGCTATGGCTATTGATGTGGCGACCGCTCGCAGTGTCAAAGCTAGCATCGATTTCCTTAGTCAATAGAAAAAGATGAGGGATGAGTAAACAACACTGCAGAAACTCAGTATTTTAGTCATGTTTTCCAGAAAAATGTCCCAACATCCTTAAAACAAGATCCATTTGTTACTTTTAAAATTGCTTCATTTTTTTTCTGAAAGAAATTAATACTTTTATTCAGCAAGGATGCATACGTTGATCAAAAGTGACAGTTAAGACATTTATAGTGTTACGGAAGATTAAGCAGAACAACTGTTTTCAAGAGCAGCAAATCAGCATATTAAAATGATTTCTGATGGGTCATGTGACACTGAAAACTGGAGTAATGATGCTGAAAATTCAGCTTTGCATCACAGGAATAAATTTAAAATTTAAAATGGTAATAATACTTATATTTTTACACAATTACAGAAAATAAATGTTTTACTGTATTTTTGATCACATAAATGCAGAGGCTTTTCAAAAACATAAAAAAAATGTACTGACCCCAAACTTTTAATCAGTTGCGTATTGAATTACATTTATTTGCAAATTGTTTTATTTTCTTGTTATAAACATTAACCACTAAATTGTAGATTTATACATACAAGAAACAAAAAACTACAGGGTAATAAATATAAAATGGTGAAAAATAGTCTTAATATCTCATGCAGTTATGCAGGATGTTTAGATATTTTGACTGGAAAACAAGACAAAATACTGATTAAAAATATTTTTTGCAGTGTAGAAGGATAGAGAAAAGAACGAGAAAACTAAAAATAGAGATTGAGCAAGAGATGAAGTTTGTAGGTTTGGAGTCTCAACTAATACACCATGTTTGCTGACTTTCCATGTGACATTCGCTTGAATAACTGTGCCATTCGTGTTATTTTATTCGGTTATTTCATTTTCCAGAAACACAACTGGAATCAACTTAAGAAAGAAATGAATTTCTCCTATTTGGTCAAAGTTGAGTTCATTCTGTTCATTTTTACCAATGCTCTCTCTTCATCTAGACTCAGTCCGTTATTCTCTGTATGCTTGTATTACAGTCTATTTGTGTATTGTCTGGCTATGGCTATTTTCTGCACAGAGATGCAAACTCTGCATGGATAGAGCCAAAATACAGCTGCGTATTGCTAGTAGTGCAATTTGGGATAGCACATTGTATTAACTTAGCAAGTCAAGTTCAGGTTAAGGCAGCTACATCAGTCTTATACTCTCAATATAACATTGTTCTCTTACGAAATGTACTGCTTTGCTCTGAAACTCTGGCCTATTACCTCCAAGGCCCAGTCCAGAACCAGTTCATTCATTTAGGTTACAATGAGGAGGTAAAGCAGATGGTTTGGGCTGCTGGACTGGTGACCAAATTGTTAGTCTGAAACAGAAACTCAAGAACGGTACCGGTACCGCTACACATCACAAAGGTGCTGATGTCCATGACAAAATTACTGTCAGTTTTTCACACTAGTGCTACGCGGCAAAACACAACATAAATCTCATATTTTTTGTTTGTATTGTTCTTACGTTTCATTATCTTGATTGTGTGTTTATTTTATGCATGTCAAGGCATTTTAGGAGTTCTGGACACTTACATCGACTCCACTTGGCAGACGTTTAGGGCGCCGTTTCGTTTGTCCCAAAATGCAGCATATCTTTTCATATTGTTGGTCAGTATGTCGCTCTAAGCGGAGTGAGAAAGCATAAATCCTAGAATGTGAATTTAAATCATCATTTATTTGAAGTGGCAGCGACAGAGAATCCGCTAGCTGCACCTACAACATGATTTGAAAGGATAGCCATCGCTATATGCTAGTTGCCTTTAATCCTGCTCTTATAGAAAGAGATGCCACTGATTTTTTTTTTTCTGTTTTTATTTTGTATTTTTATTTAGGAGATTATTTTGGAGTATATGTGTCAAATGAAAATGTTTATTTCTGTATATACAGTATTTAAAGATATTGTACAGATTTTTAGCATTGTTTTAGCATTAGCAGCTTTATGAGCAGTGTGTGTATGCAGGCCTTAAGAGCACACGTTCTTTTTTCCACTCTCACCAGCCTTCACATGGATAGTAAATTCAGATTTTACCCTAATCCAAACCACAAAAACTGAAACTTAATCCCATTCCCAACCAAAATCATTCCATTTTAAACTCGCTTTTTATCTTAACCCTAAACAAACCTGTAATTCATAACTTGCAATTCCCATTTCCCAATCTCATATGCGGCTTTGTGACTCCCCTATGTTGCTCTATTTTTAGTATCACAAGACTTGAAAACCTTTGACCTTAACAACTTTACTCGCAGTTATCATTTGAAATAAGACGTGTAACATTGTGGAATATTTTGGTCTGGGGAAATGAGGTGACTGATAGTTTATGGTGTGTATATGGTCAAATCTTATTCTGTAGATGATGCCACAAATCACAGGCAATAGTTGTGCTTTAGGTTTGGAAGATACTGAGATAAATGCAACGCTAAAAAATGAAAGCAATAAAGTATTGCAATGTGACGTTCCACATTTGATTCCCACTTGCTCCATCATGCTATTCTGCCAGTGTGGCGTCTGTGTCAAAGCTTCAGCTGCAAAATTGTAATGTTGCTATGAAATTGTATTAATTAACATTTTTAGATCACTAAGGTGAACATTTTCATCATTTTTTCACATGTTCTTTGAAAGTCAGCATGTGGAACAATGTAACAGTTATTTTTGGCGTTCTTGGAAAAATATGCGTCAGCCAATTGCTTTTCTATAGATTTGCATAGCAACGTAAGACAAGAAGCGCCAAATCATTCTTGCACAGGACAGTTAAAATGTGTGATAATAGCACAGATCCTGGATCAAAAACATGATGGATCAAAAGTTTTTCTCAAAGCATCTGCCAGATTGTGAATAAAATATCATCAAACAATGTAATATCACTGAAAATGAAAAATAGCAAGCAACAGACTAAATGCTAACGCTTCTCTAAATGTAATCTGAATTTGCTGCTCATGTGGTTAATTGCAAATAATTGCATCTGCTCTGCACGATTCGCATGAGTGACCAAACAAACATGGTAAATATTTTTTTTGGTTAGGTTCATTTAAATATTCTATTTTAAACTAAATGGATAATAAAACCTGAGCTACCACAAATCACTCTCTCATCATTGGCTGTGCAAGGCAGTAGAAGGAGGGATGTCATCATGTGTGATATATACATTACACACAAAGACATACACCTTTACAAACATGTGCAGATTTGTGAAGTAAGCACACCTTTTTTGCTCTGAGAGTATTGATAGGGTGAATGTTAAAACATATTGTTCTGCTGGTTTAAAGTTTTCCTTTTGTTTTTAACTTGTTTTGCACCATACCATTTCATGGGCAGCTTTGCTATTATTATTTTTTTTATTTGATTGATTAACACAATGTATAGCCTCTTTATAAAATGTAGTTATTGCTATGATATGCTTGTAAAATCACATAAAAAGCACTATCATTTTGTTCTTTTGTTTTTCAGTTTCTTCACTCTGTCTAAAGTATTAAAGCTCATCCCTGTTGGGGCGACGTTTGCTAAAAATTCACTGTGAATTTGATTTTGATTGCTTTTTCAGCATTATTTTATTTAACTTGGTTTAGCTAAAAGTGGACCAGGTCAAAGGGTGTGGAAAAAAAACTAAGGAATTTCACTGTTTGCTATATTCTGTGCTTTAAATGCTTGAAAGTCACCTAGTCATTCACTTAGATCCAAGATGGCTGCTCACCCCTAGAGCTGACGCTGTGTAAAATCACAAACTATACCTACTGGTTTGTTTTTAATTATTGGATAAAGTGTCACTGCTCTTGCCATATGCACATCAAAAAAGATTTGCAACTGTATTTCAATCAATGCCAAGTACTAACAGCCAAAATGTCACCCAATAAAAAGTATGTGTTATTTCAAAAAACGTCCGAGTTGAGTTCCTTGTGTACTGTATGAAATGAGTGACCTTGTGCTGAAACATTCTTCTGTTTTAAATCTGAGAGGGGCTAATTCTTCAGTGAGATTCTTTCTTAAAAGTTAAAAATGTCATTATTTCATGAAATTTATATTTAATTTTTCTTAGATAACCATAAAGACTAAAATCTGCCAGACACTTGAAAGGCATAATGAACGCATAGCCTAAATTCCATTTATGAATGGAAGAAAATGCTCAATATAGTGGCAAGAGGAATGGAAATCCCACTTGAAAATCGCTCGTTATGCGCATTAATGGAGCTTCCGTATTGCCATTTTATGCATAATTTCAACCCAAACTACCAATTTTACGAGGTGACGATTTCATGTTAAACATATGCGATTTGTGCAGAAATGTACATTTTTAGAAGAAAAAAACATTCATGAAATCAAAATTGACCAGTCTTATTTTTTATGGAATTATTATTAATGATGTAACCATGCACATCATTTTATTTTAATTCATGTTTGCTCATATTTAAAGTAATTTCCCCTCCCTCTAGCAATGACATCTTTTCTCTGATGACGTGTTTACTGGTGTGAGAGCGGGACGAACTGTTACTCACATGAGATCACAGCAATAGCAAATTTCAACCATCTAATCATCCAATCAATCCAATTATTTGTTACCAATCTGCCAAAATGTAAAATAGTTACAAATTACCTTGAGAGTGTGATGGTAATTAAAGATTACACAGCACAAATGTTTAAATAGATTTCTCCATATAGAGTAAGTATATGGGAGGGGGTTGTACTGCACTTTGCTTGGGTGTTATTGTTAATATGGCTGTCCAGTGAACTATAAAAGGAATTTAGATTAACCTAAACCTTAATTTAACCTGTTAGTCAGCACCCCCGCTTTTGAACAAATCCCAAGAAATGGCAACTAAAACAGATATGGTTCATGAACCCTTTGCACTAAAAGACACTTGGCAGTTTTAATCAGAATTAATTATTGTCATAATGAAAAAAAAAAATTTTGTTATAAATAGCTTCAAAGTTTTGTAAAGTTATTAGAAATGTATAATCTTTATGAAAATAAAGATGGCATTGTTTTACTCTAGAAATGCACTGCAGACACATGTCTGACCATGTTATATTTCAAATCTAAAGATAAGTCTAAAAAAGTTCTTCAAGATCATGTCATGTGACATTTTGAGAAGACTAAAATGATAACTGATCCTGACAGTCTTCCCTGTACACATTCACACCTCTCCGGCCTGGTTATGGCTCTAATTATTCTTTTCTTTTGTTGTTCTTATAAGTAATGATAACTTTATATTCTCAGATTTAATTCCTCATTTCTTTGATCAAACTTCTCACTTCACCTTCTTGAAAAAAAAGAAACATTTCAGTGAGCTTTACTATTCAAAATTATTCATAAAAATAACATTTGCTCAGCTAGGTGGCAGGCGCATTTTAGGGCAAGCTAGCATGTTAGTTTAGCCACACCATCAATACACGACAATTTATTCGATTAAAACCATGTTTTTGCTCAAAACTTACTTTATAATGCAGGTCAAGTGTTTTCAATAACTTTCTGTGATCTGATGTGGCTTTGGATAAAAAAACAAACAGAAAATAATATTATTTTAGTATTCTGCACAATCATAAAGGCTATATCAATTAGCATTGCATTATAAATATAACCTATTGTTATGAAAATACCTGACATGGCTTGAAGAACAGATAAATCATATATCTTTGCAATCGTGTGTTGCAATCATGTGCTTACTGTCTCCAAAACGTCTTTATCTGCGTGTCACTGTTACAGCAATCTCTGGAAGCTTTAAGGGACTTCCTGGAATGTCACATGATGTGCCTGTTCATCATGAGAGCCATTTGTGGACTAAATGTGCATACAGCACCCCCAAGCTGCCAGTTTGAAATGAAAACACAAGTTCATCAGAGTATCCAGCGCTCATAATGATTACATCGTGCATTTTGGGTCAACTTAAATGAATTTATAAATATTACTCCTCTGTATAATTTTACACATATGGGAATCTATCAATATTTCTCCAAATCTGCACAATTTTGAGCTAAAAAAAACCCAGAGGGCCGGACTGAATGGGAGCGGCTGATGATCATAATTCATATTAAAGGGATCAACTCATTTAATTTTCATAACTCCTGACACAAATTAAGACACAACTGTCACTATAAGTTTATCAAGGTATAATTACATTAAATCTAACAGTAACTTTAAACTAATTTAAGCAAAGAACGATTCAGTGCGTCGGCATCCTCGTGAAGGTTAACAGGTTTGGAAAAAATCTGGATGCTGCTCGTTTGAACTCTGACACACTTTACATCACCTGTTCAAAGCAATTTCTAAATGGTAAAAAGAAAAACATAAAATATTTGTGCTACCTCGTGAAAAATCTACAGAGACCTTGACTTAGCAGATCTTTTCCAGATGCAATTCAACATGCAGTATTTCTTCAGTCATGTACATCCACTGTTCCTATTTGAAAAGAGCCATTTAATTGTAAAGCCTTATTCGCCATCTGTAAATTCTACCATTCTATACACAAATAAAATCAATATTCTCACATACTTTAATTT
Organism: Squalius cephalus; assembly: GCF_949319135.1. NCBI lineage: Eukaryota > Metazoa > Chordata > Actinopteri > Cypriniformes > Leuciscidae > Squalius > Squalius cephalus. The sequence goes on along the minus strand of NC_137141.1, from coordinate 18,356,458 downwards.
AGTTCATTGACACATCAACTTAAAGTACATAATGGCTCCAGATTTTAAGAGTTTAGAAGCCGTTATTAATTTTCTATGGATCTGTCAAGAGTATATGCTTTTGTTTATAGAGGGAAAAGGGTCCTTTTTTGGTGGGGCGAGAGTACATTTTAGTCCCTTCAGTAATGAGCTATGATGTATGAGACATTGAACTGTAACCTGTTCCATTCAGGAAGGTTTTTATACTCAGAAGTGGCCACTTAACTCTTGTGTCCTGCAAAGATTGACTGATTCAGTTCAAAAGAGAAATGCCACTTCTTTCTTGTTCCAGAAAGAATATATAATTATTATTTGAAATCAAGGACATCTTGGTCCTCTTTAGACTGGGCTGACACATTTGAGCATACAGCTTATGAACAATTAAAACTCTTGAAGACACTTGTTGAGACTGACTGTAGGCTATATGACATTGCCTGGCTTTATGACTACAAGATGGCGACACAAGAATTCAAAAAGACAGTAATTAGCAGCCATAGAACGATTATGATCTTTGGTACAAAAGCGCAATTGCTAATGTGAAGAGTGACAGATCTACTGGGACTTATTGCAGAATTATTTTGATTAAGCAAAATATTAAATGACAGCTAAATCAACATATCCAAGAGCATGGTCTTGTTTACTTCAAAAGGCTCATTGGGCCTACTCTGTCTGGCCTGAGGAAAAAAAAACAAATATGTGGAAGTTCTCCCATCACCCTCTATTCAAAACCCCTCACACCAAATACAAATTCAAATGGGCATATATGTATTGAACTAAACTCTTGCCTACCTTTGGGGTAATAATTACTCATCTTCGTTATTTATTAAACGTAATTTCTGCATCGTGGTGGTAATTCCTGGCATTCGACAAATAAAATCTGATGAAATTTGACCATTAAGGCAAGGAGAATTTTTAAAGAGTCAACACTGCCCCCTAGTGTCATTTATATGTGTAGACAAGTGACTCGCCAGTGCTGCGGCATGATTAGGAAATAATTAAATTAGAAAATAATACAAATAAAAATAGTAGAATAATAATATATATTTATAATATATTTAAAATATAATATATATTTATATATTAAAACAAAACAAACAAAAACACACAGGCTACTACTTTTGATATTTGAAATACTATATGTGTCTAGAGTTACCTGACATTTCATTGGTATACAGAACAAAAGAACCGGGTGTGTGAGGTAGTTTAATATCATTCACTGTCCATTTGTGGGTCCTTTTTCCAGGGCTGAGAGAGTACTTAAAACATCATCCTCACTAGTCCCCGTCCATACGCGGCAGGTAAGTATTAATAAAAGGATTTTATTATGAAAACCCAGCAATTATAGTTAGACTCAAGCACCCTCGTCCAGGATCCCACCCCATCTGAATATGAGTCTAAACGCAAAGCACTTCTGATTCAATTTGTACAAGCGGCAGGGGTGTATGTGTTATTTTAACAGAGGAGGGAGTGGAGGACCACTCAACTTCAAACAGGACAGGGTCTCTCTGTGAATGTGTGTGTGTGTGTGTGTGTGTGTGTGTGTGAGAGAGAGAGATTTAGGAAGCTTACCAAAGAGGTGAGATCATCAGAACGGCACATCAGTCAGAATTGGGCTGGTTGCTAGGGTGATTGTGAGAGGGTAGTGTATCTCTCTGAAAATGCCCCTTCAGGGGTACTGCCCACATACGGCTCTGTCACCAACAGAATCATGATCTGCAGAAGTGGCCGCTTGACACATTTTCAGCATTGTGAAGCATAATGTTCCTCACCCCTCTATGAGGTAATCCTGTAATTATTTTATTGTCTGATTATTTGTTTATTTAACAGAAACACCCACAACTGACCGATACAAGGGCCTTGAAAACTGAGATGAGAGCTGAAATGATTTAACATGGGCATACAGTATCAAGGCAAGGCAAGTTTATTTATTCTGCACATTTCATACACTATGGCAATTCAAAGTGCTTTACATAGAAAGGAATACAAATAATCACAAAATAAAAGCAAGAAAAATTAAAACAGTTATTCAAAATGCTTTACATAGAAAGGAATTAAAAGACATAAATGATACAGTTATAAAATGAATTATTTGTCTCTTATCCAATTTTCAGTGCCATTTGAGTTTAGAATCAAAAGGAGGATGCAGAGATAAAATACAGTGTAATCAGTCGGACGCACAGTGGCACAGTAGTTATTCATTGAATGCACAGCTAAACAGATGGGTTTTGAGTCTGGATTTGAATGTGACTACTGTAGGAGCACGTCTGATCTCCTCTGGAAGCTGGTTCCAGCTGCGGCTGGCATAATAGAGTAAACCCTTGGTATTTCTAGCTGATGTGATCCTAATGATCTGAGTGATCTGTTGGGTTTATATTCAGTGAGAATATCTGCAATATATTGAGGTTCAAGGCCATTGAGTGATTTATATACCAGTAGTAATACTTTAAAATCAATCCTAAATGTACAGTAACTGGGAGTCAATGTAAAGACCTGAGGACTGGTGTGAAATGTTCATATTTTCTGGTTCTGCTCAGAATCCTGGCGGCAGCGTTCTGTATGAGCTGCAACTGTCTTATGGTCTTTTTGGGAAGTCCATTACAATAATCCACCCTGCTGGTGAAGTTTTTCTAAGTCTTGTCTGGAAACAAAGCATCTGTTTCTTGCAATATTTTTCAGATGATAGTATGCTGATTTAGCTATTGCTTTGACATGACTACTGAAGCTAAGGTCTGACTCCAGAATCACATCGAGGTTCCTTGATTTTTAGTTGTTTGACCCCTAGCGTCAAGGTATGCGTTCACCTTGAGAACTTCATCTTTGTTTCCAAACGTAATGACTTCAGTTTTGTCTTTGTTTAACTGAAGAAAGTTTTGGCACATCCAACTGTTGACTTCATCAATGCATTGGCACAGGGAGTCAGTGGGGCTGTAATCGTTAGGCGATAGGGCTAAGTAGATGTGTCGTCTGCATAGCTGTGGTAAGCAATTTGGTTCTTTCTCATTATTTGTCTCATTGGGAGCATATACAGGTTGAACAGGAGTGGCGCAAGAATTGAGACTTGAGGGACTCCACATGTCATGGATGTCCACTCAGACTTATGGTCTCCTATACTCACATAATAACCTCTCCCATCTAAGTATGACCTGAACCATTTTAGGTCTAAGTCTGACCCAGTTTTCCAGCCTGATCGACAGTGTCAAATGCAGCACTGAGGTCGAGTAGTACCAGAATTGATGTTTTGCCTGTATCAGTATTTAAACGAATACCGTTTATTATCTTTATGAGCGCTGTCTCTGTGCTGTGATGCGGTCGGAAACCAGATTGAAAATTGTCAAAGTATCCATTTGAGATTAAGAATTTGTTCAGCTGATTGAAGACAACTTTTTCAATGATCTTGCCTATGAAAGGAAGATTTGAGATTGGTCTGTAATTGCTCAATATGTTGCTATCCAGATTGCTCTTTTTCAGGAGGGGCTTGACAACTGCAGTTTGTCGCCATGCAGACTTTGGAAAAGTCCCATAGAGAAGTGAGGAGTTTACCACTTCTAGGAGATCTGGCTCTAAGCAGTTTAACACACTTTTGAAAAAGGATGTGGGGATTGTGTCAAGGGCGCAGGTTGATGTTTTAAGGTGCTGTACTGTTTCTTCCAAAATTTTACCACTAATTTCTTCTAAATCAGACATAGTAAATTTCTGCAGATGTGGTCTGATCTGTCTGACCTCAGTGCCACACGAGGATATGCTGATCGCCTTTCCGATATTATTGATTTTCTCAGAGAAGAAGGAAGCAAACTCACTGCATCAGAAGTCAAGCTACACATCATTAATATGTATAGGCCTACTGTATATGTCTAGTGGTGAGCACACTGGCAGAACAGAGCTGGATATCATGTTCATTACATTATGAAATTATGGTCAGTAAGATTTATTTTTAAAAGAAATTAAAACTTTTATTCAGCAGGGCGTGTTAAATTGATAAAAAATCACATTGTTATGAAATATTTCTATTTCAAATGCTGTTCTTTTGAACTTTCTATTCATTGAAGAATCCTGAAAATATGTGTCACGACTTCCACAACAATATTAAGCAGTGCAGCTGTTTTCAACATTGATAATAATTAGAAATGTTTCTTGAGCACAAAAATTCTTAAAGGGTTAGTTCACCCAAAAATGAACATTCTGTCATTAATTACTCACCCTCATATCGTTCAACACTCGTAAGACCACAAATTAAGGAACACAATTGATGAAATCTCTTCGCTCCATTGACATCTACGCAACTGAAACTTTGCCACTTCAAAAAGTCTGATGAATGTCTAAATGTGAATAAAAGCCTAAATGAAAGCAATTGTGTCTCAAAAATTGTGTTTTTGAAGCGTCAAAGTTTCAGTTGCGCAGACTGTCAATGGAGAGACAGAAATCTCTCAGATTTCATCAAAAAGATCTTCATTTGTGTTCTGAAGACAGAATTGTCATTTTTGGGTGAACTATCCCTTTAAGGATCACATGACACTGAAGACTAGTAATGATTGCTATAATAATATTTCACAGTATTACTGTTTAGTATGGTGCTATACTGTATTTTTGAGTAAATAAATGCAGTCTCAGTGAGCATAACACTTTCAAAAACATAAAAAAAAAACATCTTAACTCTAAACTTTTGAACGGTTGTGTATAGGCCTACTTTAAATATACAGTGGCCCCAATAAGTATTTGGACACTTAAGTCACATTTGAAATGAATAAATTGCAATGTAGAAATAAAATATCAAACCAAGCATATGTGAACAAATTATTTTCTTAAAGTAACTTGCAGTAACTTCAAAGCCATTAACTTGAGGTCATTTCATATCTCACATACATTTTCACTAAAGAGTCCAATTTTTGTACACTTTAGTTTTAAATCAATAATGCAATTGGCTTTGATATATAATATAATATTTTTACATTTAGATTTTTTTAGGTGTGACTTGAATCATTTTTTGTGAAATGTTCTGCTTGAAAAGCCTGGTTACTATCCTTAAAAAAATAAATGCTCCTTTTGATATTTCAGATATGAATGCAGTGCATTCATTCTTCAAGTGTGGCTAAAGCGTAGCCTTCTGCCATACAGCTCTTGACCACAGAACATTAAGTTTTACTAAGAATACTGAAACTGTGGCAAAGCCTGGACAAATCGGCCAGAAGCTTGTTTTCAAACTTTCCATTCTTCTATTCATGGGAACAGTGAAACATAGATGCTGTCATAGGGATATTCTTTCTGATAAGCCACTGTAATTACTGGAATCAGAGATCTATGTTATCATTAGCTTTGTGCGCAACGAAGAAATTTAAAAAAAAGAAGAGAAAGAGTGACAGTGTGAGAGAGAGAGATGAGTGCAAATTTAAGGGCATTGAACCCCTCCTCATCACTTGCCACGGTTCAATTCAGATTCTAATACCATAATGCAGTTTTACTGGGAGCTGAAGCCTGCAGATTGTTCTGATGGGCATTGTGAGTTTTGATGGCTTAAATGAGTAAAAAGTCAGTGTGAATGCAAATGTACTTTGTTAGTGTCACCATGAAAATGGCAGCATGCCTTTTTAATGCCTTATTTTTACAGCTTTGATTATAGGTTGGGTATTCAAACAAGTGAATGAGAAAACAATGAGCAGGCAATCAGGACTTCATAAAGCAGAGAGCAGCATGGGACAGATTAATGAGAGTGCGTCACACACATACCCACTCAAGCAGCCTTTAGAAATGACACTCATGCGTGTGACATATTAAAAGAGGGCTTGCACTTTGAGCAGAGATGTGAAAAGGATCAGAGGACCGTTAACATGTAATTTAGAGCCCAATCTGACTGCTGTTTGCACAAAAGCAACAGAAATTCTGTCATCATCAATATGGAGAGACTTTTCACGAGTCACGTCAACCCTATAACGCAGACAGAGGAACAGAGGCTTCAATGGACATGGATGGCTCATACACCCACATGTCACATACAGCAGCGTTCAGATGAACAACAGTAACTGCTTTTAATTTGGGTGTTAAAAACAGTCTCAATGAGAAGAATGGCTTCAGGAGAGAAGAGCACTAGAGCTAATGGATGGGAGAAATGCTTTCCTATCGACTGAGCATTATATCCCTATAATTCCCTATATCTATAAAATCAATCAGCATGTATTCATTCAGACTCTTTATTTAACAGTGTGTTCCATCAGCCAGGGTTTGTGAAATCACAAATAAAACAGCATTTGTTTGGCTTAGAAGCAATAAGTAGAAGAAGCTTATTGAGAATACGTTTGCCATATGATATTGTACATTTGGTAGATTCTATGACAGTTTTCATTGGCATTTTTAAATGTGGGATATTAAACCAAACCAACCCAGGCAGGTGGGACACTGTTATGTAAAAAAAGGATGTGTGTCTTGAGAGTGTTGTCCGTGTTATAATACACCCTTTTTTGTGTGTTTTTTGCGTGTGTGTGTGAAGGGAGTTGGGTGAAATGATTGCCCTGCTTCACAGTGAAACTGCAGAGAGAACAAAGTGATGGTATACTGCCACCTTTTGCCCAAAACAACTCAAAACCCAACGTGAGGCTACGGAGAGGTGACGAATCTGATCTACCGGCTCAAGACGATCTGTTACCGCCACATGGGTAGAATTTTTTCCCCAATAATGACAGTAAATGTAAAACAGAGAGAAAATACAAGAAGGAATACATTTCCTTTAATTTAATGTCTTAAATTCATTAAATGAAGATAGAGGGCGATTAACTGCCCCTAAATGTAAACATGTTTCTAATAATATATTTTCTTGAACATAGATTTAATTTAAAAAAAATATATAACATGCCTATCTTTTTATATAAAATGTCAATTAGTAGCCTATAGGGCCAACTTATATATTCATACATACAACATTCATTGTACACACTTAAAATTTGAATATTTTGCCACTACTTTAATGGCAGTGTGGAAAGAGGTGCTTGCATGTTCCTTCCGCTGAATTGTTTGTTGTGGTCACGTGAGAGGAAACTAATTTTTTTTACTAGTTACTTACTAGTGCACGCGACGTGTCAAAACATATCTGCAATGAAATCTCATCAGCTGGGATGATAAGGTTAGGTTTTATGATTTATATAATGACAGAGTTCCTGACTACAGCTTCATATGCATGGACTTGGATGTTTATAATGTTTTTACATGCATATAGCCTACTGGTTTGATCCTCGTGCTTTAATGTTGATGCGTTTACGGCTGTTTTGGAACTAGTTAAAAGATATCCATATGTTGCTTATGTAGTTACTAAATTACACTGAAATACACGAAATCTAAGACTTGTTTGTTAAAAAGGTGGCAAGATCTCTTATTGTCTATAATTAGACGAAGACTGACATGTTTTACCCAGTAAAGCAGGATGAACATGTTTGGTCTGTACGGAAGTCTACAGATGGGTTGTTGCCAGATCTTTAAAAATAAAATCCCTAAATTTGCTTTGTAAAAATGTAACATTTTTACATTAAGAAAGCGTGCAGCGACCTCTAGAGCTAGAATGCAAGCAGTTAATGTGACATATTATTTAGAAAAAATCTTACACAACAGAAGCGACATGGCAACCCTACACTTCACGATTTAACTGAACAAGAGGGGGCGCTACAGCTCTGTGATTAGTTGTCGGCGGAACAGAGCGGTGTGTGATTGGCTGTTGACGCGACGGAGTGGGCCGAGCGGCGGTGTGCGATTGGCCGAGTGGAGGGACGGAGGGGGAAAGGCTGAACTGATCAGCTGGTCTCTGCAGATATCTGACTCCTACAAAACAATGTAGGGAGAAAAAGTGCTGAATGACACAATTGCCGGCAGGAGAAACACCGGATCACACAGACCGTTGCGGAACGACCGGATCTAACACGGTTGCAAGATTTTGCCCGGCCTTGCCGCCTGATTCAGAGAGGATACGCGCAGGACTGCAGTATAATATTTCCTGTCTCATCTGTGTTACTGTTTACCTTTGCTGTTTCACATTTCAGTGATGCGAAAGCGAAAAGCGAACGAAGATCATGACAGCTCGTTCACGGGTACACTGCTGGACGGCTCCGATCTAAAGCAGTGCCACAAAAAGACAGACGCTGCTTCTGATCCAGGAGGCTCTGGGACAGCGATGGGGAGACGCTGCAGGAGGTGAGACACTGATGACCAGTTTATATCAGTATAAGTTTCTGGAAAGCTTGCTCAAGACTTGTCTTTGCTTTACATCAACTTATACAGTCCCATGGAACCCTAGTATGTAAAAAAATGAGCTGTATAATAACTTTCATTATGCATTTAGCTAGAAATCTGTTAATAAATAATAATGGCATGGAACTGTTTTATATACAAATTACCAGATATATGCAGTATTATGTCTTCTCTGATGACTCCTGTTTGGAAAGCCTGGCTCAAAGTTGTTTTTAAGTTATGTGTTTTCAGTGTTATCTTGTGTATTTTCAGCATAGAGTCCCGTTTGATGTTTGTTAACATGATGTTACATGCATTATTGGCATTCCTCTGAGATCCTAGTGGTTTTAAACTCTTATGAGGCACAGAGCCACATATATTATTCTCTGTGATTGAATCACAGTCCCATGTGACTCTCTTGAGACTCTAAAGCGGAGGTCTTCAATCCTGCTCCTGGAGGGCCACTGTCCTGCAGAGTTTAGTTCCAGCCTGCTTTAAAACAATGCAAAGGTGTGTTTAGCTGATTCAGGTGTGTTGGAACTAAACTCTGCAGGACAGTGGTCTTCCAGAAGCAGGATTGAAGACCTCTGCTCTAAAGGGTATTTAGGCTGTTCCATTGCAAAACTAGTTCAGCAACTTCTGGGTGTAGTGTGAAGTCATTGTAAGTTTGGGATGTTTGTGCAAAGCTTAAAAAACATGTGAAGTCAATGCGGCTTTTATTCTACGTCTTTTAGCTTTGAGGCCCGTTTAATCTACTCCTAAATGTTGACAAAATTCACTTGTTACACAAAATATACAGATATGCGCATTTCAATTTTACAAGAAAACCCAAAATGTTGATGACTCGTCCTGCTCTTTCACAGATTTTTTTTGTCCAATCATATTGGGTTATTTATTTATTTATTTAATAAAACACAAGACCATCAATATCTCGTCCAAACATCCTGTCTCAGAAAGAAATGTCACATTTCACTGTCACTGTTCAAATGTCACTGTTCGCACGAAGTGCACAAGCATCTCAAGAATCATGTTACACTTTTTTGTTCACTGTAACTCAAATTCCAGGTCAGACTCCACAAACCCTAAAATGTTGTTTTACAGTTCCATTGTTTAGAAATTTGAGGCACAAAATTCAAAGTATTGTGCTTTTTGGGAAGTAATTCATGTTTTGTGACACTGGTCACAATCTTTACCGTTTTTCTTTTTTATCGCACTGACCTTGTACGTAGTAGCTTAAGTATTTCTGTCTCAGTCAAGTGGAAAGATCTTAAAGCCAGATTTGGAGTCCATCGGAGATCCCCTACATGCAAAAAGAGAGTCAGTTTTCTAATGCATGGTTAAGTGGCTGCAAGGTGATATCATCTGTAGACGTACTCATGCAGTTCATGTTTTTTACTGCTAAAATTAAAATAATGGTAGATTACATCAATGTAGGAGGATGCAATAGTCATGTTCAGCTGTTGTCCAGGCATATCTCTGCTCAGATTATAAGGGATATTATTAGGCCTTAAATGCAAAGATTCTAGAAATTTCTAATGAATAACTAAGGTGTGTGTTTAGTGATTTTATTCTTCTCGGCCAGTACTTGCTCTGCAGATGAAAGTGGGAGGAAGGTGGGGCATTACTGGACATTCTGGTCCAGCAATATGGTGTTAAAACATTGTACACTCAGCAAAGTACTGCCAGAATATATTGCTGATTGGGAACCTGGAGGAGTTCCTACAGATCAATGCTTCTCAGCTTGTGGGTGACAACCCAAAAATGCTTTTAAGATTAGAGGATTGTGTTAGGTTTTATTGTTGCCACATCATGTGGAAATACACACTGCTTTTGAGTGAATTGGCTGTGACCTTTGACCCTGAAGGACAGTTAGAGACCTATGCCTCATGTTTGCTTAATGTTGCACTACCATTCAAAAGTTTGAGGTCAGTAAGTTTTTTTTTTTCTTCTTTTTTTCTTAAAGAAATAAATACTTTCATTCAACAAGGATGCACTAAATTGATCAAAAGTGACAGTAAAAACATTTATAATGTTATAAAACATTTCTGTTTAAAATATATATTTTTTTTACTTTTTAATAATTCTTAGATCAAAGTATATCACAGTTTCCACAAATATATTATGCAGCACAACTGATTTCAGCATTGATATTAATAAGAAATGTTTCTTGAGCACCAACTCAGCTTATTAGACTGATTTCTGAAGGATCATATGACACTGAAGAATGGAGTAATGATGCTGAAAATTCAGCTTTGACATCACAGGAATAAATTACATTTTAAAATATGTATGGAAAACAGTTGTTTTTTGTTGTTACTGTTTTTACTTTATTTTTGTTCAAATAAATGCAGCTTTTGTGAGCATAAGAGACTTCTTTCAAAAACATTTAAAACCCCTTACCGGCCGCAAACTTTTAAAAAACTTTTAAAGTGTATGTGAATAGTGTCTATTAGAAATAAGCTAGAGCTCTGATTAATCTGATTCATAGTGGGATTTAGCTTTATAAGGAAACGCTTACAGCTCTTAACTACTATAATGTTACAAATGATTGCAGTTAGTTTCAACTGAGCAGTTGTTATGAAAGATTCCATTAAAAGATTGTAACCTGTAAAATGTCCTGTTATAGAAGACGTTGTTTGTCAAATTAGCATGAAACTCTAGCAGGAAATGGTATGGTAAAGTTCTACCATCACATCTCATTTGAACTGCCACTCTACTATTGCACTGTATCCGATGCCGCAGTAATCGGACTCTCCTCCGGTGCTGTATGGGTCTGGGGTATTGGGTGCTGGAGCCGGTCATGTGTCCGACACAGGAGCTGCCGCTGGTTAGTCTGGTTGCAGTGACCTTTGTGTGGCTAGCCAGTTTCAAGGTTAACAGGGTCAGATCAGCTTTAATTCACAGGATCTGTGAAATTAAGTAAATGAGCTGAAATCCCATGTAACATTTTAGACATGGAAGTTAAAGACTTCATTAAATTGCTTGAGGAGAACAGTGTTGACTTTTTAGCGCAATTTTCCTACGGACAAAATTGCGATTGTTAACTCATGATTTCTGTTCTGTCTGTGCGCACCAATCTTGCACTTCTATCTCCTCCTCAACCAGACCACCTAGAGACTTCGGGTTTTCGGCATTATGTTAAGGAAGGTCTAATCTCGGGAACGCACACAAAAAAAAAAAAAAAAAAAAAAACATAAAAAGATTTACTATCTCTTAGTGTTGTGATCCCATGACGTCAGAAAATTGCGCTAAAACACTCACTGAGTTTTTATTACTTGTTTTTTAATTGAAACAGGATGGTTGGTAATACTTTGGTGTTTTTTCTTGCTATAGAAAATCATACATTTAAATACATATGTCTGTCATTTATTAACTAGCATTTAGGCCGTTTACACCTGGTATTAAGATGCGTTTTCTTCGACCGGATCACAAGTGGACGACGCTGAATACAGGTGTGTAAATGGGTCGTCTACTTTCGACCACTTCCAGAGGTAGTCGAAAACTCATTTGACCGGATTGCTTTCATAGTTTTCTACAGCTAGAATTATTTGAATTATCATTATTTGAACAGCCACAGAAGACGGCCTACTCTCCTCCTACTGACCTATTGCATAAACATTAAGGGTAGCACGCTGGCCAGACGGATTTAAACTTTGTTGGCTGAAGACCCAAGTTTGGTTTGAAGAGGAAAAACGTACCAAGCATGATGTTCTCTCGCCATTCCTGATTTCTAACACGCTCTCACCGCGTTCGGTGTGGTTTTTCCCGCTGTTAGTGCTGAAATGAAAGAGTGGACAAAAGAGACGGATTAAAACATCAGGTGCAAACGGGAATGTGTCTGCTTGTGTCTGCTTGTGAACTGATCCACCAAAACATCTTAAAATCATCTAAACATCTACAAATCTTAATACCAGGTGTAAACAGAGCCCAAGATGACGAAGTCGCCATGAAATGAAAATTCACTCTTGTTTTCTAAATGTTATTGATCTTATTGCCAACTATTCATCCATGCATGTTTCACTTGTACAATTTTCTTTTGACTCTTAATTTTTTTATTAAAATATCAAAACTCGATAAAATAACAGACTTCTCTTTGTGATGCATGTCGGACTTTAATCATTTTGTCCGCTTCCCCTTTCTTATAGTCGACTGCTCGGATTCAGATCTGCCTCCATCCAATCAACAATGGATGCATAGAACCATTTCATTCAGATGTACATCACAATATGGACGAAAAGATCTGTTGCTACTTCCGTTACATCATGCCTAAAGCTAAAAGGCATAAAAAAATCTCTTGATTTGATTTTACGGGGGCAAATTTAAATAGGTTGTTTTTGGTTGCATTCCCTTGTTCTTAAAGACATTCATCTCAAGAAGGGGTGGCTAGCCTTCAGCCTAAATAATGCCTGTAAACCATGTCAGTTATTCACTCTGCACATTTCAACCTGAAATTCTGGTCTTTTCTTGCATCCTGGGATCAGGAGCTCTAGATCAAATGTAGACCCAAGAGGCGTCCTAATCGTGACAATTTGGTGTCTTATTTTAGCTCTTCCTTTGAAAGTATGTCAGGTTTGATTGGAAAAAGAAGTCTTGACAAGGTTTCTTCTATTGAAATCTTTTTTTAGATTTCAGGAAGACTAATAACAGATCTTGACAATGATTATTGGAGAAACATGCTAAGAGTGTGTTAACTCTTTCCTCCAGCATTTCTTAAGAAAGTTGCCAGCCACTGTCATCATTGATCATTTTCACAAAATTTTCATGGGCCCCAGAATATATTGTTGTATGAATATCTGAACATGCAATATATCAAAAGAAAGAACAGAGCCTCTGCTTTTAAAGAAAATATATTGTTTTATTCTTAAACTCTTTTGTTCTGTCTTCGTGCATTCTTTTATGTGGTAAAGTTTAATCAAAAAAGTGACATTTTGAACAAAAAGCTGAGAAAATCGCATCTTGTCATAAGACTGCGACAATGCTTCTATGGCTTGTTTCTTCTTCTTTTTCGCCTGTTTTGATCCGGAGATTCTGTATTCTTTCAGAAGATACGTAATAGCACCCCCTACCGTAAACAGTAAAAACATGGATTGCCTGAAGATTCTGTTAATGCCTGGGAAGCATTGTGTCAGTTGTTGTAAATGAGATGGGTCACGATGGTCTACTAGTCATCCAATATCCACCAGTTCATTCAGGTTTTCCTTTAGTTTGCATTATAACAGTGTGCCGATACACCATTTGCACCCTCTCAAAGATTTCATCTTCACCTCTACAGCCATACACATGTAGATCGATGTATTTGGCATTTGCACAGTGTTTTTTGCCTGTCAAAAAGCTTAAAACATTTAAAAAAGCTTTGATTCCTCTATTCTGTTCCATCAGCTTTATCTAGCTGTTTTTGAGCGCAAAAACATCAAGTGACTCAAAACCAGCCTTTTTATAGGCAACCCACTGATTTGTTGATACTGAATATGTTGTTTGCGCTTCCCCAAACTGGGTTGGTGAAATGGCGGTGGTGTTTCTTCATTAGGGTGGTTTGAAGAAGACTAATCTTGGGTTAGACAGAGCGGTAACTAACTCTGGCATCACTGTCAAAACTGCTCTTCCAACCTCCGCTGAGTGGTCAGAGACACTCATTAGGGCGAGTGAAAGGGAGGAAGAAAGGAGAGAGGGGGGAAGTAGAGAGCCTGAAATGTAGCACGTGTCTCTCTCTCATCTTTAAGAGTGCAGTGTCTACAGTTTCACATACCCTTCACGTGCCCGTCCAGACTTAACTCATCTCATCTCAGGCCATTTGCATTATCGTGGAATAGTAATGCCAGGGCAGACTGTGTGTCTTGCAATTCCATATCAGCTGTTGTTTAAATACAACAGGAAATCAAAACTGACCTTTTTTTACTTCCTTAATAAATGTCATTGGTCTTGTTTGTGAGTTGTGAACAAGAAAGGCTCTATACACAGTCAGCCATGATTGATTCATTCCAAGAAACAAAGTGTTTAATAAGAGGGGAATTACCACCCTAAAGCTAGTTTCCACCTAAATACATCACATTACACAAGTTAAATGCATTATAAATACCATTTCATTTTGTCTAATGGGAGAAGCTAACAGTTAACTTCCTGTATAATGTTACCAGAAGTTCTGGCTTTTGCTGTGTTAAAAGCATGAAGGCATTAGTGTCCTCTTCCTACGCCAAGCTGTGTTGTCTCAGTGTCACCTTAGTGCTCTCAGAGAGTCCTGTCCCTCAGACCTGTCATAATCTATTACATGTAGCTGCAGGTTGGTGAAAGGGCTCCACTTTTCTCTACTTCTACTGCTTCTTCTGCATCATCTTCATTCTTCACAGTTTAACCTTCAATTGCAAGCCTTTCTTTGTCTCATGTCTAGTCCTTTTTTATTATTATTTCTATCAGAATTCAATCAGAAGTTTTAGAAATAGTGACAGTAAAGACTTTTGCATTCAATTTTGCCATCATAGGAATAAAGTACATTTACAAAATATATTAAAATAGAAAGTAGGACTTTTAATTTGTAACACTATTTCACAATTTTACTGTTTTTACTGTATTTTTGATCAAATAAATACAGTCTTGGTGAGCCATAATGCTGCATTTAAACTGCAAAGCATAATGCACAGATCTTTTGACCATATACATTTTTCCCCATTTGTTTATATTCACTTAAAACAACTTCGGAAGCACAAAAGGAGGAGCGATGACAGTGAAGGACGAGAGAGGACCAGGCCTGGACTATTTGACATTATGTTTTGATTGTGTGTGTGGGGCAGTCGTCCATGAGGGGCTGCCGCTTTTACTTTCGTTTTGTGTTTGTTTATTTTATATGATTAAAGTTGTGAAATGCTGGCTGGTTACTGCCTCCTCCTTCCCTGAATAACAAACCATGTTAAAGTTGTGTTTACACATGTGCAACAATGTACAATCTATGTCAGACATGAATAAAAACTTTTATTTTTTGTGCCAGTGTAAAAGCAGTCCAAGAGACAGTGTGCTGCACTGATAAGGCAAATGCTGACCAAGTATTTGAAGGTTGAACATGTGACCTCACTGGCTACTGATACAGCAGGAATCAATCAGCTGTGCACTATAAAGATGATGTGATTGCAAGCAGGTTAAATACTGACCTAGAGTTTCATGACAGAACTTTGTATATGTGTTCTTAAGTCACTCCAGACATTGTATGTCAGTCAGAACTCTGACCACTAATTGATCATGGTCACTGATAGAGCAGGTATTTGGCATTTGGTGGTCTACTACCAGACCAGGATATTTAGGACATTGATTTGGGTTGCTGCAGCTGAGAGCTCTGAAAGCATATCCTCTGCCACTTAATAGCTGTTGTCTGGTACCCGAAGACATGAGACAAGCCTTTGGCGTCTGACAGAAAGAGAAGGAAGAGACAAAAAAGTTTTCCTGAGATGTTTTGAATCTGGCTTCTTAGAATTGAGTGGAAGTGATCTAACCATGGCTTTCAAGAAATAAGAGCTCACAGTTTGAGGTTGGCAGAGAGGATACACTGGTTTTGTTTGGATTTAGAAAGATGCCTTTGAATCTAAAGCCCGTGGGATCTGTCAAGAACACGTCAAATCTGCAGAACGTAGCCTGACTTTTTTTCTTCTTCTGTGGAACACAAAAGAAGATATTTTGAACAAAAAGTTACTGCGATCCAGTGTTTGGATGGTAAAATTCTTCAAAATATCTATTTTGTGCTTCTCTTATGTTTATGATGTTGTATTGTAGTATGGGTATAAAATGTTGTTCATTTTGTTTCTTGCATACTTCAGTGTTCTTGTGTAATTCAGTCCTGAAGGTAATCCTAAAGTAGGCTTATCGTTTAGTACAGCAGGTTCTTATTGCATGTCTCCTCTGGTAATACACAGAATCATGCATCTGTTCTCTGTCAAATACATTGACCTGAAAATGACCTAATTATTTATTCATGTAGAATCAGACGTGCACTTAAGGTTTCACTTTTCCTGCATTGTTAATGCCAGGTATATATAATTACACTAAAATGGCTAAATGGTAGTCAAACAAGTGCATAGTTTTATCATTTGAGCATTACTCATGTCACTTTAGGAGTTTAGACTGATCAATGAAATGTGGAGGTATTCTCTTATAAATATTGAATTAATAGCTAATGAGTTGTTAATGGGTTATTGAATAACTATGATATTCTTTTTAGAGACTGATGTCTTCATATAGAGTATTAAGACTAGGGTTGCAAAGGGGCGGAAAATTTCCAGAAAGTTTCCAGTAAATTTCCATGGGAAGTTAAGCTGGGGAATTTTGGAAATATTAATTACTACGGCAACCGCTTGCGCGTCCACTCTGAAAGTAACTGTACCCATAAGAGACGGATAGGGTAAACGTACCTATTAAGCTCAAGTACCCATTAAGCACACTACCATCTTGAAGCTCAGATTATAAAAAGAAACAGCAATGTATTATCCTATTTGATGTATTAACCAATTGATGTGTTTGTTACTATATACCTCCTGTAATTTTAAACCAATCAGACCATTGCACACTGAGATATGTGTGTTCATGTGTTCACACTGCCTGGCGGCTATTTTCAAAGCTGTCTGAAAACTTTGACCAGGAGAGGAGCCCCTCAAATGTGCATTTTTTATATGTTTAAGCCTTTATTTTGAAGAAGTACATCTTCTTATTGCAAAATTAAGAGATTAATGTTTAGACTTTTGCATATTATAACCTGGAACCTGGATGTGGGAAATAATTACAGTTAGATCTAAAAGATAGTTTTAGCAACATAGCCCAGATGCTACGAACATAGCTAGCTTACTAGCTGTATAAGATTGTGTGCTACACTAATATATTACTTCACAGGCATTAATGGCTTGTACTTTTAAATCCATAATATTATAATTTTACATTTTATTGATAGTCTGTGGTTTTAAACTGCTGTAATTTTTAAAGAATTCATATTATTGTTAGGTGAGCTTAAAGGGTGCACTACTATGACAATCACACAGCTTCAGTGTGACATCAATTAGAAAAAGCATAATTTCATAGATATTGTCATTACTAGTTGTTCATATTAAAATTGGTATAAACGTAATACATTACCTAGATTATTAATTTAGCTAAATATTTTCCTTTAAATTTAATTTAATATTTATTAATTAAAAAATTGTTTTTGCTCCAATTAAGCACAGTGTGTGCTCCCTTTAAGCTCACCCACATTAAACGTCTATGTAAATACTTAATAATCAGAATTTAAATATTAACTGATGGTTGTCACTATGTTAATCTTCAAAAAAATGATTAATAAACTTATTTTCACAGTCTTAAGATGACAAAAGCTAGACGAAACTATAGTGTATGCCCAAAGATGAAAGAGGCATGTCATACAAAGAAGGAGCCATCAGAAACCTGTCGTATCTGTCCAAGAAGTTTGGAGTAGACAGGAAAGCTCTGACCCAGAGAGTTAAAGGGATACTCCACTTTTTTTGGAAATAAGCTCATTTTACAACTCCCCCAGAGTTAAACAGTTGAGTTTTACCGTTTTCGAATCCATTCAGCCGATCTCCGGGTCTGGCGGTACCACTTTTAGCATAGCTTAGCATAGATCATTGAACCGGACAAGACCATTAGCATCTCTCTCAAAAAAATGACCAAAGAGTTTCGATATTTTTCCTATTTAAAACTTGACTCTTCTGTAGTTACATCGTGTACTAAGACCGACGGAAAATGAAAAGGTGCGATTTTGAGAGTATAGTTCCTAGCCATATCAGCCTAGAAAATTGCAACTTTACATTTTCCGTCGGTCTTATTACACGATGTAACTACAGAAGAGTCAAGTTTTAAATAGGAAAAATATCGAAACTCTTTGGTCATTTTTTTGAGAGAGATGCTAATGGTCTTGTCCGGTTCAATTCATTATGCTAAGCTATGCTAAAAGTGGTACCGCCAGACCCGGAGATCGGCTGAATGGATTCGAAAATGGTAAAACTCAACTGTTTAACTCTGGGGAGTTGTAAAATGAGCCTATTTCCAAAAAAAGTGGAGTATCCCTTTAAGGAGCACATTGGTTTGTTTTGTTATTTGATTTTTCAATATGTGTTACATAGCTGAACGTGGACTAGTCTAGATGTTGCATTGAGTTTGAATGACACGTCACTATGAATAGGATAGGCTACCTGATCAAATTGAATGCCTTGTTGCTTGATTTTAGTGTTCTGTTTTTTTTGTGATTGACTCTGTACCTTCAAATAAAACTTTTTTCAATTATTCCTTAAAAAGGTTGTTTAAAATAAACAAGAATTTTTAATAAAACTTGTTGTGAGCTTATTGGGAACAGGGGTGTGCTTAAAGGGTACAAAACGTACCCATTAAGCACAGCCAGACTTTTTATATTTAATGATGTACATCTTAATTGAAATACTTTTGTCATTTAAAATAAAATGAAATATTATAGTGTGAGAGATTAATATTTTATTTTAAAATAACTTCTTGTACTAAAACCAATATCTTGTGCACTAAAAATGTCTCAATGTAGATTTTGGTGAGCTTAATAGGTACGTTTACCCTATATACATTATTTAAGGTTATTTCTATTCGTTAGGATATTGATATATGAACTTGTTGTCAAGTAAGCCCCGTTGCGAGCATGTGCGTCTCTCTAAACTTTCAGTGTGCTGCACTGCTCTAGTTGACTTCTGCGCCTTCCCCCCCGAAAATATCACGTTAATTTTGAAAACGTAATTCCTTTTGTGGATCCTCTTGGTCTTTCTTCATGTTTCTTTGACAAATATCAGTGTCTCAGTCTCACGCACGCTGCACGCGAGTTAACCAGCCTACTTATTTACATGTCGCGGTATACACGGAATAAAAAAATCTGTTACGGTTGACATTTTCTTCCGTGGTAACGATATAGCGTCATACCGCCCAGCCCTACTTATGTGGTAAATAAAGTTATGCTAGCTTATTTAGCATCTAACCTATCAGCTTGCTATCTACTAGATGAATACATTTGTATGTGATATTTGCAATTTAAACATTTAATAAATATATTTCCCCATAATATCATCAAAACGTACTTCACCTTGTTTAGTCCACAGGCTCAAAAGTGTGCCTTCAATAGTCTTGTGCTTTGGGCTTCTGTACATGTGATGGAGGCATGCACAGTGCCAGTAGGGGGTGTGGTCTCAATAGCCATGCAGTAAGCAGTGTACTATGTGCATGTGATTGAGGAATGGCATGGATATTCAAGTGTATTTGAATGGCATCTGTTTGTTTTAGTCAAGATTATGCTAAAATATACTTTCCTCAACTATATTTAAGTTCCCTATGAAGAGCCAACCTTCAACTTTGAAAATTCCCAGTTTATTCCCGTTTATTCCCATAAATTCCTGTTAATTCCCTTAAATTCCCATTAATTCCCATGGAAAGTTTCCATTTTTGAAAATTCCCAGAATTTTGCAACCCTAATTAAGACAGCCAACTGCTGCCACTCTGCAGACTTTAAATAAACTCATTAGTGTTTTTATTTTAAGGATGAAAAATAAATGTTCATCCCTTTCCATTTTAAGACATGCACTTGACTTGGGGATTTCAGATTGTAAAGTGTTACTGTGTATGAGTGTTTGTATGTGTGGGTGTAGTGTGTTGGTGGTGATCATTTTTAGAGACTTACGTCCTGTCCAATGCAGAGACTGAATCACACATTCACACAAATAGAGCTGAATTACCAAGATGGTGCTCTAAAGCAGGTCAGATTACAGTTAAACAGCAATCGGCACTGAAAAATGAATCATTGTGTGATGCTCAATGGTGTCATGGTAAACCGAGTAGACCTTCGCATCTCTTAAAGTACACTACCGTTCAAAAGTTTGGGGTTGCTAAGTTTTTTTACTGTTTTTGAAAGAGGTCTCTTATATTCACCAAGGTTGCTACTGTTTGATTACAAATACAGTAAAACAGTAATATTATAAAATATTGATAGAATGTGAAATAGCTGTTTTTATTTTAATATTGAAACGTAATTTATTCCTGTGATGCAAAGCTGAATTTTCAGCATCTCTTCAGTGTCAAATGATCCTTCAGAAATCATTCTAATATGCTGATTTGCTGCTCAAGAAAAAAATCTTATCATTATCAATGTTAAAAGCAG
The DNA here is from genome assembly GCF_949319135.1 of Squalius cephalus. NCBI lineage: Eukaryota > Metazoa > Chordata > Actinopteri > Cypriniformes > Leuciscidae > Squalius > Squalius cephalus. The sequence goes on along the minus strand of NC_137141.1, from coordinate 18,336,087 downwards.
TTGTGCTACTTTATATTTTTGAACCCTACAATATCTGTACCCTACAATATATTACATGAGATTCTGATTATACAGACACACTGTCTGTATAATGCACAAGGCAGACAAATGTATGTGTGCAATCTGTTTGAGAATGTGAACCATTCTTTATTAATCTGTCAGTATTCGAAAGGATTATATGCATTATAATTACATATCATTTTTAGACTTAATTCAAATACAGACAAACTTTCTGTTAGCCAATCTGTTAAAAATGTTATCCTATCTCTGTTCATATTTTTTGCCAAGATGTCAGCATGTTTTCTCATCTGAAATGTTGGTGCATCTCTAATTCCTTCCCATATTTTTGCTCAATGCACAAGTCAGAAACTCTTTGTCCCAGTGCAGACTGGACTCCTGATGCCCAGACAGCCGTAATAATGCCCATATGGCATTGGATCAGCATGGCTTAACATATTAGTGTTACCCTGAAGGTTTAAAGCTCTGGTTAGGATGCTCTGTGCAAACATGAACCTGCAAAAATGCCATGTACAAACCCTGAATTGCACATTTTATCTTATAACCTAACCAGTAAATACATCTTGAACATCTATCAAGCCACATAGACAAACAAATGGCTAGTTCTACTACATAATAATGTGTATATAATCAGCAACATCCTGAAAGGTAACACACACACATAAGCGGCACAATGGCAGTATCTATGTAAGCACTGTACGGTAATGAGTCTCAGTGCAGCCTGTGTGTGCTGTATTTAGCTCTGTTGTTACACAATAGTCTTGCTCTCTCTCTCTTTATCACAATCACCTTGCACTCTCACACACAAGCAAAAACTCTCAAACGGACCACATTGGCACAATCACACACACTCAGATCAGACCTTCTGGTGACCAAACGTCTGGGGGGAATCTCTGCAGGGAATTTGAGATCAGCCACCTGCATTAATCACCTGGAATAAGTATTCAAGTATAATGCAGTCAGAGCTGTGGCTTATGGGAGAAGAGGATAGAGAACTCACTCACATAATTTTCTGTCTTCTCTCTACTACCCCTTTCCATATTGTTGCCGCAAGCAATTGATTCTATTATTCAATTTGTTCCAGTTTATTTTACATTGTAAATAGAAATTTAAACATGTCTTTAGTTCTTCATACAAGTCATTTACAGTACTATTTGATCAAAGTTAGCAGGTGTGATCTGAAGGAGGCAGAGGAAAGGTCATAGGGATGTTTAAATGTTGTGGTGGAACTGATCCAGGATCAGCCGGACCAAACCGGATGCTCAGCTCTGGCTTGCTTCCTGGATTATTGCTTTGACTCTACTTTCCCCCTGTCTGGGATGCTCTCTCACCTATCTGTATGTCCTGTGATTAGATTTCATAGGACTGCATCTTTATGGGTACCATTTACTGCAAAGAAATTAAAGTGTATCTATACACTACTATTCAAAAATTTGGGGTTAGTATGATTTGTTATTGTTTTGAAAGAAATCTCTTATGCTCATCAAGGCTGCATTTATTTGATTAACATACAGTAAAAACAATAATGTTGTAAAATACTGCATCATTACAGTTTAAATGTGTTTAAATATATTTTTTGATGGCAAAGCTAAATATTCAACCGCTATTACCCTAGTGTTCAGTCTCATGTGATCCTTCAGAAATCATTCCAATATGCTGATTTGCTGCTCAAGAAACATTTGTTATTATCAATGTTATACATTTTGCTGCTTAATATTTTTTGTGGAATTTGTGATACCGTTTTATACGTAGTGTATGTGTGTGCGTGCAGGTTTATATTACATTGTGGCGACCAAATGCCCCCACAAGGATAGTAAAACCTGAGATCACCTACATTGTGGGGACCAGGTTAATAATGGGTTAATAAACATACAAAATTATATATTTTTTGAAAATGTAAAAATGCAGAAGGTTCTGTGTGATGGGTAGGTTTAGAGGTAGTGTTAGTGTTGGTGTAAGGGGACAGAATATACAGTTTGTACAGTATAAAAACATTACGTCTATGGAGAGTCCCCACAAAGATAGTGAACCAGACGTGTGTGTGTGTGTGTGTGTGTGTGTGTGTGTGTGTGTGGTTTAAGTAATCCGCTGGTCATGAGTAAGGTAGGAAAATTCCTCTCTCAGTTTAAGATGCAAAGGAGGAAATGAAACAAGTTCAATGCAGCAGCTTTTCACCACAAACCTATTAGCACTGGAAATTCACAGTTTAATCTGTATATCAGCCAGACACAAACACATACACACACAGACCTTACAGTACAGCTCAGGGCAGTAAGTCAGACAGGGTGAGTTTGTTCCTCTAAGTGATCTATCTCCTGCTTTCTCTAATTTTAATCATGACACTTTATACTCCCCGGCACAATTTAGAGGTCACCACTGGCCGCAAAGATGCACACTGTCTGACCTCTGAGTGTGAGGGAGACCGTGAGAGGACAGGCCTTGTTATGAGGACCATTAACTCTTCATTCCCAAACCAGCACTTTTGTTCACATCTTGTACTTACACATGGTAAACCTTCCATGTGATTTTTATTACAAAAAACATGCTTTAATATTTCCATAATATATTCTTTAACTGGCCTGAAGTGTTTTAGCCCATCAAATGTGAGGGAATGTTGTTCTTAACCAATTATTGCAGGGCAAAATAGAACTTGGTGTGTGGTACAATTAAATTTTTAGATCTTTTTTGTTAATCTGTAGTACATTAATGCATTATGTGTGTTAAAGGAATATGTGTTTTATATAATCCGTTCTCTCTTTGTCCGCAGGGGTGGTCTGATGTGGAGGTTGAGGAGGATACTGATCTGGGTGCTGGGAATCTATATCGCTATACCTGTTATCATCAAACTCTGTCCAGCAATACAGGCAAAATTAGTATTTTTAAACTTTGGTGAGTTTTCTTATCCAATCTTTTCAACTTGGCCAAACTATATATACATTTTTGGATGAAAGCCAGAAGTTTTCCATATACCTAGGGGTTTCTTTGTATACAGTTTGGCATTTAGACAAAAACGGTTTTTGTGCGTGTGTGTGAATGCGTGTGTGTGTTTTGGATATACTTTTATCATCTTAAACAAGTGTTTTGGTCAGTCTTTGTAAACTTTGATATTCATATAAGTATTTTTTAACTAAACTAATTCTCGTGAGTATTTTTTATGTTTTGCAATGCCCAGACCAGTCATTTTGCATTTGCATTTTGTTATTCAAGCAAAGCTGCCATGTAAGCTGTCATTATTTTGGTTGCTGCATCAGTTTCTGTTGATATATAATTGAATACAGTAACTTGATGGGTCAGTTTCCATTATTATCTGCTGCTGCAAGGACAAGCTTAGGGCAAAACACCTCAAGGGAAATGTAGTATCCAAGGAGATTGTTACACTGCATTTTCCCCTGTGAAATATTCAGCATGCTCAGAAAAACTCTGAAGACACACATTCAGTCACACACACTTAAAGACATCAAATTAAAAACAGCATAGTGCATCTTCATAAAATCAAATATTTTGCCTGTTTCGGAGTTGTGAAATAATACACTCTGTGGCATTTCAAAATTTATGTGAATTTTTAATCTTGTCCTAATTTATACTTTATGTACCTTAATTTATGTACCTCTTTCATGGTAATTTTACAGTTTGAGGTTGGTAAGATTTTTTAAATGTTATTGAAAGAATTCCCTTTTTGATATGTTGATTTGGTGCTCAAGAAACATCTGAAGCTGAAGTTGCATTGTTGACAGAATATTGAATAGAGGGCAGGGTGCTGATTTGGCGCACCTCCTCTTCATCCCTCGCGGTTGGAGGGGAGTGGTTAATGTTATTCTATCCAAGCCATCAAACTGACATCATCAGAGCAGGAACGCCATTCCAGAGCAGAAGCTAATTTTGATTAAAGATTACCACAACAAACTATTTTTTTCTGTGGATTAAAGCAACACTAAGTAAAAAATTTTACCTTAAAATAATGTTTCCAAAATGGTTTCAGTGGTTCATCAAGTCGTAACAGGGTGAAAGGCACTTCTGGATTCGCTTTGCAGCCCTTTATCTGCTATAACCACACTATGCAAGATTGCCAGACCGGGTCGCGTTTCTGTAGTTCGAATGAGACATAAGAAAACTACAAATTTGACTTGCTTTACGTCAAGCATTACAATAGTCATTATTTAGTTTTTCTTCGTTTCTGATGGCGCAATACGTCATTCTTTCATGAAATCGTGTAACATACTCTACCTTGTCTGTGGACATTAATATCGGTGCTGGATAAACAGCGAGCGTGCGTACGACAGTAGGCTGCGGGCGGCGAAATTATTTACAACAGTGGTAATGGACAATTCCGCTTCCAACCTGTAGGGCGACCGAAGAGGAAAAGTTCCTTAGTGTTGCTTTAACTTGCACAGGTTAATTGTACACCAAAAGACTAGTAAGGTGAGCTAACAAAGCTAACTACACCATGGTCCCACGACTTCAACGTAACCACTACTAAGCTTCCGACAACTCTTTCAGTTTTTATCTAAAACATTTTCCCAGAAAGTTTGAGTTAGAATACTTTATGAGAGCACAATTATAAGCATAATAAAGCGGACTTAGTTGACCTGTTTGGCGTGAAAACACTTAATCTCCTCGACAGCCCCTGTAGTCCCATTTATCCACTTGTTAGCAACGCCTTTTTCAAGACAATGTATTATGTCGTAGAATACAACGTGAAAGTGTCTTGAGCTTGTGTTCACAACAGACCGTATTTCAGCCATTTAACCAAAATCCCATTAGAAAAAAAACATTGATTCGGGACGATGGAACCAGAAGTGCTAAAATGCTAACTCGTTTCTGCGTTTTTGGCCTACAAAGTGACGTCATTCCTGGACCACTCTATTGCCTATGCACATGTTGTAGTCTTTGAAAAAAACTTGATGTTTGGGGTCTGCTTTTTGTTCAAAATGTTGCTTTTTTTTTAATGAAACTTACCCATATTCAAGTATTGCTAAACAAAGAATGAATAAAGCTAAGATGGGGTTTTCTTTAATCAAAAATGATTAAAAAATGCTGGTGGTGGCTGGTAACTATATATAAAAAAAAAAAAAATGCTGGCGGGGAAAGAGTTAATGAATACAAAGTATAAAAAAACAGCATTTATTTGAAATAGAGATATTTTTTAACAATCTAAGTTTTTACTGTCACTTTTGATCAATATAATGCATCCTTGCTGAATAAAACTTAATTTCTTTCAAAAATCCTACTGACCCCAAACTTTTGAATGGTAGTGTACCTGTGAGTGTTCAGTAACGCTGATCCACAGTCTCTACTTTGTCCTCTTGTACTAAAGCCTCAAAACCTGTTTTGCAACATAATGTCTTTTGGTATATAAAAGTGTTGTCAATTACAGAACAGACTCTGCTGGACATCATGACATTAATAAGACATTTCAAACATTAAAGTTGGATACACAGTTGCAGTTTGGGTTTATAGTCAGCGTTTCGTTTAGCCTGGCAAGCCAGACCCACATCAAGATGTTGGTTTACAACATTACATTACATATCCTGCCACTAGGGTGCGTCTAGATTTCTAGGCTACCTTTTGTTGTTACGACCAAACAAAGCCGTCATTCATCTATCAATCCAGTTTAAATGCCCACTCTGTTCAACGCTGAGATCCTGTTTCACTTCAACAGCCTCTCACATGTCTCTCGGTTTTATCAGATTATTCCTATGTTGTCACATCATAGTTTCATTTCTCTGATATTAGTCATGGTTCTGTGGTGTTTTGGGCTGATGTTAGCATTAGCATTGTCAGCAGTGTCACACCGCTTCTGTCAGCTGATGTGTTTCTCCACACTATGTTCTGCTTCTGTTTGCAGTCTGAACTAATAATGGACAGACTCTGTGTAAAAGTGAGACTGTAAGCATCCCTGTGTCTGCTTTACTCAGAGAGAAATCTGTGACTAAGGTTGGTGAATTTAGTCTAGTCATCAGTCTCCTGAGAAAGCTTGTGGCACACTTTCAGTTCTTAAAAGGACAAAGCACAGACAGTCATTATATAGATTCACGTGACTGTTTTCCAGTCTTACAGTGACCAGACTTGCAGAATTGCAAAAACCTTTGTATGAAATGATTTACCAGCATGATTACTTCATTTGTAAATGTTCAATAACGATTTATTATTTCATCAAAATTTGTCTTTATTGAAGAGAGTGTAAAATTAAAACTCACTCAATCATCTTAAATCTCATTAGCAGTTCTTTGTATGGAAAATGGTATTTATAGCAGAGTTAAACTAGAACTAAACAATCTTTTTTTTTTTTTTTTGGCTTCTGTACCTTTTAAGACTCCTACAAGTACACTACCGATCGAATGTTTGGTGTCAGTAAGATTTTTTAAATGTTTTTGAAAGAAGTCTCTTATGCTCACCAAGGCTGCTTTTATTTGATCAAATATACAGGAAAAACAGTAATATTTAAAAATATTATTACAGTTTTTCTATTTTATTAATTTTTAAAATGTAATGTATTCCTGTGATGGCAAAGCTGAATTTTCAGCATCATAACTCCAGTCTTCAGTGTCACATGATCTAATATGCTGATGTCTTATATTTATCGATGTTAATAACAGTTGTGCTGCTTAGTATTTTTGTGGAAATCAAACTTTTTTTTCCAGGATTCTTTGATTAAAAAGAAAGATAAAAAAAGTATATTTGAAATCTTCTGTAACATTAAAAATTTCTTTAATGTCACTTTTGATCAATTTAATGCATCCTTACTAAATTTGAGTATTAATTTCTTTTTAAAAAATCGTACTAACCGCAAACTTTTAATATAGTGTACATTACGTTTGTTATGATTGAATAATCTACAACAGGGTTTCTCAAACTCGGTCAAACACACCTAGCTGTGAGTTTCTAGTAATCCTGAAGACATTGATTAGCTTGCTCAGGTGTGTTTGATCAGGGTTGGAGCTAAACTGTGCAGGACAGCGGCCCTCCAGGACCGAGTTTGAGAAACCCTGATCTACAAGTACTAGCATAGATCAAACTGGCGTCTATTAGATAAATTGATAAATCTATCAAACAAAATTTGCTGCTATGTAACACAATACAAAATTAAAGTGCATTAATATTAACTGAGCCATGCAGAAGTTTCTTGGAGATGTATAAATCACAGTGGTCAAATGTTAAAGGCAACATGAAATAAAAATTGACACTATTTTAACTTATTTCGATTTCAACTGACGATTCCATTCTGGTATCTGATGCAGACTTTCCAAGATCCCATCAATTCCCGTTGGATAAAACAAAAACAAAAAATATCCTGTTTAACTGAGAAATGCATCAGCTTCACATTGACTGATTTCTCTCTGTTTCACTCTCTTTCAGTGCGAGTGCCGTATTTTATAGATCTGAAGAGACCACAGGATCAGGGCTTGAATCACACTCACAACTTCTACCTACAGCCGGAGGAAGGAATCAACATTGGAGTGTGGTGAGAGCACAGACACAGACTACGGCTAAAATACAGACACAGCCTGGCTTACCTCCACTCGCTATCTCTCTGTCTCTCTGTCCTCACATTCTCTACCCTACAGTTTCTGTCCCTCTCTCTCTCTCTGCCTATGGCCATGGCTGTCTTTCTGAAGGGCGCACTTATTGAAACGCAGCCTGTGGCCTAAAGTATGTAAATCCGTAGTGACAGAGGACTGCACGGGCCCGTGGCTGCTGGCCATTGGGTGTGACTGTGAATGTGTGTGTTTGACTTTCACTGAGTAACAGTGGAAAGGGCCATATAAGCCTCCTGGCACTGATGCTTTAGTTTTCTCTCCGTAAATAAGCTCATTTGTGTACTGGTCATATTCAATATTGAATAGGAGAATCTTTTGTAATAAATTCTTGGTGAAGTCCTGAAAGAGTACATTACTATGTTTGGAGTCAGTCAGAAATTTTATTTTTGAAAGAAACTAATACGTGAAATGAATAATCCAACAAGGATGTATTAAATGAATCAGAAAAGTGACAGTAAATACATTTATAATGTTGTATATGTATAATGTTATAAAAAATATATATTTTTCAAATAAATGCTGTTCTTTTGAATTTTCTATTCATCAAAGAATCCTGAAAAAAAAAAAAAATTCAGTTTTCAACATTGATAACTATAATACTAGTTTCTTGAGCAAATCAGCATATTAGAATGATTTCTGAAGGATCATGTGACACTGAAGACTGGAGTAATGATGCTGAAAATTCAGCTTTGATCACAGGAATAAATTACATTTTAATATATTTATTTTATACTGATATAATATTTCATAATATTACTGTTTTTACTGTATTTTTGATCAAATAAATGCAGCCTTGGTGAGCATAAGAGACTTCCTTCAAATACAGTAATAATTTGACCGACCCTAAACTTTTGAATAGTAGCACATGCCTGTGAATCAAACTTTTTCACTATATCAAGTGCAGGAAGCAGTGTTGTAACAGCTGTATGTTCTCTCTCTCTCTCTCTCTCTCTCTCTCTCTCTCTCTCAGGCACACAGTACCTACAATGATGTGGAGGGAGGCTCAGGCAAGAGATCCTGAATGGTTCGACAAAAGCTTCCAGTCCAATCACCCTGTCATCCTGTATCTCCATGGTAATGCTGGAACAAGGTAAACAAACACTCAGGGACACGGGATCAACACCACTTTCTATAGCCCACTCAATCTCAAAATGATTCAGTGTTCGTTAAAGGCCAGTTCACACTGCACCAACAGTTTGTCAGGTTTTGTCGGATCCGTGTGTGTTAGCCATCAGCATATGTTGCTGTTGTTTTTGCTCATTGAACATGTTTGTTGGGTCATGGAAATTGACGTTCTTTAATCTGGTGATTGTCTGTGTTGTTCGCCGTCTGTAGGTGCAATGTGAATTGGCCTTGGAATACAAGAGTCGTCGATTTCACAGAAAATCGTATTGTGTGTGATGGGCACAGACTCAGATTTTTTGCTTCAGACTATGATTCCAGCCATATGGAGGAAATCAAACATGTTTGATATTTTAAGATATTGTTTTCATTTGTCATGCATTTTGTTGCTAGGAGAGTTTGTTGTGTTCAGAACATGATGTAATATGATAGTATGACACCCATTTTTCTGTTATCATTTTACAAAGTCGGCAAATGTCGGATGCCTGATGTTTTAAAATCTGTTCAAATTTGAAAAGTCATGTAGTGTATTCCTGGATTTATAAGGATTCTGTCAAATGCAGTTCAATAGATGCAGTTGTTTGGTCACTTTACTTGAGTATGTTTGTGTGTGTGTGTTTCAGAGGAGGGGATCACAGAGTTCAGCTCTACAAGGTAAAAAAACAGCAAAGATGCATTAAATTGAAAAAAGTGGCAGTAATGTTACAAAAGACTACTATTTCAAGTAAAGGCTGTTCTTTTGAACTTTCTATTCATCCATGAATCCTGACAAAAAAGTATCATGATTTCCAGGAAAAAACTGTTTTCAACATCAACAAAAAAAGTTTGTTGAGTATCAAATCAACGTTTCACAATATTACTGCTTTACTGTATTTTTTATCAGATAAATCTTTGAAAAAACCATTTAAAAAAAAATGACCAGCCCCAAAATTTTAAACGGTATATTTAAGATTTGAAAGCTTTGTCTGCAGGGTTCGTAAGCCGTTTGGAAATTTATGTATTTTGATTTAAGTCATTTCTAGGTTTGAATTTGTTTGGAAAATATTTGTGTTTCCAGACTATTGCCCTTATTCAGTTTTCTAAAATATAAAAATAATAATTTCTACAAATAAATTGATCATACAAGCAGAGTTCTTTTCCCCATGGCGTTTAGAGCAGGCTGCCAAAAGATCAGTGCTAGGCTGGATCTGCTGGAGGGACTCTCTGCTGTGATTGGTTGTTACAATGAAGTGTAATTATTTGTTAAACAGCCAATGAAGCAAAGTGAATGGACATAAACATTCCTTTTGTTGCAGCAGGGATTGAAGGTTTACTGTTATTTAAATTTACATGACAAAAATGAATAACATTGCACTGTTTTAGCATTGCAGTTTTAATAAAATGTCTGGGTTTGGTGTTAATTGATTTGTTTGAGCTACAGTAGTTATAAACTTCCGGCAATTATTTGGCAACTTAATAGCATGTTAACAGCTGGATTTTAAAGGAATAGTTCACCCAAAAATTTAAATTTCCTGAGTATTTACTCACCCCAATGCCAACCAAGATGAATATGACTTTCTTTCCTCAGCTGAAGACAAATTTAGGTTTTGGAGGGAACCATTCCAGAATTTTTCTCCATCTAATGCAAGTGAAAGTTGCCCAACGTAAACCATTTCTGACGGTCCCAAAATCCATATTTAGGCAGCTTCAAAGGGCTCCACACAACCCCAGCTGACAAATAATGTCTTCTCTAGCCAAATAATGAGTCATTTTTAGAAACAAATAAAAAATTATAAATTTTTTAAGCTCTGTGAAAGAAAGCCATATACATGTTGGATGGCCTTGGAGTGAGGAAATGATCAGGAAATGTTTCCTTTTTATTTTTAAAAATGGTCTGAATAATCTACAGGGAAGTTCTGGAAATTTGAGTCTTGAAAAGTATGGATTATTTTTAATTTTTTTTATGGAAAATGAGCAGGAACCCTTTTTTTTGTCCATTTGTCTATTTGAGTAATGTCAGGCATTTTCTTTTCCTGTCTCTGCAGGTTCTTAGTTCATTAGGCTACCATGTAGTCACATTCGATTATAGAGGTATGTTGGGTGTCATTTTTAAAGCATTATCCTATCATTTGAGTCAGAATCCCATTCCCAGTGCCGGATTGAAGCACCATGTGGTTTTGTTTGTTTGTGCAGGTTGGGGTGACTCTGAGGGCAGCCCTTCAGAGAAAGGGATGACGTCAGACGCCCTCTTCCTCTACCAGTGGATAAAGCAGCGGATTGGCCAGAAGCCCCTGCACATCTGGGGTCATTCACTCGGCACAGGGTGAGATGAACTCGCCGGAGCCATCTCAGAGAGCTCTGAGGATAGTGTTCCTTTCTCTAGAAGTGGAACTTCTTGTTCTTGGAATAATATTTTGGCATTCATTTGACATAAAGGAATTGATTGTGTAACTCCCTGTGGCATATTTGAACTGCTGCTGATGCTGTACATTCCTGTTTTTCCAGAGTGGCCACTAACCTAGTGAGACGGCTGTGTGACAGGGGTACGTGATCATTAGTTTGTGTATACTTATGGGCAGGAATGTTGAAACTGAGAACAAACCGTAGCCAGCAGTGTAAAACTACAATTTGAGACCAAGTAGAAACTTCCGACAGCTGGTTACAGTCGGTTGAACCTTTATCCTCCGATGGCTAGCACCCATTTACCTACCTTCAAAGAAATCACATTGAATAAAGGGATGAACTCTGTCACCTCATTATTATTCATCAGCCAAGCACATTCTTGTAGACATGTTCCCAAATGAAATGATTGAAAATCCAAAAGTGTGATTTCCAGGGCTATAAAAGTTGTGGAAATTAATAGGATCTTAAAATGTCAATGTACACCGCTATTCAAAAGTTTGGGGCCAATCAATAATTCTATTCAGCAAGGAGGCATTAAATTGATCAAAAGTGACAGTAAAGACATTTATTTCAGTAAATTACTGTTCTTTTGAACTTTCTGGTCATCAAAGAATCCTGAAAAAAATTATCACAGTTTCCACAAACAAATTAAGCGGTACAACCGTTTTCAACATTGATAATAATAAGAAATGTTTCTTGAGCAGCAAATCAGCATATTATACTGATTTCTGAAGGATCATGTGATGCTGAAGACTGGAGTAATGATGCTGAAAATTCAGCTTTGAATCACAGGAATTAATTTTTTTTTTTATATATATATTAAAGTAGAAAACAGTTTTTTAAAATTGGAATAATATTAGGTTTTTAATCTATTTCTGATTAAATAAATTCATCTTTGGTGAGCAAAAGAGACTTCTTTCAAAAACATTTTGAACAAAAGTGTACAATTTTCTCAATATGCTTCTAAAGTATTTATTTGGCTAGAGTTTACTGTTTGTGAGTGTGATCTATATTAAGCCTTTTCTCAAAATCCTTCTAATCCTCACAAATGACTGTAAAAGTGATGGCTAATTCTGGAAAAGCATTGGTCAGAAAGTGTGGAAACCCTAAATGTCAAATTTGAGTCTAAAACATTTGTTAATATTATTTAATAATAATTATAATTGGCTCACATAAAGAACGATGAATGTAAATTGAAGTGCCCTGATCGCCATCAAGAGTTTAGGAATATCATTTCTTTATTTCTTGTCAGTAAGGAAGCTGCGACTCTGATTTGACGTTTCAGAAATAGACAAGCTTTAATAGGCACTGACTAGATTAAGAGTGAACTTATGTAATCGGCAAGCACTTCAAGTCTTTAAGTTACATAAGCCTGTATTTGAGCCGCTGTTACAAAACTTGAAGGAATTATGCAGACTTCCTTCCTCTGTGTTTACAGGAACGCCCCCTGACTCGCTGATTTTAGAGTCTCCCTTTACCAATATCAGAGAGGAAGCCAAGAGCCATCCCTTCTCTATGGTGAGAAATCAAGTTCCTGTTCACTCTCAAAGTATCATGTATTGCCTTTGTGCCACAAATAAAAGCAGAACTGACCTTGGACATTGATATATGTTCATTTATTATAAATGTGTAACAGGTTTACAGATATCTACCAGGCTTTGACTGGTTCTTCCTGGATTCAATTACTGCAAATGACATCCGATTTGCCAGTGATGAGAAGTAGGTTCTTCTTGTCTTTTATTTTGTTTGTTTCTCTGTAAGTTTAAGTGTGATAGTTTGTTTACCCTGTGTCCACCAAGGGAAACTGTTAAGTGTTTACACATCACTGTGTCCTCACAGCTGTGTTGAGATAATAATCTCGGCTCTCTGTTCTGTAGCATTTTACATGCTGGAGGCTTCATCTTCCTCTGAGAATTAGTTTTAGAAACAGACTTAATGTGAATGCTTGTATACTGTAAAGAGAGCACTTTAGTATTCAGCTCCACGTGACCGTTGATTCTTCAGACATAGATGCAGTGAGCATGCAATTCATTACACAGACCTCCAGTGCAAGTTCCCAGGCTGTAATAACACAAGACCTATGAAATCCCTATAAGGTTGTACCTCTTTTGAGTACTTTGGAGTATTTCAAACACCTGAAAATGTGTTTGTCTCTTAGTGTCAAGCACATATCCTGTCCGGTTCTGATCCTGCATGCAGAAGATGACACAGTCGTACCCTTCCAGCTGGGAAAGAAGGTAAAGCATCAACGTCAAACAATGACAGGGTTCATTTAAAGGGATACTTCACCGATTAGCATTAAACTTTGTATCAGTTGAAACCCGGTAGTATTTTCGACTGACCGTGCTTCCCTCCCTCATGTCCCCCTGAGACGAGAGATTTCTGTATTGTGTGTCTGTAAAAAAACCTCAGATGACGAAAAATCGTCATTTTGCGTCATCGGAGGCTTTTTTGGCCAGAGACTATAGAGCAGGGTTCACCAATCTCGGTCCTGGAGGGCCGCTGTCCTGCAGAGTTTAGCTCCAACCCCAATTAAACACACCTGAACCAGCTAATCATGGTCTCATTAGGCATACTAGAAACTTTCAAACAGGTGTGTTGGAGCTGGTTGGAGCTAAACTCTGCAGGACAGCGGCCCTCCAGGACCGAGATTGGTGAACCCTGCTATAGAGACTACAGCCAGTAGGAGGAGCTCGTCCCGCATGTTTTCGTCCCGCCCATAGGGGGTGGGATCTCACGATAAAATGGCGTCTTTTCAGTTTCGAATCAACTAGTAGCCTAGTTGGATCATTTCTTTCGATACTGCCCTCTGTAACCGGTAGGCGTGGCTTGGGAGTGGCCATGTAGGGCAGCGAAGGAAGTGCATTCTGGGAGTTGTTGTCTTTCATCCACATGAGCCAAAAATACATTTTCTGGCTTTTCTCAGTCTAGAAGGCACCAACTTCTAAAATAATTTCACATTTCTACTACATAAATTATTTAAATACACATTCATCTTTCCAGCGGTGAAATATCCCTTTAAAACTGTAGAATGGATAGTTCAGACTCTAAATTCTGATTGGATGAGATATGCTTATTATACTTGGATTACAATAATTTCGATCACTTGTTATGATTAAACAGAATTTCTGCTTTTTAAAGCACATATGGCATGTCTGATTGTATTTTTTTTTTACTTTTATCTGCCATGTTTCTCAGTCTCAAGTTTTGCTATATACATGTGAGGATGTGTATTAAACAACGTTACATGCCAAACAAAATCATATACCAAATAAAGTTGCAGTAAAAATAGGTTTTGTTTTGTTCAGAAATAACCTTAACCTAAAGTTGCAGTAAAAATAGGTTTTGTTTTGTTCAGAAATAACCTTAACCTAAATATATCTTCATTACAAACCATTGGTCTCAATTTGTTTCTTTTTTAATATTAACTAACATTATTATACTATATAGAACACAACCACGGTGTTACTTATAGCTGTTTGATGTAGGGTTATTATAGTTTACTAAAACCATTAAAAGAAATCTGTTACTTGAAATAAAGTAAACATTAACTGAAATAAAATATAAAAACCGTAAATGTATTTTATTTCAGCTAGTTGCTAAACAACATTTCTCAATTTTATTTTGTTTATCTTGATAATATTCATATTATCAGTATTATCATAGTCAGTATATATAAAACTACTAAAAAAGTCAACACAACAAAATGACAACAGAATTATCATAATCTCAGTGCTACTAAAATAACACTGGTTATTATACAACAATAATAATAATATATTATGGTAGCGGCTAATGCATTTGTTTTTTTAAGATAGTTTGTCCTCTGTAATAATAATAATAATAATAATAATAATATTATAAAAATATAATTAATATAATATAATCATAATTAGTATTAATAATAACAACAACAGTAATAATATAAAATGGTACCTGCTAATACGTTTGTTTGAAAGATGCTGTTCTCTCCGTTTATCCACAGCTGTATGATTTGGCGGCTCAGAGTAAGAGTCTGAATGGACATAAGGTTCAGTTCATCCCGTTCTCCAGCGCTCTGGGATACAGACACAAGTTCATCTACAAGAGCCCACAGCTACCAAATATACTCAGGTATGTACTGTACACTTTACAAACTGCTGCCATCTGAACTTTTTTCCAGTGCTCGGTGCTGACAAAACAGTCCAGCAACATTAATCTTATTTTTTTATTTTTTGGCTGTGAATACAAGCTATTTTTAGGATTGTGCCAGGTGGTGTAATTTTGACATTCTGCTCCAGGTCCCTGACCAACAGCCGAGGCAATAGTAATTCAGACATACATAAATCACTGTCATTCCTCTCTGTTCCAGTTCGTGCTGGAACTGAACCAACAGACAGATCTGGTTTTATTTGAGATGGGGGTTATTGGTAATGATTTCTTTAGGGAGACAGACCTTTACATTTATTTAGTAAACTCTAGAGGTGGGGTTCTCAAACATTTTGTCAACTGAATTGCTGTGATCAAAATTATTTATTTGAAATAGCCTGAGATTTTAAGTAATAACTTTTAGTTTTCTAAATGTATTAAATTGAGTTAATAATTGAATGACTGATTCTTTAAGTTGAGTTAAGTGTTATTTTAATTTGTTCACTTTTTTAAATTATTACTTCTATATTAAATACACCTGAACATATTTGGACACTGAGACAACTCTTAAACTTTATGCATTAGTTAAAGTCTGCAAGACTTTTTCCAAGAACTAACTACCTTTCCATGGACATGTTTTCTTTTTCAATTACTGTTGAACAACTAGTCCGACTCCGAAGGTTGTGTTTTCTGGACAAATTAGATCAATTTGTCTAAATTTTTAACTGTATATCTATGGTTTTATAATTTAAAACGTTACAATTCTTCTGTGAAATATTTTGCTGTCTATCTTTATATATGACACTGAAGTGTGGCTAAAGCATCAGAATCCTTCTATACTTTTATAGATATTTGTATATACTATTATACATATTTTTGTACATATTTATCAGTTTATAGATGCATTCAATGTAATTTATATTGATTTAAATGTATATTTTTGTTTAGTTTAATTCAACAATAGCATTTCTACAACTGTAGCAAATCCCGGTCAAGAAACCCAAGTTTTATTTCTATTAGATTTTGAGAAATCTAATGTGTTTTTGTTCTCTTTGTCTCTCTGTCTCAGTGATTTTCTCAGTGCGACGCTTCCTCACATGTAGTCAAGATCATTTTACCTGACTGCCCTCTCTCACACACTGTCAGTTAAACACACACACAATGTACATTATCCGCACCGTGTACATCATGTGTACATGTGCACACACACACAAGCATGGACTGAAGATGCACCGGTTCCTTTTGCATTCCTTTGTTAACGCAACCTACGGAGGGAGAAAGTTATCATCTTTGAGAGAGTGATTTGTTTCACTGCCTGTTGTCATGGTAACAGGTCTGAAGGGGCTGCTGGAGCACAAAGTATGCAAAATAATATGCAAATATGCACTGAAATTAATGCTTAAGTCATCGAGCCTCTTCAAAGGAAAGAAGTACAGATGAAGTTTTAACGATGGCACTGAGAAGATCACACAAGGATCAAGGTCAAAGGGACGAATCAGGACAACTTGCTATAATAATGTCACCGTCAGTGCTTGCTGACTGCGATTCACTGTTTTGTTTTCACGAACGTACAATAACCGACTTATTAACAATATCATGGACCTGAAATCCACTCAATGTGAACAGCGAGTTGTTTTAGGTTGAACTTGAATTATGTACAATAAAATGTCTTCTTTCTTTTTTGTTTCTTCCCATTTAAATGACGCGTCTCCTGAATGATTTTAAAGTGCAGATTTTTGTGCTGCCTTGGCATTAAAACTCTGTGACTTTTTTATGGGGTTTATTGTGTATTGTGTTTATGCTGTAATGTTTGCTTGGTACATATGCAACCCAACTGCAATCAGAACTGAATGAGCTTTTGACATGACATTCCCCATGTTTCATTATTTTAATGCATTTGGTTTATCTATGCTAGTTTGCATGCCAGTTACTGGAAAAAAAAAAGATTGTTGCACTCTCAAAAGAAAAAACTGTATGCAAAATCATTTTCTTTTCTTCGTTATGTGGGTTATATATTTTCTTTGGTGGTTATACTCACTTTGCACATTCCAAAAATAATATATTAAAAACAATAATTCCTTGTTACCATAATTTGTTGGATACCCAAATCAAAAAAATCTTATTTTTATTAATATTACATTAAATTCATGCCCTCCCCTTTATTATATAGAGCCAAAAATCAGCAACTCACTGATGTACACTACTGTTCAAAAGTTTGGGGTCAGTAAGTTTTTCTCTTATGTTCTCCAAGGCTATATTTATTTGACCAAAAAAAAAAAAACAGTCAAACTGTGAAAGGGTTCCTATGCAGTTTGGAGAAGTATGGGATTTGATTGAATTATTTTCCAAGTCTGGAAAAGTATGGTGGAAAAATCTAAACATTAAGAATTTCTAAAACCTATACAAGTAGAGCGGTTTCATGGCAAAATTGATCATTTAGTGATTGTCTAACACGACAATGAATTTAAGGTGCACGTTGTCATTACACAAAACTGTTTGTCTTTGCCATAAGCTCATTAAAAGAATGCGTGTGCCACTCAAACCAGCAACAGATCAAGGAACAAACGATCATTTAAATCAGACTGTACTTTGCTGTTTGGTGGTCGTGCCAATTTATTTGAAATATTTTGTAACATTTGTCACTTTTGATCAATTTAATGCATCCTTACTGACTTGCTAACTTCTTTAAAAAGAAAAAAGATCATTCTGAACCAAAACTTTTGAACAGTAGTGTACTTTGTTTACAGTTGAAAATATATCTATTTTGTCTAACAAGATCATTCTGACCCAAACTTCACTTTTAGTGTATCTTCCAATGTTTTATAGTCGTGTTCTCTAATTTGGCTGAATATTGACTCTATAAAATTGAGCAATAACGACACATATCTTTGATTTGCTCTGACATCTTGTCATGTATATTTGATGAACATATTTTCTTCCCAGTGTGCACTGACCATCTGATAATTCTTATCTGCGAACAAGTTAATTTCACTGTAATACAGGCCTTTTGAAAATCGAGATCTGCTGTATTGTTGCTCTGTGTGTCAGGTTATATTTGTCAGATATTTTTTGGGCTGGTAATGATTGGAAGGTCATGATACATGAAAGCTTGGATCGTCTCAAGGCTTTGTTTGTACATGTTACTCTCAGAAAGAAATTGCATCCCAATATTTTTTGTTTTCTTCTGCCAGTGTGGGCTCATGATGGACTGATACACTGAAAGCAAAACAACCAAAATCTCTTAATTTGCGATGGGTTATGTAGAAATGATCAAGTTTTAGCGAGACCACCAGGTCCTAGAGAAGTGCAATATTCTTATCTAAAGCCGAAGGACAACCATACTGTATGTAAGACCAAAAACAAACTATATAGAGGTATAAATGAAGCCACTTAATTATGTATCCTGTTTTGTTAGAATGTAAAAATGGACCACTGTATATTTGGATGTCACTGCTCTGAACACAGATTTTATTCTGTCGTCTTCGTTGATGTTGACCAAACTTTGCATATTTGAATTGAACACTTATATTTTAAAATTATTTTTTTGTAATGAAATGAAATACTGCCCAGTTATTTCAACAGCAACTGTTACTTTTTGCAGACTATATCATGCGTGGTTTACAATGTTTGTTTTCTTCTAAGCTGCTAAACCTTACTGGACACATGCACAGATGTAAGTACAGTATGTTTGTTTGTAAACAATAAAAGGACTGGAAAAGAAATATGTATCGCTTTCTGATATCCACTATTTTTAAAACTTTTATACTGAATCCCAGGACGGCATAATTTTAAGTACCTCACTGACTGACTTTTTTTTCCATGTAGCAGAATACACATGCATATACATAAACCACTTTTAATAGATAGGGACAAACTCAAATCCAGGTAAACTAGTTATACTACAGGGAAGCTTGTTTTTTCTTTTAATGTATCAGGTTTAGGCAATGCGTCATTCATGCGTTCACTTTTACCTTACCCGACACCTGTTCAAGCCATTCATTATACGGAGTGATATGAATGTGGCGTAACAAGTCAACAGCCTTCAATCTTCACAACAATGAACAGATTCTCCAACTTGCAATTGGAATTGCCTTGTTTAGTCATTTAAGTCAACAGCATACTGTTTTTATTTATTTTATTATTTGTTAACAAGGTAATTTCCTTACAGTACTTGTGTAAAAAAAAAAAAATAATAATAATTTGCAAGAAAACAAGGCCTCAGTACAAGTGTGAATGTTCAAAGATGACATCCATAAGCATACATTCAAATGACAGCCTGGAATCTGAAATGCTGTTTAGAGTTGAAAAAAAGTCAGGAGTTTGCTTTATGAAAAGGGTCATAGTTCAAGCTACAGATACAATAGTGCAAACATATCACTTGGTAATACTATGCAAAATAGAGCACAAATTGACATCGGCTCACCCTGACAAAATAGAAAATATAATGTATTATTTGATGGATTCCTGTGAGTTTACATAGGCAGCTGCCATATATTCTCTATTCTCATTGTTTTATGAAATATTTACATTATTGTTGTTAATATTGCACAGTATGCACACAAGGCACCCTTTAACCTGCATCAGAAAGCTTGAATAAAAATATAATTCGGTCATTACTGCCGTTTGCCACTTTTGAGACGGTTGTTTCTGACTGGTTATATACTGTATTTTAGGGCAGGGAGACTAATTCTACTGAATTTAAACAAACCAAAGGTGGCTGATGATCAAATATTTCCTGAAGCTACTAAGAAATAGTACAGGATGCAAAGGATAGTTAGGTCTCCAATGTTTTCCAGTTGCTGATTTCACTTCCTGAAATACATAAAACAGGGACAGAACTATAGTCTTGGCATCTCTGTTATAATCAGTCAGAATGGCCACCCTTAAAAGTGATACAAGGAATGCACCAAAATTGAGAATTTACACATGCATCAGTACAGCTGTAAACTGAAGCTAGACTAAGCTCTAACTAAATGAAGCTTCAATAAATTAGTCTCAGATGAGCAAGAAATTGAATTGGCATAACCGAATTCATGAAAATGGAGTATGGGCAAGTGAAAGTAACAGTGATTTTAAATATACTACAGTGTAAGTGCACATGGAGGGGTTAGTTTGTGTGTATATTGGGGGTAAACTACAGTCGTGAAATTCAAAGGGGTTCAATATGGTGTAATGCATAGCGAGAGAAACCTGAAGGCACACCAACACACTGGGAATGGTTGAGGAACAGGCAAGCAGACCCAGTGTTCCCTGCTCCCTCATTCCAGTGGTTCATTAGGTGGCGGGATCTTGACGTCTGACGGCTCCACTCCCCAGATCTCACGGGCGTACTCCGTGATGGTGCGGTCACTGGAGAACTTTCCAGAAGCAGCAATGTTCCTGATCACGGTTTTGGTCCATTCTTTTGGGTTCTGATTAAAAATAAAAATAAAGAGTGGGGAATTTTACTTGTAATGAATGAACAAAGTTGCTATTGGGAAACAAGCAGTTTTGCCCATATATCTATTTCTCAAAAATCAGTTCTACATTTTGAGCAGTGGAAGACACATTTAAACTCCATGTAGATCAATCAGCCAATAAATGGTCATTTTCAGATTATGACCATCAGCTAACAATTAACAGGAGTGTTAGGCGCCCACTTGTCAATTACAAAAACATTTTCTGTTCTCAGATATTTTATATAATTAATATCATTAAAAATGCAGTTTAAAATTATATACAGTAATTATACGTTTAATATAGATCATAAAGAAAAAAATATTTAAATGTTCAAACTACTACGAAATAGCCATTGAAAAACCCATATTGGTAGACCATCCAAACCATCTTAACTCACCTTGTAGAGTTCATTAACTTTTTCTTGACTACTGATATATGATTCATAGTCTGCAAAAACCTTGAACCTGAGAGAGAAAAACAACAGAAGTCAGACACCTCCTACAAATGAAAAAATGAATGTGATAATCATACATAACATACATACATAACATACATCAGAAAATGCAAACTATTTCAAAGAAAAGCAATAAATTACATTCAGACAAGTGCACTTTTTGCTGCCCACCTGTCATGATTCATGAGCATGTTGACAATATCTTTGAAGAGTTCAGGCTCTTTGGGGCTGAAGAACCCAGTGCTGATTTGATCCATCACCTGTTTGAGTTCAGGCAGACGCTCGTAGTATTCCCTGGCATTGTATCTAGATCACAAACAGCGATGTTATTGTAGACTCAAAATTTAACTATTAAAAGTTGTTTTTCAGTCACTGAAATAAAGCTGAAATCAAATAGAAGATAAAAGATAAAAAGAAAAAAAGATGAACTCATGAAAAAGTAAATATGTAAAACCAAAAAAGCATTAAAAAAAAAAAAAAGGCAAAAAAAAAAGGCAAAAAAACACAACTAAAATTAATAAGCAAAATTTTTAAGAAAAAAAGCTTAACATAAAAAATATAATAGCAGGGGTGCATCAAAGGTGACTGGGACGGTTTTTGAATTTCCACCTTGTGTAAACAGTTGTGTAAAAAGTTTATATTATAATGAAAGGATGCGTGACATACTCTTATGTAAATGAGCCAAAACCCCTCTTTTCAGAATTAGTTTTTTTTCCTTTAGCATAATCCAGCTAGCTCTTGAACATTTTTTGTGGATGATTAGGGGTTGCACAAATGAAGAGGTTGGGAAAAAACTATTTCGAGCATAAACAATGGTTCTCTATTGTGTTCCAATCACCCAGAATCATGCTGTCCCATCCACCTAAATTGTAACAAAATAAAAACAACCCAATTCTGAATTTTTTATTGATTTTGTTGCAGTAGAGCATCATATTCATGTTTCCATCAAGGTTTGTGTAAAATAGTAGTTATGCAATTTTAGGACCTTATTACGAAAACTAGCAAAAGCTTGTAATTTTCCTCATGCATTAGAGGGTCAACTTCCTGTTTGATGCCTGCTCCGCCCACCTACAATTTTTACAATGAGGTCTCACAGCTAGGGCTCAGCAAAAAAGGTTTTATTTTCCCTCACTAGGAGTGAAAATAATCTGTATAGTTATACTATCCCATTTGACCTTATGTCCCAATCACCATTAATTCACTTCTATATAAATAACACTAAAATAACAGTGATCACAAAACAAATCCAGTCAGAAGAAAATAATTCCACAAATGTCACAATCAGGAAGTTACATTTATGTTTGGTAACACTTTACTACAAGTTTTCATTGGTTAACATTAGTTAACTACATTACTTACCATAATGAACAATAATTCTAATGCATTTGTTAATCTTACTTGATGTTAACTTCAAAATTTACTAATAAACTATTAAAATCAAAAGTTGTACCCATTCATATTATTAAATGGTCCAGAACTGTAACGAACGATCAATGAACAGTTATGCTTGTAATAACTAATGTTAGAAAAGATAAATAAATACTGTAACAAATGAAGTGCTCTCCCATCTAGACCCATGTTCTCTCTCTTATTCGGTTTATATCTATTCACTCTTTCTCACCCCTTTTTGTCCATGGCCTCCACATCCTCGACCCGCATGCCAAAGATGAACAGGTTTTCCTCTCCAGCTTCTTCTGCCATCTCCACGTTGGCGCCGTCCATGGTGCCGATGGTCAGAGCGCCGTTAAGCATGAACTTCATGTTCCCCGTCCCGGAGGCTTCCGTGCCCGCCGTGGAGATCTGCTCAGACAGGTCAGCAGCGGGGATCACTGAAGAGCAAAGCACATGACAAATTCAAATTCCATTATAATCTATGACATCCAATAAATAAAATAACTATGATGCAACTAACAAAAATAATTATTAGATTATCTTGACAAATATCTGATCTGATATTTTTATGGCTATCTATCAACAGTTGTTAATGCGTTTACTCACCCTTCTCAGCTAATGAGACTCTGTAGTTCTCCAGGAAAATGACCTTCAGTCTGTCTCCCACCACAGGATCATGGTTGACCACCTCCCCCACTGAGGTGATCAGTTTAATGATAATCTTTGCCATGTGATAGCCTGGTGCCGCCTGCAGGAGGCAGTGCAGGATCAGAGAAAAAGCAATTTTCGAGCCGCTTGTTTTCAAACTTTTTAACAGAAACTGGGAGTGTCAATATATTAAGCTATTTATTTTACTGATTCCACAAGTTTCACAAACAGTATGTTCATTAATAAATCAATATTTGTAAATGACTGGGGGAGACTATATAAAAGAAATATAAAGTTTACACCTTGGTTTTGTGTTTTGTGTTTTTTTTTTTTAGCATTTCAGCAAAGTTTTATTACGTTTTAATTAAGTTTGTTGAGACCTCCTAATTGAAAACTACTGCTTTAAATCATGTCAATCTACAGTATACAAAAATTCCATAATGACAGTTATCACAAACTAATATTATTCAGAATCCCATATATATATATATATATATATATATACATACATACATACATACACATAGATACATATATACATTTTTTTTTTTTTTTTTATGAATTCACATACCTTTCCTCCAATCATTACGGTCCTGGGAACAAACTTCTTGTTTGGTTCTTTCTTGATCCCTAGAAAAGTGCAGAATAAAATAATTTATAAAAATCACTCATTAAATCAATTAATTTGAGCCATTTTTACAAAGTATCTATGATATAATTATGATAAAACAAAAAAAAGTGCAATGTTCTCTTTGGTCAGTTCATCAGTGCTCAGATAGGTGTCAGTGTTCAAGCACTGATCTTCTATCTTGAATACATTGCTGTGTTTTTCTTCGTGTATTTTCGTACTGTTGTATAGAGTGACGACATGAAGGCAGTTGAGCAGTTGTCTCTTGTACTCATGGATTCTTTTGACATGGATGTCAAAGATGGACTCAGGGTTTATCTTTACTTTGTACTCATTCTCCAGATAAGCTGCAAACTTCTGCTTATTCTCCTAAAAAAATAAAAAAATAAAAAAATAAATAAAAACACTTTAAACATGAAGCCAAAAATTCTCTCTCTTATTTAATTCTTCTGTCATTTTAAATTTTGAAAAAGACTCCTGTACATTATAAATACCAAAATCGAAGAAGGCATGTCTTTATTTAAAAAAAAAAATAATAATTTAAATGTAGACCTGCTTCACTTTAGCCACATCCCGAATGAACATTTCATCATTGATGAAGTCCAAAAGTTTTCTTAGTTGGAACAGATCCGTCAGGAAGTCCTCGCCAATTTTCTGAAAGGGAAAGATAGTGAGGGACAGAAAAAAAAACTGTGGGGGTAGAGCAAGCAAGAGCTGGATAAAATAAAATAAATAACATTTTAAATAAAATACTATACAACTTTAAACCAACTGCATGAATAATAAGTTAAGGAGGTCACCTCAGCGATGATGTCAGCCAGGCCAGGGTTGCAGAGCAGCAGCCAGCGACGAGGTGTGATGCCGTTTGTCTTGTTCTGAAACTTCTCCGGCTCAACGTCACAAAAGTCCTTAAATCTTAAACCAGTTTAAAAAATAAATTAATTTCTGCAAGTTCTAAATGTAACTAGATCAAAAGTACTTAATGTCAATACACACATGACCTAAATAGCATTAAAATAAAAATGCTTCCATGGCGCCCTGGAAATAATTCATTCGCTGTCAAATATTTTTGTATATAGACTTATGCACTCTACTCACACAGTGGTTTTGACAATTTCTGAGTGAATCCGTGCAACTCCGTTGACGGCGTGCGACCCGACCACACAAAGGTGAGCCATGTTGATCCTCTTTGGATCGCCCTCCTCGATCAGAGACATCCTGCGCAAGCGATCATGGTCGCCTGGATACAGCGCAGCAATTCTCTACAACAGAGAGTCCATCAGACCAAATATAAATAACTATGATGATCTTGAGTTAGTGTATGCGTGTATCCTCACATCCAGATGCCGCCGGTTGATCTCATAGACGATCTGCAGGTGTCGCGGCAGAAGCTTCTCAAACATGTAGACAGGCCAGCGCTCCAGAGCCTCGGGTAACACCGTGTGGTTTGTGTACGCACACGTCTTTGTGGTAATCTCCCATGCCTACATACACACATGCGCACTTTAATGCGGATTTTGGAAAGTTCTATTATAAATAAAATAACAAAATGAATAAAATAACTTCCAAGAAAATGTTATTTAAAAAAAAGTTGTCTGGCTGAATGAACAATACTTTTCATTATATTAGCAATACTTTGTCTATTACTCATGTCAACATGACTAGGCAGAAAAATACAAATGCTGAACAACAAAACAGCTGTGAAGGAATTATCTTAAAACACAGTTTGACATCCTGAACATCACACCTTTTCCCAGTCCAGCTGCTCTATATCCACCAGAATTCTCATGAGTTCAGGAATCGCCAGAGCCGGATGAGTATCATTCAGTTGAATCGCCACCTGAGAGAGTGGTTTTGAAACCGTTATTCTTCGTAAGAGCAAAAACCTTTGCTGTTTTTACATTTGTGACTGAAAATTCAGTCAATTAATGTATTTCATGTCATATAACCTTTTCAGGGAAAGCCTCAAAAGAGGTGCGCACGGGATCCCTGCAGCCAAACTTTGAAGATTTAAAGCGTCTGATGATGTCCTGCAGAGTAGCAGCCACCACAAAGTACTCCTGCTTTAAACGGAGCTCCTTCCCTTCGAAAAACTAACACATGCACATTCAATATTAAATACAGACACACTGAAAGCTTTACAAACAGCCACACATTCCATTTACTGTCAGTTTTTCAGACAGAATAACCAAGCATTGTGTTTTCTTAGTTTAGTAGTTGTGTGAATAAAAACAATATACACTACTGCAGGGCTGCCAACTTTTGAGTTTAGCTTGGAGTGAGATTTTTTTTGGGGGGGGGGTTATGTAAAAACAAATATTGCATCACAATAAGCGTAATTGTGATTGTCAAAACATTTGGTAACTAAATAGAATTTTATGAAGTTTACTGACAACATGTTACAATGTTTACATTGTACAATGACTGGTAGGATAGTTTTTATTATTGCTTGACAAAAATTTCAAGATTTCAATTTCATTCTTGTGATTTGATTCCGATTTTGATTCAATATTGACTAATTTGGATACATGTTTATTGTAAATTTTATTTTAAAAAATAATCTCACCTAATGCTGTAAACATAGAGGGCCCAATCTGCTGGTATTATTAAAGGTTAAAAATAACAAATTAAATTAAATATAATGCAGTTTTTGTTATAATAACAATTATTTAATGACATAAGTAAAAATATAATAAATATGTAATGTAGTGCACAGCAAAATCTCCTCTCTAGCTATTTTTTCTATTCAATTAACATGCTATGGTCATTAAATGGCTTTCCTGAGGTAAATGTAACGTTATGTAACATAATTGTTCTCCTGCTGTTATATTGACCTCTTTCCGTGGTTGAAAAACACTAATTGGTCGATATTATGTATACTTTCTGTAAGTTGTACTGCATCTTTAAATAAAAAAGTAACAGATGATCGGTTCACGTGCACTTGAACTGAGGCGCTCAGCGATCTGTCACGTCACATTTACAAGCGTCACATTTATTTTTGTCTGAATTTCGTAATAAAATTGACGGAATCTAAGAGCTGAGAATTAGTTTAATATTAAAAGTACCTCTTTGCTCCGCAATTTTTCTGTGCGTGAGAAAATGGATGTGTGGCGTGAGAGCGTGTGAAAAGTGTCAATTGGTGAGTCTCACGCTCAATGCGTGAGAGTTGGCAGCCCTGTTACTGTATCATGACACATAGACATAGCCTTCCATTTTCAAACTTCCTCAATGTATTACACGTCAGTGGCACTGTTGCATAAGATAAGAGTTTTCTCTGCTGAAATCTGCTCATGCCAGTCAGCTAAAGCTTATTTTGCATACCAGCATCGACAGAGTCTAAATTTACACACATGTGATTGTCAGTGTTTATTATAGTAACTTAACGCATATCACATTCAAATTCCTGCTCTCTGTTCTCTCTCTCTCTCTCTCTCTCTCTCCCTGTGTGTACATTCTGTTCATCAGACTATCAGGCATCCTCAGCAAGAGTTTTATAGCATTGCAAAGTGAGTGTACGTACATTGTCATTGGGGTAGAGGACCCGGGAGATGTTCTCTGCCAGGTTTCGGTCCAGTACAGCCTGGATGTAATCTCCCACATTGACTACAATTAAGAAAGAGTATTTCAAAATGACATGCTAAAATGCCTGTTTTGTCGAGTATTCCTTGCAAGCACAGTCTTAAATTAGTTAAATGAAGTCTTAAATTAACATTAAGAGTTGGGAGAAAATGGGATGCGCGTCATATACTTTATGGTATGTCTTAAAAGTGACAGTAGCCTAATAAACCCACTGCTGTCTATCATTAAGGATAATCAAAGAATCACTCGCTGCTCTTGGCTGAATAACTTTTGTAGCTTTAATAAGGATTAATCGATATTTAATTGATAATTTACGCAGTGAAGGCTGTGAAGTGTTTGATAACTTTATTAAATTTGTATATATCCTACCTGTTAGACCTACCCGAAAATCTTAAAGCACTGTTTACAAGGTTACACATGGGTCAAAAACAGCAACAGGGCAAGTAAAAATCTAAATTGGTCTGACTGGGCCAATAGAAAAAACTGAGCCCTAATATATATATATATATATAAAAAATTGTATGCATGTATAAACCTTACGAGTATGTGTCTAATATAGAATGAGACATTGACTGTAGAGCTCAGAGGCCCAACAATCATGAAGGACACTCTCAAAAGCAGGCGTATCTATGGGTAACGCTGGCCTGTTGCCAGCTGCTCTCCTGTTTCTGTGCTGCTGATGGATTGCTCTGGTGAAGAGGCCTATATTTAGTATTCTACACAGAAACCATTCTCCCAGGAAACAAGTTCACTTTTCTATAAACTCAACTGAGAAGGTAAGTGTGTAATATAAAAAACTATTTCAATAATATTGCAAGCAACTGGAAATGTCAAGCATGTAATAATCTAAGCTCACCTGGAATCGTCCAAACAAACCAGGACAGAGAAGCTCACTTAATTTCAGCAATTCAGCCAAAAGTAGAACCAAACCATAAATGTGTTATACTGGATCTCAGACTGCTTATCATGTGAGCTGATCATTGTGTTGACTCACATTCTTGCAGGTTGAAATCATTAGGAGCTTTGGCAGACCACAGTCTCATAGTATTCACAGTGTTGTTCTTATAACCAGGCACAGGAGTGTCATAAGGCATTGCAAGCACCACCTGCCAGAGAAAAGACAGAGCGGTACAGTAAAATATAGACATGAACTGACTTTAATTTTGCCATCCTATTTATCCACAATTACAGTAACATTCAAAAGCTCAGTAAGTTTATTATTTGTTTATTTTTGTTAAAAGAAATGAAGGACGCATTCATTTAATCAAGTGTTACAAAAAAATTATATTTTAAATAAATTATGTTCTTTTTACCTTTCTATTGAAAAAAAAAAACATGAATAACAGTTTCCAAACTTATTAGGCAGCACAACTGTTTTCAACATTGATATTAATAAAAAATTATTCTTGAGCACCAAATCAGTATATTAGAATGAAAACTGGAGTAATGTTGCTGAAAATTCAGCTTTGCCATAAGAATAAAGTTATTAAAGTATTAAAGTTATTTTTTTATTGTAATTATTTTATTTATGAAAATATTTTCATAATAATTAGAAATAATATTACTGTTTAACTGTATTTTTGCTCAAATCAATGCAGCCATGAGCATAACAGACTTCTTTCAGAAATATTACAATCTTTTGAATGATAGTGAATGTGGTTGAAGTTTTTTTTTTTTCTATAGCTATGTTTTCCCCCTGATATCCCACTAGATTATCACTGACTGACCTGAGTGTCAACCCACTTTGGTCCCTCATGAGTATGCTCCACTCGGCCATAGAAATGCACAGGAAGCATGTACTCGGGACGGGCCTTCTCCCAGGGGTTTCCATAACGAAGCCAATCGTCAGCTTCCTCAACCTAAAAAAAAAAAGAAAAAGAAAATGATATTCATATTTTCAATA
Organism: Squalius cephalus; assembly: GCF_949319135.1. Lineage (NCBI taxonomy): Eukaryota > Metazoa > Chordata > Actinopteri > Cypriniformes > Leuciscidae > Squalius > Squalius cephalus. The sequence continues at coordinate 18,306,856 of NC_137141.1, read as the reverse complement.
TTTGATCTACTATTTAAATAAAATGAAATGCATGGGTTAACATATACTGAAAATTACCAATATAAATACTATTTTTCAGTTTTGGTTTACCTGCCAGCCACTGGCGATCTTCTGATTGAAGATCCCAAACTCATAACGAATGCCATAACCATATGCCGCCAAACCCAGAGATGCCATTGAGTCCAGGAAACAAGCTGAGAGAGAAAGCAGACATCAAACGTCCAATATGTCGGGGACATGTACTAGGATGTAGGGAGTTTTAAATGTAGGTACCTGCAAGACGCCCGAGCCCTCCGTTTCCCAGCCCTGCATCCTCCTCAATCTCCTCTAATTCTTCCAAATCCAGTCCAAGCTGAAGGTCAATACATTTCAGAACAGATCATGTTAAATAATTTTCACATTGGGCAACACAATTTCAACTGATTATGGAAATTTCGTGCAGTTTAATGTTTCGGCAATTTCCGTGTTCTCTCATTCAAACAAGGAAGGGTTTAGACTAAGAGTTTTGCAAGCCTGTGGCAACTGGTCTACATCCCCCATGAGCGCTCTGTGGGTGAGCAGCGAAAAAACAACAGCTGTTTCTAAAGTTTCAGGATGTTTAAGTAACAGAGCTCTGGGACAGTTCTGCAATTCAGTAACAAATGCTTTACAAGAGCATTAAGTTTGCTATGTCAGTGATGCATTTTACCTGGTAGATGGCCTCATCACAGGTATTCTGCAGCCCAAGATTTATCATGGTGTTCTGTAGAGTTCTGCCCATGTAGAACTCCAGAGACAGATAGTGGATGCGCTGCAACAAAAAACACACAAATAAAACCACACTGCATGAGCACAGAGATATCTGAACTAGCAGATCATGTAGGCAGAAGACCATAGAAAAGATGTGACGATACAAGCTTACAGTCATTAGAAGATGCAACATTTTACTGTATGAATTTACTCCAATATTATAACATTTATTTAAATATTTTATAAAAATATTTGAAAACAGGAAATGTGTATTCTCCACAGACATATAGGTTAAAATAGTTTTAATTAAATCAACTCTTAGAATACATAAATCACTTTAAAATGATTTTTGCAGTCAGTGTAAGCTTGTATTTATTTTTCACACTTTTTATATGGTTTACTGCCTACTTATACTCTCTGGTATGTTACTGAAGTACAACATTTGATCTTGTTGGCTTGGTATCAACTTTTCATAAGAGTTCATTCATTAGATGTCTGCCCTGGGAGAAGTTTACAGACTGCTGAAGGCCTCAAATACACATTGAACAACATCTGAATACCACAGTAATAAATAAATGCATGATTCAGTTTAACATGCTGAGATGGGGCTTAATCACTGCATAGTGCATACTGTGGGTTTAAATAAAGTGACAGTGTTTTACTGTTTTTCCAAGGGTCTGAACTTCAACAAGTGTAGTGCTTGACAAGAGTGAAGTTCCTGGAAATGCTTCACATATTGGTGTGCTCAACCATATAAAGCTATCTGCTTCCGTTAAGAGATATCTAGACAGGAGGGAAAACACAGGCTTTCATTACTGGCTCAAAGGACTGCACACACACATCTCTGGAAAGCTGTGAAGCCCAGAACAAGAACATTCAATAAATAAATAATTTCCAAAAGACCTAAAGTACAGAAAATTACCATGGAATGCTTCTTTATTTCAAAATACATGGTTAGGCCTAGATCCCATGTTCATCAACAAACAAGTCACAATAAGCTTCACAGCCACATCAATGGAGTCACAAAAGACTAAGAAAAGAAGCACTTTCTCCTAGTTACTCTCCAAAAAAACATCATGACCTCCGAACTCATTAAACACCCAGGTAATAGTTGTCTATTAATAGCCACAAGTGATGCTGCACATGGACCATGTCAATGCATTGGATTAGAAAACCTATTATCTTCAACTGGGTTTGACAGTATAATGCAATCTGTACTTGCCCTAGTGAGCACAGAGAATAAGTGGTAGCAAAATACTTAATAACTAATGATGTCCTAATATGACAAGGAACAGATCACTTTTTTTAACAGCTGATCCCATGTCAATGGAGGAAGCTGAGGAAACAAATACAGGCCTTTAACTCTCCCCAGAAAACAGTGAAATGAATGACTATCTCACAATAAATGAGGAAATGACTGTCCAGGTCATATTCACTATCATTTACAATGCACTATGAATATGATTATGGTTTGTGCACTTCATTTGAACTAAGGAAGACACTTGTGTCATACAGCAGTGTGCAATTCTGCAGCAACGCAATTATGGAGGCCCAAACTTGCCAAATGCATAAACAAAATGTTTAAATTCGTAAACATTAATTCCACATTAAAAGCATTTCATGTAACGTATCCCACTAGTGCACAAACATGCCACTTCCTCGCTGCAAGAGGAGGAAGAGATGAGATCCGTACCTTCGGGTCTTTCTCATAGTAATACTGCTGAGTGCGGATCCAGCGGCCCACCAGGTGATCCCGCACCGTGTGTGCCAGGGCGAAGTAATAATCCCGCGGGGTGGCCACATTGCGGTCCTTCACTAGGGTGAAGTGAAGATGCCTGTTGAAGCTCTTTTTGATTTCGGCAACATCCCCCAGTCCAGCTATACCACGAACACTGATCTGCTTGCGCTTTTCCTGATCGGTTAGAGGTTTGGACATGTTGCCAATGCGTTTAAAAAGCAAAGAATGAAAATTATGGACCCTTGACTTGTGCTTGGTGCGGTGGAGAAGGACTTCACACGCACTGTTCCTTGGCTTTGAGACACACCCCTATGTCAACTAGAGAAGAAGGTGGGCGGGCTTAAATCCCGCCTGTTTATTGGCCAGTGACACTATCGTAATTGGGTTCCCATAGGTTGCGTGAGACGTCAATCCATGCAAAGCTAACTACCTACACGTTTACTAATGTATGATGTGTTCTGACCAAGGTGAGCCGGTTTGAGCGAATTCGCCGTTTTAGTGTATAATCATCTACATTTGGGCCAGCAACTATTATAACATAATAATATAACATTTAGTAACACCATTGCCTTTTTCAGCTCGTAGTAAATATGACTTATGTAGACTTGCCCATATCCTTGCGTTTCATGCGAGCCGAGTTTCCATTATTATAGGTAAGTTATACTTTTTACTAATTGATACAGTTCCGGATTAATTTCGATCCACAATCTGGCCGTATATGGAGCCTTCAAGCACCCAATAGAAAACATTTAAAAGTGGGAGGAGTCGGATTTAGAAGTCGAAGTCTGATTGTAACTGTTGCTGACAGACTTGCAGTGAGAGTAGCGTGACGGACTATTCTTGATATAGAACTATTTCCAAAGAGTTATAATTATACCAAACTTAACTTGCCCCAGATATGATCATCCTAGTGCAAATGCCTCCTTCCAGCCTAGAATTAAAATCGAAAAGGCATCTTGTTTCTATTATGTTGCATTACTGTAGACGTAGATGTATTCTTTATTTTAAATCAATTTATATATTTAGTTTAGTCTTATTCATTTTTTAAGCTATTCCACAGACCCCCGGCACTCCTTGGGATCCCCGGAGCCAAGTTTGAAAATCCCCGATTTATGGAGTTCAGACAGGAATCCAAGTCGCTGTGCCCTCAGGCCCATGAAAATGTATTTTCATACCGTTTTCAACATATGGTCAATGGCTTCCACTGTCTGTCGATACCCATCATTTGCTCCCAAAGATTGGGAAGTTACAAGGCAAGTTATGTTCACAGACAAGGAAACTCATATTTTGTAAATGCTATACAGATTAGAAAATGAAGTGCCCTTTCTAAAAACCTCAATACAACATTCTATGAGTAAACCTGAGTAATATATTGTGACATTCTGACTGCCAAAGCCCTGCAGGCCTTAGTGTTGCGACACCTGCTGGTGCCAAGAACAAACAGCAGCAAGTTTGTACAGTTCATAGACGTGACTGGAGCAAACACAAGCCAGACCACATCCTGCTGTCTCATTCTATGACCTTCTTGTGAACTTTGTGTAATTGCACTTTCTCAATACTGGAAGCAAAGTTTTCAACAGACTCAGGTTATTTTTTTATGGCATTTCATATAAACATATTTAATACATTGATTTAATAGTAAAGAACATGGCCTCATCAAACAGCAAGTTAATAAATATCTGAGAAAAATACATGGACATGACTGCAACAGCTCAGGTCTGTTCTTATCAACAGAAAGAAAAAAAAATCCTCCTTCTGAGAGTAGATATTTAATAAGAAGTATATGATTTGTTTGAACATATGGAATATATTAAACCGATCTAAAAGCTATTAGACACAAGATACAATTAAACACAAGATACAAATGAAATAACTTCAACATGAGGGAAATAATGTTTTTGATCAGTTACGTATAGTTAACCCTGACTGATATGATTCTGACATGCTGTAAACACCCAGACAAGTACATACATTTTACCCTCACACATAGCTTAACATCCTAATAAGAAACATTCATAAAGTCAGAGCAGAGGTATGTATAAAAACTCACATTTTCAATAAGTTCAATGACAAAATGGCAAATACAATCAATGTAGATATTTTTTCCCAGAGAATTAAAACCAGTCAGTGCTTTACTGGGTTGTGGAGTGTTACAACGTTGTGAGTGTCTGTGTTTTCAGCACGTTCCGTGCTTACGGAGTGACTCTATGCACTGGAAAGCGGCGCCGAGGGCCCAGCTAGTCTCCACATTATTTATTTGTCTTGCCAGCTGAAATTTAAACAGAATGATACGGTTAAAGAAAAATCACAGTTCGCCCATGAGTCATGGCATTTGTTCTTCAAAATATTACAGATAAATCACACACTGCTGTAGTTGACCATATATGTGTGTTGCAATCTGTGTACAAAAGTCACCACACAGTCAGGAATCATAAATCAAGAGTAGCACACCTTCAGCTCTTTATCAGGCGGGAAGTCAAGCTCCTGAAGTAGTACAGAGATGTAGGTCAGATCCAAACACAGGAACGGAGTCTCATTTATTCCTCCGGCTGACATGTTATTGCACACTGCACCACAAAGAAGAGATACATTTTTTGTTGAGTTAAGGTAAACTAAGTGAATTTTTTTTTAATCTAATATTACAGCAATAATGCAATCCTGATAACTTATACCTGCCACAATAAGTTAGTAAGATCTTTTGTTTGTTTTTGAAAGAAGTCATTAGCTCTCACCAAAGCTGCATTTATTTGATAAAAAATAGAGTGAAAAACAGTAATATCGTGAAATATTATTACAATTAAGTTTTCTTTTTTAATATATTTTAAAATGTAATTTATTCCAGTGATGGCAAAGTGATTTTCAGCAGCCATTACTGCAGTCTTCACTGTTTTTTGAAAAATATTTTTGTGGAAACGGAGATGCATTTCTTCCGGATTTTTTAATGAATAGGAAATTCAAAAGAACAGCACTTATTTGGAATCTTTTGTAACAATGTAAAAGTCTCTACTGCCCCTTTTGATCAATTTATGCATCTTGCTGAATAGAAGTATTTCTAAAAAAAAAAAAAAAAATACTGATCCCAGACTTTTGAATGGTAGTGCATTTAATTAAGAGTTACTTGCACAAATATAATCAGACTAATACAACCATATCCAAACACTTACCTTTTTTGGCTCCTTCAATGTAATCACTGACTCTGACAGTTCCCCCTTTGCTTTCATCTGAGACAGAGACAAACTATTTGTATATGACTCTTGTATACTCTTAAATCTTAGAAAAAAAGAGACAACGTCTGAATCAGATCAAATGACAGCAATCAGACTAATCTCTCACCAATGAGGCCCAGATCCACAGCCCTGTCGTAGTAGTAAGAGAATGCGTAGAAGTCTATGTCTTTTACTTCCTCTGTTTTTCTCACCCGTTTGTAGATCATCTTTTCCACTTTTTTAAGGCAAGACTCATAGATGGGCTCCCCTGGAACAAAGCACATACAGTGATTCAAATAAAACACACACAGGTTCACTCTGTTTATTATATATGTTACACACATCCACATTATATACACATTTTTATAAGATCTTATATATGATAACATTCTGGGGAGTAATTAAACACCCCGCCTGTGGTGAAAGACAAATATGCTTTAAGACAAACCATGTGCAAATTCATAGGTCAACACCATTGCAGAGTATTTTTTCTTTAAAACTGCAGTGAAACAAAGACAGTCTCAAAAACACGGTTTAAAATCGCTGGTGTTTCTAACGTCACAAACTACCTCGTAACCAATCACGTCAACATGCCAGTGGGCTTTAGCATATCATCATTACTATGCTCTGAAGCAGGGGAGTCTCAAGTGAAGCCAGGTTATCCTGCTATATTTTTGTTGATTTGAAAAATCGGGTAGATTTATATTATATTATGATGAACTAATATGCCTTTCTCCACTGACGTTCTAAGTTGTTTAAATCTTTTCTAAGGATACTGATTTTTAGAAGGCAGATAGATTGTGTAACATTAGCAACACATTATTAGCTGTTTGATAACGTAGTCAAGCAAAAGGCTAATCATATTAATTACCGTTTTGTGTCTGACATTTTAGACAGTGATACATAAACGCATTATCATTCTGATACATCGACTTGTAGACAACCCTATAATTCACTCTTCCACTTTTTCTTCTGAATCAGTTTCTGGTTCAAACATATTATGGCTGAAACCAGTATTTCCACTTGCCATTGTGCAGCGTTTACTACAGTAAAGTTGACCAAGTGGAACAGGTATTCTGAACTTGAGTGAATGGAGACGGGGCAGTGATCAAAGAGGATTTTAAGGGATAAAATTATTGATTACAAGGGGACTTTAAGGTTAAATAAATACAAAAACCTAACCCATACAGACAATATATTTCATACCTGCTTTCTGGCCTTTCACAGTATAGAGTACTTCAGCATGCTCCCACTGTCCAGAGTAATCTGAGGCTAGACATGGACTAATCAGCTCTTGGGGTCCTGCTACTGAAGAAGAAGTAGAAGTAGAAGAAGAAGAAGAAGAAGAAGAATGATTTATTTATGCATATTAGCGTTTTTACTGCCACTATGTGGAGTAACTGTGACGCTGCTGAGGAAGACAAATCCAAAAATTTGTTCTGCAGTGCCACCTGGTGACCAAACATAAAAGCACGTTTACACAAATGCATGCATGTCTTGCCCATGATAACCTTAAAACCCACTCTGAGAGAAGCGGGATACACTCATACAATGGACAAAACTATAAACAAAGAAATCTGATTACATCTGTAGTGTACTAAATGTAAATCTCAGCAGTAAACTGCATGTAGAAGCTATTGCACTGATGGCAGTTTCTCTCTTTGGCCTCAACTAAATCAGTGCAACAGCTGGCCACCAAGGAATTAATCTTCAGTGCGTTATTAAGAGATTAGATAATGGCTTATTTATCTAGTGAATGAGGTCTTTAAAAGCAAGAGATGAAGAGAGATTGTAGACCACATACAAGGCTGTCCTTCAAACCCTCCCAACACAGCAAGTCTGGCTGACATCAAGCCCAGGCCAAGGTAACTGCAGAGAAAGACCAGAGACATTAAAGGGATGAATATGCAAAATACAAAAAAAAAAATACAAATGTAGGGTTTTAAATAAAAAAAGTGCTCTTCTTTTGATCTTTCTATTCATCAAAGAATCCTGAACAAATGTATCATAACTTCCACAAAAACACTAAGAAGCTCAACATTGATAATAATAAGAAATGTTTCTTGAGCAGAAAATCATCATATTAGAATAATCTCTGAAGGATCATGTGACACTGAAGACTGGATGAATGATGCTGAAAATTCAGCTTTGCATCACAGGAATAAATTACATCTTAAAATATATTAAAATAGAAAACTTATTTTAAATAGTAATAATATTTCACAATATTACTGTTTTTACTGTATTTTAGTCAAATAAATGCAGCTCTGGCGAACAGAGGCTTCTTTCAAAAGCATTTGAAAAGTCTTACTGACCCTAAACTTTTGAACGGTAATGTATATAGTCGTATTTTATAACATTTAACTATAAATCACAAATATTTCAGCATTTCATATGAAAGTATGAGATATGAGATTGCATACTTTGGAGCAAGAGTTATACACACTAAGTGATTCCTCATCCAACACTATCTTGCCATTTAAACATCAACGAGTAAAGAGTCTGTTTGGTTGGCCTCTGCTGGAGGGTTTGTTGCGTCAAATCTCCTGCAGTGAATAACTAGTATTTCTAGTAATCTGGAGATGAGTCCCACGATGGGATTGTAATTGGAGGCTGGTGTGATTACACTCTAATCAGGAGAGCGAGGCGAGGCAAACACACACTGCCTCATAAACACTTGTCATGCACTAATCATTGAGCTAACATAACCTAGAAAGCCCTGGACAACCCTGACCAAGCACAGCAACCAACGGGTGGTGGTGTCAAACATCGGGCAGAGCTTTGATCCTGGTGCTAGAAGACTGCAAGTCACGTAACATCACTGTTGGACTGAAAAGCTGAAGCTTTTAAAGGGGTCCTATTATGCTTTTCCACTTTTTCAACTTTAGTTAGTGTGTAATGTTGCTGTTTGAGCATAAAAAAGATCTGCAAGGTTACAAAGCTCAAAGTCCACTCTAAAGAGAGATACAACAAACGTCTCGTTTGGACTACAACACGATTTTTCCGGATCTTATGAAGTCATAATGTTACTCATTTAAATAATACCCGCCCACGGAATACACAAAAAGGGGGACGAGTCCTGGTTGAGCTGCATTAAGGCCTGTTCACACCGGGAAGAATTTCGCGCACGATATTCGCCGACGTTTAACGCCTCGTGACTAAACAAAGGGCGCCAATGTGAGTGTGCACACCGGCGCGAAAAACGCCACGCGTAAAAGCGTCATTTTTTTAAAAACGCCTCGGGTTCGTTTTTTTGGTTTGACGCGCGGCGTCAAAAACTATCCGACCAATGAGATTGCCGCTTTTGTTCACGTGTCTGGAGCTTCTGAAGTTACAGTAAAACACAACTTGGAGGCGCTCAAACACAAAACGATCTTGCCGAGCACACATACGTAACGGCGAAGAAGATATACGCCAAGTAGCGTCTACACTGCCGGGAAGAAATAAGACGAGGAAGATGCAAGGCAATATGAGTATAGAGCTGCTGGTCTCGTTGGTGTCGGAACATAAAGAACTATATGACAAACACGACAGCGACTACAAAAATCTTGATAAAAGAGAACTGTTATGGAGTGGTTTCTGTTTAACATTAAGCGCCATCTAATGTCAGGGAATGAATTTGCATGTTCACTCGGCTCATCGTCAGCGAAAATCGCTTGGGTGTGAACACAAAAAACGCGTTAAAAAACGCTGGCGAATAACGCGCACCGATATTCGTCCCGGTGTGTAGGGCCCTGAGAAGACAGTGTTGACGCAAAGACACTGTTTTTTTTTCACCCTGTTTCCAAAACTCATTTGTTTGGCCTTCCTAAAGCTGGTGGTTAAAATGTATTTTAAAAACTGTTCCTGAACATTATAATCCCAACGCTTATCTATGCACTGCACATTTTATGGTGAACAGCTTGTTTTCTGTTGCTTTGGTTAGCTCTCGCTTTTGTAGGACGGTTTACCGCCCCATAGGAAAATTAACCATGTTTTTGTGATCGATTACTGTTTCTATTAGCTTAGTTTTCTGACAAATATCACGATTAAATGGTACATAACATCGTATCTATAATGCATAAGAAAATGACTAAAAACATACCACTCTGAAACGTCCTATGAAATCTGTCCATGAAATCAGTTCTGCACGATCCTCTTGTTAACACTGTCAGGGTCTGAATCGGGCTCAAATTGGTTTGAAATTGACGCCATCCTTATTCTTTTTTACACTAGAGAAGAACTCGCAGTTATGAAGGGGAGGGGCATTTCCCAAACACGCGCTAAACGGTACCAATCACAACACACTGGGGAAACCTAACCAATCACAGCACATTTCGTATTTCGGAAGGAGGGGCTTCATCGAAATTGGCATGTTTGAGCCAATAATGTAAAATATGTGAAAAATAATGCATTATTTAAACAATCAAGCAAGAAAGCATATTCTAGTACACCCCAAAAACAAAATCAAGACTTCGTAAAAGTGGGACCCCTTTAAACAGTAATATGCTGAAACGATCACTATAACTTAAAATGGATGTACTAAAGACTTGCATGATATTGGATATTTAATTGTTCGTGCTCATATTCTATATTTTTACATTAAATATTACCATCCTCTAAAAATCTTTAAAAACAGTTTAACTTATAAAAAAAAAAAAAAAAAGTAATCTTCAACCAATCTAAAAATGGATATCCGTTTTTCATGCTGTGCATTATAATGTTGTGATGCCTAAATTTTACTTGCAGCATTTAAAATAGTTGATTTCTGTCGTTAATCTTTCATGTTTTATTTATTTTTTACAAAATAGTATATCATTTTAAAATTTGCCATTTATGGGTATCAGCCAGAAATAATATTTTTTCTCAGATTGCGCGGTGAGAATGTGTACATGTAAAAAAAGAAAGTAAGAAAATGCCATTATTTTTTTTTACACGTGTTAAAAGATTTTACAGAAGGATCTCTTCTACAGAATTCAAAAGCATAATATATTGCTTTCGCTACATTCTTTACCACTTTAACTTATGCCCTGCCCACTTTACCTGTGTGAGTAGAGGGCGTGACTGATGTTGAACATCTGAAACGATGTCACATAATCAATGGGTGAGGTCTGGATGGTTTTCTGTACAGGAACGAAACACAAACAGGCAAATATTGATGTAAGGTAGCATAAAGGTAGCATTCCTATCTTCTTGAGCAGGAATCTGGTAGAATGACAAATATTACAATTCTAGTTTGTACTAGTCTCATCACTGCATTTCTTTGTCCAGTATACTTTTTTAAAACAACATTGGTCAGCAACTGCCTAATGTAGCAGTTTGAAGTCCAGACTATAACACAACATCTGTCAGCAACTTCAAGTAAGCTGCAATCTGTAGAGCAGTTCCTCTCTGAGCTCATGTTTGGAACTAGAGCTCTCGGAGAAACTGTGTAATGACATAATAAATTGGTCCTCAATCCAAACCGCCTGTACAGGACCTGACCTAGTTCAAGAGAAAGAATCTCTCTAACTCTCTCCGTCCAATGTACAACAACCTTCATTTACAAGGCCTATGGGATTAACAGGACATTTGCGGATTAATGCATGGGATGGGAGAACATCACGGTAGTTTGTTAAGAGAGACATGACTTCATTAACATGGGTAAACAGATATTTGTGTATATATATGCATGTACATGGCTCACTTCATCCTGTAGAGCAAAGGTGATCTGGGTCGAGCCTCCTCCTAAATCCAGCATGCCTACTGTAGGAGTCTCAGTGCCATGAAGACTACCTGTGAAGGAGAGACTTCTTAAATCACTCTGACTAATCATTATAAAGAACAAACCAAACATTTCAAGTAAAAGTAAAGAAGAAAACAAAAGAAAAAAGTTTGCATGTGGGCAGGGTGACTGTTGAAAGGTATAAAATAATCATATATTTGTGTCCAGATTAATCTTTGTTATTGATCGGTTGATGTTCATTGATTAAATTGGCGTGACATACAGTATAACATGACTACTAAAATTGCTTACCTATTAAAAAGTTTATGGTAATCCAAGCTGACATGCCTGTGTAAATACAAATGTGCATTAATTGTTAGCCCAATAAAAAAAAAATACTACTTTCTCACAGTCCTACTAAAGCTAAGCTGCAAAAAACATTTTAGGCAGAAAAATACATTAATCATTTATTACCCACACTTACACATTTATGGCCGGACCAGTCGCAGTGATATAATACAGAGAAAGATGGATCATTATTCTTAACACAAAAGAGCTACTTCTAAGAATAAACTGTGGAATAAAGAGAATAAGAATAAACTCCTGGCTGTGTGTAGCACCTGCAGGTATGCAGATCCATCCGACAGATCCCAACATCAGAAACGAGCAGTTGTTATTTAACAAGATCTGAATTTTCAGCTTTATTACTCCAGTCTTTAGCGTAACATGATCCTTCAGAAATCATTCTAATATGGTGATTTGGTGCTAAAAGGGATACCTCACCCGAAAATTTAAATTCTGTCATAATTTACTGCCTCAAGTTGTTCCAAACCAGTATGTAATTATTCTTCTGTTGAACTAAAAAGAAGATATTTTGAAGAATGTCAGTAACTAGACAGTTGGCAGTAGCCATTGAGCCATAGTAGGAAAAAAAAAATACTATGGCTAATGTCTGTAAACTGTTTGTTTAACAACTGTCTGGTTGTTCTGTGTTCAACAGAGAAAAAGACACTCATACAGGTTTGGAACAACTTGAGGGTGAGTAAATGATGACAGAATTAACATTTTTGGATGAACTAGGCTTTTAAGAAACATTTCTTATTATCAATGTTGATACAGTTGAAAACCAGTGCCTCTTAATATTTTTGTGGAAACTGATATTCTTCTCAGGATTATTTGATGAACAGCTTTATTTGAAATAGTCTAATATTAATTAACATTATAAATGTCTTTACTGTCATCAATTTAATGTGTCCATGCTGAAAAAACAAACAAGCACTGACCCAAAACCTTTGAACAGTACTGTACATTGTATGCTGGTGGATTCCATACATTTAGAGAGTTTATCACAAAGACTCTGTTGAGTGAGTGCATCATTGGATCTTTGTGCTAAAACTCTTATAAACTGTATGTTTGTTTTGAATGTAGGTTGCTTCTTAACAAAGTAAGGGGCTTTAGCTCTCAGAAATAACCAAACTCACTTAGTATCTATAAACTCCATCCCTCCATCCCGTTCCCTCACATATACCACTTTGGCACAGCATTAACAATAAGTCTGTATGATTTGCTGTGATGGACTAATCTGGTTGGGTAAGCTTGTGTGTCCAGGAGAGTTTAGACTCACGCTGATAATGAGACTGAGATTATCCAGTTATGGGACCTGCAGAGTTTAAGCATTAATTTTACAAAATTTCAAACGCAAATTGCTACCCGTTAAGCAAAGACGACTTGTATATCAACAAAAAAGCAGTATTAACCTGGCTTTTACTAAACACTGTTTGCCCATGCTAGTTTTGTTCCTTTAAAAGCAATTTACTGCCTAGCAAATTAATGGCCGCTAATCTGTTTGCTGAGATTATAGTGCACATGGGACATTATCCTCTGGGCTCATTATTACTTGTGTGAACTATTTTAAAGGATTGGATTAAAGTCCCATATACGCATTATCTATCGTTAATATACACACACAGCTCAAGCCATTACTGAAGAAAATTTCAATTTACAATTTATATCTTTATGCCAGAAGCGGAAATGCTTGACCGCAGTGGCCAGAAGCTTTTGACGAGCTGGAGATGTACAGTAACATCTGCCGGTTTCACATTCCAGACGGACAGACTCCTGCATGGATCATAGCTCAGCAAAACACTGCAACTTTATAATCATAGAAACGAGCACTTTTGTCATCAGTTAGAACTTTCAGGATGTGCTTCCTCAGTTTTCCTAATGTTAAAAAAAATAACCCTAAAATGTTCAAAGTAGCTTGTCAAACAAAACCCAGTTGATTTGTTAGCTGAGACTGTAAAGTCACGTTTTTGACTACAAAAGTACATTAAGGTTGTTTGGTTTTGATTTTTCACGTTAGACTCAAAATAAATTTGTTTATTTGCTATTTACATAATTATTGAGATAATCTTGACCCTTATACCATAATCAAAGAGCCCTGTTGTTAAATTAATTAGATGCTAAAAAGTAGGGCAAAGGAGTAATTGACAAGGTACCTTCGTCTGTGCCATCCATGATTGACACACTGTCCGGTCTATAGAAGAACAAGGATTCGCTAAACACCTCCCTCACCTGCAGCAGAGAGATTTCAGGTTTAGCATGTCAAGACATGGTTAGGAAATTCTGAGATGCCAGGCTGAAGAACAAGAAATGCCAGAAGACAGCCCTCATCTCTACAACCTTACTAAACCTTTAGTGTATTAAAAAAATAAAACTTTTACTACACCCTTTACAGTAACTTTGTACTGCATGTCTAATATCACTGTCTCCTTAAAATTGTGTTGAAGTATTCCTCATTTATAAGCTGCTTTGCCAAAGAAAGACAACATCTGCTAAATTAACAAATGTAAATGAAACTGAAATTTTATGATATAGAAACCGAATACATTTAGTTAACTCAAAGCACTATCCCTGCGTACTAGCTGTAAGAGGGTATAGAGATTTTTCTAGGGGTTTTTATAATGGATTTTTAAAATGTATATATACTGAATATATACTGGAATTTCCAACTTCGATACAATACAATGAAAAATATTGATATTCGATACCACGGGAAAAAACTTCCATATATACCAACATACAGATCAATTGTTATTTAAATTAATTAAATTAAAGTTACAAAACAAGATCAGCAAGTTATTTTCTCTGTCTTTTGTTCTTTGATTAACATGACAGACAGCAGCAGGTTTATTAGACTGCTGTCACTTTAAGAGCTCAGGCATGGATCCAATATACTGTTAGTGTTACTGTTGACCATTTAATCCCAATAAGCCACGAAAAAGAAGACAAATTAGTACTCGCGATCTGTTTGAGGGCGGCTTTATGAGAGTGCTATCAGTGGTGAGCGTGCTTTTGGTGAGAGCGCGAAACCTGTGGGAACGAGTAAAATTATGCTTAATACAAGCACTATTCAAACGGAGTGAATGAGATGAGTGACAGGAGTGTGTGTCAATTCGCCGTCGGAGAGAAGATAGAGAGAACGCCCAGCTGGCATCGGTGTATCGATACTGCAGAAAAGAAGTATTGGAACCATTTCAGATATTTCAGTATCGATTCATCTCAAAATATTGATATTTTTGACGACACTAGTCTGCGGTAAACATAACTTGACGATACTTGAATGTTTTGTTCTACAATGTAAACTGCACACTTACACTACAAGCGTTCTTATCTAGTGACTTATTAGAAACATATGTTGTTTAAAAAAAATAACAGCTTCAAAATTGACATTGTAGAGCAAAATGTTCAAGTATCAAGTTATGTTTACCACAGACCTTATTTTATTCATAAATTGAAAAACCCCATAGGAAAATCTTGAGGGAACCACTGGCGAATCGGTCTTCTGGGTTTTGACGTCATCCCTGCACCCTCTATACAGTGAAAGTCTGTCAATGGTGACTCATGGATCTCTGACCTTGTCCAGTAGGATGGTGGCCTTCTCACCAGGCAGCAGTCTGAGCCCTGCCGTGGCTCTGAGCATAAGAGGGGAAGAACTCCATAACGTTTCAGGAACCGTGTCTTTAGCAACCTTTAACAGTCCCAACAGCCCCTCCTTACTCTGTAAAACAACAGCACTGGCTACATTAATATGACCATCAAACTGTAGACGGAAAAGATGCTATAACAAAACTTTTGCAAAGGCATTTGCGAAGGGTTCAAAACTATAAAACCTGATCACATTTTACTGGTTACCTTTTCTGGGTCATCAGCATATGCAGACAGTCCAGGTTTTATAGCTCTAAATATCTCGTGGGATAATTTTGGAGCTTCTGTTAACACACAAAGACAAATGTTAGCTTTTAAAACAGTGAAATATCATAACATTGATTTAAAAATATATTTACACACTAACATTTTTTTTTTTTTTAAAGAAATTAATACTTTTAATCAGAAAGGATGCATTAAATTGATCAAGTGGCAGTAAAAAAATTCAAATTAATGCTGTTCTTTCGCACTTTCCATTCGTCTTCAGAAGCCTGAAAAAAACTATCATGATTTACGTGTTTTCTGAAGGATCATGTGACACTGGAGTAACGGCTGCTGAAAATTCAGCTGTGCCATCAGAGGAATAAATTACATTTGAAAATGTATTAAATATAAAACTGTTATTTTAAATTGTAATAATGTTTAACAATGTTAGTGTATATTCAAATAAATGCAGCCTTGGTGAACATTTCACCAACCCCAAACTTTTGAAAGGTAGAGTATATGAAATAAAATTCATAAAAGGATATGTGTAACACTGATTAACTGCAGTAGTAGTGTTCCACATGGCTTATATCAAAGTTTGCATAATAAACGATATAAACAAATGTTTCAGCCACTGATCAAATCTAACCATACTCTTCGGTGTGACCTTTGATCCATCAGGCTTAGCTAGGAAGTGTGTGCATGAGAGAGCATGCCTGATAGCATAGACTACTTGATGTCCATTATAATATGACAATCATAGGTTTAACAATAAAGGCTAAAGCAGCACTTAACTGATTTAGCTCAGAATTGGGATGCAATAACTAAGCCATTGGACGGTCAGGGCTGCGCTAGGCAGTAAACCTAATATCTGTGGATAACACCCACACAGTCAACATACCCCTGGTTTTACTATAGTAACACTATGGTATTTTGGCGGTAAGGTTGTAGATTTAAAATAAATAAATAATTAGGAAGTGTGCATTTCAGTGTACTAGTAGGCTACGAGTTTTCAAGTGTTATATAAATAATAACAGTGATCTAACAAGCCCTTACATTTTTTTACCACAGTAACCATAATTTTCAACAAAACACCATGGCCATATTTATTGGCTCTACTGCAAAATCATAATTTATTAACATTAACATGAATTAATATTTATTAGATGTATTGTAATATAGTAACTTTAGTAACTATGGTATTTTAGTGCGAAATATGTTTGCCACAGTGTTATTTTAGTATTATTTTAAAACTATTTTAGTATTTATTAACATTTTTAATTAGCTTTTATTTTTATATTTTCAATTTTTATATCTTAATATAGCTTTAATGTATTATTATTTCAGTTTTAGTAATTTTGGCACTTCAAAATCAATTATAGTAAGTTGCCAAAGCAAAATTTCTCATTTATATTTAAGTTTAATATTTATATTTTATTTTATTTCAGCTTTGTATCAATTGACGAAAACAACACTGCTTTCTTGTCTGTTGAACATAAATATTTAAAGACTGATTTTTTTTTTTTTTTACGTCATTGTTATGAAAAAGCTTTTGTTATGTGGTCTTATTTGCAGTGTGTTGCTTTGACCCTTTTAGAGAGCCTTAATGCCCTTAATTTGAACTTTTCGATTATTAGTCTTTGAGTGGACTCAAATACCTCTTAAATTTGAACATACCATTTGGCTCCATCTGAAATTTGAAGATATGAATCCTGGTTCCAGTGCTTCCAGCATCAAACATAATACCATACTGGAAATTTTCACTGACCACCTGAGATGAGGTTGGATGTTTATGGGTATCCATCCTATACTGGGGCAGCTGGTCAGATACTGGTGGCTTGGAGTCATCATAATGGCGTTTGACGTAGGTGAGGTAGACCACCAGGCATCCCACAAACATAAAGATGAAAGCTAACTTTGGGAACCTCATAATGGCAGACAGAGGTACATGATGCGGAGTCAATTTCCCAATGCAGAAGGCTCAACAGTTCTCTCCACTACCTACAGAAAAAAACACACACACACACACACACAAATCATCATATAAAAAAGGAGTTTAAATTTCCTGTGAGATAAAAGAAGTATGAAATATCACCGACCCAAGTGAATACAAAGTCATTAGTTTAAATTTTAATGAGAAGCTATGACTAACGAAGCTAACAAAGATTTACAGATTTAACACAGCCAAGACATAGCCTACAGTATTAACCTGTTCTCACTCAAAACAATACATGAAATAAATTAAAATATAACAAATGATGTCCTTATATTTTCTGCCACAACTATGACGTCACACTACTTGTAAAGGAATTACTAATAATACCTAGCAACACCTGAAACACAAAACAGCTGCTGCAATTAATGTATGCGCTATATGAACAATATGGTTATTTTTGTCAGCATTGTAAGATTTTCTTACTGTGATGATGGAGTTATTTAAGTAATTAATTTAAGTGAACTCTAGATTTGTCAATACTTATAACACATATTCGAAACATTATGTTTTGTATCGGTCATGTTGAACAATAATTCACGATAGGCAAAAATAATACACACACACATTGAGTGGGAAAATACCAACAAGAGATACACCAAAACACAGTCGAACACTTTGGAACATGGTGAGCATATTAATCTAAAATAATAACTTTATATAACACTTGTACTTTATTTTAATTTTGTCTAATGTCTCAAGAATAATTTGAGAACAGATAGATAAATCTCATCATAGTTATAAGACAAAAATGTCATTATCCGTGTTTCTAAGATCGCTATACCTAGTTCTCTGTAGCAAGATCATATTCCTTCGGATCCGAGTCGTGTTTTCTGTATCGACGAATTGCCATGGTGAGATTTTGACATGTTACTCCTTATGAAAAATTGTCAAACTCCTCTGGTCTCGTTTTGATTACGTCAGTAATTTAGAATCCTGCAACGTGGAGATGACGTGGAGCGAACACGTACGTCACGCGTTCCAAAGAGAAGACAGACGCGCCCTCACACAACCAGTAACACTTGCTTACAGCAGTGTTATAATGATAAATACTGTTTATGAAAAGACAATAAATATTCCTCAGATATTTTTTGTTACGTTCAAATCCCTTTGCTATGCAAATCCATAGTTATATAGTTGTTAAATGGGCTTAAATGTTAGGCTACTTTGAAATTTGAATCCTTTGATAATTCATTTAATTTGAGCTGACTCCATCTGAATCAAGTTAAGTAGGCCTATAGGGTGGGCCAAAAAAGCATTTGGACACGTAAACCACATTTAAAATATATGAATTTCCATTGCATTAGAAAACAAAACATCAAACCAAGTGGCATCTGACATGCAAACAAATGATGGCATTAGTCCAAATACATTTTGTCTTCATCTTGAACAGTAGGCATCTATATTTTTATGATTGACATCAGTCAATCTTCTATTTATGAAATGTTTTGCTTGAAAGATATGCTTGTTTTTTGTTATAAGAGCAACAGTTGCAGAACAAGTTCTATTGCCATTTTCAAGCCCCATTTCGACTGTTCAATGCTTCCCTCTTAACCTCCTGAGACCCAGAGAGCCAATTACACTTTCATTGTGCTGTTTTCAATATGGCACCAGCTGGTCTCTCCACCGAGGCCCTGTGAGTTTTGTTAAAGTTTACCAGGCTGTGGCAGCTATACATGACCTGTGGCACATCTCCATTCATTACCTTAATTAACCATCATTAGGCCTGCTATATGGGCCAATCTGTGGTTCCCTCCTACACTTTCTCATGCAACATGCGACACCCCCATCTGAGCTTGAATTTCAGCCAATGAGTTACCTATAATGAGAGGTCCCTGCGAGGGGGGTCGAGATGGTTTTGATGATATTCATTTGACGCTTTCCATTGAGAGTGTCTGCGAGCACAGTGCAAGCTTGAAAGGACCATATGCTCTCTTTTTACATGAGGGTATGTGTGTGAGCGCATCTATCTAGGACACAAGGTCCAGCAGGGGGTGAGGGGCAACGGACCGCCTAATATAAGACCATTCTCACTTATCAAAAATCAATGTGGGCGGACTTTTTAAGGGGGAAGGGGACGATGGCCATCCCTCCAAACTGTTGCACTCTGACCGCCCCCCCCTCCCCTCAAAGAGCGATGCATACATGACTTCCCCCATTATAACTTAAGCAGTCATTACAGACGTACCTCAACAGTTGCAGCAGAAAGCAAAACGCCCCATCCTCGTCCCCCCTCAGCCCTTAATAAATGACCTGATCTCTGTCTTTTTACTCACCAATAATGGGCTGAGTGGCAGTTTGCATACTGCACAGGGATTGTGAAGAGAAAAAAGGGAGGGAAGATCAACAAATGTATTAAAAGAGGTTTTTACAAAGCTTCTGCTGTTCATTTTTCTAGCTGAAGAAATATTTAGCTGCATATTCTCCACCACAAGATGCATTCATTAATCTTCCAAAAAAAAAGTGTTTGTTAAGCCTGTTAACTATCAGGTCCTGGTAGCAGGATACTTGGTGCGTTTTTTTAATCGCCTTTTATCCATATAACATATTTTAGTAATCATCATACATAGGTATCATTCAAAAGCTTAAACATTCAAAATTCATCCTGTGAACATTGTTTTTGGATTTGGACATTGCGTTACATTAGAAAAATTACTGTAAAACTTTCAGCAGGCTCAATTTTTTTACAAAATTTGGAACAAAACTTGTGTATATAATTTAAATATATCTTTTGAATATAATTATATTTATTCAGTACATTTGCTTTTTTACATTTTAATTTTTTGCTTTCTCTTATACACTACAGAATTTAGAACCTTAAACTGGGTTCTAAGCGCTTCATATATAGAACCTTTTAGAGGTTCCCATCATGGAATCATTTTATTTTTTTATTTTAGTTAAATTTAGTAAATTAAACAGCTAGTAAACATATTTTATCACTAGAAAAAAATGTTATGCAATCATTTAAAACATTTCTCCTTATATTTTTGGCATCAAGGATTCTTTATTGAGTCAGGAACCCAACTTATCCTTTTAAGAGTGTGCATTTCAAAGCATTCAGGAGACAGTTAACAGGTTAAACAAACTACTCCAAAATTCCTCTATAGAGCATCAGAGTGTATTTATTTAACATAAGCTCTTAATAGCTTTTAGCAATTTAATGTTTAATGGTCCCTTAATCTCTTGCTCACATTTTTAACAATAATGATTAGACCATTAGTGATGTGGTCTGCATAACCATTAAAAGCAAATTCATAGCAATTACGACAAAATTTTAAGAGCCACTCTCTATAGTAAGACCACTAATCCAGTTCACTTTGACCCAACTGACGTAAAATGGGTGGAAATACTTATACCTTCACTGATATACCCACATACATTAATCTGCCTTGAATTTTTTTTAAAAAGGAAAGTTATTGAAAGTGAAACAGTGACTCATATGAAACAAGTTCTCATAATCCAGATGGATTTTCCACTAAGGTCTAAAATTGTTAAACAAATTTAAACCAATTAATGTGGATTTTGCATATTTAAATCACAAATTTGCATATAAACTATATGCAAACTGATTTTTCTCTTACTTAAATAGCATTCAGTGGATCATGCTTCTGTGTAAACCTGTACTTTATCCTGATGTTTAAACCCCTTGTCCGTGTACAAGTCATTTGAATGCTTACAGGCTGTTTTGTTTCATAATAGCTTAGATTACTTTTTTTCACAGCTTTAATGCACAAACAAAAAATAAGACATTATCTAAGATCTTCCTAGAATGAAACAATAGTCTAATCCTGCTGCCATTTGTTAATCTGAGAAAACAAGACTCTGATGCCGTAGTGTGTGCATGTTTGGAGGGGGACGTAATAACATCAGATCTACTATACCAGAATTAGTTATTGTTCCTTATTATCAGTGTGGTTTTTTTTCAAGCAATGTTTCAGGAAATTCCCCGAAAATCCCATTGAACACACATTTTAATTTCATTTTTGTAGCTTAATCATGTAGAAGGCAGCGTAAATAATCCAATGGGATTAGGTCATGTTTTTTTTTTTTTTTTGTCTTTTCAAATACTTTCATTTAAGAAACTGTCTAACACTGTTGCTCTCTATGTAACAGAATGAGCAGAGACGAATGACACACAAGCAATTACAACCAAACTGTACCACCACATATCTGAACATGAGAAACAGGCTTAGTCACATTTAATAATACTATGTCCTTCGTGGACAACGTATATACAATAACTGGAGGATAAATTGAAGAAATTAGACATTTTTCGATGTCCAGATGTTCTCCAACTGAGGATTTAAAAGATGTAATAGGAGTCATCGATTAACAATTATTTTAATATACTTATTGTGAATAAAATCCTGCTCTAAATCCTTTCTAATAATCCTCCTTACAGGATGATGTGTATTACATGTATGTGAAAGAATGTACGTGAAGAGAGTGGGGGAGTCACATGGTATTGCCCATCTTCCAGTATTTTCTGATTGAGGCAAAGTATTTATAGATGTTAAAACGGCAGAGAGATTTTTAACTAGAACCCTTTCTGAAAGCATATTAAAGGTTTTGACCACAATTATGCAAGAAGGTTGATGTAATGAGATCATTCAAGCACCTGTGATTGTTAACAATTATAAACTAAAAGTCAAAGAAGACTTGTAAAATCTGTCAAAGTATCTTACAGAAGTCTTACACTGTAAATAATGTGGTGTTATATCTTGACTGAATATATGCAGTTCCTATGACTTCAAATTTGTTATTAGATTGATAATAATTTAATTATTCATGACTATTGAAAACCACACATTTATACAACCTTTCCCTACCAATTTCATGCTGTACAACAAGAGAAAAAAGGGAAAAAAACAATACTTTGGTATTAGCAATAAAAACTATGCTCGTGGTTCAACTTTTATTACTATTATGATTTATGTATCATAATAGAAAAGCTGTATCAAGATACATTAATTTTCCTATTCCTGAAAGTTGTACAGTATGTTACGTTAGGACAGTAAACCAAACCTCAATAAGCAAACATATTTTTAGCATTATTTACTTGATAAAATAGAATTTATGATATTTACTTGATGATAAAATTTTTGGAGTATACCACAATATGGTTTTGATAAAAAAAAAAACATATCCATTTGTCCTTACTGAAGATAATAGCTCTGAGATTTCCCATGATGCTCTGCTGTATGTTAAAACCTCATCCAGACTCTCATTTGTTATGGATGGCATTAGCCTGTTCAAATCCAATTCTCATCCACCAAACATACTACCTTTTATAGATGGAAAATAAAAGGATAAAGCAGTTAATGCCTTTTTGATTCATTATATAATGTTTTTCTGAGGGCAGACAAGGGGAATTATAATAAAAATAATGGAATAATTTAAATAAATTTACTTTAGTTAATGTACTCTGCGTGGGCATGGCTAATCTGAAGGAAACGCTCCGTAAAATCACAAAAACAGGGAGAATCCCAACTAAAAGTAAATCCTCTCTGACTCTCTCACCACCAATCACTTTAGTTCATTTGGACAAGACTACGTCAAAAAAAAGGAAGGGGGAATAATAGTGCACATTATCTGACCTACCACCAAAACACACTAAAAGCCTGAAACACTGGAAGATGATAACACTGCAATAGATCTTCTGTCATACCAACCATTAATAAAAACAGTATGTATTGGCAATTGAGTTACATTATTTAAATGTGAACTTGACAAATTGAAAAAACAAAATTACAATAGTATGTATATATTAGCTTCTGGCATAATGAATAAATATTTTATTTAAACTATATTCTGTAATTAAAAATTATGGTAATATCATTACTTTCCTTTGCAGTGCATGTTGCTATAGGGACAACCTATTTATAAAATATATTTGATGGTCTGTCCACTTAAACATCTCTTTCCCTACCAATTTCATGCTTTACAACAAGAGAAAAAAGGGGGGAAAAAAACAATGATTTGGTATTAGCAATAAAAATTATGAGGATTAGCTGTTCTTTGTTCTAAAATGAAAAGGGGATGATAACTGTCACTGTGTAAAATCCCCTTCGCATGCGCCAGGAAGCCAGCCGGCAGACAAAGATCAGCGCTAAAGCAGAAATCATATGACCTCAACTTTAATCAGAAGTATAACAAAAGCATATTTCTGCTTTATACTGTTGTAGGCCTTAAATAAGGATCCCTAACCATATAGCCTGTCACTGTGTTACAGTGTTTTTTAATATTAAGAGCAACAGGAGAGGAGCTTTCACTGGAAAAGCTGTTCCAATCAGATTTGAGAAAAAAATGCGTTCAGAGCTTGTTTAAGACATTGTTTTAGTGGAACAAGACCTTCTGTTATGGATGAAATGTTTGCACATTTACCCTTTTTTTTCCATTTTCCCCAAATCTTTTAAAACAATTCTATTCAAAGTCAATAAATATGAAATAATATCAAGCCGCTCGAGTAGTATTAACCCCTAAATCTTATATCCCTCTCCCAAAGTCTTTATTCTTTTGTTCAGCTGGCTTTGCAACCCTATTGTCATTAACCCTGATTGAGCTCTGAACAGGAACAGTTTAATATCCGGATAACCTGGTCATTTGATTGTTTAGTCCTAACAGGGCTTTATTACAGTAATGAGAGCGAAATCAAATCACTTAATGCGTTACGGAGCGGGGCAGGCTCTCAGCAAGCCAGCCAAATCACTCTTCACATTTGCTTTTAATTTAAGCAATCCAGTAGAAGACTCATTAGTGGGTGAGAAGATTAACTCATAGAGATGTCTGCCTCCTGATGTCTTTCCTGTGACATTTTAATCCGTGTTAACTTGGATTTCTGGCCTGCAATGAGATAAGCGATGAGATAAAATTAAGTGATATTCCATCAATAAGATACTCTATCATTAAATGATGATATTTAAATATCGCTGACATTTCAGCTGTGCAAGCTTCTGATGCACAGAATGCAGTTTTTTGTAACTGTACACACATGAGGAATAATTTATAGGGAGTTGTATGCATTCTTTTCAACAAAATGGGCATACATTATAGATTACTGGTGCGTCCATGAGTAAATAATAAAATAATAATCGACACTGAATTTAATTATCGATTAGTGGCGTCTACGCTGTGCTCAGAAACATCAGTCAGCCAGTCACGCTGCTTTACAGTAGTGAATATTCTATTTATGGACAAAATGCAAATGAAAAATAGCGGAGGACAATAGTAGGCTAGAGTGAGCTACTCAGGGAAAGGGACGTGTTTCAAGTTGTCCAAAACATGAGAATGTTTTATATTTATAAAGCACTTCAAACAATAAGCGCTTGGTCTTGACCTGTTGTGCTTTGACGGATGTGTGTTAATACCTCACCTCCACGTGTTTTCCTCTGCGCATAACTTGGTTATAACCTGGTTATAGCCTTAATGTAAATATTATAAAGTCCCGGGGGTATTTCCATTTTGCAAGCAAGTCATGTTAAACTTTACTGACTTCAGTGAGTTCGATGTGCATCAATAATTCTGACTAAAATACACATTTTGCTAAAATATTTTTTGTTAGAAATTAAGTTTAGGTTTAAAAATATACATTTAACACAAGTAATTATGAGAGCAGTAACAGTAGGCTACGGCACTATTGTTGGAATAGCATTGATTAATTTATAGTTGTGGTCAGAATTATCAGTGGCACCCCTGATAAATATGATCAAAGATGGCTGTAAAACATAAATCTGCTTTGTTTATCCTTTTGATCTTTCATTCAAAAAATTCGCAAAAATCTAACCTTTCATTGAAGTGAAATAACTGAAAGTGGGGAAAACTCACATTATGAAATAAATATTTTCTCCAAAACACGTTGGCCATAATTATTGGCACCCTTTTATTAAATACTTTTTGCAACCTCCTTTTGCCAAGATAACCGCTCTGAATTTTCTCCTATAATGCCTGATGAGAACTCCAGACAAGAGATCAGAGAGCATTCCTCCGTACAGAATCTCTCCAGATCCTTCAGATTCCCAGATCCACGTTGGTGCTTCTCCTCTTCAGTTCAGCCCACTCATTTTCAATAGGGTTCAGGTCTAAGGACTGGGACGGCCATGGCAGAAGCTCATTTTGTGCTCAGTGACACATTTTTTGTGTTGCTTTTGAGGTTTGTTTTGGATCGTTGTCCTGACGAAAGATCCAACCACGGCCCATTATAAGATTTCTAGCAGAGGTTGTCAGGTTTTGATTTTTTTATCTGTTAGTATTTGCTAGAATCCATGATACAATGTATATGAACAAGATGCAGGACCACCAGAATAAAATAGGCCCACAACATTAAAGATCCAGCAGTATATAACAGTGGGCGTGGGTACTTTTTATCCCTATTTGCACCAAACCCGTCTTGTGTTTGCTGCCAAAAAGCTCTTTTTTTAGTTTCATTTGACCATATATGGTCTCTTCTTAAGTTCCAGTCATGTCTGACAACTGAATATGCTGGAGTTTGTTTTTGGATGAGCAAGGAGGATTTTTCTTGGTGATGCAGGTTTTTTTTTTTTAAGGCTTTCTGACCCCAAGACTCAAGTAATCTCTGCAATTCTCCATCTGTGATCCTTGGAGAGTCTTTGTCAACTATCCTCCTCACCATGCATTGAGATGATATAGACACACGTCCTATTCTTCTTTGGTTGATTGGAACTTCTTAATTATTGGCCTGATGGTGGAAATGGGAATGTTCGATGCTTAAGCTATTTTCTTACAGCCACTTTCTATTTTGTGAAGCTCAACAATCTTTTATAACTATAAAATAACTATATTCTTTGGGTTTACTCATTGTGATTAAGGGAATTTGGCCTTTATGTTTCCTCATATTTATACTCTTGTGAAACAAGTCATAGCTAGGCAATTTCATGTTCCTAGTCACCCTGGTGTGCTAAAAATGTTATTATTGGGAATATACTTCAGAGATATTTTACTTATAAAGAAATTCTAGGGGTGCCAATAATTGTGGCCAACGTGTTTTGGAGAAAAACATTTTTCATAATGTGATTGTCCCCCCCACTTTCAATTATTTTACTTAAATGAAAGTTTCGATTTTTGCTTATTTTTTAAATGAAAGATCAAAAGGATAAACAATGCAGATTTATTTTTACAGCCATCTTTGATCATATTTTCCAGGGGTGCCAATAATTCTGACCACAACTGTAATAGCCTATAAACACAAGTGGATGTGTTTGTTTTTGTTTATTATTATTTTTAATGTAACTGTTTTAACTTATGCTTTAAAATAGTAATCAATCAGTTGTTTTTAGTTTTACAATGTAATGTTTGCATTTTTTCCCCTTTTTTGCTTGTAATATACCCCATAGCCTAGATAAATTCACTATATTTGTTTTCATAGGCTTTATTGTTTGGAGGACAGCATTGGGCAGAATGTGCAGTAACATTGTTTAAAATAATGGATTAAAATTGAATTAATTACAAATAAGTTTTTATGTATAATAATTTTAGATTTTCATCCAACTAATCAATTAATAATAATAATAATAATAAATCTTCTACTGATTAATTTAGTTGCATTCATTTCTTTCAAAAACTTTTGAATGGTAACACAAGAAAACGTCACGTAAACACCCCTGCTAAGTGTGTGTTTCTTTTGTTTTGAAGCCATATCTTGCATGGCCTATTTCAGATTAATAATATTCATTTATAATCACAGCAGAATGTCCTTCAAGAAAAAAAAAAACCTCATAAATTGCCTGATCACCATCTCTCTATCCTGGCAGCTGCAGAGGACGCCGGCTGCCTGTCATCGAGCATATGCGCAAAATTAGCCACAGAGTGCCTGTCTTACCCCAGGGAGGGAGACAGACGGGTCTCTAACGCTGCCATAACTGCATGCCCCACTGCATCCTCATGCCAACCCTGCAGACAGCACTACAGACATGCAGTCTGACCAGTGCCACAACTAGTGCTGCCTCACTGGAAACATGAAAAGGAACCAGATCTATTATCCCATATCTATATCCATATTATCCCACTTTTACTTTGTTTTTTTTGTTTGTTTGTTTTTTTGTTTTTTTTAAATATTTTAAAGGTCCCGTTTTTCCTGTGTTTTTGAAGCTTTGATTGTGTTTACAGTGTGCAATATAACATGCGTTCATGTTTCGCGTGTAAAAAAACACAGTATTTTTCACACAATTTACTTATCTGTATACCGCTGTTTTAACTGTCCTAAAAACGGGCTGATGACTTTCTTGTTCTATGAAGTCCCTCCTTCAGAAATATGTAACGAGTTCTGATTGTGCCAGCGGTTCCTGTGTTGTGATTTGACAGCAGCTTAGCGCACGTTGCCCGGAAAGGTCACGCCTCTTACCATAACGTGGAGATGCATGCGCTCAGGAAAGGCCAAACAAAGGTGATTTGACTCCGGGATGAAAATAACAGGGTCTCGACGACATGGCGACAAACACAATACAAACGCAACTCTTCCTCTTCTCCGTGGGAGTGCAACAAGACCACGCCCCCTTTTTTTGTGTATTCCTGTGGGCGGAGGTAAGTCAAAAAACTGTTCTAGTCATTAAAGCAGTAAGTAGAGGGATGTAGTCCAAACCGGCCGTTCGCTGTAGGCTTTGAAAGGGGACTTCTGTTAAATAAAAATTATCTCGCTTGGCATTGAACTTTGAGCTTTATAATTTTACAGGTATTATTTATGCTCTAACAGCAACATTACACACTAACTAAAGTTTGAAAAATGGGATCACGAAGAACAGGACCTTTAATTAGAGCTGTCACAATTTAGGTGCTGACACAAGTGATTAAATGTACAAGTATTTGATCGCCTTTAACGCATTTGACATTAAATTAGTTTTATTAACCTCCGTGTCAAAATCTAAACACCAGTTGTCAGAACTTTAGCGATATGTCGCATACTCTCATGAGTAGGTAATAATTTTGAATAGCCTAAGTAATTACTTCACAACGCTAAAAAAGTATGTTCTATACGAATGAGTGTATAATGAATATAATCAGGATGTACAACATTCGCCAAATTGTCATTATCATGTGACCTACCGGCATCAGTTGCATCACTTCACTATCATTCATAAATCCTCTCCCGTAGCCTCATGGGATACACATACTTTTTTCGCCTGCTATATAGTTGGGAAAGTATGTGGTTTCTGATGCAGCCTGGGTTCATTACAGTGACACACACCATAAACACGTACCTTAAACACACGACAACAACGAGTCAGTGATTGAGTTACGGTTGAAGGACTGTTTAACACTAAGTTTTTGTATAAATAATAGCTAATAAAATACTTTACATTCTTTACAAGATGAATACAATTATAAACAGAAGTAAATTTTCACCACAAATGCACAATCTGTGATTAACTCTATTAATTGATTAATTGTAATTAATCGTGATTAATATTTTAATCGACTATAATCGAATATTAAATTATTATGCTATATATATAAAACAATGTTAAGATGTAATATCTTTCAAAATCAGATTTAATCTGATTATAGCAGGGTATAGAGCAACTTTTCCTGCTTGACCTTGTCATGTTTTCTCCCAGTTTATTTAATCATCCTTTTTTTGCAGACATTTCAACACAACTTTAACCCTTCTTTGTACAAATTTAGTAAAAAGTCTTTAGAATAAGCAGTGTTTGGTTTCACCTAAACGCGTGTACCCTGTGCTGAACTTTTAAATGAGTGGAAGGGATGATTTATTCGTCATCCATTGTGAATCAATGTTTGCATTTTATTAAAACCGATTTTCTTCTTATTTTCCTTTTCCTCCTTTTTTTTCAATCTGTTCTTAGCCTCATTTGGCCTAATCCTGCCACCACAGAGGGTGGGGTGGCTGCAGCCGGTGAGTGGATGGTGGTAAAGCAGGGTGAGAGGGACTCAGAGGGCCACGGCGACAGGCGCTCTCCAGTGCTTATGGTGGATTATGGGTAATGGCACTTAGCTGAGAAAATGAGCTGAATGTATCGTACATGCCCTCATACGTTCAGGTTCTGGTTGGTTTAAATGCAAGAATTTGCTTGCAACTCACCTTCAGATTTTTCCTGCATGATTTAAGTAAAATGGTAGGAAAATGTTGAAGTTTGACAGGAGCCATATTTACTGTGTTCAGATAATATTTATTTGAAAAGTATCATCGCTCTAAGGTCCTTCCATATTTGTTCTGAAAGTGGGAGGCTGAGGCTATAGAAACTCAATCCAGAGTTCATTTAGTTATCTTGTCATTCTTAGAGAAAAGATGCATTTATATCTTATATAGCTATTCTTTAGCGCTTACAGTATGAGAATGAGGTGGATGGGATGGCCTTGGGGAAAGGGAAGCATGTGCACTCACGGAGCTTCTGCATCTCTGTGACAGATTGGAGCCAGATTGGAGACATTCTGACAAGGGATAGGAACTTACAAGGCTGTCCCGCTCCTCAAGGTTAGTTATTGAATGTTAGCACATGACATCTGCCACTCAGCACCAAACGCCAGAGGGCTTGGCACTTCACCAAGCGCCATGTTCCCCTAATTAATGGAGTTAATGTGAATTTGTTTCATTCCTTAAGTTTTCTCATATCATGCAATGTATCTCTACCTCTGCCCTCAGACAGGTGATTTTATATTATTATTTTAAAAAATATATGATCTATTTGTATAAATATAAATATATTTCTTAACCCTCCGTATGAGAATGAAATATTGACAGTTTGTTGAACTACAATCACATCATTGCGAGGAAAGATGCTTAGATATAAGTTGGTAATCCATGTTCTAGATTGCTCTTTCCTTTCCCCTTCACCCAGATATGAACCATATGCCTCATAACATATGTGATTATTTTTAAGATGGACATAAAAAAGGACAATAGTCGCTCCATTCTTTTAATAATCCCTTCGTCCGATTTAATATCACAACTATTATTCAAATCAAAGGCAGATTTTGTTTTCATTGTTCTTTTATAATACTCTTATGATTTCTCCCTATCACTTTCAGAAAAGTCCTCGCCAGTTAAAGCTAAACCCCTCCTCTCCTCCCACTGAGGACAGGGGTGCGCTGGGCCGAATTAAGTTCAGCTTTTCCAAATTTCTAATATTGTGAAATGTGTAAATCTTTAGTTCATCTGGCCTTGCACAGCAACATTTAAAACCATACCAAAAGTCTATTTGTTTCAAGTTTGTGCCTCTATACCTCATACTGTGACTAGAGAAGAGCAAAGAAGTATTTTTATATTGGAAAACGCAGCTGGCTCCACTAAGGTCGTTGGTTTGATTTCCAGGGAAGATATACTGGTGAAATGTTTATGCAGTGCAGGTAAATTTGCATTAATAGGTCGTGATGTAATTTAACGTAATTAAAAAATACATTAAAAGCAAAACTTAAAATAACTATTTTCTATTTTAATATATTTTAAAACGTATTTTTTTCCTGTGATGGCAAAGCTGAATTTTCTTCATTACTCCAGTCTTCAGTGTCACATGATCCTTCAGAAATCGTTCTACTGATTTGGTGCTCATAAATAATTTATTATTATCAATGTTGAGAACAGTTGTGCTGCTTAATATTTTTGTGGAAACCATGATACCTTTTTTCAGGATTCTTTGATTAATAAAAATTTCAAAAGAACAGCATTTATTTGAAATGGAAATCTTTCGTAACATTATAAATGCCTTTACTCTCACTTTTGAACAATTTATTGTGTCCTTCCTGAATAAAAGTATTCATTTTTTGGTAACACTTTACAATAAGGTTTATTAGTAACATTCATTAATAACTAACATGAACTAACAATGAACAAAACATTTGTTACAGTATTTATTCATCTTTAGTTAATCAAAATCCAGCTGTTCATTGTTTGTTCATGTTAGTTCACAATGCATTGACTAATGTTAACAAATACAACCTTTAAATGTTGAAATTAATATTAACTAAGATTAATAAATGTGTAGTAAAATAATTAACCTTATTGTAAAGTGTTACCTTTTTTTCAAAATATATGAATGGATAAGTAATGAATATTGATTTGAGTTGATATAAAAATTATTTATTTTTTGAATTGATATGATATTAGACCAGATAGTTGACACAGAAGCTCTTTTTATGCCTCATTTAGGTAAAGAGTGCATTGGCTCTTTGGTAATTTTATTTTGATGATCCCTTTTGAACATTCTGTTGACTAAGTGACTTTGCAACTACATGTCAACTAACTCTCATTAGAGTATTAGTAGATTGTGCTTAATCTGCTAAATCTTTATTGTGATGCTCCCCCAACAGACATTCTACTGAATAAAAGTAACTTTGCTACTACATGTCACCTTATTCTAACCCATACCAGTCTACTAAAACTCTACTCTAATGAGTGTTAGTGGACATGTAGGTGCAACGTTACTTATAGTCAACAGAATAAAGGGACTATCAAATAAAGTGAAACCATCTCTTTTTCTCCACAGTGCAGCACAGCGACGGTTGGTTGTCTGGACAGCACAATGTGTCCCTGATCACGGCCTCATAATGAGTCCCCATCTTATAATTGACCTGATTCCTTCTAATTAGCACACTTTAAGGAAGTGGGGAGAGAAAAGAGAAAGAAAGAGAGAGCAAGATAGGAGTGAGGGGGAGAGGGAAGGGAGTGGGAGAAAGAAAAAGAGAGTGATCACTGTCTAATAGGTTAAGTGAGTCAGACAGGCCTGTGATGGCGTGTGAATAGTGTCTTTGTTAGCAAGGCTAACTGAACAGGACACACAAAGGTCATTAGTGGACTGGATTATGCGTTACACAAACCAGTGCTCAACTGGTGGTTATGGCATCCTACTTCCTACTGTTACCTTCTGTCTGACCTTCTTGCTTTTCCTCCCAGCTTTTTCTATTTTTCTGTCTGAAATAGTGAAATCAAGTGTCTAGTAAGTATTAACCAGTGTTTGAGTGTAACTAGATGAAGTAACAAAATAAACTATTTATCGTTATCCAATACAAAGTTACTTTTTCCTACAAATATAGTGTTTATTGCATAGCTTTAGAGCATATATACCTACTACATAGTTCAAAAGTTTGGGGTTCAGCATTAAATTGATCAAAAGTGACAGTTATAATTATTATTAAAACAATTTCTATTGATCAAAGAATCCTGAACAAAATGTTTCACTGTTTTCACATTGAAAGAAGAATTGTTTTTTGAGCAGCAAATCAGCATATTAGACTGATTTATGAAGGATCATGTGACACTGAAGACTGGAGTAATGATGCTTTGCCATCAAAGGAATAAATACATTTTTTGATTATATTAAAATAGAAAAAATAAATAGTTTTTAAATTTTGTATAATATATTTTGATCAAATAAATGCATCCTTGGGGAGCATAAAAGCTTTCAAAAACATCTACGGTAGTGTATTGTCTTGGTGTTGTTAGGTCGTTTTTGTTAGTAGTTTGTAGCTAACAAATTCTTCAATAGGGCAGTTTAACTGTAATTGAGCAATTTTCAATTATGATAAGCTTAATTGACAAGCTAAAGTAAGTTGCTTCCCCAGTATTTGCTTTAATAATGTCAAAACCACTATTTCAGCTCTTATATGAAATTTTGGAGAGAAAAAAACCCTTCCCATTATTGAAAGTGTGCATTAATGATATCAGGGTCACAAAGCTTTGCTAATCATGTGTGACTCAAGCTGTGATACTCAAGCAACTACTCCTTGATTAACCTGTGAGTATGACTTATGTTTTAATATGTTGCAAAAAAGTATATATTTGACATACACTCACCTAAAGGATTATTAGGAACACCATACTAATACTGTGTTTGACCCCCTTTCTCCTTCAGAACTGCCTTAATTCTACGTGGCATTGATTCAACAAGGTGCTGAAAGCATTCTTTAGAAATGTTGGCCCATATTGATAGGATAGCATCTTGCAGTTGATGGAGATTTGTGGGATGCACATCCAGGGCACGAAGCTCCCGTTCCACCACATCCCAAAGATGCTCTATTGGGTTGAGATCTGGTGACTGTGGGGGCCATTTTAGTACAGTGAACTCATTGTCATGTTCAAGAAACCAATTTGAAATGATTCGAGCTTTGTGACATGGTGCATTATCCTGCTGGAAGTAGCCATCAGAGGATGGGTACATGGTGGTCATAAAGGGATGGACATGGTCAGAAACAATGCTCAGGTAGGCCGTGGCATTTAAACGATGCCCAATTGGCACTAAGGGGCCTAAAGTGTGCCAAGAAAACATCCCCCACACCATTACACCACCACCACCAGCCTGCACAGTGGTAACAAGGCATGATGGATCCATGTTCTCATTCTGTTTATGCCAAATTCTGACTCTACCATCTGAATGTCTCAACAGAAATCGAGACTCATCAGACCAGGCAACATTTTTCCAGTCTTCAACTGTCCAATTTTGGTGAGCTCGTGCAAATTGTAGCCTCTTTTTCCTATTTGTAGTGGAGATGAGTGGTACCCGGTGGGGTCTTCTGCTGTTGTAGCCCATCCGCCTCAAGGTTGTGCGTGTTGTGGCTTCACAAATGCTTTGCTGCATACCTCGGTTGTAACGAGTGGTTATTTCAGTCAAAGTTGCTCTTCTATCAGCTTGAATCAGTCGGCCCATTCTCCTCTGACCTCTAGCATCAACAAGGCATTTTCGCCCACAGGACTGCCGCATACTGGATGTTTTTCCCTTTTCACACCATTCTTTGTAAACCCTAGAAATGGTTGTGCGTGAAAATCCCAGTAACTGAGCAGATTGTGAAATACTCAGACCGGCCCGTCTGGCACCAACAACCATGCCACGCTCAAAATTGCTTAAATCACCTTTCTTTCCCATTCTGACATTCAGTTTGGAGTTCAGGAGATTGTCTTGACCAGGACCACACCCCTAAATGCATTGAAGCAACTGCCATGTGATTGGTTGGTTAGATAATTGCATTAATGAGAAATTGAACAGGTGTTCCTAATAATCCTTTAGGTGAGTGTATATTGATAATGTAAGTATATATGTTTTTTTGTTTGTTTTTTTGTGCAATTTCTTTGTGTGTTCAGAAGACAGGATACAGGTCATACAGGTTTGGAAATACATGAGATTGAGTAAATTGCAATTTTCTTTTTAGGTGGACTATCCTTTTAACTTTCAAAAGTAGCCTCTTGCTAGAATCTAGCTGTGTACGGATGGCACGTGGCTTATTTGCATATAAACACGCACATAATTACAAAGGAAGGCTAATAGAGGTTTAACAATGTTTATAAAATGCCTCTGACCCTGTGCATCCACCAGTAATCTAATCCTGAATTGTTACGCATAACGGCAAGTGCAGTTGTTTGTTTTTGACAGATTTATAACTTCTCTTGCGCGCTGCGTGGCGTGGCCTCACTTCGGATGTGAGATTACCATTACTCTAAGGAGACCAAAACCCCAGACTTACAGACATCAGAGATCATTAGTGGCCTTGACTAATTTACAAAACTTTAATCCCACGACTACCCGTTGTTTACATCACTGAATTAGGTTAATCTACAAGGAGGGCTATTTGCATAAATGTGCATTTTTGAATAATTAGTGGGCCAGAGGCAATGAATGGGGTGTGATTGGTGGGGGGTGACGCGTGGCCAGACTATTGTTGTCCCCTTATCTAGCATAAACAATGGACCAGCTAAACAATTAAAAACAAACTCAGTTGGGTCTGGTGTTTATAGGGCATTGTTGAATATGACCCAGGACATAATCACTGTCTGGATATAGAATTATAGCAATTACTGCTATCGTTTACAGTGTGCTACGCAAACATGCAAGATCCAAATTATGAAACAGTTCCTTTCCCATCTGCCATATTGCCTTTTCTTTAAACAATATTGAAGGATATTTTAATAAATGTAACTATAAATTATCTTGCTATGCGTATAATGATACACCTAAAGGTATAGTTCATGCAAAAATGAAAAATCTGGCATCATTTGCTCACCCTCATGTCGTTCCAAAGCTGTATGATTTTCTTTCTTCTGTAGAAAATAATATTTTGAAGAATGTCGGTTACTGTTTTTGAAGAGTGTGAATGTGCATAAGGAACCCGTAGAGGGAACCCGTGAAGAATCAAACATAACATAAATAAAAAAAGGACGGGGGAAAAAACCTCAGTAGTCCTCAGGTGGCATGTTCGTTACAGCAGCATGTCAGAAAAATTATATTGTAGAGAAAACTTCTGACAGAATGAACCGCATGTATAAGGGAGTAAAGTGTACGCCAAATACTGCATGTTAACGTGATTAAAAATAAACAGATTTCTGTAGTTTAATTATCTATAATAATATAAAATCTATTTATTGCAGAAGTTATTACTCCCCCGCTGCATGTGACACAATTAACGACATCCCTATATTGTTGAACTAACGTGGTTCAAGCGACAGGTTTCGGGAAACAGTTGTGACTAGCTAATTTCTATAACAATGCATGATGGTTAAACAACAAGTTATAGAGTGGTACAGGAAATGCACCCCAGATTTGGAATAACATGAGGGTGATTAAATGATGACAATGTTCATTTATGAGTGGACTATCCCTTTAAAAGGATAGTTCACCAAAAAGAATAGTGAAAAAGTGAAAGTGAAATATGAAGGTCAAGTATGGTAACCCAAATTGTCCTCTGCATTTAACCCATCCAAGTTAGTGCACACACATTAGGAGTAGTGAGTAGTGAACACACACACCCGGAGCAGTGGGCAGCTATATTTGCTGTGGCACCCAGGGAGCGATTGGGGGTTAGGTGCCTTGCTCAAGGGCACCCCAGTCATTTTCCTGCCGGCACTGAGAATCGATTACCGGTCGGACTCTCTAACCATTTGGCCACTACTGCCCCATTTACTCACTCTTGTTGTTCCAAACCTGTACGCATTTATTTCTTCAGTGGAACACAAACTAAAAAGACACTTAATAGTTTATAAAACAATTTACTGAAACCCTAAAGTCTGCAGCTTGCTCTAAAAGTAGTGACATTAGACATTCTAATATTCTCCAGCATGGGTGCTCAAAAATCCATTTTAAAGCAGCATTTCAGCTTAATTTGGAGTGTCTTCCCCAAGGGGCAGATTTACAACATAAGTGATTCACAGCTCTAACTGACTGGCCAATTTCTCTTTGCTTTTGTGTGTAACTGATCAGATGACCTCTGATATCCTTCTGTGTCTGCGTGTGAATATAAGTGTGTGAGTGCGGAAGGTTTTTAATTAACCCGGCTCTCTTAGTCCCAGATGGGCTCTACTCCTTTTGTACTTACTCCCTAGAGAGGGAGAAAACCGCGTCCCAACGCCTCTGTAGCACACGTCCTCACACAATGCGTCTTTTTGAGGGTGTTAGTGGGTGTGCATTTGTTTTTGGTCTTCATTGCTCTCAGTGGTTGGTAACAGATTCTAAAGGTGTTTGTCTATAGCAGGAAACACATTTAATAGTGATCAACAAGTCATCAAGTATTCCGGTCTCATGCATTAACATGTCATACACATTTAAAAAGTGAAAATTCAGTCATCATTTACTCACCCTTATGTTGTTTTAAACCTGTATGACAGTTTTTTTTTATTTTCTGTGGAAGTTAAAAAATATATTTTGAAAAATCCATACAATGTAAGTCAATAGTGTTTGATTATCTTCTTTTGGGTTATGCAGGAAAAAGAAACTCATACAGATTTGTAACATGAAGGTGAGTAAATACTGTAATGACTGAATGTTCATTTTTGAATGAATTGGACTTTAATTAAACCTCTTCAAAGATGTTTACTGTCATAAATTCTGTGTGAAATAAAAATGAATTGTTTGGAAAGCTCGTATCATTGGACTTTTTTCACGCACGTAGAGACATTTTTTATTACTGGACTTTCAAAAGATCCAATGGAAATAAACGTCAGGCGCCGACGAGCATTCATTAGAGTAAATGTAAGGATAGTGAGGCAACAAAAGGCAAACCAATTTCGAAAACAGAGAAAATGAATTACTAAATCTCATAGATTTGTGCGTCGACAGATAAGCTGCCAGCAGAGAATGCAAAAACCTAATCTCAACATAAATTATTTACCACTCGAGGATGAATACTTCACTGGTGTGATTACAATTCACGGCATTAATGTGGCATACGTTCCAAAAAAAATGATCAGCAGCTTACAAAATATTACCCCGTCAAAACGCAAATCGTTGCCCTCGGTAAGTTCGAAATTTTGTGCACAAATGCTGTTAAGCCTGTTCTCCTCTAATACAGCAAAATGATTATCTGGCTGGTCTCCCTTTGCATGTTTGAAAGCAGCCGAATGGACATCTGCATCGGTTTTTCATCATTATTATTATTATATAAAAGATTATATAGGGTTGGGATGAGGGCATTTCATTTTGCTTACAATTAATATACGCTTTATTTTGTCCTGATTTGGGACAAATAGGATGCAGGGTTACAGGTTGTTTGCCGTTTCAGGATGAAGCTTATGTGCAACAGACTGCCGCTTTCTTCTGACTGAATTTCTTAGACTACTAAGTTATCCTGGCACCGTATTTGTGGAACATTAAACAAGTTGTCTGGAGGGATCATCCAGTGTTGTTGAAAAGCAGCGAATGCCAGAGCGACGGGAAGTCGTAGTGATATGCACTCTGACCATTGGTCAGACTCAGTTTAAATGGCGGTGTGTTGTGATGATTACAAATCAGGGATCTTAATAGATTGGGTGAAACATCTGGAGATGTAAGGGCCCAGATGTTTGCACAACAAACGCATAAGACCTCTGACCCTTAAGCACACAGCTACCCAGATTTAGATTTAGATTTGAACATCTGCCCAATGTTGTAAAGTGACAAAAAGCATCTGTGACAAGGGGAGTCCATGATTAAGTTTTTGAGGGATCTTGTTCCCTCAAAGCCATTAAAGAAACATTGGAGGTAGTGTGACCCTTATTATTGCATGGGTATATAAAACATTTGTTCTTATAAAACCTACATTTTGCCCATCATATCAAATGTAAAATCTGCATGAAATCCTATTGCTTAATAGCCATTCTGCTGGCAGCCAGTGGACAGTTTCTCAGAGGTGGGCGGGGCATGTGATGTTTGCGCGCGCGTGCGGGGCTGCTGTGATTCCCAGTGGCGGGATCCCGCTCAGAATTAGGGCACGTGGCATGTCTATTAGTCAAACAACCTCCATGTGCCGCGCGCCACGGCCAGAGGAAATTAGAGCAAAGAGCGATTTTTTGATGTTACGCTCTTTAAGAGATTAATAATCTTGGCGGTGGAGAATCGGTTGGAAATCTTCTCTGGAAAATAATGAGCGGAGAAACATTTACTGATTAGTTTAATCCGGGATTATCCTATCTGATGACACCATGAAACCCAGCCTTGTAATCTGGCCTTTAAAATAACATAATTTATTTCCTTGCTTTACAGCGAGCGCGGAACCCGTTTCCGTTGAGTTGTGTTTGTTCCAGTCTGCTTAAAAACAATAGAAGGACCAGAAATCAACGGTCAAGTTTTGTGTTTAGTCTAATAGGCCTACTCTGAACTGAAATGCTTTTTTAAAAATAATTATTTAACAAAAATTGTTAATTGACTAGTTTGCTTGACAATTTACAAGGCTGTTTATGCAATGTTAAATTGCAAGCTATTGGTCAGCAAATACAGTCGAGTATTAAATAATCATAATGTATAATCAATAGGCTAAATTAAACACACAAATAAATAGGCATATTAAAAAAATATTTGTGAAATCATACTTGAATTTTCGTTATTTCATAATATGTGAAATAATTTCTACAAATAAGTAAATTAATACATAAGTACGTTATTAAAATCATTTATTAAGATTTTCGTTGATTTAAGTAAGAAATAGGCTAAGATTAAATAATAAATTCTTCATTATGTTTTCGGAATTCGTAGCCAGTTCTAATAAAGTTAATAAACAACACAGTATATATTAATAATTATGATGATAATAGGCTAATAAATTATTATTCGTTGGTATTGTTGCTGTTGCTCTATATTAAAACATAGGCTAATAATAATAAGAAGAAGAAGAAGAAGAAGAAGAAGAAGAAGAAGAAGAAGAAGAAGAAGTGCAATGTAATAGCCAGAGATTATTCCTCTCAAGCACGATAACTAATGATCTCCCTCCTTTTTCTCTGGTATGATCGCATTCAGTTTTAGTTAACGTTGTGTTATGAGGATTACTGGAGCAGCTCTCTTAAATGCCAGTTAAAATGCTGGAGGTCGTCCTGGTGGAAACGGGCCCTAAAAGCAGATTTTACAGAGTCGAGCTCTTTATATGACAGATTAATGTTGTAAACGAATTTAATGGACTTCATTTAATTATCTTGTGTAAGACGATTTCTCTAATTGCTTCTTTTCGAAACAGACTGGCTGAGATGTTGACCGTTTTTGCCTGCTGTTTGTGAAACACCTGGGATGGCCTCTGACAGCAGTATTACCGTAACTCTGACCTCATTTCCCAACATATTTTATTCATTGGGTGATTGGGAGCTTCATGTTCCCTCATTGATGACGCTATACTTCAGTGAACGAAATAAAGCAGGTTCTGTGATCATGTCATGATAATTACGTTTTTTTATTCCAATATTTGTCCTAACAGGAAATAAAAGATGGAATTATTAGATCTGCAACTGCGACTGGAGACTGGTTTGCCTGAGAGTATCTGGGTGAGGACACGTGTTAATCATGTTGCGAATATAAAAAAAAAAAAAAAAAAAAAAAAAATGGCCAGAACGTTTAGTGTAAAATATAAATGCACATTAGGACTAATTTTAGCTGTTGTTTTCTAGTCTTTTATGGATATAATTAATATTGTTTCATTAATATTGATTCACTGATACATAGTTTAATTAAATAATTATATAAAATAATGTAGGCTAGGCTGTTATCACAGTAAATATCAAAATAATAGCTAATAATAATAATAATAGACTAATAATAATAATATTTTATTATTATTATGCTATTATTCACCAACATAAAATCATTTTGCCATTGCTAGGCTATTATTGTTTTAAACGCTAGCTGTCTGGCTCGTTTTTAACGGGCTTATTAAGGCAGCGAAATCATTTTTTCAAAAAGCAAAAACGAATTTAAAATGTTATTTAAAATCAAACTAAATGTCTACAGTCCATTGCAAGCTTGGCAATGAGATTTAAGTTTATTTAAAAATATAAAACTAGAGGAGAAACTGCGTTTTTCGTAATTTTTTCCTTTATTAGTGATTTTTTTTCGTTTTTCAAAGTAATTTAGCCATCATAGAAATTATTTGAAATTAGATTATACTGCTATCGAACGATAAATAAGCCTGTATAGGCTATACACATCAAATATCACGGAACTATAGGCTTTATAGTCATACACAGTTAGCCACTAAAATGTTGAATATTGATCTTGTTCCGGTTTCTCATGTCTAATAATTAATACATTCTGATTCCAACTGAAATGTCCCATATAAACATTTTCAATAACGAGAGGCTGCGCACATGAGTGAAATCTTCCATCTAAAGGCAAAAACTACTTAGGACCAATTCAGCGGAGGAAAATCCTTATCGGATTAAAGGGAAAATTGGTGGCAATTAATCCTTTGTGATTGAAAAAGGGAAACGCCTCCTCTTGGAAGACATATCTGAGGTTAGATCTGATTGGACAGTGCGATGATCTGCTGGATTGGACAGAGGGATAAATGGTCCCGCCAGAGCGCTTAACCGTCCCACCAGCCTGACCTCCGCAGAGAGAAAGTGAATTAAACAAACTGCCACCATGACAGGAAGAGAAGAGGCTATAGACGAAAAACCTAAGGTTAAACTGTATCCCTCATTCGGAATCGACAAATCACGCCTCAATGGATCTGGATTTCGGTCCAAAGGTTTCGCAATCACAGACCTGCTCGGTCTGGAGTCGGATCTTCAGCCGCATCAGTCCGGTCCGGGCGCAGTGGTCAATGGAGAGGGGCAGAGCGCGGCGGTCGGAGGATTTGCCTTCCCGGGAGGCTCTTTGCCGCTCGGCTTGGGTTTTCTCTGTAGTTTGGCGGCACAACAACCTCCCGGGGCCCCGTGTTTTCTCCCGAGCCACATCCCGCTCCTGCAGTCACGGACAGAGAGCCACTTCATGCAGAATATGGAACAGCAACGGGACGCCTATTCCGGTACAAATCACTTTATTTGGTTATGAATGAAGAGCAGCCGAAGAGCTGTTCACGACAGCTGGTGCTGAAACTGGCCCTGCAAATTTATGTTTTTGATTAACGAATAATTTTGTTTATACTAATTAGATGGAATCAGATTTTTTTTTCTTTCTCCCAGTTAATACCCTTTGAAAACTGGTAACAAATTTCTGCTCGACATAATTCTTAAAAAATAATTTTGTTGATTTGCATGATTCAGTAATATACATTTTTTATTATTTAAATAAAACCGTAGTACATTTTTATGTTACTTAAAAGTGTACATTTTTACTTTTTTTACTATTTATTTATTTGATGCAGCTTTGTCTGGCTATGTTAATTTATTTTTTATTAACAAAAAGCTGATTTATTTACAGATGATGATTGTCTTTCCGGGGATCACAATGATGGAAAAAACTCAGGGAACTCTCAAAAGAGGAAGAAGCGAAGGCACAGGTATGTAAAGAAATGAAATGTCACATTAAATGTTTATTCTTTAAGGATCTGGTGTGCCAGTGTCTCAACCACACATTTTGTTTTGATTTTTAGGACAGTTTTCACCTCGCATCAGCTTGAGGAGCTGGAGAAAGCCTTCCATGAAGCGCACTATCCAGACGTTTACGCAAGAGAAATGCTGGCCATGAAGACAGAGCTACCAGAGGACAGGATACAGGTAGGATGACTTCCACAGTTTTTTCCTTTCTTGATATTTCTTTCTCAAATAGCTTATGCCCAGGTTTGTTTCTGTCCAGGTATGGTTTCAAAACCGCCGTGCTAAGTGGAGGAAAAGAGAGAAGTGCTGGGGCCGCAGCAGTGTCATGGCAGAATACGGGCTGTACGGTGCCATGGTCCGTCACTCGATTCCACTTCCAGAATCCATCATCAACTCGGCCAAGAATGGAATGATGGGCTCATGCGCTCCCTGGCTTCTAGGTGAGCCAGCAGGTGGTTTTCCTATTTAGTACTTAAAGACTCAAATATGTATTTGATCACTTGAATACATAGCTGAGGTGTCTTGTGAACGTCTGTCTGATGTTGTACTTGAATGTTTAGACTTAAATATATGTGAATTAGGCTTAAACAATTCCTCTTGTAATTGTAATTAAATGAAGAGCTATAAATATTTAAAAACAATTTTTAATGGTGTCGGCATTTTATTCTTTTAGGAATGCACAAAAAGTCTCTGGAAATAGGGAAAAAACCTCCCGGCACACCTGAATCGACGCACTCAGATTCGTATTCAGAGGAACACAAGGGGAAAGACAGCGACGTGACATGGTCAAGTGTAGCCAATGGAGCGGACGACTCAGAGGACATGGCAATAGACTTGTCCAGCACTTCGAAACAAGAGAGTAAAAGCACTTTGAAAAGATCACCACCTCGCACAGGAGACAGCAGCGATTCTGAAAATGAGAGTTAAATATGCAAACGAATATGGACAATTTTGAAGTGCACATACAAGGACTATCAGTTTACAATATCTCACCTTTTGACAGCATTCCTGTGTTATGTTTTTTTTTTTTTTTGTCATTCATCAAATATTTGAATACTAGAGACTGTTTTATTCTGAATGATTTTATCTTTGATGTGTAATAATTATTAATGTAAAAAGTGTTAAATTACATGTTTTATGATACGTTCATGGGCATTATTCATAAACGTTTCTTTCTTTTTCTGTCAAAAAACCGCTTCAGGGTGACCACTTGTTCAGCACCACTATTGTGAATGTCATAATATTTCCCTGTTGTAATATGGCATGTTTTTGGGGAACAGAAAGTTCCCAGAAAGAATTTTAAAAGCACTTTACCTGCTGTGATGATGAATGTTTTGCATCGATCAATGTCATCAGAGCAATATAATACCAGCAAAAACAAATCCACATCACGACAAAAAATTAAACATTTTATGCTTTTGATTCCGGCTTTCTGTTTCTTTGTTTCAGTAGACTAAA
Organism: Squalius cephalus; assembly: GCF_949319135.1. Classification (NCBI taxonomy): domain Eukaryota; kingdom Metazoa; phylum Chordata; class Actinopteri; order Cypriniformes; family Leuciscidae; genus Squalius; species Squalius cephalus. The sequence continues at coordinate 18,263,194 of NC_137141.1, read as the reverse complement.
AGTAAATATATGTCAAAGAGAATTACCTTGAGTTGCCATATGGAAGGATAAGAAATTGGCTCATTTCATCACTGGGGCCAGTCTTTTTGTTGTCAAGGACAGGAGAAAGGTATACAGAAGGCTTCCAGTATGGATGCAGCTGACCCGTTAGATGTTCTGTTACACAAATACCATCTGGGAAAAAAATATTAAGGTACATTTAAGCCAAACAACAACTAGGTTAAGCAATTTGTTTCCCAGAAACTGTCAGACTATTCAATAGCCAAATCATCTTTAATTCATGTCAGCCTGCTTTTATGAGCTTTGTTCAGATATTTTTTTTTTATTTAAAAAACCTCAACAAAGGCTCTACTCCACTGCAGGCGTGTCAAGCGCACCATTGCAAGAACATCACCTCGAAACAGAAGTGCAGCACTTCAACAAAACCATGTTCATTTTAATTCTATCTCTGAGGAATGATTTTATTTAGATCTTTACACTCACATCCTACTGAAGGTCAATGGAAACCGATAAACACAATGTTTTGTTATATTATCAAATTTAGTTTATCATTAGTTATAAATATTACTTCATTATCCAATTGTTTAAAGTAATGTTTTAGCTAACACCGTAGCATAATCATCATAATTCATATTTTCAGATCACAAATACATAACACAACTTAAAAACAACCATTTACAATTAATTTAATAGTCTGTAATATAAACATAATCACAATGAAGATCATAATAATGATTATTATAATTATTTTAATTGGCATGTTAGTATAAAGTTTATATGAAATGTACTATCATTTATAATGGCTAAATAAACAATTTGATAGTATCTAATCTCAATAATATGACATTAGGAAAGTAATTGTTTTGTTAGGGCTTTAAAGAGAATAATAGAAAAACAGATTAGCAGAGAAGAGGGGCATGAAAACAGAGATTAAAACACTTCAGCCTGAGACAAGCTCAGGACATAGGAATTAAATCTATTAAAATATTATCAATCACTGCTGATCCCAATAATCTTTCGTGCCAACTGCCCTTAACAAAATAACAATTATAGATGATGGGTCCTTTTTAAACTATTATGCACAGGGTTAGACAGGAAGATAATCCTGCCTTGTTAGAAATGGCCATTAATGAAAAACAAAATAACCTGATATTAGGGCATAGAAGAGTTACATAAACACCTGTATGCACAGTGTGACTTATGACAAGGTTATTGTTTTCATTTTCTGACAGTAGCCCCAATAACATGATGTACAACGAAATATCAGACAGCTGAATGTCACGATTCAACAAGAAGTAGGCCAATTCCAGAGAGCCGCGTGACTAAAAACATCCACGTTCTATGTAGTCCAAAAGATCCTCACATAAAAATAATAAAAATAAATATATATTTATATATATCCCAATGCAGCATCTGGTCTGGTAATATGCTTAACTTTGACCTCAAACTGGAGATTTTCAGATGCTCCAGAGCCAAGCACTAGTTGTAAAAATTAGCCATGTTTGTTGTACTTTCTGTATGTGCGTGTGTGTATGAGAGGGAGAGAGAACGCTGAAGGGATTGGCAGAGATCAAAGCTGTGATGTTTATGATAATGATGAATAGAAAATATTATGTCCACCGCTAATTTGTAAGTAGCTTAGTAGCGCAAAGAGCTCTAAACATACAGATGTGCATTTGGCACACAACAGTCCTTTGGCAAGCCCTGTGGAATCACATATCTGAACAAAGCTGATTTGGTTCAGCGTTTTCCTGATGAAGTCGAAAAGGTTGTCTGAAGCGAGACCATTTGTCATTTTAATGCAGAACTAAAGCACAGGTGCTAGCCATGTTGCAATTTCCGTAGTTCAGCTGCTAAAGGTTCTCTATCAGACAGCATCATCTGTGCATGCCTACCTCAACTGGTAGACAAATACACTAATAAATCTCTATATTAATATTTATTTGTGTTTGTTTACAATTTTTCACTTACTGTACAATTGTCCAGAATCTAAAGCCAATGAGATGCATAATGATGCAATAACAGGGTTGTTTTGGTCTCGTAGTGAAAGAATGAAAGAATGCCTCAAGCCCAACTGCAATGAATCAAATAAATCAGTTAAACCTTATGCATAATCTGAGGATGTGTGTTAATATAATATAACATAATATTACATAATAAAACAAACAATGAAATCAAATTAATTTCTTTATTACTTAGCCTATTCGTATACAATCCTGGTTAATATTCAAAAGAAAACATTTACTCCAAGGCAACAATGATCCTGTATGAGTAACATATATTACATGAAAGTATCTCTGAACAGACATGACAGACAAGTGATGTGAAAGATATGGACACAAAACCACACAAACAAAAGCAGATTATTTTCAACCAGTAAACATGTAACTCACACACCACAGTGAAGTAAGGTCCACAGCAGAGGAAGCAGGCAGTAATTCTGTCTGATATGTTGTTTATTGGGATTAGCTCTAATTTGCGATTAGCATACATAACATCTGCATCCTGCATCAGAAATGAATTAGGCCTACAGTAATCCCTTACCAACCATCCACTAAACACGCCCTTCCAGTCCCCTTTCCTTCCTGTTTATAGGCTACATTTGGGGCTGCATACATGCATTATTCTGGCAGATGATTTTATCTAAATCACTTTATACTAGTGTATTCAAGGTATACAGTTTATCATTGCCTGGGAACATACACACGTTTAGGCGGAGGGTGAAGCAACTCCAGGGTAAAGCTAAGGAGATGGGCTTCCCCTTTAAAAGACATTTAAATAGATTTCCATGAAATAGTTAAAGTTATGTGTCGCCACACAACCTACACATCCCAGCATAAGCGCTCCCAGCATAAAGCGTATACGTTCACAAACCACGGTTAATTTTAACAGAAAAGCAAGCATATACTGTAGGCCGACTGTATGGGGGACTTGGCATGGCAGAAAGTGCACAAAGAGCGCTCCCTTAATAACCACTAAAAAGCTGTCACTCATCTCAATTCATTGCGATCTCCATAATAAAGTTCCGTTATAATCAATGAAGCTGAATGCACAATGAATCTCATGTACATAATTGTTATAATCAGAGGATTTGCAAGTGTGCTGAACTCAGAATCTAATCACCACTGAAAATGGGCAAAAAAGAAATTTGTCATCCTCAAGTTGTTCCCAACCTGTATGAATTTCTTTCTTCTGCTGAACACAAAATAAAGATATTTTGAAGAATGTTGGTAACCAAACATTGATGGTAGCCATTGCATCCATACTATGCAGAAGTCAATATTCTTCAAAATATCTTCTTTTGTGTTCACAAGAAATTCATACATGTTTGGAAAAACTTTGAGGACAGAATCAGTAGCGCTGAAGTCTTCCACACTGCTGAGGATCTGCTGGAGATGGAATTCTCCAATCTCCGATTCACAGTTGTTATCAACATTGACTCTGCAGTGAGTCCAGCAGCAGATGGGGACATTGACTGTACAGTGAGTCCCACAGTTGATGAGGACATTGACTCTGCAGTGAGTCCAGCAGCAGATGGGGACATTGACTGTACAGTGAGTCCCAAAGTTGATGAGGACATTGACTCTGCAGTGAGTCCAGCAGCAGATGGGGACATTGACTGTACAGTGAGTCCCAAAGTTGATGAGGACATTGACTCTGCAGTGAGTCCAGCAGCAGATGGGGACATTGACTGTACAGTGAGTCCCAAAGTTGATGAGGACATTGACTCTGCAGTGAGTCCAGCAGCAGATGGGGACATTGACTGTACAGTGAGTCCCACAGTTGATGAGGACATTGAGTCTGCAGTGAGTCCAGCAGCAGATGGGGAGATTGACTGTACAGTGAGTCCCACAGTTGATAAGGACATTGACGTGCAGTGAGTCTTACATCAGAAAACAGTATTGGCTGTGCAGTGAGTCCCACTGCAGATGAGGACTCTCTGGAGAGAGATTTCTTTTAAATGAGAATGATCTCTTTTACATTTGTGAGCAAAAATCCTTGTTTGGAAAACCACCTCGATCTAACCATCATATTTTCTTTCTTTTAGCCTTTTCATCCCAAACCTCTTCCTTCAGAGATCGCCTTGACAGTCATCGCAAATAGGGGTCCCAGTTGTCAGAATACAATGCAAGTGCTGTACTGGCAGGACGACCCAGACCACTTCAGCATGGACATGGAACGGTCCTTGCCAAGCATGGACGTGTGAATTTCTGAAACACTTGATGATTGGCACTCTAAAGATCGATTGTGGAGAAGACCATAAATCCAGAAAGAGCAGTCAGTAATTCATCCATATGAGGCAAGAGTTAACTGTGGATTATCACCTCCTAATACGGTTCCCTGAGATCCACGCACATTCTTATGCCACCAGTCTTTTTCACGGTCACCACAATTGGTGAGGCCTATGGAGACCTATCAATTTGCTCTATACTCCAGCAGAAAGTAATCAGTCCAACTAAGCAGATACAACTGTTCTTACAGAGTAGGGAAGGTCGCCATAATTTCTGTCGTACTGGCATGACTGAATCTGGCACTTTGACTTTATGCATAAACTCTACAAGACAACCTACTGAGGATGAGTCCACTTGAGTAGAGAGCTGTAACACTGGTTCTGAAGAGCAAGATGCAGAGGTTGTGGCAGGCTCTGGCAGGATTGTATCTGAATCACAGTTTAAGAGCTTTAAAGAGATCCATGCACATTAATGCAGTTCCTTTGTCCACCACATATAAATTCACAGAGCATTTCGCAGCTGTCTTTTACTGTTGCATGCAAGCAGCTGATCAAATTATTTGGATTACATGAGTAAGTGACTAAGCACAATTAAGGTAGCTGTAATAGTAATTTCCCAAAGTAATCATACATGCTCTTAGGCAAAACTGAAACAAAAGTACACTACTAGTGTCAAGTGTCTGTGTAACAGGCCTCTGAATTGCACCAGAGTTAAGTGCTGCTTAGGCTACATCAGTATCATGAAGTAATAGTAGCGTATACTCAGGCATTACTACTTCATGCACTGTGTGAGTTTGCATCGTTCTACAGACACAAGCAAAATGTATTTTTCGTACAATTTTTACAGGTTTCCTTAGCTGCCGGATATTCTACCACATTTGGAAGATGTTTATCCGATCTGCAGCAAAATCAGGTATGTGAAGCTGAAGTCACAGTCAAAGTTGGTGATAATGAAGCAGTTGAGCATTATGCTATTTTTTAGCTTTCCACCTCGTTGCCAGTTTGTTGCGATTTCGAAACACTGCTTTATGAAGCTTCGAAATCTTTACTAATTATTCGTTTCGAATCAGTGTATCGGAGCATCAGCGTGTATCAAACATAGACTGTAAAAAATATGGACGTAGTGTCCGTGATGTCACCCGCAAAGTCACAAACTGCCCATTCTAGGGAAGACACGAAATAAATCTATCATGGGTCACAACGAATAAAGGCCTATTTATACTTCTGCGTCGAACTGCCGCCGTAGCTACATCGTAGGCTGTGTGTAGCGCGCGTACCCTACGGCGTACCCTGACGTGCACCTCTCCAAAAATGTAACAACGCGTCAATTCTACGCGGATGCAAGCGCTGTGATTGGTCTGCCAGAACCCCTCCCTCTGGGTTTTACATGCTCCCTAGGTGCGTCAACGCGGACAACGACGCAGAAGTATAAATTAAAACCAACACGTTGCCTAAGGCGTATAGGCTCCGGCGTAGGTCCGACGCAGAAGTATAATGAGGCTACTCGTGTCGAGGCTACTTAAGGCCTATTTATACTTCTGCGTCGAACTGCCGTCGTAGCTACGTCGTAGGCTGTGTGTAGCGCGCGTACCCTACGGCGTACCCTGACGTGCACCTCTCCAAAAATGTAACAACGCGTCAATTCTACGCGGACGCAAGCGCTGTGATTGGTCTGCCAGAACCCCTCCCTCGGGGTTTCACATGCTCCCTAGGTGCGTCAACGCGGACAGCGACGCAGAAGTATAAATTAAAACCAACACGTTGCCTACGGCGTATAGGCTCTGGCGTAGGTCCGACGCAGAAGTATAATGAGGCCTTTAAGGCCTATTTATACTTCTGCGTCGAACTGCCGCCGTAGCTACGTCGTAGGCTGTGTGTAGCGCGCGTACCCTACGGCGTACCCTGACGTGCACCTCTCCAAAAATGTAACAACGCGTCAATTCTACGCGGACGCAAGCGCTGTGATTGGTCTGCCAGGACCCCTCGCTCGGGGTTTCACATGCTCCCTAGGTGCGTCAACGCGGACAACGACGCAGAAGTATAAATTAAAACCAACACGTTGCCTACGGCGTATAGGCTCCGGCGTAGGTCGGACGCAGGTCCGTTACTGCAAACCCAATTATTTTTGCGTGATGCTGCAGTAAGTGTTCTGAATTTGTCACACCACAGAAAAAAATGTGTTTATTAGCCACCCAGACACATTTGAATGATAAAAAAGCCGGCAAGTAAATAAAATAAGCTATCAAAATCTTGAAAAAATGAGCAAACAAACGCTGCTCACAAACGCTGCTCACAAACGCTGGGGGCGTGTCCGCTGGCTGCGCTGAAACCACGCCCACTCTCAGGAAAGCTGCCGTCGCCACACTCAACTGTCACCGCTACAGCCGGAATGGACTATACTACTATAATTATAACATATAACGTTAAGCACACAAGGCAACTTACAGTCATTGGTGGGCACGCACTGCCGATGATGGCACCAGTTGTCGGCGCGACGGGAGGATGAACACCGAGGCGGGAGATAGTCGGTTCGGCCCCATTCACCACCAGTAACAGCGGATTATCAGTGAATCCCAGTTGTCTCCGACTAAAGTTTATAAAACTTAACTATCATGTGTAAAATGATCGCTACAGAGGTGTTGGTGGTGATCCTCAGCTCTCCATCAAGGCTCTTCACAAAATTAATCCACCTCTTCTTGATGTGATCGTTTTTCGGAAATTTAAATAAGGACACCAGGTAACATCGCATCCAGGTAATACGCATTTCCGTGACGAAGGCATAGCTAGCAAATAGGCTGTTGTAACTAACAGTACTGACAGATGACTCGCGATTGAGCAGCGGCAAACTGATGTGAATGTGCTCTAGATAGGGAGGGAGGGGCCAGCCTCAGTGGCTCCAGTGCGTTATCAACAGTAGGGGCGGGGCCAGGAACTCGGTGGCTCCAGTGCGTCATCGAGCCGCCGTTTTAGCCCCGCCCTAAAAATCCTGAACACAGCTATGGATAAAAACTGTTTAACGGTCTAACTCCACAATTCAGTACTTCACAGTTCACAGTCTTTGTAATGTGTTTTAGCAATACATTTCTAACATTTATAATGTTTTTACAGGGACTTTAAAGTATTGTCAAACAAAACGGAGGCTAGCTAGACCCTCCCTCCTCCTCCTCCTCATCCCAAATCCTTCTTGTCGGTTATTGGCTGGAACAGTTTGTTATAGCCCAGTTTGTTTTTGTTGCTGTTTGTGGAGCCTGGGGGCCTGTACCATGAAGCCGGATTAGGTGGCTAGCCGGCTATGTTTCAGCTTAGTTTCCGCCAACCCTGGGTTTTAGGTACTATGAAAGTAGCTCGGCTTTAATCTGTGTTCGTTGCCATGGTATCTTACGCTGCACGGCTAACCTGCTCCGGGGCAGGTTATGTTCTGGATTCAAGATCTCAGACTGAAGTTTGACCAATCAGCTGAGAGCAAAGAAACATATAGGTGACGTAACTTATTCCAAGTGTCTGTTGCAATGACTTCACCTTTTCTTCCAAATCCGGTGGACATCTCAGCGCAAATTGTTTGACGAGCACTTCGTAGAGAAAGAATTTTTAGCCAGACAAAATCCCCTTGCCTTTCCTAAAAGTTACTTGTATGAAAGATACAGATTTTCCGTGGAAGGAATGTCTTATCTTTGAGAACCTCTTGAGCCGCACATAAAGAATTTAACACGTCGAATTCATGCACTTACTGTTCCGCAAATATTGCGTTAGGTTTTTTTTTTTTTTTTTTTGCAAGTGGTACATTCTTGCACGGTGGGTGACGCACAGAAGCTATGGGAAAACACGGTTTGTCAAACCATTCGTAAGGTGGTCCTCGCTCTGCAGGAGTACATGAAAAGTTTCATTAATAGTGCTCCCCGGACATTTATTGACATGCATGTCCATAAAAGAGGGCTTTTATAAAATTGCCAGTAAGATATATTGATAGGGTGACATCACATGAACACTTTTTTTTTTAAGCAAATTTCACAAGTGTATACAATATAATACATGTTAAGAATTATTTTGAAAAAATTTTTTTATTCTTCTTCTGTTAATCTTTTGATAGGATTCCCATGTCATTGCATGTATGCAGTCTATTGCTCCAATCTCCACTGCTCTAGGAGAACATGAGGCAGATTATGTTAATAGGAAGTCCTATCACAGTCTTAATGTTCAGAGAGATGATGTGAATATGTGAGATGATTATTTTCTGTGAGATGAATCTTTAAATTAATAGTAACATTAACAGATATAACAATGATTTACTAAACATTTCGTCTGCAGATGACTTGTGGTCATGAACATATGATCACAAGTTTGGATGCCAAATGGCCTGGCTCCAGTGCTTGTCTCACGAATTTTCCGTGAGTCTGTGTTGTGTCAGCGCTTTGAGGAAAGCAAGTTAAATTTGGTACAGTACAAAACACTGTTAATTTGAACTGAGCTAGAAAAACCTACACAATAACCCCCTATCATGACCCTCAGACAGGGCCACAGCACTGCTTCAATGTGGCCCTCAGTAAAACCAGAGTGAAGATAGAGATGACCTTTGGCCTCCTAAAGGCACATTTCAATGGTGTTCGGCCCTTAAGAGTCACCAGAGCGGGCATCACAGATAGTGGCTGCATGTGCCATTCTGCACAATATAGCCACCAGTAGAAAGGAGCAAGAAACACCACAAAACCAGCTTCTCCCCGATGACACTGACCCGATCACACTTGACCACCCAGCTGGTGCAGACGTAGATGCAATCACCATACAATATTACACTTAATAAAAGTTTTATTGGTTTTGTGGGATGGGAGGGAGAAAGAGAGCAAGAGAAAGTTGCATTAATAAATATTCATACTAAAGTGTTACTTGGTTAAATAAGTTATACTAATATATATATACATACTGAGATCAGTTTTATCCAGCTGTTTGATTTTGTTTGGAGCCTCCTCAGCTCACAGTCAGCTCCTTTAGTGTGCAGTCTAGTTCGAGTCTCCTTTTGTACAGGGCCCTGACTGAGTCTGTTTCCACCTGAAACATAATTCCACCACAAACATGATCATTACAAGTTTTCTGGAGGCTCATCAAAATCACAAAAAGTTCCTTGACATCCTACAAACACAGGACTGACTGTAATTTATGTCAAGGGTTTTAAATCCTTACACATTTCTTCTGAAGCCCATTGAGGTAGAGGCTTCAGTTTCTGGGGCAGGTTGTGAAAAATCCTACAATAAAAGAGATGTGTAAGGGCCAGTCCCTTTATGCCACACATTCAAATGTTTTCCATAATAAAAAGCCCAGTGCATTCACATCAGCAACTGTCTGAGAACACACAGACAGAGTGTCTTCATTTCCTCCACCCTAATAAATAAAAATAGGCCAATGTAAAGCATAACTGTTGTAAAGCAGGTTATGTTTGGTGTTCTGTCTGCTGCATACTGACCTCTGTGTGGGAGACTGTGTGTATGTGTGCTGGCTTCAACAGGGACACTGTATTTCCCTCTACTGCAGAATATACAGTCAGCCATATTTAAAACTTCAAAAAGTAGTAATGTATTGCACACGTACCCAGTGTTACTTGCTTAGAGGAGCCAGCACCAGGGTCAGATTGTAGCACCTGTAATCCCATCCATAATCGTCCGTCCCTTATTGCCTACTCAGAGCCAACTACTCTGCCACAGTGTATTCTGGTTTTCTGAATTTAATTCTTTATTTCTGTTTTCTGCAAGTGTTTGTGATAAAATGTTCACAAAAATAATAAAAGGTTGTGGTAAATACTCACCACTTTGAATTATATTTTTTATATTTTGTCTTTATCTGCTGCCAAGAACATTTGGAGTTGGGGTTGCATCTAAAAATCAATGAATATAAATTTTTCTTAGTACCGGTAGACTACATGCACATTTTTATATATTATGAAAATAGGCTATAGGCTATATTACACGTATAGGCTACACATACATACATAATTTTACATAAATATAGAACGTATTTGTTTAACTTACACATTAACAATCAGCAATCTTTCTCCAACAGTCTTCTCTTGCTTTGGCAGCAGAGACCGTATTGTTTCGAGCTTGAAATACATATTTAAATTCGTCGTAATTATGAATGATTATCTCTTGCTCATCCGCGGAAAAATCGCGACCCGCGATTGGTTGTTCAGTGTCGACGTCACTCTTTTATGTGCACGCGCACGTGGAGTAATCATAGCTTGAGGATCAAAGCCTGAGTTGACAGAGAAAGTTGATGAGCTGCATCATGGTACCAATAAAGCCTGATTGCATCGGTTTGGTTTTGTCAACTCAAAACTTATCCTGTAACCCCGAGTTTGTTCAGCTACCTTCATGGTACAGGCCCTGGGTGTCTATGCCTGTGTCATATGAATGTCTAATTAAACCGTCTACAAATTTATCGAACTGATCAGAGATCAGGTAAAAACCATAGACACAGGCATAGACACCCAGGAATAATAGAAGTTAATAGTCTCTTATTGGCCTGTTTAGCTGAGCCATCCATGTAACAATCAAAAACTGATTAAAGAACACATATTATACAGACACTTGCTATTTAATCTTATTAGATGATTAGTTGATTGCATTTGATATATTTTACATTCAAACATTTGCAATGGGTTTGTAAAAGGTGTTTTTATGCATGTTTGGCCCATGGTTTGGCCTGAGTTTTGTTGCATTTACACTGTTCTGACCAGCAGGGGTCACCAGCGTGTGGCGTCTCGAACGCTTCGAAACAGTGAATCATTTTGCACTACAGTTATCAAGTCGGGTTACATATTTACCTTATTACTAACTCCTAAAACACACAAACTCGTGCTTATTATTCTCTCCTATTTATATTCGTATTTCGTATCACCCGACTTAGTGGCACTACTACTACTACTACTACTACTACTAGCGGTCTCAGTAACACTGAATAACAGGACACAGCTATTTTTATTTATTTATTTATTTATTTAATTTAATTTATTTTGTAATAATGATAATTTGTGTGCAGACCTCAGAATCCACTCATTGCTGAGAACGCCTGAGTTTTTGTTCAGTGCTAACTTAAACACTTTTGATTAGCCTTTGCGTTCAAGAAATAAACAAAACACATTGTAAATAAACCTTTGACATTCTCCAGAGCCCAAACACAGATACGCACCGGATCGTATGCCAAAATCTGCTTCGCTAATATGCTATTATTATGGAGAAAACTGATCCTAGACCAGCAGTTATTATAGGAAGCTTTTCACTTTTCCCTCCCTCGTCATAACAGGTTATAGAGACTTTTATTTTGAATTAAACTCCCCTCATGTCCGCTCTCTTATTATTGTACTCTTCACATCCTCAGGCGGAGAAAAGAAGCGGAGATCTGATGGCTTTGAAAAGGATTCAGAAGGTAATATTTATATTTCTTAATAGATTAAATGTCTTAAAAGTAGATTAGCTTCAAGTCGATCCAATAGATCTACACACGACAGATACAGTGAACTATCTCTCTGTCCACATTACTATGTAAAGTCGGAAGATCACAAGAATTTATTTTTCGGCCAGATGAAAAGATCTTTATGTCGAAAACAAAGCGAACTCAAGTCTTAAGACATCAGAAAATAATAGATTATAAATGTGATAATTATGCCATCGACGAGGGATGTTTTAAGCAGCTGTAGTTAAACAAGGTTAGCCATATTTAAATAGAAAGAATAGTCAGTTTAGACAGTGAGTACATTAAAAACATAAATACATAAATATGTAAAATATAATGTTACGTTATAATAATATAACAATAAATCATATGTTATATGTTATATTAGAAATAATTGTAATCTGAAAGTCTTGACAACATTATATAATGTGAGTGTGTATGTGTGTATATATACATATGTTGTATAAATATTTACTAAAACTAAAGCAGAAATAAAGATAAATTAAAGCTAAATAGAAATAATTAAAAAACAAAACTAAAGAAAATGATAATAAAAAATATTTCTAAAACCTTATAAGAGTAGGGTTGGAGCTTGCGAATGTTAATATGAATATATCAAACCTTGATTTCACTTTAAACTGTCAGAAATATGCACTTAAACCTTTATCCTTGTTCGAATTGAAACCTTACTTCTTAAATCTGTTTTTGACACATAGAAATGTTCTCATCCATTTCTACTGTATTTGTAGGAGCTACAGGACTTGCAACGGGATCCACCCTCGCAGTGCTCAGCCGGACCACTCGGAGAGGACTGTAAGTGTCTCCACCAACAACATACTCAATTATGGCCTTCAATTCTTTGACAGGACAGTCTTCTCAATATATATGATTTGCTCTTTCAGTGTTCCACTGGCAGGCGACAATAATGGGCCCAGTAAGTACACATGAATCATTTCAGGTCAATGTTTATTTTGTGGAATTAGTAATTGGTTCAATAAAAAAGGAAGTAGCTTCAGTCATACACAAACTCTTTCTTGATCTCCCCCCTAGGGTGATAGTCCATATCAAGGAGGGGTTTTCTTCCTCACAATCCATTTCCCGACTGATTATCCCTTTAAACCACCAAAGGTGAGAATTACATCTGTTCTTACCTCATCCATAGATTATCTGATCTTAAATATTTGACATTATGTTTCTCTGACAGCTTGCCTTCACAACAAAAATTTACCACCCAAATATCAACAGTAATGGAAGCATCTGTTTGGACATTCTGCGCTCCCAGTGGTCACCTGCCCTCACGGTATCCAAAGGTTAGAGAACACACCTGGATGGTCTTTTCATCATAAACATGTCCAATATGATAACATCTACATCAGGGCTGGGCAACTCTAGCCCTCAAGATACACTTTCCTGCAGAGTTTAGCTCTGACCCTTATCAAACTAACCTGCCTGTAGCGTTCTAGTAATCCTAAAGACCGTCAAACATACACTGAACTCCCAGTTGATTAACATCAAACCTGGCTTACTCAAGGTATGTTGGCTCCAAAAACGCGTCCGGGAGTAAGTTCAACCAATCCAGAGTATGTAACACACAAGACATTTTCAACAGAGCGTTAAGAAAAAGCACGCCATATTACTTTTTTTGTGTGTAATGGCTATTTGCTCACTACTCCTAATGTGTGTGCACTATTTTGGATGGGTTAAATGCAGAGGACAAATTACGAATGTGGGTTACCATACTTGGCCTGTCACTGCATTCTTATAGTTAGTATTTTGAAAAAGATGTAAAAACGCTTATAACTTAATGAGAAATATACTTGGTTTTAATAAATAGAACATTAATTACTAACATTATGAAATACAAAACAACAGTAATAATGTTTATTTAACCTGGAAAATGTGTCAACAGTAAGTATAACTGGAAAATGAATTTATATTGGAAAGTTTGCCCTGGCAAAGAATATAAATATATACCTAAAAGGGATTCAGCATTAAGCACATAAAGTGACTATTTCATAAAATGTGAGCATTATTCACGTTACTTTTATCAACACCACTTAAACGATTCTGCTGTTTTCTGTTGTTGTTTTCCCAGTTTTATTATCCATATGCTCACTACTTTGTGACCCAAATCCAGATGACCCTTTAGTTCCAGATATTGCACACATCTACAAATCTGACAAAGATAAGTAAGTGACCTTGTGTGTATGGCTCTCTATCTCTTTCACTGTTTTTATTGCTAAAATAACTAGCAATCTGCATGAACCATCTTCTTCTGTGCGGTTCAACCATACTACATTTTTCATATTTTTCTACACTTTCTTCTTTTATTACTATCAAACAATACGTAAAATGTTTAATTGTTTAAATGTTTAATAAATGTTTTTCAGCTGTAAAGCTGGCACTTCATGAATACTCATTTTAATATCAGCTGAGTACTTTTGTTTTGGATGAAGATGGCTATTCTTGTGTTTTAGGTATAACAGACTGGCAAGGGAATGGACTCAGAAGTACGCTATGTAACTGGACGGCAAGATTTGAAATGATTGCACATGGACATTATTACTGCACACGGCTCTACAACGCACCTGTACAGAAACAAGATGTTTACCAACAGATGAACCTCCCCCACCACACACACACACACACACACACACACACACACACACATATATATACACATGCATACACGCACAACTATACATAAAATCCTTGTTCAGGAGGCTGAGTCACTTGTCTCTGTTCACAGAGGCATCCTGGAACAACCAGGATGTGTCAGTTAACACATAACAAAAAAATATTGTTTTATTTTCAAATGGATTAGCTACATTTTAGTAATTTTATTGTATAGAAATAAATACAATACTGGATCATTTTTATTGTTTTTGCATTAAAAGGTGTTATTATAAAATATGTGTCTGGCTGCAGCTGTTTTATGATGACTCTAGCATTATTAGAAAGAAAGAGAATGAGATGTTTTCCATATGTGTGTGATTTGGAATTGGTTCACATCACGCTGCGTGGTAGATTTGTACCATTAGATGGCGATGTTCCTCCGTTTGATTCCCACCATAAAGAATTTAATTTCATGCAGAGACTCTTTTATAAATGCGTTTTTATAAAGGTTGTTTTCATATATAAGTTTCAGTGACGTCCTCATAATTACATCTTTTTTTAAAAAATGTTTAAAATACGTGATAAGTTAAAAGAATAATGTTTTTGTCTGTGTTATAGAGAAAAAACTGGTTATTTAATGTAACCGTTAGTTATAAAAATACACTTCCTTAGCACCTTATATATTTTTTTTTAAGGGGAGTGATAAAAAAAAAAAAACTAAAAAAAAAAAAAAACTATTTCGCCACTGCCAGCGTTTCTTTTTCCCCAAATAAATATTTTAAAGAAAGCATGCTAATCACAGAATCATTGAAGAGGTGCATGCAAAGTGGTTTTGAAATATTTTTTTCTCGTTTTACATATATTTTTAATTCGTGGTAGGCCTACGAATGTTTTATTCTCCGCGCATGCATGAGAAACTAGGCGCGCGAACTGGATATGATGATGAGAAAGTTTGGGAGGAGAGTGGGCGGTTATCCTGACACGTGAATGCTCCCATAGGAGCATAATCCATCCATGCATCCATGTCCTCCAACTATAGTGTGTTCTGGTCCTGGAGCCAGAGGAAAAGTGGAGGGGAGAGGAATTAACGGGCAGATTGATTTTCTCGGGGGCAGTAACTTTAAGGGACTTAAAAAACTTGCCTGGAAATCGGAATGTTTTTCTCCTAATGTTGACTTGCCGTTTGCCTGTTTTACATATGAACCCCGTTTAGTAAGTTTGAAACGCTTTATGGGTGCAATGGCTGAGCCGCTGAGTTTCATGCATCATGATCATTGCTCCAGCAGCGAGCGGAGCGACGACTCACCGTCTGCCGTGTCTGAGGATGACTCTAGCGGCGTCTGCGGGCACATCTCCCCGCCTGACCCAGACTGGACCGAGGAGAGGTTTCGAGTTGACCGCAAGAAACTAGAAACTATGTTACTGGGTATGTTAACTTCTTAAAAACTCCCTAAAAGAACTGGGAAGACAGTTTTATGTTTTGAAAATACTTTTAGCTAACATTGCAGTGTTGCTTGGCGTCGAGTCACATAAATAGTTCTGTCTAAAAATATCACAATGTTTCCTCGAAGTACATCTCGAAGGAGATGTGTTGACTACGCTGCTTGTTGTGTGGAGCATGTAGACCAGTATTAGGATGTTTTATTTAGCTAAGTACGACAGACATTCACATAAACTAACAATACTTTTTGGGAACTTGGCATTTGAACTTAGGCTCTTGCATGCACTCTTTAAATAGAATATATAAGCTTCTCACGTTCATTTAGCACAAATATGTTGAGGTTAGACTTTCATAACTGATCATGGTTAAGAAAGAAGTTCATGTATTTAATTTATTTTTGTGTCATGAAATATTTACATGAAATGCTTGCTTATTTCCAGTCATTTCAAAGCATTCATCAGTACCACAATAAAATGTAAATATAAGATATGATGAATATGAGATCAATATTACTGATCAATCAAGGTCATCACTGTCATAGTCTTTCAACACACACATACTAGTTTCACTATCCCAGTGAGAAGATCCAAACTTAAAGGAATAGTTCACCCAAAAATTAAAATTCTGTCACATTTACTCACCTTCATGTTGGTCCAAACCTGAATGCCTTTCTTTTGTGGAACACACAATATATTTTCAAGAAAACTGTTTTGGTTGCCATTGACTTCACTTGTATGAGGACATTTCTCAAAATATCTTCATGTTCCACAGACAAATTCATACAGGTTTGAAAGGACAATTTTCATTTTTGATTATTATTTTCCTGTTTATCACCATAAAGCTGCTATGAATCAATCTGTATTGTATAAAGCGCTATATAAATAAAGGTAACTTGGCTTGACTTTCGGTTGAACTATCCCTCATTAAAAACCTGTTTATGTCTGTAGATTTGAAGCAAAACATGATTTTGTTAAATTACTGTATGAGTGTGTCAAATATTGAGGACCCCTTAAAAAAGTCAATTTCTAACATGTTTCACTATGTTTGTGAGAATATTTTTAAATATCTGGACCTCACGTGCATAATAATGCTTAGAAACACAGACTTTTGAAGTTATATTTGTGAGACCCTCTTATATATGCAGTGTTTTTATACTTGGATAATGATATTTACTATATTCTAACCCTAAACCAGACCTACAAATATAAAAATGTTAATGGATTTGTGTGAAGTAAAATATATTTTGGCTGATTTATGATTCATTTCAAATAGTAAGGACCACTTCACAAGTCCTATAACTTAATTTGTGAGGACATTTTCACAAATGTGACAAGAAGTAAAGCCAAACCTGTACATAAACACACACAAACAAATGGTTAAAGCTCCGTTCAATACATGCGTCACATTCTACCGTCAGTCTGTCAGCAATGGGCAGTTTACTTCACTGCAGAATAATGTTCAGTTCGTTTTGTTTTTCTTTTGTTGTAACTTCAGCAGATTAGAATTTTAAACAAGCTTAAGTAATACAAGTTGAGGTCAGTGGTTTGGTATTGGCCTATTCTAAACATGTACAAAAGTTCTGGTCTGTTATAGCAGGGCCTCTAGTTTACAAAGACTACTTTTGTTAACATGCATTCAAACCAACCATACTCAATGTAGTTAGGGCCATAGATGACATTCATTTATATATGTGTATGTGCATTTTATTTATTCTACGTAGTTGTGTATTGGGAAACATGGAAAAACTAAGACCCTCAGCACCTTTCTACCACATTTGAGTGTGTTCATGTGTGCAATTGCATGAGTGACTGCTTCCCTGACATTTGGACCCCAGGTCAAAGGTCAGTTCAACATGAGAGAGCTCAAGAGCACCAGGAAAACTTCCATAGCAAGGCAACCACATTTTCGAGACGTTCAACAACACCTTTTACGTCACACAAACTTATATACTTACTCTCCAATCATTGGTGTAGTGATGTGGACATTTTTCCCACACTATGATTCAGTGCCTCGTAATCATCCCTTTGCTCCGGATGATGTGCAACATCTGGAGGTGTTTGAACGGTTGTTGTTTTGATTGGTCGGATGAGCAGTAGGCGTGATCATAAATCCAGCGATGTGTGTTTTTTGTGTGAAGGTTTATTGTGTGGCAAAGTTTTGCTCCCCTTTTCCGGGAAATGGGAGAGAGGCTGAGAGAAACAAGACAGAGAGGGTTACAATTAAAACCATTTTTCTTAAAAATAACATTGGCGAACATGGCGAGGCAGAAACAGGGGAGACCCATTCTTGTGCTTTTCCCCTTTGACCAGGCCACAACTAAATCAACTCATTTTTATAGACTAGAAAGACTAATGGAAGGAA
This sequence comes from Squalius cephalus, assembly GCF_949319135.1. Lineage (NCBI taxonomy): Eukaryota > Metazoa > Chordata > Actinopteri > Cypriniformes > Leuciscidae > Squalius > Squalius cephalus. The sequence goes on along the minus strand of NC_137141.1, from coordinate 18,245,105 downwards.
TTGGATCATCACCTATGATTCATGTTCACGTAAGGGAATCTGAGCAGCTTTATGGTTTTGTCGGAAAGCACCAAAGAAAGATAGTCATACTTTACGTCAAATAATCACTCACGCAAGTGGAAATTAGAAGGGAAAAACATGCAAACGCACTCCTCTCTCACACTTTCTTTTTCTCACTAACTTGGTACATGGTAATAGTTTGTATATTAGAATGCAGTTTTCTCTTTACTCCAATGGCTGTTACATCAGATGTCTGGTTTTGATTAAAAACAGAGGAATGTGTGCTGGCCTGACCTTTTATTCTGTGTGATAAGAAATTCTAAAAAGAATGCAGTGTTTGTTTAGCAGAGTTTATTCCGGCACTTTATGGAAATCAAATGCCCCCTCTGTGGCCATGTAATCAAAATTGTGGGTTTTGTGGGTTTTTCTCTGTCCCAGTAGGATGTCAATTTACATATTAAGCTTTAAATGGTAATACATCTCACACCTGTCAGTTAAATCCTTGTTTTTGTGTGTGAATGTGTGTGTGGGTCGGGTTTGTTACCACCAAAAGTTTGCTTATACTTTATTATTTTGCTTATGCATGTGTCCTCTGACATGTGGGATTTATTTATTGAGTATATATTTTCGTCTGGGTGTATGTTAAGTGCATCATTCTTAACATGCTGCATGTGTCTGGCATGTTGAGTGAAGCAACAGGAAGTGCGTCGTGTTTTGGGAATGTGCTTATGGCTCAGCGCGCTGTTGCCAGGGAAACACAAGTCTGTTACCTTGGATTTTGATTTCTGTATTTACATTTACATTTATTCATTTGTCAGACGCAACTTACATTGCATTTCAAGGTACACATTTTACATTCTTATCAGTTCTCTTTATGTGCATACATGTGCAATTTGAATATTAAAAGGCACATTTGCGTCTTTTTAGATGTTTAAGCAATAAATTAATATAAAACATACAATGATGTGTATTTATGAATTATTAATCACCTGTGTAGTATTAGAATCTGTTGTAGAATTAGAGTTGGTGCAGTTTTCTTCTAAGAAGCCTTCTGGTTTTGTTTACAAATGTAAATCCATTTCTTGGACTTAATACATCAGTTGTTTTCATAAGATACTCAATACTTGAGAGATAAATCTTAAAGAGCTGACTTATTGGATTACTAAGACTTGTGTTTGGCAGAAATACTCCAAATCTGGTGTGGGAGAGTTTTAGTTTGGCTGCAAACTCATCTATGTTCATAACCTGACATACAAGGATACAGTTTCATTCTCGAGTCTCGACACGGAGAGATGAGATGTTCACATTATTTAATTCACATTATAGCCTAATCCTTTTCAGTCAATACCTTCGAAGAGGTCTTGAATGTGTTTTCGGCACATCTGTATGTTATAATCCCAAATATTTTTGCTTTTTATATTGCCAGATTATTGTCCTATTTTCCATCTTAATTTGAATCATTTCACAGACTTGTCTTTTAGTGGTACACATTGTTTCTGAAAGGCTTTCGGCTTTTAGCTCTAGAGTATGAGTTTACTTTTATGCAGACTGCTTGCTTTTAGAAGTTGCAAAAGAAAAGGTTGCGAATTGTACAACCAGTCTGCAATAGATGTGCTGTCAGCGGCGTGTGTGTGTGTAATCTCAAGTTATGACATGGCGAATAAATTGTTTGAGAAGATAAAAGCTCTGAATGTTTTGCACAAGTGGCTGAGTACTTTAGTTTGGGCATTGACAGGGCTGTGCTTATATGTAGCGTGTTTTTTTTTTTCTGTCGTGAGAGGCTTTGCCGTAACCAATCAGATTATATCTTACACTACTGTTTAAAAGTTCGGAAGATTTTTTTAATGGTTTTTGAATGAAGTCTGTACTTCACAGTAATATTGTGAAATATTATTCCAATTTAAAATAACTGTATATAAATTCACAGGAATAAAAAAAAATTATATATATATATATATATATATATATATATATATATATATATATATATATATATATATATATATAGCAGCCATTACTCCACTGTCACATGATCCTTCAGTAATCTTTCTAATATGCAGATTTACTGCTCAAGAAACATTTCTTATTATTATCATGTTGAGGTCAGTTGTGCTGCTTAATATTTTTGTGGAAACTGTGATACTTTTTTCAGGATTCTTTGATGAATAGAAAGCTAAAAAAAACAGCATTTATTTGAAATGTAAATCTTTTGCAAGATAAATGGCTTTGTCACTTTTGATCAATTTATTGCATTCTTGCTGAATTTAAGTGTTCAAAAAATGTCATTTTCGTCATCTTGCTGACCATAAACATTTGAACTGTGGTATAGGCCGTGACATATCTGACTGCGGAGCAAATGTCTTCAATTCTTAATAGTTAAGATTTGAATCCAGATGCTGATCGTGGGTCTGTTTCTCTGATCTCTCGCCCACTCTCTGAGCTCCGGAGTTGAAGGGAAGTTCCAGGATTATTCGGGAGAAATACACTAAAATTATACAGTTTTGTTCTTACACTCACTTACTCATCACATTCCTAACACACACATAGTTTACAGGAGCTGTGCTATAATCAAATGCTACTCTATATTTGTGCGTGAAGCTGTTTCATTAGAGCAGAAACTCAAACGCTGTGGTGTTTTTGTGACCCACATCCTAAATAGAGCACAAGAAAGAGCTGAAATCAACACACACACTGCATTTAACATTCTGTCTGGTTTAAGACTTGCTATTTTCATATTTTTCTCTGTGTGTGCCTCGGTATGTTTTCAATTGGATGTGTGTGTTAGAAAGATATCATATCTGAGACTTCATGTCTCAGACTTCATGCTGCGGGCCTAATTTTCTGTCAGAGGTCCTGGACATCTTGTTCAGATACATGGCATCATGGATTCGATCAAATACCAACAGATAAAAAATCAAAACCTGACACCCTCTGCTAGAAATCTTATAACGGGCCATGTTCGGATCTTCCGACAGGACAGTGATCCAAAAACAAACATCAAAATCAAAACAAAAATAGGTCACTGAGCACAAAACCAAGCATCTGCAATGGCCATCCCAGTCCCTGACCTGAACTCTATAGAAAATGAGTGGGCTGAACTGAAGAGAAGCGCCAACATGGATCTGGAAATCTGAAGGATCTGGAGAGATTCTGTATGGAGGAATGGTCTCTGTTCTCTTGTCAGGTGTTCTCCAAACTCATCAGGCATTTATAGGAGAAGACTCAGAGCTGTTATCTTGGAAAAAGGAGGTTGCAAAAAGTATTTAAAAAAAGGGGGCAAATAATAGTTCCCAATGTGTTTTTGAGAAAAACATTTATTTCATAATTTGATTTTCCCCCCACTTTCAATTCTTTTACTTCAATGAAAGGTTAGATTTTTGCTAATTTTTAAAATAAAATATCAAAATGATTAACAATGCAGATTTATTTTTTACAGCCATCTTTGATCATATTTACCAAGGAGGCAAATAATTCTGACCAGCACTGTATATACACAAACACGCACACAAAATAAAAATTTCTGTGGATCTCCTTTCACTCACCTGGAAAAAAAGAATTCATTTTTAAGATTCTTTCATGCTGTTTTTTACACTGTTAGTGCTGGTTATCTGGAACATAACTTGTTTATTAAAACTGGGTACAATTAAAGTGTTTCTGCTTGAAATTAAGTAGAATCAATAAATGAAAATATGTAAATAGATTTTGTTTTGGGAATGCATGGATTTGGAAGATTAAAACCATTTATGTCTACTTCTCTGTCCGTCACTGTTGTTCTCATCTCTCCTTTTCTCCGCTACATGCCAGATCATGCGAAATTGTGATGATACCAGTTCTTTGTTTTCAATAAGAATCTCAAATTTTCAGCATTGCCATATAAATCCCAGCATTTCTTTCTAGCCTGTGCAATGATTTTTGAAGGAGGGTTCAACACACTTTGGTTTAATGAGATGGGAACTTCTTGTAATTGTAGCTCTTTCTATCCTTGTTTTGATCTGGAAATGTAGTGAATTTCATGGAGAAATGGGTGGATGTGCTTTTGCTTGTGATTTTAGGGTCATTTAGAGGTTTAGATGACACGATTGTCTCATTTCTAACCCTTTTATTTCCTCCCATTTGGGGTTTGTTGTTCTGAACTCTCTATGAAATCCATATTTCAACGTTATAGGTAAAGAAAAGGGCAGGAAAGGGCTTGGTGCTGTTAGATAAATCACTCTCTATGCAGAGACATACACAAGAATGTTTAATTTTATATGATAGGACAATCTAAACCAAACATCTGTAGACCCAGCTTCCCACCAAAGCAAACAAATTCTCAGATTTTCCTGTGAACCCAATGTTTTTATCCCACCTGACTTTGAGTCATTATTACACATTTTAGTTTTTCAAAATCACTCTTTAATTGCGTATTACATTATTTAAGTGATCCGAAATCTGATAATGGTCGAAAAAGTATCTAGATCAGTACACTTTTTCTAGTGTCAAAGATCAGTTTTGAAGCATGCTTTACATGCATAAACCCTGTGTAGGATTCTGCAAGTGTGTGTTTATGAAGATTTATGAAGTGTTTTTTTGTCAGCCATAACTCATGATAGTGTGAGTTTGCATACAGCTGCGTGTGTGTGTGTGAAAGACAAACGTGTGTGACATATGAAATGCATTTAGTTTCAGAAGGCTGTGAGAATGCTGCTGCCTTATTCTTGTGTGTGTTTTGTGGTTTTGTTTGAATACATCTTTGTGTAAGTATGTGAACCTGGGATTGAAACTTCTGTGGTTCTCACATTATGCCTAACGGCACCTAAAACTAATTCACAATATAGCATGGCTTCTCATGCCTTATTGCTTAAATAACATTCAAAAAGTTCAACAATTTAGTGAACAGAAATAATTGTGAAATAAATTTTCTCTTGCTATTGGTAATGTAAACATCTCTCTCTTTTTTCACACAGCAGCCAGTGAGGGGAGGATAAATGGAGGAGAGGATTTTTTTCAGAAGGTGAGAATACATTTGTTTATTTTTGCTTATTTCCATGAGATCTCAGGTGTACCTGCTCTTTTGGTCAGTAATTAAAAAAAGAAAAAGAAAATAAATCATAACCATCATTCTTGTTCCAGTAGCATGCTGGTGTTTCTAGCATGTTTTTGTGTGTGTGTGTGTGTGTGTGTGAGAGAGAGAGCTTGTGGTGAGGCTTTTTTAAACACGTAATAAACCTGACCAAAGATGCTCTATGAAGGGGCCAATTCAGAATGAAGATTGATTTGGTCCAAACAATTATCCCTGCTTAGGTTTCTAATAAACAGAGATAACAAGGGCCAATGAAATTGTCAAAATATTCTTGGTTTGGCTCAGATGATTGAGGTTTGCATGTAGTCTATGAACAGCACTACTCTGGTTGCAGTATTGATATGATCACTGGTTTCTGTCCTCACTTGCACTTTCAATGGTTGATCCAGGAGACTTCTGTGGTAATTTTTTCTTTGTAAATGCCAGTTCTCAGGCAGTCTAAAATGGTATATGTATCCTCTTTATATGTATATTTTATTGTATGCATGTCATGTGTGCAATGATGTCTAGCAGAGAATTAATCTTAACTTGATGATTCTGTTCTTCATGTATCAAGGATCACTTTATTGTCAGTTTGCGGATTGGTCTGTATGTGAAGTTTTTTTTTTAAGTCACAATGAAACAGAAGTAGTGGCAGATCATTATGACGTACATCCAAGTGAAATGGATTATCAAAAAAGGAAAAAAGGCAACTTTGTTCTGTTCCAGCGGTTGTCGCTATTTTGTCCTTTCAGGCGGTGTCTATTTGATGGTGGTTTTCTGAGAATTAGCCACTAGCAAAGATAAATGGAGGAAACACACAAATGTCTGATGATTTTGATAGTGGTGAAATGGGTGGTATTTTTTGGGGGGGAGTTAGGCAGTTGAGAGTAATCATTTCAGTGATTAAAACTTTTGAGTTTCCCTTCCCTGCAGTGAAGGGATTGGAATTATTCCTGTTGTTCATTTTTACTTTTCAGCCATTCTCTGTGTCTCTGTCCATGTTTGTCTCCAATCTCCATTATCCTTTTCTCAAACATCACCACAGCGGTAGTACTTCACTGTACGTTTACTGTTGCATTTACTCAATTCACTCCAAAAAATGTAAAACAGAATCTAACATGACAGAGAATTACACTTCTGCTGGCATAATTACCATTTGAATATCAATAAATGTCAAATAAATATACAATACTGTTCAAAAGTTTAGGTTTGTAAAACTATTTTGAAATAGATTTTTTTTTAAATGTATTATTTATTGAATTTTTATAAATGTAATTTTTTTTATTACAAATATTTAAATTAACTTATTTTAAAAGTATTTTAATATACTTTTTTAATCACTTTAAAATGTCAATTATTTTAGGATTCTTTTATGAATAGAAAGTTAAAAAGTTCACTTTTGATCATATTAATGCAAAAGTATTAAGTGAAAAAAGCATTAATTACTTACAAAATATAAATCGTATTGATCCCAAACTTTTGAATGGTGATTTTATATAATAAAAATATGTCAGTCTGTCAAACCAAACACCATGTTAAAGAACTAGTTGACCCCAAAATTTTAATTCTGTCATCATTTACTCACCCTCATGTTGTTCCAAAGCTGAATGAATTTCTTTCCTTTTTTGCAACATATATTTTGAGAAATGTCTGTTTTTCTTTATACAATGGAAGTCAATGGGCTCCAATGTTGTTTGGTTCCCAATGAAAAATAAAGTCATACACCTTTAGAACAACATGAATGTGAGTGTTGGGTGGATTATCCCTTTAATTCCTAATGTGCCACTAAGAGCCCATCTTACAGAGCAGTAAATATATTGCAGTGTTTGTAATGGATTTGTGTTTTATTTATTTCAGAGTGCACACCTGTGCAGTTTAGCCTCCATTGAAAGTAAAGGCTTTCCCAACCCTTCCCTCGTTCCATTTCCCTTCTTTTCTCCTCCTCACACCTCTTTTCTTTGCTTGTTCTCCTGAGTGCTCCTCAGCTGAATCAACAAAGGAAACAGGAAGCAGATCTCTATACACATGCTCTTTCACATGCACTCTCTCATACACATCATTTGTCAAATATAAACACTCTGCTCTCCATCACTGTGCCCATTTTTAATGACTTAATGGAGATCAGAGATTGTGTGACTGGTACATTGAAGTCACTGCCGTTTGAAACTCTTTTTCCTGTTAACGGTGGGTGTATACATTCCTTTGACAGGATGATATTGGGTGTGGGGGAATAGGAAAGTAACATTTTCAAATGTATAGCTAACCCAATTTTTCTGAAATCGTCTGACCCATTTGAGAGGTATGTGCTGGTCTGTCACAAAAATAAACCGCAAACCCCAAAACTGCTGTGTGGTCTGTCAAAAATCTCCATCATCTGCAGAGCGGAGCCAAAGAAAGCAGTCAAGAGAGAAAGTGAGAGCAGGTCGGGAATAAAGACCTATAGAATGCACAGCAGCGTTGCAGCACAACACAAACACACAGAATGGAAATGGGATCTGGCTCTCTGCCTGTACAAACTTTCAGCACCGTTCACCTTTTCTTCCCATCCGAAATGTTCAGTTTTCCTTCAGGCATGTTTGATTGTGTCTTCGTTTGGTTCAAGGTCATCAGTGTAGAGAGTTCTTCTGACGTTGTTGCATTGCTTAACGGAAACACCGTATTTAAACTTAACTGAAAAGTACAGACTAGCAAATATTACAGTGTGGCTTTTTCTACTGCTGCAGTCATAAAGTTACATTGTTTTAGCTTACAAGTGGCTAGTTTCTAGTGTCTACAAGTGACTTTGGATAAAATTAGTAATATAATAATTTTATAAAAATATCACCAATGCTGAATTTATTCAAAAAGACAAAAACATAAAAAAATCTCACCAACACCAAACTTTTGAACTGTAGTGTATATATATCTAGCAAAACTGCAAGAAATAATAATATAATTATTATTACTATTATTTACAACTATAATATATTAATAAAATATTAAATAATAATTATATTTGGTATTATTGTGTATTTAAAAAAAAAAAAACATTCTTGCAGTTTTGGTATGTTAGCTAGTTACATATTGTTACATTGGTGACATTCAAATCAGCAGAATTTTTTACAATATGGTACAATACATTCGGAAAATCAGTGGTTATGTTTGCAAGACATAAAAACACATGATCAAAGAACATAAGATGTAGCTTTTTTGTTCATCATGTCACATATGCAGAATGATGCAGAATCAAGCATGATAATTTCATAATTTCATAAAGCCAAAGACAGAAAATATTTTGATGGCTTAATAGTCAGAATTGTGAAATGGTAAAGTTGTTTGTAATGTTTTTGCATGTTGTAATATAGAAGTAAATGCAAGCTTCATTCAGGCACACTGTATCAAGGATGTGAACATTGCTGTTTTATTGTAGCTTTGCTGAACTTTGCTGTTTTCAAGTCGTAATTTCACAACTCTAAATCACAGGATGTGTCACAGCTGTGCGTGCAATTTACAGACTTAAGAAGATCTGGAGAGATTAATAAACTTGTTCCCCTAAGTTAAAAAACATTCTCATGTTCTTTTGTCCTTTAGGGTGTCAAAACAAAATAAAAACTGAAGCCTGCTGTTGAACCACGGGTCCAAGACTAATGAAACCTGGAAAAGTATGGGCCGTAAATTTTAGAATAGCACGTGAGACTGAATGTTCCCAGTTTATGCACGAGCATGTGCAGGCTTGGGTGTAAACATGCAATAAGTGCATGATCGCAACCTTCTTAAGACATCGCTCACTTCTGCCCGCCATTTCTAAGGTCATTGAAGAGATTGTGTGGTATGGATGAGAATACATTCATACTGCAGGTAAAAGTGGACCAAATCCAATTTATTTAAAATTTTTTTGCTCTTATTATGTGACTCAGATGTGTGTTTTTTTTTTTTTGTTTTTTCATAGCAGACTGAACAGCATAAACCACATGTGATCTAATATTTTCAATTCTGATTTGGGCCACTTTCCAGTGTGAACAGATCATGGTCCTGGAGTGACCCACATGTACAAAAAAAACTATAAAAAGATGTCAAGCACCACACTGTCATATGGAAGTAAAAATGGAGGACATTAAAGTAAGTGATTACACATTAATTTATAGTGTGATCTGCTGCAGAAGCCAGTGAATTTATGCGCTGGCAATATAAAAAACAAAGACAAGGATGCGAAAAAAGAGCAGAGTTTTTAAACATTTATGATACGAGCCCTCGTGTTTTGCTTGTATATACAGTAGTACAATATATATACAGTACAGGATATAGTTCTGACACATCACTGTCCATCCACTGACTACCTTTCGAAACTGTCTTGATAACTTTGGTGTGTAAAATCTTTGAAGTGACTCCCATGAGCACAGAATTGTGACGGATGTTGCCCTAGAACAGAGGTGTCAAACTCACTTCCTCACAGTTAGTTTAGCTCTAACCCTAATTAAACAAACCTGAACCGACTAATCAAGGTCTTTTGGATTATTAGAAACTTCTAGGCAGGTGTTTGAGCTGGTTGAAGCTACACTCTAGGACAGTGGCCCTCTAGAAGCGGAGTTTGACACATGCTTTAGAAATGCATACACAAGTGCTGACTTCACTTCAGTGGCCTTTATGTTTACTTCCGTATGCCATCTTTAGTTCACTACTGTGACCAGTTCACAATAAATGAGCAATAAATCAGTAGCCTAAATGACTGCTTGCTTATTATAGTATATACAGTCAATCTGTAGGAGCAGGTGCAAATCTATGCCACGTTTATTTAAAATAAATATCATTCTAGTTAGTATTAGCCCAGAGGCTGAGATTCTCCTAAAGTTCCTGTGGAAAACTACACTTGAGTTTTTTTTTATTTTGTTTTTATAATTGCTACAGTTTCGTGCTCAGATTATTTTTTTTCCTGAAAGAAATTGGGTTTGTAGCCAAAACTTCTCATGAGAACTGCTGTACAGTAAAGCCTTGCTGACCATGAAAGCCAAGAGGTTTTTAAAGGCAGGAAGATAGAGAGTGTGCCACAAAACGGTTAAAGAAATGTGTTTTCAATAGAGACAAAGGAGTGTGTTTCCAAAGTTGCAGTTTTCTCTAAAAAATGAATTTACATGAAAGAGAAAACCACTAAAAATAGTGAAGCACTCTGCCTTCTTCCAGAGGAGGATTGAGCTCCAGGCAAAATCATGGCAGAGTTTTAGAAAACATTGAACCTGTATATTCATGTAGCTTGCAAATTACCATAAGTTTCTCTTTTGTGTATTTTATATGGACACAAAACACATTACCATTCTTGCTTTTTCTCTATTTTCCTTCACATATGCTACTGGTTAGCACGCTAGGCCTGTCAAAGGCTCGCTGCCAAGGCAGTTACATGTTTCACAGGTTTTTGAGCCAGCTGTGTGTATATGTGTGTGAAACTGAGAAAGTAGGGCATGTTTTAGCCAGAGAGAGCTATGATTGTAAGACCTCTGTTAAAACAGCTTGAACATTTCTGTCAGTGTGAATATTTTAGCATAACTGAAAAAGTTCTTGTGTGTTTGTTTGAGAATGACAAAACATGTATTTGCTAATATTAGCGTAGCAAGCCTATGTGTTTTTAATGCATATTTGAGTTTTACATTGCATTTGCATCCACTCATGTTCAGTTTTTGTGTTTAAGGTCATGGATGAAACAAACACTCAGATTGCCTGGCCGTCCAAACTGAAGATTGGAGCAAAGTCCAAAAAAGGTATACACACGCACACAGACAGACAGAAGTTATGGCAAAAGTCTCTGCGCTAGTAGTCACACAGCATAAACTTACAATCTGTTCACAAGTAGTTGTGTCTAACATAGAATATTGTTATATTCAGTTGGTATCCTGCTTTCTTTTTTCAGTATCACAATCGTGTTTTGTGTTGTTTGTGTCATTTGTAGCCTGTCCGTTGGTGTTTTGTTTGGAATATCTTACATCTTTAAAAAGGTAGTTAAGATTTTCGATAGGTGCTCAACATTGATTTTCCATCTAGGAATTGCATGTTCTTCGTTCCCTGATCAAAGATATATTACTGTTCAAATATTTGGAGTCAGTAAGATTTTTTTTTTCTTTCCTTTTTACCCTTTTCACATATCTAGGGTTCTCAGAAGTAGAAGTTGTCATAGTTGGGTAAACTTCTATAGCAGTGAACTGGAGACAGCAGCACATATCATTTTTGTATACCCATTTGCTCCAACAGCAAATGAAAAAAAACATGATATTTATGACTTTCCAAAAGAGGGAAAATATGAAGAGATTGATTATGGCAGTCAGAAGGGAGAAAGATGTGAAATTTTGCTGTCACTCCCTCAGCCGTTGTATTAGAAACACCCGCGCAGTAGCGTTCATTATTATTATTTAATTTTTTTGTTGTTTTATTCCCAGTTTAATTTTAAACAACTTATAGCAAAATAAATGTATATGAAAAAAAATCAAAATGAAATATGATAAACTTGACTAGATTTGTGATGTTGATAACTGTGGAAACGCATCATCACAGTCTGTGAAAATGGTCCATTAGAATGATTAGAAGGGTCATGTGACACTGAAGAATGGAGTAATGACTGCTGAAAATTCAGCTTTGCCATCACAGGAATAAATTATGCTTTAAAATACATTCAAATAAAAAAGGCATCAAAGTATTACTGTTTGTTACTGTATTTTGATCAAATAAATGCAGCCTTGATGAGCTTTCAAAACATTTCCATTTTATATAAAACGTAATTGGTAACTAACATCTGATTGTGTAGCAGAGATTAGGTATAGCAAGTCTGTAAGTTCTCTAATTTTCTGTGGAAACAGTTCAGACCGAAATGTTGGCTTTAAAAAGCCATAGAATGTAATCAGGCCCTTAAGGGTTTTCCTAAATTATTAATGTGAGCGGATCTGGCAACACTAGGTAAAACCGAATCTAGTGTGGGTGAAGAGTGACATGGAGCTGGATGGATTAGGTCTCTCTAAAGAAGTTAATGTTTTTCGCTACCTTGAATGTTTAAAAGACAGGCCAGTTTGCTGTAATTCTCAAAAGTCTTATTCAAAAGTTGACAGGCTCTTAATATGTGCTTTTCCATGTAACTGACGATATATGAATGTACTTTTGTAGCTAATATTTTGTCAAGCTGTTTTTGTGCATGTGTCTGCCTGTGTGCATGTTTGCACACATTTTTGTTTATGTGGCTCATTGCCACATGACTAAAAGACTCAAAGAGTGTGTTTTTGGAGGTTAATTTCACCTTGCACTCAGTAATTTTTCTTTTTTCCCCTACAGAAATGAATAATAATAATAATAATAATAACTAGATTAAAAAGTTCGTCGAGACAAACTTTAAGTTGGCTTGAGAAAGCCGGACCAGGAAGTTTGAAGAAGTTTAAAGTAGTTTGAAGTTTAAATTAGTTTAAAGTTTAAAGTAGTTTAAAGTTTAAAGAAGTTTAAAGTGGGCTGCCATAGACTCCAAGAACAGAAGAAGAATAAGAAGAAAAAACGGAAGAAGAAATATAGCTGCAAGCAGCAATTACCGGGGCCAAGCAGAATAAGATGACAAGACATGCCATCATTGCTGAAAGTGTCAGACCAATTGCAACAATGAGCAATTAAAGACATTTAAAGAGGATTTTTAGGCGAAATGGCTGAAAATCATTTAAACAGTAATTTAAAATATGATTTAATGGATTATCACTTTCGACCAATAAGTGGCGCAATTACAAAATTGATGTGATGTGGTCAGAGTGAAGTGACAATGACACATACAAAGTTTGGTGTCAATATGTCAAGGCATTACAGAGATAAAGCCAGAATAGTAATTTCGGCATCATGCCTCAACTCTGCTGCTGCGCTATACGAAAACGGTTTCGTCTATCGACACGAAATCCATAACTTTTAGTCGGCACAGTCTGGAGATGATAGGATTCGATTTTGGTGAAAATTGGACAATTGGTCTAGGAGTAGTTGAATGAAAATCAAGATGGCGGACAGGAAGTTCGGCCAAATAAGCTAAAATTGGTATCTATGTGCTCGGCTTGACCCAAGGAATCTATTAAGACCAGTGGCATTTCAATAGGCAGATTTATTTAAAAGTTATTTGCCTTTTTGGAAATTTTGTTATAACTTTTGACCACTAGATGACGCTGGTTCGAAACTCGTGCTGATGACCCATACCAAGTTTCGTAACAATCCGTTCATGCGTTCTTAAAATACAGTATTTTAGCACAAAATTAAAAATGGCCGACAGCCAAAATGGCCGATATGGTAAAATGTAATATCAGTCGACTCGGCATGTTGCCCTGCCCATTTCATGATTTTTGGACAAAATGTTCAGAAGTTATAAGCAAAAATAGCCATTTTTCATATCTCCGGACCAGTAGGTGGCGCTGCTTGTCAGCTTGGTCATGCTTGTGATGACATGTACCAAGTTTGGTCTGAATCCGATAAAGCATTGCAGAGATACAGCCTTACTTCGGTTTACGCAAGCGATACGTAAAATTTGTTCATGCGTTTATCGAAAACGGTTTGACGAATCAACTTGAATTCCATAACTTTTTGTCGGCATGGTCTGGAGATGATCTGGTTCAATTTTCGTGCAATCGAATCGACCTGAGCCAAGGAATCAGAGAAAAAAAATAATTTGTTTCTAGCCCATGTGGTTCAAAAGTTATTAGCATAAACATGTGCAACTTTGGACAGTTGGTGGCGCTAGAGGGAATAAGTTGGAGACTCCAAAATTGCTATGCTGATAGTTCAGACTGTCCTTTATCAGTGTGCCAAATTTCATAACTTTCCCGCAAGCGGTTCTATGGGCTGCCATAGACTCCAAGAGCGGAAGAATAATAATAAGAAGAACGGGAACAGATACATAGGTGCCTCTGCACCTTTGGTGCTTGGCCCCTAAATAATAATAATAATAAGTTTAAATAGGATTTCAGTAAGTTGGCTCTCTCAAGCCAACTTAATAATAAGTATGAGCAATAACAATAGTGATGCCTTGCCTTTGGCAAGCACCACTAATAATAATAATTTTAATTAAATATCACTAAGTTGGCTCTCTCAAGCCAACTTAATAATCCTGCTCGAAATCATGTACACTCCCATAAAATGAAGACTGTCTTATCAGTATCCTTGTAAATGCTGATTTATTTGACATGGTACAGGTCACCTCATAGGGGCTGCCATGATAAGATCACCAGCAAAAATTTGACACTTTTGCTCATCTAAATTTATCATAGTTGACTTTTAATGAACATTTCTAAAATGATACTGGTAACCGACCGCAAACTTTTACTTTTGCGTTCACGTCGCTAGGCCTAAGTATAAGTCCAAGACATCTGCCACATTGTCTGGTGCCCCCAAAATAAATTTGTACACCATTTATTTGCTAGAAATCTGTTAAAACAGTTAATTTGTTGGTAATTTATTGTAAATTAAAATAATTCAAATGTGCATATCATTCTGACTTTGTTTCTGACCTTAAAGTACCATATTTCTTCAGAATCAGTCATTTTGGATGTGCCCAAGATCTCTCTTTCTTTTCTTCTCTGCACATTTTCCCTCCTTTTTTCCTGCTTTCTGTATTTCTGTAAAGTCCCCTGTTGATCTTGTTGTAAATAATGGTCACTGTTAGGGTTAACGGTTAGACTCACATGTTAAACTAATTTTACTTTCCCTCAAACTGTTTTCTCATTTTCTCTCTTATTTTTTCCTTCTTATATGTTTCGGCCTCTGTAACAGATGTTATCAATCTGAGAGATGTCTGTTTCACTCTGTCCTGAGTCAGTAAAGCACTTTTAAATGAGGCTGTCGGACAAAACAAAATCACTCTCGACTGGAGTGTAGAGAGACCAGACAGTTTGGTTGACAGGAATATATGACTTGGTTGAAGCCATGTCCAGCCACCGTGTCCATGCGTGCTTGTTAATGAATATATAAACTACGATTCATAAGTTACTTTGGGCTCAGTAAGATTTTTGTTTTTGAAAGAAATTAATACATTTATTCAACAAGGACACATTAAATTGATCAAAAGTGACAGTAAAGACTTTTATAATGTTACAAAATATGTCTGTCAAATAAATGTTCTTTTGAAATTTTCGTCAAAGAATCCTTGAAAACTGATCATGGTTGAAACAAAAAATATTCAAGATTCAAAACCGTTTTCAACATTGATAATAATAAGAAATGTTTCTTGAGCAACAAATCAGCATATTAGAATGATTTCTGAAAATTCAGCTTTGCCATCACAGGAATAAATTACATTTTAAGATATACTAAAATAGATAACAGTTATTTAAAAAATGTAATAATATTCACAAAATTATTGTTTGAATATATTTTTGACCAAACATTTGAATGATAGTATGTATGTGTGTTTGTGTATATATATATATATATATATATATATATATATATATAATGTATATGTATATATGTATATGTATATGTGTGTGTAGTATGTGTGTATATGTGTTTGTTTATACATATACACCCTTATATTGACAACTTCAAATGAAAGACAGACATTGGTGTTGATATAATAACCTTGTATATGCATGCATGAACTATTCGATTTTTCACAGACATGCATAGACATTCTCCATTCATAACACATGCCACACATGCAACCCCACACAAACACACACATGCTGGAGTTGATGAATACCACATGGCGGGAAGAGGATAGTGTGGTGGGCTGGACTAGGAGACCCCTATTGGTGTGGTGTTACTATAATACCTCCCCCAATAACAGTGCAATTCATATGTGTGTGTGTGTAAGACAGTGATCCTTCCTGTTTCATCCCCCCTGCTCTTCTAGGTCCAAATCTTGTAGTTTGTGGGAGTGTTTTAGGGGGTGTGAGTAAGTCAGAGAATATGTGTAGAGAAAAACAGAATTCCGAGTTACACTACTAGAGCTATTTTTAGAGGGCAGCAGTAAAGCAGCTATGCATTGTATTTCTCATGATGTGTGTCTTTGTGGAAAACGGAAAGAGAAAAGTGTTAACTCTTGAGACCACTGGTTTTGAAACCAGTTGTGATTTCATTCATTGTGTAAAATAATAGCGCAAATTGTGTTGTGAAGCACCTTTATTAATGAACGACTTTCTTCTCTTGTCCTGTACTCATCTGCTTTCTTCCTCTCCTCCTCACAGATCCACATATTAAGGTTAGCGGAAAGAGGGAAGATGTGCGAGAGGCCAAAGAGACAATAATGTCCGTTCTTGACACAAAGGTAAGCACTAAACATATGATTGTCAAGGTAACTGCAGGAAAAGAATTGTCTTTTTGGGTTCACTATAAAAAACAACAACATTTTTTATAATTTCCTAGTACAAGGATGTTAATATACGAACATCTTTAAAGGCTCAATTGCATAAGATATTAGCAGAGAATTTTTTTCTTACCGCATTGAGACATTTTTTTCTTGTTTTCAGCATAAATATTTCTTGTTTTAAGAATAAAAATCTGGCAAAATATGTAGCAAAACTGCTATGAAATGTTACACCAATCAGAAGATACAGTAATATTTACAATTCAAAGTAACGTTTTTTTTAATATATATATATATATATATATATATATATATATATTATATATATATAAATAAATTATTTTAAAATGTAATTTATTCATGTGATGGCAAAGCTGAATTTTCAGCATCATTACTCCAGTCTTCAGTGTCACATGATCCTTCAGAAATCATTCTAATATGCTGATTTGGTGTTCAAAAACATTTCTTATCATCATCATCATCAATGATGAAAACAGTTGTGCTGCTTAATTATTTCAGGATTTGTTAATGAATAGAAAGTTCTTTATTTTCTGTCTCTGCTGATCAATTTTCTGGCTGAATAAAAATATGAATTTCTTTAAAAATAAAAAAAATGTACTGAACATTTTAAAATGTTTTAGAAAAACTTTTGAACGTCAGTGTATCTGAATGTGGTCTACTAAGAGTTATGAACAGGGTTAAATGATTTTAATTCAGCTATGAAAGGTTTCCATGAATGCTGTGTTACGACCTTTGACATCCACAGAGTAACCGTGTGACCCTGAAGATGGACGTATCACACACTGAACACTCGCATGTTATTGGGAAAGGAGGGAATAACATCAAACGAGTTATGGAAGAGACTGGCTGTCACATACACTTTCCAGACTCCAACAGGCACAGCCAGGGGGAGAAGAGCAACCAGGTACAGACACACACACCAACCCAACCAAGACCAGCAACAAGTCATACATTTTTTTCATACCCATTTTCAGGATCTTCATTATGTGTTGCTTGTGTTGTTTCAAACCTACTACAGCAGAGGGAAGATTTCCAATAAATAATTACTGACATTTTGGTCTTTTACTTACAAAAATATTAAATGGAGGGTGAATACATTATGGGAATATGTTTAGTTCTTTGTGCTAATTTAGCAAGCACACAGCAAATCTCTTCCATCCAGCCAACTTTTACTATCCAGCAGTGGCTGAACTCTAGCTGAATCATTTTATTGGCTGAGGGACACGAGGCAGTTTGTATTGGCCGGAGGATGAGAACGGTTTGGAGTAAGATGGATCTGATTGGCTGTTGGATGGCTCTCAGGTTTAAATAGACTGCTGAGTGGTCTGACGAGGCGTGCAGACAGTTTGGAATGTTAGTAGCGTATACAAGCGCACGCATGCACAAACACCGACTTCAGAGCCAAACCAGATGGACTCTCTGAACTGGGCAGAATCACCTTGTTCCAAACCGGGATTAATTCTCACAGGCCTTGATTAAACGTGTGGTCGTCGGGATGAAATGATGGGTGGAAAAAAAAATCCCAGCAGGACGTTTAATTAAGGTTTTTTAGACTGGCAGACTGCCACACACATATTTCTATTTAATGTTTCGATTGGTAATAAATCAGGTGTCTGGACGTGACATTGCATCCTATTTAAAAAAAAAATCTTACAGGATGAGAGAAAAGATTAAACAGCTGCACATATTCTGAAAAAAAAAAAAACATGAAGAACAATCGTCTCTTTGTCCCCTTCTTTTTCTGTCAGGTGTCGATTGCGGGACAGCTGACTGGTGTTGAGGCAGCACGAGTTAAAATACGGGTGAGACTCTGTTTATGAGCTTGCCTTCTTCTTTTCTTTCATGGTCACTTGTCACTATTTGCAGGCCAGGGGTTTTAAAACTTTTTGATGCCACTGAACCTCATATATGATGAAGGCCCATTTATAATGTAGCAAGGATTACATTATTTAATATTTACTTGCAAATATTCACAATTAAGTTGACGTATCTTTTTTTTCTACCCACTATTAGATGTATAAACCTGAAGAGAAACCCTTTCACTTTAAATGAAATAAAATGTATTTTTAAGTGCTTACAACAAGACTTTTGCAGAGAATTTTGCTTTAAAGCCCATATTTTCTCAAACCCATTTCAATATATTACTACATTAATATGTTAAGCTATTTGATTAATAACTTTTAACACATTATCCTGGACAGCCCTAAAGACACTGTTTTTCCTTTCAAATTTTCTGCTCTAACGCCCCCTTGTGGCCCAGTTTGAAAGGCCAATCATTGATTAGGGGCTTTATGTGCTGCACCCTAGTGGTTAAAAATGTCATACCTTCTTGATGTGTGTTGCCTTCAACCCGTCTGTTGTTTTCTACTCAAAAGCATCACTCTTCCCCATCCTCTTTGTAGGAGCTGTTGCCGTTGATGCTGATGTTTGAATGCAGTGGGGTGGTGCAGCATGTGGACTGTAGCTCTCCTGTAGTTCAGCATATCTCCCACACTTACAATGTCTCCATCTCCTTCAAAGCACCCTCCCGTCTCTATGGCAACACTGCCATCGTCCGTGGCAACCAGAACAATTCCAGTGGTGTTAAGGTGAGGCATGAAGTGATAGATATACAAATGAATGCTGCAATTGAAAGATATTTAATTATTTTATCATTTTATATATATATATATATATATATATATATATATATATATATATATATATAATTAATCGATTAATTATAATAAAATAGAATAAATAAAAAGATAAAATAATAAAAACTTTCATAAAATCTCATAAAATATTAACTTTATACATACAATATTGTTCAAAGGTTTGGGGTTAGTATGATTTTTTATTTTTTTATTTTTTTATGATGTTTTTGGATGAAGTTTCTTATGCTCACCAAGGCTATGTTTATTTCATCCAAAAAAATACAGTAAAAACACTAATAACGTGGAATATTATTACAATGTAAAATTACTATTTTCCATTTGAATATATATTTTATTCCTGTGACAACAAAGCTGAGTTTTCAGCATCATTACTCCAGTCTTCAGTGTTTTGTGATCCTTCAGAAATCATTCTAATATGGTGATTTGATGCTAAAGACACATTTATTATTATTATCAATGTTGAAAACAGTTGTGCTGCTTAACATATTTGTGGAAACTGATGCATATTTTTTGAGGATTCTTTGAAGAATAAAAAACTTTTGTAAAAATGTGGAAGTAGAGTATAGAATGTTTGATCAGTTCAATGCATTCTTGCTGACTTATTAAGCACACATTTTTTTAAAATAAAAAAATCTTAGTGACCCAAAACATTTGAATTATAGTATTAAAACCATTTCAAATTAACTAAAATAAATGGTAAAGGTGGGTAAAAACAAGTTTTAACTTGATGACCTTCATATATCAAAAAATAAAATGGTAAAATCTGAATTTATTAGTGAAAGTCAACCCCTAAAAGTGCACAAAACCAATCAAAACCTCCTACTGAAGTGGCATTCATTAGCAGATATGAAATGAGCGAGCTCTTGAATAGGAGAAGGAATGAAACTAGGTCATTTCATGAAATGGAGAGATTTAGTTTTCGAGTAGTGCTGCCAGAAATTAAACTGAAAACAGCAGCCTCCGCCACATAATATAAGACATTACAAGAGATGGGCGATGGTTTTATTAGTGTGTGTATGTGTAAACTTATATGCTGGCAACCCTGTGTGTGTTTGTGTTACTGCAGATCTATATCAAGTGTGTGCTGCTAACATGTTTGCGTGTTTCAGCGCGGTACGGCTTTGTTATTGGAGCACCTCGCTGGGTCTTTGGCCGGCTCAGTGCTGGTCAGCACACAACTGGACATTGCGCCCCAGCACCACCACTTCCTTTTGGGCCGCAACGGAGCCAACGTCAAGCACATTTCCCAGCGCACTGGAGCCAATATTCACTTCCCCGAGCTCAACACTCACAACACGCACACTAGCCGCTCTGCTGTCTACATACAGGGCAGCATTGATGGCGTATGTGCAGCTAGACAGCAGCTAATGGTATGGCGACAGTTTATCTGTCTTTTTTCTATTCTGTCTTATGCTCATTAATTTAATATCTCCCTCCATATTTGAGGCCAGTCTGCGAAACAGAACACATGTTCTGTTGAAACAGAACACATGTTCTGTTGAACAAGATGACATTGAGAGAGATGTTTGGATGAGAGTCTATAAGTACTGACTGATGATGAGACTCATGCCGCGCTGGATGAAGACTTCGAGGCTTTAGCAACGTGCCCGACCAGAGGGATTTCAAAACTCTTGCCAGATTTTTTCCTCTCTGCTCGTTTTTTCTTTTTTCTTTTCGAAACAGGAAATGCAGATTTAGCCACGCTGCCATTTCAAATTATAATCAAATCTTTGAGGTCTAATTATAAGACATGTGCAAAACTACATATTTTCAAAATCTATTAGTCAGTGGATTGCTTGAAGAGCTAGTTGACTAATCAGCAATGTTATTTTAGTATAATTTATATACTATGAATTAGCTTTTATTTTTATACTTTTAGAAATGTTATGTGCTTGTCATTTTTAGGAATTTTGTAATATATTTCTATTTAGCTTAAATGTATTTTTATTTGTTTTTGTAATTTTAGTACTTCAAATTAACCTTATTTTATTTCAGTTAGTTGACAAGACAACAGTTCTAATTTCCTTTTAAATTTAAAGCTGCAGTCCGTAACTTTTTAGGGTTAAAAATGATCCAAAATACATTTTTGAGCAAGTTCATAACCAGCCAGTGTTCAAAACTATCTGCTTGCCTTAGCTCGATTCAAAACAGTAAGCTTGTAATAATGTTTTTAATTCCAGTGGTACTGGTGTATTTCCGCGGGAAATTCAAGCATGTCTTTGCGTCATTACGTCACATCTGTACACATAAAGAAGGTGTCCTGGCTAGTAGGCTATATTGCGTGTGAGGATATTGAAGGTGGAGATTTATAGCCTTTTCTCACAGCACTTGATATAATTAAACTTATCAATTTGATGGCGGATCCAGAAAGGTTCAAACGACAATCAGCAGTGACAACTGGAGATTCACCCATTGTAAAATGCAAAAGACTTCAGAGTGAAATTAGACTGTACAGAAATGGAAACTGAACTACAGGTAGCCCTAATACACATTAAATGTAGTCACGCAATGCTGATGTTGTTAACATTAACAATTTGAGAACAAAGTATAATTTGCACGGTTTGACGTGATATGATAAGTGATCGTTAGATTTAATCAGCACAATTTACTGCGATGCTTTTTTTCCCCTTAGTTGGTCAGAACAAAAGTAGATGTTACTTGTTCAAATGACATTTTCCGGTGAAAATTCTTATGTTGGTCATACCTCCAAAAAGTAGAATCTGTGATTGCGAATGACAGTATCCACACCGGCGCGGTGACTGACAGCCGCACATTCTCCTCAAAACATTGGAATCATCTGCGCTTTGCCGTGCCGAGGCACAACCCACGTAATGTTGATAATTCCACAAATAACTGCAATTGCAGATTTCAAACAGAGATGGCGACAAAGAGGAAAAACTACGGACTGCAGCTTTAAGTTTTAATATCTATATTTTATTTTATTTTATTTCAGACACATTTCAGTTAACAAAAAAAATATTTTTACTGGTTTTAGTTGTAGTTTTATGTAACAATAGCAACACTGCTAATCCATCTTAAAAGAAAGGTCCGATTTTCAAAAGTTAAACTTTTTAAAAAAAACGTTAAAATACTCACTGCTTAATAGTACAGCCACAAGATGTGAACAATATGAATTTTAACACGATTTTACTGTGATAAAATCACTTACTAACCATTTCTGTGTAAAGTTATATCCACTTTTTATATTCACTTCTATTGTATGTGCCTCATCATAACCTTGATTTTTGCCTTTATAAACTGAACTATTGAAAAATATATGAGGTAAAATAATAATAATTATAAATAAATACATTATATTAATTATAATAATTATAAATAAATAAATTTAATAAATGTAGGTTAAGTTTAACCCAGTACATTCATTTAAGGAAACCCATTATATAATTAGGCTGAATAAGTTAAGATAAAAGTTTGTGATTTTTGGGAATTGATTTGTATGCGTGTTTGAATGCATGTATATTTTAGGGTTGTCTGCCTTTGGTGCTGCTGTTTGACATTAAGGAGGAGATGGAGGTGGCATCTCAGGTCGTCACTACACTTATGGAGCAGCTAGACGTCTTCATCAGTATTAAACCGAAACCGAAACAACCCAGCAAGGTAACAAAAGCCCAGCTCTTTTGTGTATATGTGGTACATTTAGACTCTGTCACTGACTATACGTTTTCCTCACAGTCTGTGATAGTGAAGAGCGTGGAAAGGAATGCTGGGAGTATGTATGAGGTACGCAAGATCCTGTTGGGGCTGGAGTCCAGCAGTGTGCCTTCTTCTTTCAACCACGTCACTGTTAACGGACATGCTCCAGCCTCCCCTCCCCTGATTGGCTCCATTGGACTGGACACGCTAGCTTCAGCTGAACTGAGGCTAAGGACTCTGGGTAATGTTGTTAATGTGTGTGTGTGTGTATATATATATATATATATATATATAATGACTTAACCACAGTGTAAGGTACATTTATGATCTAAAAGTAATTCCTTGGCTGTGTATTCTAAGCAAGGCCTGTTTGTATTAATACAACATGCACAGTCCTGCTTTAGCTATGCAGTCACTATAATTACTACTGTCTGTGTTCACAGATTACAACTTACGCTGCCAAACAGCTCCATAATTAGCTACAGCTGTGTGTGTGTGTGTGTGTTTGTGTTTGCCTGTGTTCCACATTCACTCACACACTATTTGTGTGACTTAAAACAGTCCCCTCTGTTGTTCTCAAGACTCGGAGTTAGTTGTGCATGTTTAGAGTACAGTTACATTTAGGATCAGTATGATAATAGTAATTAAGTTAACAATCATGCTGGTAACAATAGCTTTGTTTCAAAACCTAGCAAGCTGTCTACCTTGATAACTTTTATAACATGGTTGGTTAAACTATGTTGTCTTGTAAGTTATCTCTTTTTGACCAAATCAAGGCAGCATCACATGTGTAATTTATGGATAAGACAATGCCAGAATATATATTACAACAAAAATAATCAAAGATTATTTAACAAGTCAAATGGGTTGTGGTAAATGTTGAAAATAATGCAAAAAACAATATATATATATATATATATATATATATATATATTATATATTATTATTATTATTATTAATATTAATATTATTAGGGGCCAAGCCCCGAAGGGGCTATGGCACCTATTGTATCTGTTAGTTTTTAGGGGCCAAGCCCCGAAGGGGCTATGGCACCTATTGTATCTGTTAGTTTTCTTATTATTATTATTATTATTATTCTTCTTCCTCCTCTTGAAGTCTATGGCAGCCCTATGAACCATACATAGGAAAATGATGAAATTTGGCACACTTGTAGTGATGGTAATGAAAAGTAATTGTAGCAATTTTTGAGTCTCTAGGTCCAACTCTATAGCGCCACCAGCAGTTCAAAAATTCAACATTGAAATGGTTATAACTTTTGAACCCTTTGATCTAGAAAAATGAAACTTAGTACACCTGATTCATCTCATCATGCTGATTAGAACCAATATCTTACATTAAGACTCCGCCCATTACAGTAGTGGCCATTTTGAAAAGTACAGTATGCAGTTTTTTTGCTACTCCTCCTTCAAAATTGGTCTAATTTTGTCCAAACATGTACTCAAATGATCTTCGGACTGAGCCGCATAAAAGTACTGTCCCCGATTTTTTTTATTCTTCTCTGATCAAAAGTTATGACGTCGCAAACTTAACGAGGTCGACCCAAAATTGGTTCAGAAGCTATAGCTCGGCCAAACTTTGATCAATCGAAACGAAAATTGGTACACTTCATCGGAAGCATGATCTGAGGTTCCATGCCAAAGTTGGGAACAGCGCCACCTACGGGTCATGAGATATGGAAAATGCATATTTTGGCCAATAACTTATGAACAGTTTGTCAGAAAATTATAAACTTGGTGTCTATCGATTCCTTGGGTCATGACAAATCCGTGGATATCGATTTTGCCATGATGGGATGTACCACGTGTCCGCCATTTTGAATGATGTCATAATTTGCAATATCTTTTAAACTATTTGAAATTTCTTCACCAAATTTGGTATGGATCATCATTAGCATGGCCCGAAGGTACCTGAGAAATTTGATCACAGCGCCACCTAGTGTTCCAGAGATATCATTGTTTTTTGAAAAAACGCTTATAACTTTTGCTAACATTGCTTGAAATTTGATTTCTTTATGTCAATATATTCCTTGGCTTATGCCGATTTCAACGATATCTCATATGTTATTTATCAACAATGTGACTGGCCGCCATATTGGAGTGAATGTAAAACAGTTTTTTCGCTACTCCTCCTTCAAAATTGGTCTAATTTTGTCCAAACATGTACTCAAATGATCTTCGGACTGAGCCGCATAAAAGTACTGTCCCCGATTTTTTTGCTATACTGGAAAAAAAAAGTTATGATGTCGCAAACTTAATGAGGTCAACCCATAATTATTTCAGAGGCTGTAACTTGTGAACAGTTTGTCACAAAATCATAAAATTGGTGTCTATCGATTCCTTGCGTCATGTCGAATCTGAGGATATCTATTTTGCCAGCATTGGATGTACCACATCATAAGCTATATTAGCATTAAGTTAGCTTAGCATGCTAATCTCGTTAACATGATTTTGTGTGCTCATTCACACACTGAAGCCTCTCCTCTGCAGCTTTGTAAAACATGTCCTCTGGGTGGCGCAAGTGGTTCAACCATGCGTCATGAATCCCGAACCATTGTGGTCGTGGGTTCGAGACCAGTGTGGGGCGACTTTGAAATTGTGTATAAAATAATAATTTAAATTCCTTCCGGCTCTGCACTGCTGTTGGTGCTTAAATGCTAGCTGTGCTGCTGTAATTGATGTGCTTACTGTGCTTGATGTACATTAAATTTCTGATGTTTTGCTCTTCTGGCTCCGCATTGCGCTACAGCGGCTGTTGCTTGCTCTGCCTTGCAGGGCTTGGCCCCGTATTGCTGCTTGCAGCTATATTCTTATTATTATTATTATTATTATTCTTCTTCCTCCTCTTGAAGTCTATGGCAGCCCTATGAACCATACATAGGAAAATGATGAAATTTGGCACACTTGTAGTGATGGTAATGAAAAGTAATTGTAGCAATTTTTGAGTCTCTAGGACCAACTCTATAGCGCCACCAGCAGTTCAAAAATCCAACATTGAAATGGTTATAACTTTTGAACCCTTTGATCTAGAAAAATGAAACTTAGTACACCTGATTTATCTCATCATGCTGATCAGAACCAATATCTTACATCAAGACTCCGCCCATTACAGTAGTGGCCATTTTGAAAAGTACAGTATGCAGTTTTTTTGCTACTCCTCCTTCAAAATTGGTCTAATTTTGTCCAAACATGTACTCAAATGATCTTCGGACTGAGCCGCATAAAAGTACTGTCCCCGATTTTTTTGCTATATTGGAAAAAAAAAAGTTATGATGTCGCAAACTTAACGAGGTCGACCCAAAATTGGTTCAGAAGCTATAGCTCGGCCAAACTTTGATCAATCGAAACGAAAATTGGTACACTTCATCGGAAGCATGATCTGAGGTTCCATGCCAAAGTTGGGAACAGCGCCACCTACGGGTCATGAGATATGGAAAATGCATATTTTGGCCAATAACTTATGAACAGTTTGTCAGAAAATTATAAACTTGGTGTCTATCGATTCCTTGGGTCATGACAAATCCGTGGATATCGATTTTGCCATGATGGGATGTACCACGTGTCCGCCATTTTGAATGATGTCATAATTTGCAATATCTTTTAAACTATTTGAAATTTCTTCACCAAATTTGGTATGGATCATCATTAGCATGGCCCGAAGGTACCTGAGAAATTTGATCACAGCGCCACCTAGTGTTCCAGAGATATCATTGTTTTTTGAAAAAACGCTTATAACTTTTGCTAACATTGCTTGAAATTTGATTTCTTTATGTCAATATATTCCTTGGCTTATGCCGATTTCAACGATATCTCATATGTTATTTATCAACAATGTGACTGGCCGCCATATTGGAGTGAATGTAAAACAGTTTTTTCGCTACTCCTCCTTCAAAATTGGTCTAATTTTGTCCAAACATGTACTCAAATGATCTTCGGACTGAGCCGCATAAAAGTACTGTCCCCGATTTTTTTGCTATACTGGAAAAAAAAAGTTATGATGTCGCAAACTTAATGAGGTCAACCCATAATTGGTTCAGAGGCTGTAACTTGTGAACAGTTTGTCACAAAATCATAAAATTGGTGTCTATCGATTCCTTGCGTCATGTCGAATCTGAGGATATCTATTTTGCCAGCATTGGATGTACCACATCATAAGCTATATTAGCATTAAGTTAGCTTAGCATGCTAATCTCGTTAACATGATTTTGTGTGCTCATTCACACACTGAAGCCTCTCCTCTGCAGCTTTGTAAAACATGTCCTCTGGGTGGCGCAAGTGGTTCAACCATGCGTCATGAATCCCGAACCATTGTGGTCGTGGGTTCGAGACCAGTGTGGGGCGACTTTGAAATTGTGTATAAAATAATAATTTAAATTCCTTCCGGCTCTGCACTGCTGTTGGTGCTTAAATGCTAGCTGTGCTGCTGTAATTGATGTGCTTACTGTGCTTGATGTACATTAAATTTCTGATGTTTTGCTCTTCTGGCTCCGCATTGCGCTACAGCGGCTGTTGCTTGCTCTGCCTTGCAGGGCTTGGCCCCGTATTGCTGCTTGCAGCTATATTTATTATTGTTATTATATATATATATTTTTCCAAGAATATAATTAATTAATTTATAATGAATAAAGAATATATTTATTTGTTTATTTGTTTTATAATTTCACCTAATAATACTATTTCACCCAACATTTGTCTGTGTTTTTTGTGCTCATTTGAGTATGAAATTATTAGCTTAGCAACATGCTAATGTTTGAAGATTGTTTATAAAATCAGTAATAAAATCTAATTACAATGATATTGTGAATTTAGGTTCTTTAGCTAAATCATGCTAAAACGCTGTTTTTCAGGCAGGTCCAACAAGTATGCTTATGATCTGTCCCTCAGTTAAAACTTGCATTGGAGCTCAATAAATAAATAATAATGAAAATGTATACACGTTATGCACTAAAAAAAATTTTTGCCAATACTTTGGATATTTACGTTTCACTCTTTCTTCTGTCTCTATTTCTTCAGCTGGTATTCTAAGGTCTGTCAGCCCCATTTCTAATGGTTCCCCAAACTCAAACTGTGTTCTTAATGGACACGGCTCTATGTTGAGCATTCAGAAAGGAGCGGTGAACAACACGCAACACATTCATACATCTGCTCACACACATTCACATGCTCCGGGTCACACTGCTTCACTATGGGCCAGTGCGCTTAGTTCAACAACTAACACATCAGGTGAGTGCAGGCTCTTGTAAACCTCATATATTATTTATGATTATTATATAACCCTCTCTCTCTGTCCCTTGCTCAGGGTTTTCCACAGACCTGATGTTGCAGTCAGTGTCTCAGACGACTCTCAGTGGTCTTCTGCTCTCTGGGGTTCAGAGTCAAGCACACACTCACACACCGTCCCCTCCACCTGGACTCGCACCAATACACAAACCAGCCAGTGCAGAACATCTCAACGGACATGTGAGGAACTTCTCTTTAAAGTTACTATGTGTGCATCTGTTTTGTTTTAAACTCACTATGGTTCCTGTGTATGTTTTTGCTGGATGCTTTATGTTGCAGCTCGCAAATTCTGTGTATAGCCGAATCTCCTCTGTATCTCTGAACCCTGCCCACTGTGACACGGCCCAGGAAGTCATTGGACACACTCAAACAGAATCCATTTCCAATAAATCTACAGATGAAGGTACAGAACACAATCTATCTATCTATCTATCTATCTATCTATCTATCTATCTATCTATCTATCTATCTATCTATCTATCTATCTATCTATCTGTCTATATGTCTATCTATCTATCTATCTATCTATATGCCTGTCTGTCTGTCATCTATCTATCTATGTGTCTGTCTGTCTATCTATATGTCTGTCTATCTATCTATCTATCTATCTATCTATCTATCTATCTATCTATCTATCTATCTATCTATCTATCTATCTATCTATCTATCTATCTATCTATCTATCTATCTATCTATCTATCTATCTATCAATCATTTTTTGGACCCTCGGTTCACTGTGTACAGTATTGATTCATTAGAATATTCACTATTTGTGTGTGTATGTACTGTATGTTTATATCAGGCTCAGATACATTTGTTGAAGTTGGCATGCCCAGAAGTCCATCTCACTCAGCCAATGGGAGTGAACTGAAGCAGATGCTGGCCTCGGTGTCGTCAGGGAAACGGCATACGTTGGAACTTCTGCAGAGAACCAAGAACTCACATTAGTATGTTCAGTCATAAAATGACTTTGCATTATGATGACAATTCTGTTTATTTAAAAAGTTTATTGAACAAGGTTAAACTGCAGCTATGAAGTGCAGCTTAAATTTTGTTTGCATGTGCAGTGTTGAGTGTGTCTTGGCCGATTCTGATTGTGAGAATCCAGTGGCTGATAAAAGGGCACCAGGAAGTGAGAGAGCTGCAGAAAGACGACTTGGACCACATATGCAGGTTTATATACACATATACACACAAACACACACACACACACACACACACACACACACACACACACACACACACACACACACTATACTCATATACAAGTGTACAAAAAATGCACACGGTCCTTGTGTTTGAATGTTTTTCAGGCTTATGACTATGAGAAAAAGAAGCTACTGGCCACTAAAGGTGATCAAAAACTTGATCTCTTAATTTAACATCTAAATGTGAAAATGTACATAAATAACATCTGAATATGAGATCACTGGTTAGGTTGTTGTTAAACAGTTGTGTTGTTTTGTATAGCCATGCTGAAGAAGCCTGTTGTGACAGAGGTTCGAACACCCACAGATACCTGGAGTGGATTGGGCTTCTCTAAATCAATGCCAGCGGAGGGCATGAAAGAGCTGCGCAGGGCACACCATGTGCCATATAAACCCAGCATGAGCACAACGTATGAGGTACAAACTCACCAGTGCACAGTCACATGCAGCCGCAATTCAGTTCAGCTTAAATGAAGCTACATCTAAAGGTTTTTGATAATGATCTCTTTAAGTTACTTTTTTGTGTGTTTTCCAGGACCCTCATCTCTCTGTGTCACATTCTGGGAGCCAGGAGGGTTTGGGGAATGACACCAAATCCGATAATTGGGGGGATTTGAATGGGAATGTTAACGTCAATGGGAACGGACTGTCAGGAAATTCAGAATTTTCCCCTGCTGTCAGCAGCCCAAAGAGAATCAAGAACAAATCTCGTAAGACTAATGATTTTGTACCCATTGAACTTTCTTCTAAACTTTACTGCCTACTCACTAGTCGTTCTCTTTATCTGTGTGTTTGGGTCAGTAGGTGAGCAGTATCTCAGCAGCAGTAATTATATGGACAGTATCTCTATGTCTGGCAGTAATGGCTGCTCTCTCAGCTCCTCTCTCAAAGGAACAGATCTCCCAGAGCTCTTCAGCACACTCGGCCTCGGAAAATACACCGACATCTTCCAACAGCAGGAGGTCATTTTAGATTTGCATGTACAAAAGGAAATACCAATGTTTGCAATGCAAAAAAAAAAATATATTAGTGTGTTTGCATCATTACTCAAACTATGTTTTAGTTAAAACATATATTTAAATGTAACTTATACTTTGTGTTTATTTAGTGAAAGTTGCCTTGATTATTTGTCTTTACTTCTTCCATTAAACATTTTTAACCTAATTGGAAATAAAAGTTCTCCTTGCACGCGCAAAAATAATGAACAAATGTGGATTAGTGGATATAGTCGATGCCTTTTGTAAATGCACATTTATATGTGTATGTCTCTGTGTTGTTGTCTGATAGATTGATCTGCAAACATTTGTTACATTAACGGATCCAGACCTGAAGGAACTGGGAATCACAACATTCGGTGCTCGCAGGAAAATGATACTGGCGATCTCAGGTCAGTCAACATTGTGTTTGTGTCTAAACATTATTAACCTTATTAAAGCTACTCAACATGGTGTTAATAAATGATCTGTGGGATATTTTGAGCTGAAACTTCACAGACACTATCTGGGGACACTTGAGACTTATATTACCTATATTATCTTGTTAAAAGGGGCATAATAGGTCCCCTTAAAAAAGAAAGTCTATCATCATTTACGTCTTGTTGTGATGTGTGTTTGTGACTGTCCTAGTGTAGCTACCTAATGTGTTTACTTGATGTATTACTGATCATATTTGAATGTCTCCTCAGATCTGAATAAGAGCAGGAGAAAGCTTTTTGACATGCCCAACATTCGCTCCTCCTTCTTAGAAGGCGGGGCCAGCGGTCGTCTGTCCCGCCAATTCCACTCAGACATGGCAAGTGTCAGTGGTCGCTGGTGATCTCTTACCTGCAGGATTCTGGACCACAAACCACTTCATACTGGACTCTGCTTGATATAGAAAGCCAAAAAGTGATGCAGATTCTTGCAGATCTAAATAAATGTGTTGGGATGCTATTAAGGTTGATTTTTGTCTATGCCTAAAAATATATGAAGGGAATTTATTCAATATTGTTAAGAGAATGTTCCTTTTTGCATTTATTCTGGGAGAACAGGCAGAGCACAGAGTTTAAAACTAACCATGCTGTCAGCAAGAGCGCTTCGGTATTGGTGTCTAGCACTTTAATCTGTAAACTCTGCTGTTTTTGCCGGTAGGTCGTATGCGACGTCTGTCTTTTGTAACGTCGGACTGTCCAGTGTCAACACGTGCACTTATTTAGCAGGTAATTCCAGATCACACACAAAAGATCATCACAACCAGCTGATGCTTATATTGTTTACCAGACTGTTATATTCATGTTCAGTGTTTAATTATACATTGGTCATTGTGGTATTGTTGTATTTTAATACATTTTATTTTATAGTTTCATTATGTTTTCATATTTTATGTTAATCTTTTTAAAAGGCATTATCAGTTTACTTTTTTTATTTTGACTGTTTGTTGTTTAGTCTGAAGTCTGATTAATCAGAACGCCTCATAGTCATCTCAAACAGATGTCAGTCATTACTTTGGTGTAAATGAAGTCTCTGGTTTTCTGTAGAATAGCAGAATGCCATAAAATTCCGGTGATTTGTTTTGGAATATCTGTTTAATCATTATTTGCATGTACTTGTTGCACAAACATCAAATTTAAGCTGCATTAGGTACTTGTCAAGTTGTTTGCATGTATAACGGAATCAGTTTCTTTTGTATGTGCAAAACATATGTGTATCTGGCAGGTGTTTTGTCAGGTTTGTGTGTGTGTGTGTGTGCGTGCGTGTGCTTGTCCTTTAGCTCAAAGCCATAAATATAACTCACTGTTACTGTTGGTAAATTTGGTTATTCAAATCCTTGTTTTGTTATTTTTCAGCCAGATTGTGTATATCAATAGAGGTATTCACAGTAAATCAGTGTTACCCAATTTATTTTCTTTGTTTACATTTATACGAGGTCTGTAGTACATTTACGGTACAGCCTACAAAGAGGAATGTATAGCGCATAGACAGAGCTTTTTGAAATAGAACTTTTTGAAATCATCCGTTGTTAAATACTTTATAAGAAACCATGCTAATCTGTTTTATATGCTTTAGTTTTTGTTTTATTGAAGGAAAATAATAACAGTCTCTAAAATATTGCACAAACCACTTGTGGTACTCTTGTATTATTGCTCAGTTATATTATTAATTGCTTGATTGTAGATCCAAAGTGAAAATCTCATAAGATATGCAAAATATGGACTTGTAGAGATTAAATGTATACCATAGTGGAACCAGTGTATACGGTTACTGAGCAGGGTTTGTGATTTTGTTTTTATTTTTTGCATCTGACAAATCATGTGTTCATTTTCCACTTGTCACCTGAAACAACTTCACTGTTTTAACAGTGTTATTAATTTTTTTTTATTATTATTATTATTATTATTTCTTTTGAGAGAACAACTGTGTTGTTCTGTTTATTTGGTTGTGTTACCTTCCTCCTGGAGTGGAACATAATAGGAGGACTGTTTTTATTTTATTTTGTTTAAGTCTTTGACAAAGGGAACCATGTTCATGTTTGCGCCTTATACGAATGTTCTATAAATCCAAATCAGTGTCTCCTAAAGTGTTGCCAGAGTATTTCTCTCTGAAAGTAACAGGGAAAAAAAGGATTTAAAACAAAAGCGAAAGAACAAAAAAAATATTTGAAATGTTCTTTGTGGTTTTGTTCTAGAAAATAAAAATGTTTGCAAGCCAAATCAAGTTTGTTTTATGTTTTATTATAAATCTATAGTAGTTCAATAGGTAAAGCTATACAGTTTCTTTAGGTATGCAATCAAATGAAAGAGAGGGAGTGAAAGAGTTATATAAATGTGTAGCTATTGTCTGTTGAATGCAAATGAAATGAGAGGAACTGGCCAAGTTGAGACCATAAGAACACATTTAGGGTTGATGGCAATAGCAATCTACAGTGGCACTTAAAAAATAAAAAATAAATCACACATTACAAAGGACACGGACAGCCACTTCTCTTTTGAAAGTATGAGCAAAGGGATGGGTAATTATGTGTGTTTTATGCTGTGTTTTTGTATATTAATGTACATCTGGCTGTAAATAGGAAAAACTGCAGGAACCGTGTGAGAGAGAGAGACATACAAGGGAGGGTGAAGCTGACAGCATGATGTGAAAGAGTGCAACGCGAAAATAAAACGGTGCGTAATTAACAAGCAACAAAGCTTTGAACCCTCAGGCTTTACTATTTTAAAACTAGCTAATGCCATGGGACATCTACCACCCTGAGCTAGACAGAAAGAAGAACTGGTGCATGAAAGGGAAAAGCAGCTCTGCTATATTGTGTTGGTGTAGATTTTCAGTGTTCCCAAGAATAGAAACACATACAGCCTCCTAATTTAACACAAAATCAATGGTAGCAAACGTGAGTGTGCATTTATGTAGTCCTGTTAATTGACAGCTTTTTGGTCAAGATATTTTGATTTGCAATGTACACAGCAGAGGGCGCCATTTGCTTTATTTAGGCACTTGTTTGAATGTCCATCAACAAGAGATAGGCATAGGCTATTCCATTTGCTAAAAAGTATGTAGGCCTACCTATTTGTGTCTAAATCTGATTCCATGCAAAAGACTAATCATGACTTTAATTTCTTGCCTGCAGGACTAGCCTACTATAGGCAACGTATTTATTAATTAACATTAACATTAATATTCAATGCTCCGACTAATTTTTATAGCGTGTGAATAAAGTGTGAGGCTAGTTTCAGTTGTAAATGACTCGGTGTTTCCCCCCCTGATGAATTGATTCACTTAGCCTACAACACGCCACATACTGACATAATTTCGATAAATAAACTGAAATCGGTCGAGAATATTCGTGGTGGTTGGTTTTTATTTATTTATTTATTTTATCATTAACTCGTAACACGTCACCTACTGTCGTAAATACCAATATTGGACGAACCAGTTGAGGAATCTGAATGAATCTTTTTGGTAAACGGTTTCAAAAGATTCGAGTCACTGTGATGAATCGATATCCCCACCCTGTTCATGCAGAGGCCGATTCGGTACCTAATAAGGACATGAGCTCGAGCGCTTGAAGTGACGTCACTGAGATGGATGGAGGAATAAGGGGTCTTTTCGCTCAGAGGCGGGAGCAATTGTGTAGCAGCCAGGTATAGATAGTAGAGTGTGCTGAAATTGTGAAATAACGGTAGTGTAGACTATAATCTCGTTACATAACCCTTCATTGAATGCGCTGTCACTCCGTTCATTCGCGTAAATCCTTTATTCCACACATTATTCCTGTATTCCGAAAACACTTGTGGCTTTCGTCATATCGAGAGAACTTAGATACATTTCTATTTCTCGAGGTGATGAGGACTCAGTTCATTTTAACGAGTCACTAGAAGGAAATAGCGTATATGCTTCTGTCCTAGTATCTATGTCCAGTGGTGACGACCCGCTGACGCGGTTTCCACCTCAACACCAGAGAAAAGAAGCGAGAGGAATCAAGGCGATAGAGCACCAGACTCGCCCTGTTTGGTTTTCGAGCCGAAGATAAAGAATATTTCCACAGATATCCACACGCCTCTGCAGACATGGAGGCGGCGAGTTTGGCACACGGGGTCGCGAGCCCGCTCAGCCCGCGTGAGGGAATGATCAAGAACGTGAGCCTGGAGTCGCTCCAGCTGTGCGAAAGAGACGGTAAGAAACCGCTGGAACACACAGTGAGTGACTGTGTAGGCTACTTGACAGTTTTATCTACGCCGGTTTCCCCCGATAACAAATCAAGGTTTTTTTTTTTTTTTTTTTTTTTGTCATGTATTGAGCGTTTAAACCACTATAGTAATACGGGATTATACATTGATGTAAAAAATCCTGTTACATCCATGAAAAGCGGAATAGTGAGACATGGCAGGCTGGCTTTGTGTGTGCTGGCTGTGGTATCTCAGATTGAAATCTCTGCTGTCTGTGAGAGGGTTTCATTTCAGCACCATGGACACTACCCTCTTACAGTCAGCTACCTTTCCCTTTCAATCTCGTTTTACTATCAGCCAGTCAAGCTGAAACCAAGAAACAGGTATTGTAAACATGTAGAGATAATAATAAAAATCATATTTCATTTTTTAAATATAAATATCATATCCCTAAACCATTAAAAAATGCTGATGTGGCAGGGGGTGAGGGGTTTTAACAGTGTATTTTTTCAGTCTTGTACATACTTCATACCCAAATAACACATGAACTCGACTTAATGGTTTTAGACTTAATGGCAGAAGGTTAAGTCATGTGCTTGCACACACACACAAACACACACACTGAGCAAGACACATATTGGGAGGAACCGGCTTTCTACCGGTATAGATGCTTGATGTAAAGGCTTACATGAGGATACAGTATTTGCCTTTCAACTGTGATCCCTGTATGTCTCCATCTCATTTTGTTTGTGTGGAATTGCAAGCTTATAAATGTAAATCCATTTTAACTGAAGGAAAGCACCTTTGTCTTTTCATAAGCGTTACAATCATCAGTGTTTCAATTGTGAGCGAGCGTGTGTTTGAAAATGCCAAAACATGTCAATTATCTTTAAGAATGACTAGGCAACAACCTGCAGATAAAAAAAATGTCAGCCTTCAGAAGAATGCAGAGTTTTTCTAAGCCAAGGGTAGCACAATGACTCACCAGGGTTTTGAGAGGGAGGCAATGTTTTTTCATCTTCCCTGCATGAATGTATTTGAATCAGCATTAATTAGCCTGAATGGAGTGCTGTGCTGCCAGCAGTGTCTCTTATCTCTTTGATTTACCTCATACATCAGCGCTTGTTTCATTTTAATTGCAACAAACCGAGGGAGTGCATAAGGTACTAACTTTTGAGGAACTAACTGAACTCTATAATTAGTTAACATGAGTGAGTTTCTCAGACATGAAGGAAAACATTCCCTTTAAACATCGGCCAGACAGATGTCCTAACCAAACTCAGCTGCATCTGATCTTAAACATCCTTATTTAAGGATCTTTACAAGACAATGTTTTGGAAATTTGAAAATTGAAAATGATGCTATAAAGGAAGATTTTAGCTGACACATGCATTCAGATGATGTTTGAAACTGCTAGTGCTGGCTAATGCTAACCCATCAGCTGAGTGCTGGGTGTAAATATCTAAATCAGATTAGCCTGAAACCTGAACCTGTTCCATGCAGGACTTTGAACACCCTTGGGAATTCCTAATAGCAGCTTGTAACACATGAACAAATATATTTAGACAAATTACATAAAGATTAAGATGGTAAAGTGAGCCTATCTAATAAGGAATAGGATCTGGATTTGTAATGAAACGGTTGTAGATTTGATCCCAGTTAGAGGTGACTGGTGAACTTTCAATTTTGTGCCCTTGAGCAAGGGGAATGAGTATACGGGATGCACTGTATGTGCAAAATGAGGCCTAGGCTATGATGAATGCAATGAGGGAAATTAACAGA
Source organism: Squalius cephalus (assembly GCF_949319135.1). Lineage (NCBI taxonomy): Eukaryota > Metazoa > Chordata > Actinopteri > Cypriniformes > Leuciscidae > Squalius > Squalius cephalus. Next base: position 18,208,529 of record NC_137141.1, on the reverse strand, counting down.
GGATCAACAAACATGAAACTCTCTGAACAAAACGCTTTAAAAGGAAAGGAAACATCTCCTTCCCAGCTAAGGAAATACATTTGTCTTTAATTGATTTTGAATCACAGACATACAAGCTTAATTAATAGTGAGACTGCTTGTAAAATCATCTCTAATCAAATGCAAAGAATTCATTCCGTATGATTAAGTGCTGTAATTATGATATGTTGCTTGAGGCTTATCTTGAGTTCATTGTCCCTACCCTAGAGAAGCTGTGGGCTCATAAACTAGAAAACAGCAGCCTACGCTACCTCAGCGCTCGCTTTGAGCTCCGCAGCTCATCTCAGCAAAAGTTAATTGCAAAGTAAATGTGTTGTCTTTATTGCTGGCGGAGATAAACAGATTATGTTCCGAGCAGATTTTCCCACACATATTTGGAACTTTTTTTATTACTCTTGTTAGATAAATAAAATAGCATACACCATCCTTAATCGTTGACCACCAGGCTTTTGCGCGAATCGTTCGAATGGTTTGCTTTGTATATATTAATAATATTATCCTTTCAGGTTAAATTTACAGTTATTTTGTAGATAAATGTTTTTAATAATCAGTAACTAGGCTAGTTCATTTTAGTTAGATGGAAGGTTCTGTCATTCTTGCAGTAGATACCATAAAAAGTGTTAGACTTAATTAACCCGCTAAAGCCTGGCATAGGAAATAAGTCAGAAAAAAATTATACAAAATATTTTTTAAGTGTGTGTATTGAATATAGAAAAAAATTATATAATTATAATATAAATATAATATCAAATAATCATTTTTGATCATTAGACAAATGGTTGACTAAATGTATTTTCATTGCATTTATTATTTATTTTTAATGTGATCTTGGACCACAAAACCAGTCACATGGATCAATTTTTGGAAATTGAGATGTATACATCATCTGAAAGCTGAATAATTAAACTTTCCATTGATGTATGGTTTGTTATGATATGACCATATTTGGCCGATATACAACTAGGGCTATATGAAATTCTGGAATCTGAGGGTGCAAAAAATCGAAACATTGAGAAAATCGCCATTAAAGTTGTCCATTTATGTTCGCGATTGTGCTGCATCCACTCACAAAAATAAATGTTTTATATATTTACAGTAGGAAATTTACAAAATATCTTCATGGAACATGATCTTTACTTAATATCCTTATGATATTTGGCATAAAAGAAAAATGGATAATTTTGACCCATACAATATATTGTTGGCTATTGCCACAAATATACCCGTGCGACTTGTGACTGGTTTTGTGATCCAGGGTCACATATTATTATAAAAAATTATGAAAGCAAGAACATTGTTACTAGGATGTGGATCGAACTTGTTGGTCCAGCAACATCCCACAGATACTCAATTGGATTGAGATTGAGAAGGCCAGAACAACACCTTGAACTCTTCATCATGTTCCTCAAACCATTCCTGAACAATGTGTGCATTTTGACAGGGTGCATTATCCTGCTGAACGAGGCTACTTTCACCAGGGAACAACATGGCCTTGGGCGGCCAATACCCTGTCGCTGGTTTGTGGTTTGTCCCTCCTCATGCCACTCTTAGTAAATTCTCACCACTGCTAACCGGGAGCAACCCACAAGCATTGCCGTTTGCCAAGCATTCACCTCAAGATACTCTGACCCAGTTGCCTTGCCATAACCATTTGGCCCTTGTCAAGATCACTCAGATCTTTTTTCCTGCCCATTAGTCTGACATCCATTATGAGTATGTGAACTGATTGTTTGCTTACCATCTAGTCTACCCAGACCTATATATGTATAAGCAAAAGCTTGTACTGCAATTGACAAATGTGTGTATTAATGTTTGTGTGTATTAATGTGTAGTTCAAGTGCATTTTGCATTTTGGAGTGGGTCCAGAGTTCATTCAACAAACTCTAAACCCTGATAAGCTAGCATTCTGCCACAGTACAGAGACATTTGCAGCTTGAAGCTGTGATCTCGCTCATACAGGAGACAAGCCTTGTTTCCATTCACAAGGACCACTACTCTTTTGTAGTCACATGTTGCAGTGCTGTTTTCCCACATTAAAGGGATAGTTCACCCAAAAATGAAAATTCTGTCAGTAATCACTCACCCTCATGTCGTTCCAAACCCGTAAGACCTTCGTTCATCTTCGGAATACAAATTAAGATATTTTTGATGAAATCCGAGAGCTTTCTAACCCCCCATGGATTTATGGATTTCTGTTTTGTTTCTTGCGCACAAAAAGTATTCTCGTCGCTTCATAACATTAAGGTTGAATCACTGTAGTCACATCATGGACTATTTTAATTATGTCTTACTACCTTTCTGGGCCTTGAAAGTGGTAATAACATTTGTTATTACATTACATATCATTTGTATTCCGAAGGTCTTACGGGTTTAGAACGACATGAGGGTGAGTAATTAATGACATTAATTTTTGGGTGAACTACCCCTTTAAGACCCTTTAAGACCTCACTGTAGTTTTGGAATTTAGTTTTTCCTAGGTTAGATTTGCAGTCTGTACAGTTAGGTGGTTTCTGTTTTGTTTTATGTAATACTGCAGTTTTCTGGTAAGCTGCGCACACAAGCTGCTCTCCTGATGGATATTATTGGGTATTTAGGTGTTTGTGAAGGAGATATATATGTGGTTTGGTGATACTTGGATTTATTTGATATTTCTAATGTTTTAGTACTCTAGGTTATTTTGTGTGTGGATGGCTTTAAATATACCATGGTACCAGAGGAGGCTTTTAGCTCTTATTAGAGTCAGTTATAGAACCAGATGGTCCAGGTATTCCCTTCCTCTAACCCCCTAACCCTCTCTCATGATTCAGAAGGTTCTGCCTGGACTCTCCTACATGTTTTGGAGTTTCACATTGTTGTCTGTATATATATACACTTCTGTTTGAAATTTGTGGTCAGAATTATTATTTTTAATTTTTATTTTGCTGAATAAATGTATTAATCTTACTCTACATTTTTTAATGGTAGTGCATGATATATAAAATGTTTTATCTATAAGCTTTTCAGAGGGGAAATCTGATATCTTTCTAAAAGAAAACTAAAATCTTTCTTTTTGAATGACTAGTGCAAAAAATGCCCGTGCAAAATCAGTTTTTGTGTGTGTTTTTAGTAATTGTTGGTTTGGTGTGTGCTCATTGTTACAATTACACAGCAAAAGTTCAGTGACATTTTTATTTGTGCATGGTAAAAAGCACACAGTGAACTCCGAGAAAACGCTATGCTTGAGCAAACAGTTTGTGAATGGGCAACTACAAATGATGCCCGTGAAAGAGACTGTGAACGCATTGAATAGGATATGTTTAGTTGGTGAATAGCATAGGCTACTATTACACAGTAGCGATAGCATTGAGCGCACCAGAATGAAATATAATATTCAGAAGTAAACAGCATAGCTGACTTACAGATTCAGTTTACATCCACAAATGAATAAGCACCTCGATTCAGGGAGCAGTGCAAAGTGCCCGTGCAAAATCAGTTTTTGTGAGCTGATCGCCGTCAAAAAAGTTCAGGAGATATTTCTTGCGATGGCAATATGATAAAAAATAACTTTATATTGATTCAATGGATTAATTGCATTTTGAAAAAAAAAAGAAGTCATGAATTTATTGCATTTTTGGGAAAAAATAATCCGTTTTTATAATAAATCTTAAAAAATTCAAATCCAGATTTTGATTTTCAATGTTGTTATAACCTAAAGATGCTATGTGAAAGTTTGAAACAGAAAATAGTGGTTTTCACACATTTAGTGGTTATCTCACATTCGAGAGATATGCGAATAGCACACAGACAGACAGACGGACGTTTCTGTAATTTATAGATAGATGGATTTATCACGTTCGGGAACCAAACTATAATATTCAGAAGTAAACAGAGTAGCTGACTGAGTGTTTATGTCAGAATGTTTATTTTTAAACCACAACCTTCTTGGGGCTTCTTTGACCGATACAACTCTCTAATGTCAGAATGTTTATTTTTAAACCACAACCTTCTAAAAATGATATATTTAACGATATTTAACGCTCAAGCTATGCTTGAGCAAACAGTTTGTGAATAGGCTACTACAAATGATGCCCGTGAAAGAGACTGTGAACGCATTGAATAGGATATGTTTAGTTGGTGAATAGCATAGGCTACTATTACACAGTAGCGATAACGTTAAGCGCACCAGAATGAAATATAATATTCAGAAGTAAACAGCATAGCTGACATAGATTCAGTTAACCGTGTCGATTCAGGGAGCAGTGCAAAGTGCCCGTGCAAAATCAGTTTTTGTGTGTGTTTTTAGTAATTGTTGGTTTCTTGGTAAAGAAAACACATTTTTACTCAAATTAATCAAAATGGATTTATCACATTTTGGAACCAAACTATAATATTCAGAAGTAAACAGTGTAGCTGACAGATTGTCAGAATGTTTATTTTTAAACCACAACCTTCTTGGGGCTTCTTTGACCGATACAACTCTCTAATGTCAGAATGTTTATTTTTAAACCACAACCTTTTAAAAATGATATATTTAACGATATCTTTTGCATTTCTCATCCAAACAACGTCAAACTTGGCACTGCACTTACTCGTGCCCGTGGCGAGACACCCGTCGAGTTTGAAATCAATCGGACTAACGGTTCGAGAGATATGCGAGGAACAGACACACACACAGACAGACAGACAGACAGACAGACAGACGTTTCTGTAATTTATAGATAGATATAAATATGTCTGTTTATTTATATAACTGTTAGAAACTATGAAAATAATTTCTCTCCCAGCACGGTACAGTCTCTTTTCCTGATCTGACTTATTGTTAACGATCTTACAACTTGATCACTGTGTATGTAAAGCTTCTGCCCATTTTCCTTTTTAAATGATGATACATTGATTAATGGCCTTGATTTGTTTCCATGGAAACTGCAGTCTTTGTTAAAGCATGTCGAAAGACCTGTGGGTGTGTTTTGAAGCCTGCACTTTATTAGAGAGATGTTTTCTGCTGGTCTTATACTTGTTTTTAGGTACAAACAAAGTAAAATGATTTTTTGTGAGTTATTTTAACCACTGTTTGACTAAAGTTTTAAAAAGATTACATTAACATTCGCTGAAAATACTATAGTATTTTAGTCTGTTTATGCTGAACATATGGTACATCGATCCAGTTTCTTAAAGTGTGAAGTAAAGCAGATTCTGTAGTGAGAAGATGTCTGATGAACACACATGTGTTGTTTGTGTTGGCAGAGGGAAGGTTTGGAGGGGCTAGTGTTAGTGCAGGAACATTTCTATAACTGAGGTGGAATGTTGTGAGTGCCAGTATTTTCAAGACTTTTCACTGTTTTATTTGTGCATTTGTCTTCTTGGAAGACCCTTTCTTTCTTTTGCTTTATAGTGCAACTTTAACAAAACTTCTATGGATGACTGGGCCTTTTGCTCCAAATCTATTATGGAACTCTCTCTCTTCACTCTGAGACATGCAGAATCCTTTAGTGTCTTTACATCTTCTCTTAAACTTATTTATTAGGGTTGCTTTTATGTGAATATATTGTTATTATTCTGAAAATTGATTTAAATAGCTTGATTTCACTCTGTATTTTGTATTCTTTTTCTTGTAAAGTGCTTTGAGACGCAACTTTTATTTATTATAATTGTGACTTTATTTTTTTTAATTGCAACTTATCTCACAAATGTCCTTTTATCTCACAATGTGACTTTATATCTCCAAATCTTGGCTTTATTTCTCACAATTTTGACTTTATTGCTTATTTGGAACTATTTTTCGTAATGGCAAATTTATATCTTACAATGTAACTTTGAATTTCTTATTTTAGATTTTATCTCACAATTACCTTTTCAAATTTTTACTCAAAGATAGAAACAGGCTTTCATATATGATTGTGCTGTGGTAAATAAAACAGAAGAGTTCTGTGGTCATTTTCATAACATAAGCAGAGGTGCATGAAATAAATACTACCATTCAAAAGTTTGAGGTCAGTAAGATTTTCTTAATATTTTTTTTTTAAATCTCTTATGCTCAACAAGGCTGTATTTATTTGATTAAAATAACCAGTAAAACAGCAATATTGTGAAATATTATTTATGAAGTATTTTTTTCTGTTTATTTAAAAATAAAAAAATTTGATGGGAAAGCAAAAATTTTAGCAGCCATTACTTCAGTCTTCAGTGTCACATGATTCTTCAGAAATAATTATAATATGCTGATTTGATGCTCAAGAAACATTTATTATTATTATTAATGTTGAAAACAGTTGTGCTGCTTGTGATACACTTTGTCTTTTTTTTTTAAGTTAGTGTTCACTAATTAATTTAATGAAAGAGCATCTGCCTTTGAATCCTGCAATAAACAGGATCATTTGTAATGATTAGCCTATACTCTTTACATATAGTTTATATTAGAGTAATTTCTTTCCTCATGAATATGTCAGCAGTAGTAAAGAAATCAGTTTAAAAGAGAAAGGGCTCACTGTGTGTGTGTGTGTGTGTGTGTGTGTGTGTGTGTGTGTGTGTGTGTGTGTGTGTGTGTGTGTGTGTGTGTGTGTGTGTGTGTGTGTGTGTGTGTGTGTGTGTGTGTGTGTGTGTGTGTGTGTGTCATTCTGGAATCCCACATTCCTGTTGTGCGTCTCTGGACTCTAAGATAAGACAGCGCCCACACTGTAGCCATGCCAATGCAACACAGCACATTTCTCACTGTGTGTGTGATTGCGTATGTGGGTTGGAGGGTACTCATGTGCAAGTACAGTATTTATAGAGAAACACTATCAATATTTGATTTCAGACCATATCCTTTCTTTCTGTCAGGTAAAGCTGAAGACACTGGGGTGGTAGGAATGGAGGAGTTACCTGTTGCTCGCAACATCAAGATCAGTAACATCACCTGTGACTCCTTTAAGATCTGCTGGGATATGGATCCCCACACCAAAGAGAAGATCACACATTACTTCATTGACCTTAACAAGAAGGAGACCAAGAACTCTAACAAATTCAAACACAAGGTACTCAGTGATTCAGTTCACAACACAAATTATTTACATTCATTGAAATTTCTCAACAGAGCCTAGTTTGAGTATTGCCTGGAGTTTTAAAGTTTTTTTTAATAGTTTTTTTTATAATACGTGGCTTTACTTTCTTTATTCATGAGAGAGTTTTAGCATCAATTTGCGCTGTTGTTCATCATAACTAAAAAAAATACTAAATACTACTAAATATTAAATTCTTTCCTTGTTGACTCATGCTCTCTGTCTTTAGGATGTGCCTACAAAGCTTGTTGCTAAGGCAGTCCCATTGCCCATGACAGTGCGAGGCCATTGGTTCCTGAGTCCACGGACAGAATACACTGTTGCCGTGCAAACAGCTTCCAAACAGACCGACGGAGACTATGCCGTATCAGAATGGAGTGACATTGTCGAGTTTTGTACAGCAGGTTAATCAGCCAAGCACACACTTGCGTATAAAAGACAACGTACTGTAATACAAGGCTAGTTTGTTTATATAGAGTCATGTGAAAAAGAAAGGACACCCTATTGAATTCTATGGTTTTACGTATCAGGACATAATAAAAAATCATCTGGTCCTTGGCAGGTCTTAAAATTAGGTAAATACAACCTCAGATGAACAACAACACATGACATATTACACTGTCATTATTTATTTAACAAAAACTACTAGGCCAAAGTTGGGGAAGTCGTATGTGACAAACTAAGTACACCCTTACTTCTTCCATAGGAATTAAGAAGGTAAGTAGCAGTCAGGTGCTGCTAATCAAATGTCTTTGATTAATTGATCATCAGCAAGTGTGACCAACTCTATAAAAGCAGAATTTTTGTCAGTTTGCTGGTCTGGAGCATTCAGGTGTGTGTTAACACAATGCCAGGGAGGAAAGACATCAGCAATGATCTTAGAGAAGCAATTGTTGCTGCCGTCAATCTGGGAAGGATTATACGGCCATTTCCAAACAATTCTAAGTTCATCATTTGAGGGAATAAAAATTATTCCCAAGTGGAGAACATTCGAGACAGTTGCCAATCTTCGCAGGAGTGCAAATCCCGGCAAATTCACCTCAAGGTTCAGACCGTGCACTGCTCAGAGAAATTAAAAAACACAGACTCTACAGGCCTCAATTTACATGTCAAATGTTAAAGTTCATGGCAGTACAATTAAAAAAAGACTAAACAATTATGGCTTGATTTAAAAGGGTTGCCAGGTGAAAGCTTCTTCTCTCTAAAAAGAACATGGCAGCACGGCTTATGTTTGCAAAGTTGCATCTGAACAAACCACAAGACTACTGGAACAATGTCCTTTGGACAGATGAGACCAAAGTGATGCTTGGCCATAATGCACAGCATCACGTTTGGTGAAAACCAGCATATCAGCACAAACACCTCATACCAACTGTCAAGCATGGTGGTGGAGGGGTGATGATTTGGGCTTGTTTTGCAGCCACAGGACCTGGGCACCTTGCAGTCTTTGAGTCGACCATGAACTCCTCTGTATACCAAAGTATTCTAGAGCCAAATGTGAGGCCATCTGACCGACAGCTAAAGCTTGGCCGAAATTGGGCCTTGCAACAGGACAATGATCCCAAGAACACCAGCAAATCTACAACAGAATGTCTGAAAAAGAAAAGAATCAAGGTGTTGCACCGGCCCAGTCAAAGTCCAGTCCTCAACCCGATGGAAATTCTGTGCCCACAAACCTCAATGAACTGAAGCAACGTTGTAAAGAAGAGTGGGCAAAAATTCCTCCAGAACAATGTGAGAGATTTCTTCAGAAAAGAAAAGAGATTTCTTGCTACAAGCAATTGAATGTACACATGGATTCTCCATTTTGTCTTTATTTTTGTTAAATAAATAGTGACACAGTGTAATATATGTTGTGTTGTTGTTCATCTGAGGTTGTATTTATTTAAGACCAGATGACTTTTATGTCCTGATACTTAAAACCATAGAATTCAAAAGGACGTCCTTTCTTTTTCACATGACTAATAGCTCATTTAATACAAAATGGTAATTAAAATAATTCAAATGCTAGGCTATATATTGACAATAACGAGACAATAAAGTATAAAAATGAAATGAATACCTAACACCAAAATAACTTACTATAGGAAAATGTTATGCTAGCTACTGCTCCGCTTTTTAGGTAGATAACATTGATCAAATTGAAAAGACTAGTGAAAATTGATGACAAATAAAAATATTTCCCTTCATTTTTCTAGATTATTCCTCTGTGCATTTGACGCAGCTGTTGCAGAAGGCTGAAGTCATTGCTGGCAGGATGCTCAAGTTCTCCGTCTTTTACCGGAATCAGCATGAGGAATACTTCCAACACTGCAGGTGATTCAGAAAAAAGTACCTCAGTAAAAATGCTTTGGATATAAGTGAGGGAGGGGAAAGAGATGAAGTAATGCTGGTGGAGGAAGACAATGACAATCTTTCTTTGCTGTTGAGATTCAGCTCGTCGTTAGGAAGCAGACAGCTCCCTCTTGTGGAATAATGTCCTCATTAATTGGCGAGGTTTATGTTTAGGGGCCCTATGTATAAAGCCACTCAGAGTAAAATTTTAGTCTTAAGTGTGTCAAAATTCTAAGAATGACATAATTTTACTCTTATTCCTAAACTTAAGAATAAGTGTGATTCATAAAGGTTCCTAAGTGTCAAGACTAGGTCTCAGCTCTTAAATTATGTTTGAGTGCTGGAGAGGTATCCTAACCTAGTTAGGAGTAACAAGATGGCAGCAGAGAGGAGGAGAAGACACACTTTCTTAAAAAAAGATATAATGTATTGGAGTTATGTATATTATGTTATGTATATTATAATATGATGACATGGAGTTAAATAAACGATACAGGCTTGATCATAAAGGTATTCTTTAAGTAACTGAATCTGTAAGAAATGTAATAACCTCTCCCACTCTACAAATCAATGCTCTAACTGCAGTAATGAAAGTAATAATGACATTTTTTGGCGACTGGAAAAATGCAGCAGTGCACTGGTGATGACTTTGGCCCTTCAGTCCACAGCAAGCAGGAATTATATATATATAATATTTTAAAATATGACGGAAGAACAAAATATTAAACTTAGTGAAGGTTATCTGACCAAACTATTTGGCAAAAAAGGAAAACTACAGCTACAGGTTTAGAATAATAAAAAAGCTCACAGGAAAAAGAATACATTGACAACATAATCAGTTATTAAATTTTCACTGGTTCTCTCTTGTTTTTTCATGTGCTCATTTCTTAGCATGATTTAGCATGATTGGTTTCATTGCATTATCACAAATAAAACAATTGACTAAAAGCATAACTAAACAATATGCTTACAAAATCTTTAACACATTTTTAATAATATTTGGATAATAATGTTTGAAGATGTCAACTTTCCTAGGCTGGTCAACCCTTTTGGCCACTACTGTGTGGCAGTTCATTGACTTTCCAACTGATGTTCAAACCATGCAGCAAAATCAAGTCACTTTTATGAGGATTGATTTCAGACTTCCCTGGAGTTTGTGGAGCGGTTGTTATGTTTATGGACATATAACTTATGTTTGCATCATTGCTCTAACTATAAATGAGGAGGCATATATAAATAGAAAAGGATTCTGTATAGCATCAACACTAATTTTTGTTTTTAATTTTATAAGTGCATTAAATGATTGGTGTCATGCTGCTGTGACCTCCCCCTCTCAGGCTCACTATTGGCTGATTCAGTGGTTGAGGGTGGCCCTTTTGAGTTGACATCATTGTAGTCCTTAGTTTGCGGCACTTAATTGTCAGCACTAAAGAATCAGTCCTAGACTTTTAGCTGCTTTATAAACATCTCCTACTCTTAGAGAAGTCCTTCTTTTTACTAAGAATTTTTTGACACTTAAGTCAAAGCTTAAGACTATTCTTAAGAGCATTTCTGAGAAGTTTTATACATACGGGCCCAGGATTTTGTGAACCACAGTTTTAAGAAAGTCAGAAGTTGATCAAAAGTGACAGTAAAGACATTTTTAATGTTACAAAAGATTTCTATTTCAAATAAATACTGTTCTTTTGAACTTTTTTATTCATTAAAAAAAAGTCTAAAAACACGGTTACCACAAAAATATTAAGCAGCAGAACATTGATAAATTAAAAATGTTTCTTGATCACCAAATTCATGATCATGATTTCACAATATTACTGCTTTTACTTGGTGAGCAAGACACCAAAAATATTTAAAAAATCTTACCAAATCTTTAAACAGTGTAATGAAAATGTGAAAAGTAATTTAAAAAACTGATAAATGTCTCTCTTTCCCTCACAGAGATGTTCTTGGCGGCCGAATGATGCCCTCAGTAAAGGATAACAGCGGTAGTCACGGTTCACCTCTCAGTGGTAAACTGGAGGGGATCGTCTTCAGCTGCAACACAGAGTTTAACACAGGTCAGCCCCCGCAGGATTCCCCGTACGGCCGCGTCCGCTTCCAGGTGCCCGCCGAGGTTCTATTCCCCCCTGACACGCGCCTCTACTTCGGGGACTTCTACTGCATGTATACTGCCTATCATTACGTTATCCTTGTCCTGGCTCCTCGGGGCTCGAGCGGAGACCTTTACTGCAGCGAACGCCTTCCAGAGCTGGATGTGACGAACAACCGCTTTCTGACACGTGTGTGCGAGGAGGATGGGCGGGTGGTGTTTCAGCATGCGCAGGATGTGATTCTGGAGCTGATTTATACTGAGCCGGTGCCGCTGGCACAGGGGACTGTCTCTCAGATCAGCGGCCACCAGTTGATGAGCTTGTCAACCATCAACGCCAAGAAAGACCCCAGCTGCAAGACCTGCAACATCAGTGTTGGCCGCTAACTCGCAACACAGACATAGGCTCAAACAAGAAATCTGAAGACCTCCTGAACAAATGGTATGTTACAGAACCAGATACAGAAGAACCCCAAGAAAAATGGCCCCACAATCCTCCATATACAGTATGTCCATGTGGCGCTCAAACCCCTTGGGGGCTTCCCAGAACCCCAGCTTATGCTAGAAAATTCTGTGCTTGATTAACTGAGCATTCTAAATTAATAGAAATAAATCAAAAATACATTATTGTACAACAGAAGAAAAAAAAAACTGAAAGCAGAGTGAGACAAAAAACAGATTCAAGGCAAAAAAAAATAAAAATTTTAAACTACTAAAAATTAAAAAAAGAGTAAAAGCTACTTTTCCAAAAACTTGAATCCCACTGTGAATCTTTCATATGTATTATTGGTGCTTTTTCTGCTCGATAATTAGACCCCAGCCCTGTTCATCCTCAAACCATTTGTGACCTTTTTTTTAAAACACAAGGATGTCTTGCCCAGTTTCCACTGATGCCGTCAAACCGCCTGCGTTTCTTATGTCAGACTTGTACTGCATGGAGTCTGATCCTTAAGCATCTACAGTACATGCCACCTCAGCCTTTAAACTTTCTAAAAGGGGATTTTCTTCTCTTACACAGATCATTTCCCCTTTGGCCACTTGCACATCTATGTGCCCGCTGAGCCTCTATTCACCCTTGACATGCGCCTCAGAGGACTTCTACTGCGTGTACAGTATACTACCTATCATTACATTATCCAAATGGAGTTACTTTAAGAGTTATATGCCAACCAGTCCTTTAAGCACCTACATGCCACCTTAGCCTTTAAACCTCTATTACCTTCAGTCTTTTCATTTTCTACTCTGATCGCAGTTCTCCTTTAACCTTTCTTACTCATTGAACATGCTTTGATCTCGTTTCATTATGTTTGGTTTTTAGAGAATGTGTGTTGCATTAGTAATGGTGTATGTTGATTCCTGATAGAACATCAAGAAGTAGAATTGATTTGTCTAAAACATATCCTAAACAAATCCATTGCAGGACACAGCTATGTCCAGGTTCTTGAGGGTTTGCACTGTCCTATTAGAGGCCCTCTGGTGGTGAAAAAGATCACAGATGCATGCTTACGATTTTGTGTTGTACTGTATCTGAACTTGTTACTTGTTCCTTAAGCTCCAAAAATAGAAGCCAGTCACAACAGACAGCGATGCACAATTTTATTTTCATTTCTGAAAACTCTTAGCTGCCAGTATCCTAAAACCTGTGGCCAACATGTAGCTTTTGCTCAAATATTTTATTATGTTTTTTCCCCCCACTATAAACAATTCTACACTCTATATTCTCATACACTACTGCTCAAAAGTTTGGGGTCAAAAAGATTCTTTAATGTTTCTGAAAGAAGTCTCTTATGCTCACCAAGGCTGCATTTATTTGATGTGAATTATTTTTGAATATGATTTATTCCTGTGTTGGAAAAGCTGAATTTTCAGTATCATTACTCCCGTCTTTAGTGCCACATGATCCTTCAGAAATCATTCTAATATGCTGATTTGGTGCTCAATGAACATTTGTCATTATTATTATCAGTGTTGAAAACAGCTGTGCTGCTTAATATTTTTGTGGAAACGGTGATGCATATTTTTTTTCAGGATTCTTTGATAAATAGTAAGTTCAAAAGAACAGCATTTATTTGAAATCTTTTGTAACATTATAAATGTCTTTACTATCACTTTTGGTCAGTTTAATGCATACTTGCTAAATTAAAGTATTAATTTCGTAATATTAATTACTACATCCAAACTTTTGAACAGTAGTGAGCGTGTTTTGTGTTTTCTGGGAGTTCTGATTATATATATATGTGTGTGTGTGTGTGTGTGTGTGTGTGTGTGTGAACTGATTAGACTTGTACTGACTGATTAGGAGATGTAAGTGTTTGACTGATAAGCCGCTCCCATTTACTTAGCTCAAGAGTTTGCAATTCTCTTGTCTTTTGGCAGAGGAAGTCTGTTCTATCTCTGTGAATTTCAATAGAGAAGAAGCGATGAAACAAAAAAAAGTTTATTGACTTTTTTGATCACCTTACACCAATCTTACTCTGTAGAAAACAATAGTTCAACTTTGGACTCAAGCGACTCGAGTTCCCGCTGTGTGAATGTGCCTCAAACTGACAAGTTCAGTAAATATTTTTGTTTTTCTTGTTGACATGTTTATGAATACCAAAATGTGACTGTTCAATAAAGATCATCATTCAGAATGAGACTATACTGTGTGTGTTTATATGTATACCCTCCAATCTTTGAGATCATTTTTTTTCTCCAACAATCAATTTTTTGCCGTCATCCGAACATTTTTATACTTTATAAGCTTTACATACACTATATTGCCAGACGTTTTGGGACGTCTGCCTTTACATGCGCATGAACTTTAATGACATCTCATTCTTAATCTGTAGGGTTTAATATGGAGTTACCCCGCCTTTTGCAGCTATAACAGCTTCAACTCTTCTGGGAAGGCTTTCCACAAGGTTTAGGAATGTGTTTATGGTAATTTGGATTATGGATTTATGGTAATATGGTTTCATGTTGGAACAGTAAGGAGCCCAGGTCAAGGTCGTAGAACTTCACGAATGTGTGCGGTGAGGACCAGCCTGCCGCATCACAAACATCCTGGAGGGAGACTCCTGACAATAATGCTTTGGAGGAAGCCATACTACTAGTGGAGTGAGCTCGGACAGCCAAAGGAGAAGGCTGGCCAGCCGACTCATAAGAAAGTGAGCCACTTGCTTATTCTCTGCTTAGATTCTGGGTGACCCAAAGCACATGAACAACTGTTCAGATTCCTCCACAGGGCAGCTCTGTGGACGTAGGCATCTAGTGCCCTAACTGGGCAGAGCAGATTCTGTTTCTCCTGGTCAGACGTCCAGAAGGGAGGAGGACAAAAGGCCTGCAGCACAATAGGTCTTACAGTGTTATTAGGAACCTTAGGAACATAACACGGTCTAGGGTGAAGAAAAGCCTTCACCATACCAGGCGCAAATTCCAACCCAAGAGGGCTTGCAAGTCTGGATAAAGAGGATAAAGACGTGAGAAACTTTTCAGAAACTTCCTCAATAGGCTCAAAGGGAGCTAAGGAAAGGCCTTCCAATACAATGGCCAAATCCCATACTAGCAGAAGACGGGCACCGTCCAAGCAAACCCTCTCCAGAACACCTGCGATCAGGGGAAAGGCGTACAGACATAGCCTCGGCCATATCTGTACCATAGCAATCACTCCGAGAGGAGCTGGATGAGTGAGGGAGAACCACAGTGGACAATGAGTCGCCTCTAGAGATGCAAAAAAGATCTACTTCCGCTCGACCAAAATTCTCCCAAAGGAGCTCCACCACCTCAGGGTGGAGTCTCCATTCCCAGGGGCTCGCTCCCTGCCTTGACAGGATGTCTGCTCCCTGAGTTAGATACTGATTTAGAGAGACCAGCTTCCCTTGGGCCCACAGGAGGATCTGATAAGCCAGCTTGTATGGGCACAACCGCCCCTGATGGTTTATATATGAGACCACCGATAATTTGTGCTTGTTCGCTCAGACATGAGTCATGATGGCCTCTTAGGTCTAGGAGGAAGTGATTCAGAGCCTGAAACACGACCAGCATTTCCAGGCAATTTATGTGCCACGAGAGATGATGGTCCCACAACACAGACCTTGAGCTGAGCAACCACTCATGTTCTCCCCTCAACCCGTGCGGATGCATCCATCGTTAGCGTGACGCGACGACAAGGAGCTCCCAGCACAGGTCATTTCAATCATTATTTTACCACTAAAATATAGAATTGTTCCCCATTCTGCTTAATAACACTTTTGTTCATTCCTTATCTTTATATCATGTTAATCCCTGTTAATCATACTCAATATTTTTTATATGAAACTCACTTTTCATACCATTTCAACTTAATTTGACTTAACAGGCGTTAAGAAATGTTATTTTCATAACATAGGCTATACACTTTTCTACTATATTTCTTCTCATCTTTCCTTATTTCTCTACATGTCTATGGTTTTCAACTGAAACACTGTGCCTTACTATAAATAGCTTATTGTCACTTATGACACAGGCTCAGATAACAGCTTTTAGTTGACATTGAATGAGAGAGACTCTAGGCATTCAGGACTGGTAGCCTACACTGCATAAACTTCTAACATCAAACTTTATCTACCATTTTTAACTCTAGCCCATCTTAAGGCATCTTTGCCAGAAATGTTTTGAAATAAACATAATTTTTATATTGTGGCGAGCAGGACGAGGCCGAGGACCGTGAGAGAACGGCACGAGGCCGGTGGCGTGATTACTGATGAGCGACCTGCAGGAGCAATAAAGGCAGAGAATCTGCTTGCATGCAATAAAAAATACTATTTACACACAGTTTGTGGACCACCACTCTGTAACTCCAAGTTTTGTAATCTCTGTAATAATCTCTGTAATTGTCTGTAATAAATTATTGGTGTTGTGTTTTTAGCGGTTGTTTTATGAGATGACAACCACTACAGGAGGGAGGGGGGTAATTTGTCTCCTACACTGCTAAATGATAGATCAATAATCTTATTTTACTGTAATTTAAGAGAAAACAATACAAATCTGTGCACTTGATTGGCCCATAGAAATATGAATGCTGCCCTCTACCGGTCACATAAAGTTTCACACGTTTCCTTTAGGCTGCACACTGCAGAGCCAATGAGTGGAGCTTGAAGTTCAGCTCCCCCTCGATTGACGTATTGACCACCACTTGGAGGAACTTGGAAAAAAGCTTAGAAATTATTATATTTTGCTAAAATATAAAGAAACAGCCTCAATACAATAAATAACTTTAAATTGCACGGTCTTGTATACAACATTTGTCAGGGTTCCTCCATCAGTGTCTTCAGGACAGTTCACATCTGTAAGCGATTTCATTTCACACACTGACGCTGGTGGGAGGATTCAACACAAACTGGGGACTCAACGGGACTCTACAAGCGCACTTTACACCACACAAACCCAGGACACTGTTGCGTTGTCTTTAAGATGATTTTAGTTAAATTCGTGTGCGCGATCATAACCAGGTCCTTATTCATTCTGGTCTCTCTCATCGGCGTCTGGAGAGTGAAAACGGTGAAAAATGACAACATGTACTGGTTACTGACTGTCCTTTACCTTCCTCTGTTCGTGGAGATGTTCTTTACTTTAAAACGAAGGAAAGGGAAAGACTACAAATGGTGAGTGACACAACACATTATAGGCTACACGATTTACAGTGCTGATGCCACTGATCTTTACGACAGCTGTTGATTCACACTTTTGGTGCAAATTACTTCTATTCAATATATTTAGAGCTGAATATATGTTACATTTGACTTTTTTTGTAGACAATTGCTGTTCTAAGGTTTCAGTAATATTTTAAATTCAATTTTCCTAAAAAGTTATCGACATTCCTCACTCCCTCCCTCCCCCTCACCAACATCCTGCTAGACCTATTGTTACTGCTGACAGAGTAAAAGGATGTGTGTGAAAGACACTAATGCGCTAGTATAATCTGAGTGGTCTCCAGCAGTGACCTCAAAGGGTTAGTTCACCCCAAAAAAATAATTTTGTCATTAATTACTCACCCTCATGTCGTTCCAAATCTATAAGACTTTCTTTCATCTTCGGAACGCAAATGAAGATATTTTTAATACAAATCTGAGTGATTCCTGTTCCTCCATTGACAGCTAAGCAACTACCACTTTGACAGTTCAAAAAGTCCATAAAGAGTTTGTAAAACTAAACCAAATGAATTGAGTGGTTTAGTCTGAATTTTCCGAAGATACACGATCACTTTATATGATGAACATATTTAATTTAGGCAATAATAATTTATTCATATAAAAAAAATGTATCGGTGAACATAATCAGAAGCTCAACCAAACATGATTGACACGTAAGAAAAAACCTCTTGCAGAAGCTCAAAGGTTTGAGCTTCCATTTACCATAACTGATGAATGAGTTGATGAATGTTTATGTGAATAAAAGCCTAAATTCAATCTGTTCATCATATAAAGCAACTGTGTCTCTTCAGAAAAGTTTGACTACACCACTCAATTCATATGGATTAATTTCACAAACTCTTTATTAACTTTTTGAAGCGTCAAACTTATAATTGCGTAGACTGTCAGTGGAGAGACAGAAATCTCTCAGATTTCATCAAAAAGATCTTAATTTGTGTTCTGAAGATGAGCGAAAGTCTTACGAGTTTGGAACGATACGAGGGTAAGTAATTAATGACAGAATTTTCATTTTGTGGAGAACTATCTATTTAACCATGGTCCGCTTGAAAGAAAAAATTGCAATTGATAACATCATCCCAGTTAATGTTCAGCGTCCAGTTAAGTGTAGGCCTTATATGGTATGTTCTGTAAAAATTATGCAACCATCTTCTGTCATCTTTCAGGTTTTCTCCAGCCATTCTATTGTTCCTCATCAGCATTATTCCATCCATATGGATTCTAGAGTTACATCATCAGGCAAACAAAGCCAGTGACCCTCAGGTATTGTTCTATAGGCTATACCCATTCTTTCAGTGGAATTTTGACTGTTTTCCTCTTAAAGGGACAGTTCACCCAAAACATTTTTTTTCTATTCACTTTCATTTTATCGATCCAAACATTTGTGACTTTCTTTATGTGCAAAATATATATATATTTTTTTTTTAGTAAACCCTAAACATGTGCAATAACCAGCACACTATTTTATTCACATTCTTATTCTGATTCATTTTTGAGTGAGGACAACAACTTTGACCCAAAAAGGAAAATTGTGTCATCATTTACTCACCCTCATGTCGTCGTTCCAAACCTGTATGACTTACTTTCTTCAGCTAAACACAAAAAAAGATATTTTGAAGAATGTTGATAAGTTTCGGTTCCCATTTACTTCCACTTCCATATTTTGGAAGTCAATGGGAACCAAAAACTGTTTGGTTTTCAACATTCTTCAAAAGATCTTTTTTTAATTTTTAGGTAGACTATCTCTATGCATATGTGAAGTCATGTGAAGCCTAATCATGCTGATATATAAGATGATATTCTGAGTGTCTCATTTTTTTGTACATTTGGAGTGCTGTCAATACAGAGAACAACGACAAAAATCGGTGTTGCCTACACCGTGTTATCCTCTTTTTAAAATTTGCACCCTGTTGACTTCAATGGGGCAAGTTTTAAACCTGCTTTTAGCCTCTTAACATTCTTGATGTGTCATTACAAGTGCACAGGTCGTGAGTGATTCCTTCGGAGTGAACGCGGGTCAATCTGACTGCAGTAGATGTGAAAGATATGAATAAAAATGATGTTTATTCAGCCAGCGATGTTTATTCAGTAATCGATTGTCGAGTTCACACGCATTGGTTTAGTACCTATGCGCGTGAACTCGACAATCGATTACTATGGACTTCGACCGAAAACAGGATGTAAATACAGGTATGTGCGCTGGCTGAATAAACATCATTTTTATTCATATCTTTCACATCTAGTGCAGTCAGATTCACTCGTGTTCACTCTGAAGGAATCACTCACATGACCTGTGTACTTGTAATGACACATCAAGGATGTTAAGAGGCTAAAAGCAGGTTTAAAACTTGCCCCATTGAAGTCAACAGGGTGCAAATTTTAAAAAGAGGATAACACGGTGTAGGCAACACCGATTTTTGTCGTTGTTCTCTGTATTGACAGCACTCCAAATGTACAAAAAAATGAGCTCAATGTTAAAATTGACCGGAGTTCTCCTTTAAACTCTTCTCTGTAATTTTTGTGTCTTGCAGTGTAGGAAACTGGACTCTTGGGAGAATGTCAAGAGCATATTGCCTTCAAATGTTACTATGGGTAATGAAACACTAAAGGTAATCTTTTATCACTGAAGTTTTTAATTTACAGTTTATTGTATTACTGTAATATGTATAAATAACATGTGGTTCCAGTTTGTGATGTAATCCATTTCTTGTGGCCCACAACACAGACAGTTTTCCTCAGAATTGTCTTGCCTTGGCTTTCACTTCCTCTGTCTTTCTCTAGAAATAAAATATAATGTTACTTCAGATTTAAATAGATAATAATAAATTCAGATTTAAATCTCAACATTCCTATGATGAGATATTATTATTTTTGGACCTTATTAGCCACTCTCTGCCGGTCCAGAGACCAGGAAAACTTGATCAAAACTTGATACAAAATACAAATTATCCATTTAGCTGATGCTTATATCTAAAGTAACTTGCATTCTGAATGTAAGTGCAGAAGTGCTGAATCATCTTCTTTACTAATATGATTCATACCCTTGTGAATTTCAATTCATGTTTCTTGGTATGAAGATACCATTCCTCTTTATGTTCAGTGGTGTGATGTGTTTCGCAATTTATACATGTCTGTGTCTGTATTATTGTCAGCAAGGGTTGCAATAAAATGGAAAATAAAGGCAGGATCAATACGCAAGCAGTTTTCTTTAATAAACTCAGCGAATAGATAAGATAATTAACGTTGCGAATAGAACAGCCACAAATTTTAGACGAGATCAGGGGGCTGTTCCATAAAACAAGATTAGAGTATAAGCCAGGCTTATTTCGGTTAGTCAGACTTATTGTCGGAGGATTCTGTTTCATAAAGCAAACTTAAAATAGTTCAAACTCAGTTACCCTGGCAACTTATGCTGCGAAACTAGCCTGGTCCAGGGCAGGCTAACTGTCAGGCTAAGCCTCAGTTGTTACACAGATCCTCTAACACTGACCAATAGGAACACAATGATATTACCACTGACACTCTCTCATACCATTATTGGACTTTATTAACCACTATTAGTCCAAAAATAAATACACAGTATACCGAAAATCAACTTAAATAAGGCTACAATTATAAATTAGACACTATATATATATATATAGATAGATAGATAGATAGATAGATAGATAGATATAGATATATAGATAGATAAATACAATATATATACTACAGGTTTTCTTTTTTTACTGGCTGAATGTTTTGTGCCCAAGATTTAATTAGATTGTTTTAAAGATTTATGAATACATTTCTCTCTGGTTTTGTTTGTCAGCTGTAGTACATGTTTATGATTAGAAGAACATTAGAACACAATCTGAAAAAAGCTTTGTAAAGCAGAAGTTAAAATCACAAAATTAAAAATAAATAATTACAAAAGCACAGTATAAATTTTAACTGGTAAGATGAATCTGAGCTTAGTAATTGACAGTATATTAGCCTACATTTGATTTACCCCATTACAATAGTCCCTTTACAGTTATTGCTATCATAAAAATACACTTGTAGGTTTAAGATTCTAAATAAGGCACATCTAATGTCCAAATAACAAATATGTTAGCATATATATATATATATTATGTACTTTATTGTGGCTTTCAATTCAACACATTTGACACAATTATGCAAATGGACAGTTCCTTTAAAGACATCATATTTTCCCCCAATAAATATTCATTTATTATTTATTTTTCCCTCTACTTTTTTTTTCTTTTGTGATAATACCCACCAACACATAACCTAAAAAACACATGATTAGAACAATAACCAAAAAGTACATAGTTAGACACTTTACATATGATTTAAGGGGGAAAAGACAAAAAACAATAAATAAATATTAATAAAAATGTATAAAAAAATAAATAAAAATAACTAGAAATAAAAGGGAGGGAGGGTTATATAAAAATGTAGGCTAATATATATTCCTTTATTTTATGGAACATTCTTTGATTTTAGAGTTGCACATATCTTTTCAAAATGTATACATTTGCTCTTAATTTCATGTTATCCTCTCCATAATGTACTTTAGAAACTAAATCTACTTATTTAAAAAAGGGGATTCTTGCTTTCTCCAAAAAAATATTGCATTAAAAGCTGTAATTCTCAGCATTCTAAATAAGTATACATCATCTTTATTAAGTAGCATAGGTCCTATACCCAAAACTATATTTTTTTTACATGTATCTTTATATATTTAGTTTCTTAAAATAAACTTCCCTGAATTAGGCTACTTCTGTTCACTGAAGTACTTCTGTTCGCTAGAAGTTCACTGCAACTTATCCAACATCCTAAAGATAAATTATTATAATTAGAAGATATTTCTAGTGTTATAAAATATCGCATATTAATTTTCCAAGCAAAATGTATATTTGTCAGAATTATTGCGCTCATTTGGCGCGCATGCGCGCAGCAGCGCTCGTTCAATATGAAGATTAGCAGCAAAATGGATACATTTGCATGACTTTCTAACATTTACAGATGGAGAATATAACTGTAAATGTAAGTTTTGCACTGAGGGAAAAAAAAAACATATCACAAACGCATAAAACAGCACAAAATATACGCTGTTTGATGGTGGATCGATTTGATCCACGATCGACCTCTAGGGCTGCTTCAGAAACGCGTGCACACGCAATTATCTAGACTAGATAAACCTGGATCAAATTAGTGAGATTGCGTGGTTACCTTTTATGGAACCACTTTAGCCCCAACTCATTTGTTAGGCTCATTCAAGTCCGGTTTTGGAGTTTAATCCCCGCTTTTCTAAGCGTCTTTTATGGAACAACCCTCTGGAAACAGTGAAACCCAACTTAAACACAGACCAAACGTGACAACAATATTGTGTTATGTCTTTCAGCACCTGGAGCGCATGCTCACATCTGTCTGTCCGAATGACTGGATTCTTGGTCTTCATCAAGTTCTCCTTATTCTTCTCATCCTTGGAAAGTGGCTCCTCCCACTAGGGGGCGGAGTAACGCGTGACGAGCTGTCTCAGCTTTTGCTCATCTTTGTTGGCACGGCGGCAGACATTCTGGAATTCACCAGCGAAACACTCTCTGATGTCAAGTGGGTACTTCCTGTTCTTAGTCAATAGACAAACGCATGACCAGTTCACATACTATTTTTGATGTGCACTTCCATTCAAATGATATCAAACCATTCAAAAATTATTTATTTTTTAAAAGAAATGAATACTTTCATTTATGCATTGAATCGATCAAAAATGACAGTAAAGACATTTATAATGTTACAAATATTTCTATTTCAAACAAGAATCCTGGAAAAAAAAAGAATATTACACACTTTTTTCAACTGTGATAATAAGAAATGGGTTTTTTTAGAACCAAATCAGCATATTAGAATGATTTCTAAAGGATCATGTGACACAGAAGATTGGAGTAATGATGCTGAAAATTCAGCTTTGCCATAACAAGAATACATTACATTTTAAAGTATATTAAAAAGTTATTAAAATTGATGTTGGGTGCATTGTGTGCTCAATGCTGTATTTCTGGATTTGAGTGATGATTATTTGTCCAGTCCATCCTCAGGTGCCATTTGTGCCTGAAAAGATCAGCAAATTTTTGTTTCGTTTGAAACGGCTATCGCTGAACATTCAGTAAATCATATTTCTCATAAATCACTCATCACAATTGGCATACAACTGAAAAAATAATAAAAACCAAACCATTTCTCTTTCAAACTTGTGCACTGGTTGCCAATAGCCGCTTGCATCAAATGCAAGGCACTGATGTTTGCCTACACAACCACTGGCTCTGCACCCCAATAACTAAACTCATTACTTCAGACTTATGTGCCCTCCAGAAGCTTGTGTTCTGCAAGTGAACGGCGTCTTGTGGTGCCATCCCAAAGAGGCACGAAATCACTTTCAATAACCCTTACCATGACTGTTCCTTGATCTAACTCAACCCGAGCTGCTGAGTCTGTAGCCGTTTTCAAGATGATTCTTTTTCATTAACACTTTACTAATTAATTCTAACCTATTCTTTTTTTTAAAACTGTTTATTTTCACATTTTCTTCTTCTTCTTACCATAAACAGGAAAAAAAAAAAAAAACAGCAAATAATAGCAAATAAATAGTTATTTAGTTAGTTAGCAGTGTCAATTTTGTACTTCATGTATACACAGGTATCACACATATATACACATATACATACATTCTCTACGCAGGTTTTATACAGACCGCAGACCATATTTAAATACTTATTTGGGGGGGGGGGGGGAGCGGGATATGCAATATTTCAATCCATATTGCATATTTCAATCCAATATGGATTGAAAACTAGAAGTGTACATTTATTGGATCCCCCCCCCCCTTCCTAAATTCTAACCTATTCTATTCTATAGAGAGAAAAAACCTTGCTACATGCACTGTGCTAGACTAACTGTGACTTGTCACAGCACTTACATAATGTTGCTTCTATTGTTCTCCTCATTTGTAAGCCACTTTGGACAAAAACATCTACTAAATGATTCAATGTAAATGTAATCTGTGTTTTGTGCAATGAAATGTCAGCCTTGTTAAGTTCAAAATTAAGGTTAATGTAACTGGCATTTGCTTGCAAATATTACATTACACCACATTATTCAATATTTTTGTACAGTATATTTATGAGAGACAAAGAGAAATTTAGCAAGTTCTCAGAAAATCCCTAAAGCCGTTAAGGAAAAAACAGACAAAGAGTTATTGTTATATTTAAAAAAAAATATTATTAAATGTATTTATATTTAATCCACAAAGGAAACGAGGTGGGAGAGAGACGGGGGATGGGATCGGGAAAGGTCCACGAGCCGGGACTCGAACTCAAGCTGCCCGAGCGCAAAGGCGCTACATGTCGGCGCACTGACCACGAGGCCATTGGCGCCCACAATCCACAAAACTTTTAAGATGAATTGTGTGTCAGCTGCTTTTCTGATAAAAACAAACATTTTATAAAAGTATTATTTTTTCATTTTTCTTTTGCATTGCACACTAACTACACTCTCTGCTGCAAAAAACGCTGACAAATATAATGTGACTACGTTGAGGATCTCTATCAGTAGTCATGTGAACACAATTGGCCCGTTTCCTGAGAATAGGTCGTCGGATATTTAGAGTTGATTGTTTGGTAGAAAACAGAGATAAGTATTGGTGTTATGTTATGCCAGTCATAATTTCCTACTGATATTTATGATGAGAGATGGACTCACATATAAATGCTAATTTGTGCAAATCTGCATAACACATTCTTCACTTTGTGTTATAGGGAGAACAACCATCAGCTGGTGTATATAATCTTGGCAGTGTGGACGTGGAGTATGTTGCAGTTTCCTTTGCACCTGGCAGGTTTGTGATAACGTGTTTAACTGTGTTAACATGTGCTTCTTTAACACCCCACCATCAAACGTCACAGATACTGCTTTGAAAAACAGAAAATGACCTACAAAATGGTTCAGGATCCCTCAAATGACTCAAATGATGATCCCTGCTGTCCTGTGGAATCTTTCATCCTGCTCCATCAAAAGTATTTTTCTTACCCCTGGATCTCACACAAACTAGAGGTTTGGGATGCAACTCAAAGTAGCGCTTCAGTCATTTGTAGAGCATGTGTTTTTGTTTAGTTATGCTCCATGCCTGTTTCCCTTTGAGGAATGAGAGTTTTGGCAGCTACAGTACATGTATCTATTACCAAACCCCACAGAAAGAAGAAAGGGGTGGATTTTCTTGGATCTTTTGAGACATTTTCCATAAGTGCAACAGACTTTTCACTTCTAGAAACTTGCATTGCTCTCTGCTCTGTAAAAATGATGTCATTTAAATCAAATATATTTTGTTTTGTTTTCTATAAACAACCAGAAAGGCACATAACTTTCTTTTCCAAACACATAATGTATTAAAATCATTATATGCCAAAACTGAAGAGACCGCCTATTCAACTCTAGTAAAATCCAGCAACTTCAACTTTATTGAAAATAAACCTTTTATTGAACTGGTGACAACATGAACTGTATACAAAACATGATTTCCTGCTACAACACCGAGCAATTAGCTATTAAAACTTGGCGAGTAGACCAAGGTTTCTCTGCTACACAAGCAACTGAATTAACACAGCATTTGTTTGTCACTACTGTTAAAAAGTTTGGGGTCAGTAAAAAAAAAAAAACATGAATGAAAATTTGATTTTTTTATTTGATAAAAAATACAGTTCAAACATAATATTCTGAAATATTATTACAATTTAAAATGTTCCTTTTTCATATATTTTAAAATGTAATTTATTCCTGTGATCTACTCCAGTCTTCAGTGTCACATGATCCTTCAGAAATCATTCTAATATGCTGATTTGATGCTCAAGAAACATATCTTATCAATGTTGAAAACAGTGGTGTTGCTTAATATTTTCGTGGAAACTTTTTCAGGATTCTCTGATGAATACTAAGTTCAAAACCACAGCTTTTGTTTCTCTCTCTCATGTATGTTACAGTTGTGACATCTCGACCGCAGAACTCAGATGAGCCCACGGGTGGAGGAGGCTGTTGCAACTCGCTCTTGTCAAGATACAGTACAGATATTTGGAACATCACTGAGAGTTTGTTTATCCAGGACGGGCCCTTTCTCGTGGTGCGTCTTATTGTGATGATATACTTTGATGTGTTCCACCAGATGTTGGTCTTCTTTGCTATCAAGAACTTCCTAGTGGTCGTCCTCAACCTCTACAGGCTCATTGTCATCTGTCAAGACTATAAACCAACACCATCATCTTCCTCTCCCTCAGTCTGAAAGAAAAAAAAGAAGTTAAAATGAACAACATTTAACTTTTTTAATATTCTTTAATATTACCAATGTATTCTATTAACTGTGCCTGGTGGTTTGCTTATATCAGGTGTTTTTAAACTAGGGTCCCAGTGTTATTTTAGTAGGCTATCATTGACAATTTGATTGTATAATTTATTTTGTTTTGCTAATAGCTGTTAGCCTATTTCATACTTCATAAGATTCTAAAGCAATATAAGTTAGCCTTACAAACATTTAATTCATAAAACATAAAATAATTTACTTCTAAAAATTGTTTTAGTCTATGACATCCACGCTCGTTTTTTTGTTTTGTTTTTTTGTTTGTTGGAGGCGTAACTTGCAGAGGCGTGGTTTGTAGAACTTGGGGACGCAGACAAACCCTTCTCTTTTGTGGCTGTTCGAACGCATTTCGACCACATGAACGTTTACATTATGCACTATGCAGACCGTCTACCTCTTAAAGTGGACGAGCTCAAAACGTTTTAGACCCTGTTTACAACTGTATTTAGCGTCGTCCACTATTCCGAACCATCAAAACGCAAGGCCCCGTTTACACCTGGAGGAACTTTTGCGCGGAACAACTGATGACGCCACGGTTTAATCTTTGGTCGACCAATCAGCGGAAAGGGGCTTTTATTCCCCTGCCCACTAATAGAGAGCGAATATTCAGGCTGTTTATTAATTTTCTTCCGAAAACGAATCAAGCTTAAGGAATGATACATTGACCCAAATGAGATACTACTTTTATAGTTTGTATTAATATTTTGAATTAGTTTTTATTTTTGTTTTCCATTTTCATTTCACAGTTTTAATATTTTTTTGTGTTTGTCATTTTCGTTAGTTATTGTCTATATCGTTTTTATTCATTTTATTTCAGTTTTAGCTATTTTAGTACAACAAATTAAAATAAGTTTACATTTTTTATGTGCTATTTCAGTTAACATTTATTTGAAGTAACAAAAATGTTTTTTTTTTGTTTTTTTAAAAATGGTTTTTAGTTAACTACAATAACCTTGGTGCTATGGGGCCCGTGACATTTTTTAGAGAAATACAATGTAAAACAGTACAGTAACATAATAAAAACGAAATGTCTTCCAAATAACAATTTACACATATTTGTAATAATAGTTTTTCAGTTTAAATTTATACATGAAAATAAATAGATTTCTTTTTAGGATGGGGGCCCTCGCAACAAGACAAATATATTTAGGTCCATGGCATCTAAAAAGTTTGAAACCCCCTGGCTACTGCTTGACAACAGTTTGGTATATTTTGAATATGTTTGAATGTGTTGTACAACCAAACTTGGACCAATAGATTTTCCCTCTTTGGTTCATAATTTTAAAATAGTACTTGTATTGAGCTTTCTTAGCATTTGACAATGTTTATATACCAGTCAGTGTTGTGAAATAAGATTATTCGACTCAAAAACATTAAGATAACTCTTTTTTATGTTTGTGTGTGTTATGAATAGAAAGAGGCAGATGCACATTTATCTGTTGCATCCATGCGTGTTAAAAGGGGTCTGCTCATGCATGATTATCTTCCCTGTGTGCATTCAGATATGACTCTGATACCAGACTCTTTGAGTCACTCTGATCTGAGATCAGGCAGAGAGTATTGGCCTTTTAGTGGAGAGAGTCTGTAGTTGCTTTAAAACAGTTCCTAGATCAGCCTTTCAAAGTAACCTACAATTTAACCAGATAGTTACACAGCAGCAACCAGCATGCATCTAGTAATATCTGCATGTGAACCTATCCGAATATTACCTATTAGAATAAATATTTTGGTAGCACTTTATTTTACAGTCCTGTTCCCCATGTACATACTATGCACTTATAGTAATTGCAATAACTAGGTACTAACCCTGAACCTACCCATAAACCTAACCTTAACCCATGTTAACTTGTATTACCCAGTACTTTTTTAGGTAAGTACACTGTACTGTAAGTGCACATGCTGTAAAATAAAGTGCAACCAATATTTTTGTCTAGTTTGGGTCCAGCTGGATTCTCCATGTTTATGTGTGTGAGAAGATTTATGCTGGACTTCTGACCTTTGGGTTTTCATGCTATTTTAACATTGTGGGGGGAAATGAGACATACCATCATGACTTTCTCACACAGACTCTCTGAGTTTCCTGCTTGATACACTGGGTTGGGTGGTTGTTTGGTTGTTCCTGTCCCCATCATCAGGCTGTGAAACATACACACATCCCCAAAGCAGGAAAACACACATTACTTAATTAAACACGTTTTCTATTTTTATCCGGTAGGGGAAACAGGAACTAGCCACACAAGAATAAAACAGGATACCAGCAAAGAAAGTTTGATTTAAATCAACTGTGGCAGTTTGACCTACTATACCTGTATATATTTGAGTTATTTATTTTAGAAATCCATGTTACACTGAGACCTGCACTGTGAGCTTTGATTCACAGAAGATCAAAGTTGGTAAAATATTAACCCATGGATGCATTTACTTAACAACAACCCCTATTTATCTCAGCAATACAGGGTATATACATGTTAAAGGGAATGTAAGATGTTTTTACATTTTTTATTATAATAAACTGGACGATAAAGATAACTAAATAAAATCAGATTTCATTATATGTTGTAGCCTTTTGATGATTTTCAGTGTTCTGAACCAGTTTAAAACAATGTCTTTAGATAAACAATAATTCAAACTAATAAAAAAGAGGAAAATATATCTACTAATAAATCAATGATTATTAAATAAATCAAAATGTTCTTATAAAGAATTCCATGCAGTGATCACCTCTGACTGATGATGAAATGAAATTATTTAAATGTTTAATTAAAATGGACCAAAAAAAAAAAAAACTCACACACAAGTACCCTGCATTAATAAAACTTGCATTTTCGTTCAAAAAGTGTCTGTGTGATAATTTGAGGAATAAATGCACATGGGTTTTGTTGTTGTAAACTGAAAAGGTTGTACAGTACAATGTGGACTACTGTCTGCTCTCAACCTTATGAATATTCATGAGTGTGAGTCTTTTCTCAATAGCACCCTTTGTGAATCATTGCATTGCAGAGCTCTTAGTAAAGTCTAAAATGCCAATGTGACTGAATTAAATTACTATAAATATGCTGATAAATACATCAGTTTCAGAGACTAGTATATCTGATAGGCTTTATTATTTAATATGGTACAATTAGGAGCTGAAGAAGAAATTGGTTAGAAACTGCTTTTTATTTGGAATATTTCTGTGTCCAAAGTTATTTAAAAAGGGGATAGGTTGATGAACAGTCATTTAGAGCTTGCTGTGCAACGACATTTGGAGTGATATCTTTGGAGCGAGTGTAAAGATTTCTCTTACACTCAATCCACTGTTTAAACAAAGAAACAGAAAAAACATCATTAATATGACATGAAAACGTGATGTGATCTGTAGTGAAGCTGCTGGTATTCAACTGTTTACAGATTAGGAATGGAGAATCAAAAGATATCATGAGGGAATATTACCAAATGCTTTTCTCTCCATATTTTTCTGGCCAACACTATGGGAAATTTACTGGAAAACCCAGAAAGCAAAAGAATAGTATGCTTTCATGCTGAAAGAAAAATGAATGGGTCGAGTGTTTGTTCTTCAGTGGTCTTTTTCACTGCACTGCAGAACACTGGTTCCTTACTGATGATCAAACACTGAGCTCATTACGTTAGGTCAAGACGTTCTTCAAAGACCTGACTCGCAAAAATAAGAGCAGATTTTATAGCCAATTTCATTTATGGGTGAAAAAAAACTTGTTTGGATTTTTTCCCACACCCACAGTAATTTTGCAGACACACACACTCTCTGCTCATGTATGGACAGTGGGAAAAAAAACTAATACTTTTTTCACAAAACATTTCACTTACTGGTTATTCATGATCCGATAGCTATAAAAGTACAGTGTGGCGTAAGTAATGTCAACAGATAAAATGTACAAACGCAATTAGAGGTGCAGCGAATAAAAAAAGCTCATGGTTTGGATCTTAAGGTTTTTGAATCACGGATCGGATAGATTTTGGGATCAGCCACAAAAAAAAAAAGTTACAAATAAAGTAAGGTCTAAAGTAAAGTAAATTCTGTGTATTAAGGCACAGAAATGTAATAATTAAGTGTTAAATAACTGTCTAAATTAAATCTAGATTATTCTTTGTTAAAGCGGTTTTGTTGTTTGATTAACATTAATGGCACAGACAGTAGCAGGTATTTATAGGCTTCTGTCACTTTAAGACCTAATGCACGGATCCAATATAATGATACACATCCGATTTCTTTCTTCACCATTTACGTTCACTTAAAGGAGAACTCCGGTCAATTTTAACATTGAGCTCATTTTTTTGTACATTTGGAGTGCTGTCAGTACAGAGAACAACGACAGAAATCGGTGTTGCCTACACCGTGTTATCCTCTTTTTAAAATTTGCACCCTGTTGACTTCAATGGGGCATGTCGAGTTCACGCGCATAATCATAGGTACTAAACCAATGCGCGTGAACTCGACAATCGATTACTATGGACTTTGACCGAAAACAGGATGTAAATACAGGTATGTGCGCAGGCTGAATAAACATAATTTTTATTCATATCTTTCACATCTACTGCAGTCAGATTGACCCGGGTTCACTCCGAAGGAATCACTCACATGACCTGTGCACTTGTAATGACACATCAAGGATGTTAAGAGGCTAAAAGCAGGTTTAAAACTTGCCCCATTGAAGTCAACAGGGTGCAAATTTTAAAAAGAGGATAACACGGTGTAGGCAACACCGATTTTTGTCGTTGTTCTCTGTATTGACAGCACTCCAAATTTACAAAAAAATGAGCTCAATGTTAAAATTGACCGGAGTTCTCCTTTAAGAAATAACCAAATGTGTTTACGAAGTACTTGCTGAGACAGGTATTTTGAGATCATTTTGTGTGTGTGTCCACTGAAGCACAAGCAGACACGAAAGAGAACACAATTCCGTGTTTGCACGCTGTCTGAGACATGGCTCTGTGTGCGCACACAGAAAACGGCGCGCCAATATCGAAATTGAGATCTCTTTCGCCTCTTCTTGCTCTTGAATCATTTAAAATCACTTGAATGTTTAAATCGGCAGGACTTAAAGGAATAGTTCACTTCAAAATGTAAATTCTATCATTTTCTCACCCTCAAGTTGTTTCAAACCTGTATGAATTACTTTCTTCTGCTGAACACAAAGGAAGATAAAAAATTACTATGGAAGTCAATGGGGTACTTCATCAACTGTCCAGTTACTGACATTCTTCAAAATATCTTCTTTTGTGTTCAGCAGAAGAAAGTAATTCACACAGGTTTGAAACAATTTGTGGGTGAGAAAATGATGACAGAATTTTAATTTAGAAGTGAACTAATCCTTGAAACCAGGTACGCACTGTGTGATTTATAATAGTCCTTTACGATTGTTCCTTGTCAGACTGTATGAACATGATCCTCAATATGATCCATGTCACACTGTAGGATCTCAGTTGTCATTAATGTCAGACTGTAAGACGCGTTAAAAACAGAAGCATATAAGAAAACTCATCCGGAGTTTTACATCAATGACACGTTCGGTCAATTTCGGTGACAGCAGGGGCCGGTTTCACAAAGATAGACTTTGACTATGGCTTAGATATAGTAGATAGTCAGACTTCAGACAGACATCAAAATCAGACCGTTGCACAAAGCACTTAAGACTCTGACTATCTTAAGTAGGACTACACTGCAATGCATTCTGGGTAAAATGACACTTTTTAAAACAAAAAAACATGGCGGATCCAGTAAGCGCATTCAACCGTTCAGTGCAGTTTACCCCAGTGGAAAATATGTGTTTGTTGGAAGAGTATAACAGTTACAAGGACATTGTACTTGGGAAATTTAGCAGAGAATGTAGTAACAAGAAGAAATGTTTAAATTATGAGCCATTTTCCCTTTTCTATTGGCTGTTTGTAATGTAACTGATTGTTACTGCTGGTTGCCAAGGTAACATAGTCTTAGACCTAAGTTAGCCTGGGGGTAAGGTGTCTAATTTTTTTGGTCTAAATTAAGTCAGTCTTTATTTTTGTGAAACAGTCTAACTTGCATTAGACTAGTCTAACTCTATAGACCGGTCTAAAATAGCTTTGTGAAACCGGCCCCAGGACTGAAATGGTGGCAACAAAGAAATCTCTAACGTTAATTTTGGTCATAACTCGTCTTGAAAACCGAAGACAATTTGACAGTCGTTGTAGAAGTCACATTGCAGGACTATAAGTCACATTGCAGGACTATGAGTCAAATCTTCTGATACTGGCAGAATTTCGTCAAAGGTAAAATTTGATTGCAACAGTCATTAATCGGCTGTCGGTGAACATGTCTAATGATCAAAAAGTTCAGATTTTAGCCTAGGATCAGAGGAATCTTTTAGGATTTGCGAAATTTGTCTGTACAGTGTGAAACCGGCTTTAGAAACCAAATGGTAAACTTTCACATCATGATGGCTAAACTTTACAACTAATTCGCAAATTACATGCGTGCCAGACCGTGTGGCCTGATCTCTAAGTGCTATGAGTTATCAAATGTATTAGTGTACTTGAAAACAGAAGACATCAGTCAGTCCATGGTGGGATCCTACAAGTGCTCTTTATTGAGAACAACTTAGTTTATTCTTGTAATATGTCATTATAGGTCCACAAAAAATTATGTTTTATTTACAAACGGGTGTTTTATGAAACATATAAAACAGGATAGGAAAAAGACATACAAAAACAGACAAACAAAAGTAGAAAACCCACCCAATAAACAAACCTAAGGTTAATTATTGCATGTCAAAAGACTCAGATTGCATTACTGCAGGTTGGAGGAGTAAATCTGGACTCCCAGAAGTCTAGAGTCAGTTTCATTATGACCCATAAGCTCACATTGCTTTAGTATTGATGTGTACGTGTGCAAACAGGGGTATAAGATCTGAGGTGTGTCTATATCTTGAGGTTACTGGCTGGAAGACTGCTCTTATCCAAATCGTCAAAATACGGGTGTGTCATTGCTTGCCGTGCTGAAATCCTCTTCGGTGGGTCATAAATTAGCATTTTCTAAACAAAAGAGACGGTGAAAATAAATATGTGAGGAGAGAAAGGGAGATAAATCCAAACAGATAAATAGGACACCAGTATGTCAGGACGCTCTCTTACCATGAGCAGATCGATGCCATTCTTGTCTAGATTTTTCACTGTGTTGGCCAGATTCCCGGTTTTCCATTTTGGGAAGGTATTCTTATAATCTGGTAGAGACTCAACATCCGGCCAGACCTCATTGTTAGGGGTTCCCAGAGTCCTGGACACAAATGAACCAAGGGAGGAGAAAACTACATAAAAGTAGCCAGTAGCATCTTCACAGTATTGAAGCTGCACCCCATCTCAGGACAACTAATATTAATATAGTCTTTTGTTTCAGCAAGTGAGAAAGTAAAGACATTTATAATGTTAAAAGAGATTTATATTTCAAATAAATCCTGGTCTTTTGAAATTTATATTCAAAGAATCCTGAAAAAAATGATGAAACAAGTTAAATTCAATCATTTAAGTTAATTTACACAATTTACACAAAGAAAAAATCATTTAGTGACAATTATATGACACGCAGACTGGTGCATAGATATATACACACTAGAATAGATGCCGCCTTGCCTACGGCATTCGTTCCAATGAACTGCCGTAGCCAAGGCGACATCTAGTGTATCTATGCACCAGTCTGCGTACACGTCACACACCAGGATGCGCGCGCGCCCTCAGATCACTTGGACGTGGCTGTGTACAAGAGTTAAAAAACGATATAAATACTGTTCGTTTTCTCACACAAACCGCTCGTTTCGTGTCTTAGGCCATCAATGTGTACTTACGATGGGGAATTGTTTTAATTTAGACTCTGTGCATGCTCTTTGAGACAGTGACCATAGACCTGCATTATAGGACTGACAGACAAGAACGGTTTGACCTAAAAATATCAAAATTGAAACTACAGCGGAAAAAAAAGACACCTACATCTTGGATTCCCTTGAGGTAAGCTAAAACATACCAAAATTTAATTTCAAAGTGAACTATCCCTTTAAACACTGTATCATGGGTGGGATACTGACCATACGATTTTAAACAGAAAGTGTAGGTGCAACTATAGGTATCATCATAAATGCCCTGCTGATAACTACACAGATATTCATTATAAATTCAACTTTTAGGATGTAAAAACATTAATGTCACTGTCACAGAAGTCTGTAAAGACCAGGGGTGTCCAGTCCTGCTCCCGGAGGGCCACTATCCTGCAAAGTTCACCTCCATCCCAATCAAACACACCTGAACCAGCTTAACAAGGTCTTACTAGATATTTCCAAGCAGGTGTGTTATGCAAGTTGGAACTAAACTCTGCAGGACAGTGGCCCTCCATGACAAGAGTTTTGAACACTTCTGGTATAGGCCTACCGGAAGATCCTGAAAAGCTGGTCTATTTCTGAGTCTCCATGGAAGAGTGGTTTCTTGGTGGCAAGTTCGGCAAAGATGGTACCAATACTCCAGACGTCTACAGGTGTGGAATAACGTGAGGCCCCCAGCAAGACTTCAGGAGCTCGGTACCACAGAGTGACCACCTGTGCAAACACACAGTGAGTAGACGTGCGTCAGGCTAATTGATTACATCACGCTTTGAGCAGGGAGAAATTGCTGTCACTGAGATGAGATGCGTGTATGTACCTCGTGTGTGTACACTCTGACCGGGACTCCAAAGGCACGTGCGAGCCCGAAGTCTGCAAGCTTGATCACACCTTTATTATCAATCAGCAGGTTTTGGGGCTTCAGGTCACGATGCAGAACTCTGCGACAGTGGCAGAACAGAATCCCCTCCAGGATCTGATACAGGTAACTCTACAAAAGAGGACACAGTTAGTTACTTCCAGGTACAGACTCTAACCGCACAAGTAGCTACTGTACAAGCCAGAAATAAATCAATATAAAACCTGAGGAAAAGTAGTAGAATTTATTCATTCAAATGTGAAATAATAATCTGTATAGTGTTGAACATTATCATTTCAAAGTTTGATCTGATTCATCATTTATTTGATCAAAAATACAGTAAAAACAGTAATATTATGAAATATTACTACAATTTAAAATAATTTTTCTATTTGAATATATCATTTATTCTTGCTATGGCAAAGCTGAATTTTCAGCAGCCATTACTGCAGTCTCAAGTGTCACATGATCCTTCAGAAATCATTCTACGCTGATTTAGGGTTCAAGAAACATTTCTTATCAATATTGAAGACTTGTGCTGCTTACTATTTTTGTGTAAAGGCCCTTGCACACCGAGTCCGAAATTCGCATCCGAAACTTTCGCACGTTAAAAAATAACTACGACCTCACGTTATGTCAATCACACTTGCACACTGCCTCCGAAACTTTCATCCGTCATAAAAAATTCGGATCAGGTTTGATTTTCTGTGTTTTTCGCATCCATAGCAAGCATTTTAAATGGTGTTTTGACAATTCAGAGCCACTGAATCACGAATACGAAAAAACGCATGCGAAAATTTCGGACTTTAAGCCGTGACGCAGTTTATTTTCAAGATAGTAGTGTATTATGGCAAGCAGCCCCATTCTAAAGCAATACAAATGTTACTATATCATTACTTATGACTGGGCTAGGTTTTCATGTACAGTGGGGTCCAAACGTCCATGTTAAAAAAAAGCTAGGAAGTAAATGACAGAAATATTTAAGATTCTGCACCATTCATTCATTAAATAAGTAACCTAAGCAAAAGAGAGACACTGATCATGTGAACTCATCTTATACACTATATAATGCACCTTGACCAGCATGGGCTCCATGAACTGGCCAGATGGGATGGAGTCCAAATACTTCTTCAGATCCATGGAAAGAAACTCAAACACCAAATATAACTTTGACTCCTGCATCAGCACATCCAGCAGGCTGTGAAAAAGGGAA
The DNA here is from genome assembly GCF_949319135.1 of Squalius cephalus. NCBI lineage: Eukaryota > Metazoa > Chordata > Actinopteri > Cypriniformes > Leuciscidae > Squalius > Squalius cephalus. The sequence goes on along the minus strand of NC_137141.1, from coordinate 18,172,063 downwards.
CACAGAAAAAAAATACAGAGGTGTATTGTGATTTACATAGTTAACAAATGTAAAGTATTTGTACGATAAATGTTTCAGTATACGCTACTAAAAATGAATAAAGACCTTAAAAGGGGTCATATGATGCGTTTTCATGTTTTCCTTTTTTTTAGTGTGTTATGTAGCTGTTTGTGCATGTATAAGATCTGCTAATTTACAAAGCTCAAAGTCTCCCACAAATAACTTTATTATTTCTAAAGACGGCAGATCCAGACCTAGCTAAAACGCCTCGTTTGAAATCTCACTCTACTCAATTCACTGTGGAAATATTTGCATAATTCCGGCCAAATGCATATGCAAAGAAAGAAGGCGTGGCTTCAGTTGTCAGAGTTGTCACTGCCATGTTGTGGAGACTGTATTTCAATTCGAAAACAAAAGCACTTTATTTGGCCTTCCGAAAGTGGATACAATTAGGAATCAGTGGTTAAGAAGTGGTTAAGGAATCACTGTACAACAAAACTGTTCCATGTGTGCAACCCATTTTATGGAAGACAGTTTCCTGAACCTGTGAGAGTACAAGGTCAGCTGTGCACAAAAGCTTTTTCTAAAAAAAAAAAAAAGGGGCGATTCCAACTTTGCTAGTAGGGTTGTAACGGTATACCGGTATGGCGATTTATCACGATATTGGCATGTACGATTATCATATCGTAAACATTTGCTAATCCACGGTTTTGGAAAAAAAATTAAACCAGATCTCACCTGCGCATATGCAACTTCTTTTCACTTGACTGCTTAGACTCCACCCATACATGTGCAGCAGAGAAAATGTCTGAGACAGAGGCTGCGAATTCTAATCTCTATCCCCCGCCGAAATCAAAGTTAAAATCTGCAGTGTGGGAATACTTTGGTTATCTGAAAAACGAACGCGGGATTTTCCTTGAAGATGGATATCCAGTTGTGTCCAGAAATATGGTCGAAGAGTGGCTGCAAAAGGAGGAAATATGTCGAACATGTTCTCCCATATTTGCGAACACCATCCCTCCCTGCAGATAAATTTATAAATGGTAAATTGACCATTTATAACTTAAGGCCATATTTCCGTGTTGCTGAGGAAATTTACAATATACAATGTCACGTAAAATGCTCGATTTTATAGATAGATGAATAAATCTAAAATATAGCTGCGCAATTAATCAAATCGCTATATGAGTGTGTCTATTAATATACAGCGGAAAAAACTGCTATACTGTAAAACTATATTCTGCTTGTTCTGCGTGTCTGTGTGAATGAGCAGCGCCATTTCGCCTAGTACATACTCAAGTATGGGTGACGCTCATGGTGTTTAAAGCGTCTGCCGTCTCACTCACTATATGAGGACGTGAACACATGAACATATTCAGAGCTGCTCTGCTTTTATTTAAAAGAATCATCATCAAATACACTCTGACTAAAACTCATAGGTGTTTAGTACAACCTGTCAAAATAAAAGTTTGATTTAGCTTAAAGAAATATGTTACTATTGTACAATATAATAGCTATAACTAACTTAAAGTTATAACAACAAAAAATAATAATAAAGTTTATTTAAACATTAAGAAATATAGTGTTTTATCTGTTTTAATTTAGTAAACAGTGTTGTGCAGAGTATGCACACAAATAAAAGTTGTTACATTTCATCTGATTGCATTTTCAATAATATATTTGTATTAAATCATAGAATCCAGACAAATTATATCAGACAAGTTAACCAGAATTTCTGAGGAAATAAAATACATTTCATAAGACTCTACTATCTTATAATTATCTTAAATAATAATTAATAAATTAAGAATAAAAATAAGTTAAGGTTTTATGAATTCAATTGATTAGACATGTTTGTTCAAATGGGAATTTATTTTTTCTTTCTTTCTTATTTTTTCAAAAGGTCGACTCATACAAAAAAGTTTTTTTTTTTTTCATTAAAAAAGTTTGATTTAATAAACCATATGTTCAACCAAAAAAAACCCTATCTGTTTTCATTCATTTAAGAGCCATTGTAGCAGATGATTCAAATAATAATAATGATTGTTTAATACCGTATATCATGAAACCGTGATATTTTCTGAGACGATTATCATACTGTGAAAATCTCATACCGTTACAACCCTATTTGCTAGGGCAATGTGGTGCTTCAGAATCAAAACCTGCATATGTTTTATTATTTGTTAAACTATTTGCCATTGACTGTTCAAATGCAGAGTTTTGTGCAGTATAGAGTAACGCATAGTGTTTGTCATTCTTGCGATCAAAAATGCAGAGATGGATTTACCCACTATTCTCTGCATATAACTTGTGGTGAAAAGATGACAAACATAGATGCACTGTGTTCTGTTTCACACTGGTCACTCAAGCAGAGTTACAACTTACCACTGTGAAACATTCTGCTGAAGTCGTGCTTGCAAAGTTGGTTCAGAACGATCGGCTTGGGCTCGAACTGATATGGTAAAGCTGACGACTTTATTAACTGTCTTTATAATTGCTTTGGAAGCTGAAGCTCGCGATTATGGTAAGGGCGTTACATTTCTGACACACACTTGAGGTGTTCGGGCAATCACAACGCACTGGGTCAAGCTGGCCAATCAGAGCACACTGCACTTTTCAGAACGAGGGAAGACTAGAAAGACTGGGTCTAGGGACTAGATCAGCTACAAAAATGTACAGTATGTGAAAAATAATGTATTTTTTAAACATTAAAGCATGTTAGCATTCTATTACACCCAATACACAAAATAATGATCTCTGAAAATAGCATCAGATGACCCCTTTTAAGAAGCAAAATAAAATCATTACTCTCTCATTTTTTGAGAGAGAGAGAGAGAGAGAGAGAGAGAGAGAGAGAGAGAGAGAGAGAGAGAGAGAGAGAGAGAGAGAGAAAAGTGAGAAGACTTTGGCAAGTTCCATATGCAGTTACATGCACGCCGCCGGCAATTTCTATGCTGTAAATCTGACTGAATCCAGATTCTTTATGCTAAACTTTGAGGTTTTGATTCTGTTTTGTGTAGATAAAGATGGTATGAAATCTCTCCGTCTCATACCGTACAACGTTTGGGTGCTGAAGCTCCTTGAGGAGGGAGATTTCTCTGACAGCAGTGCTGGGCACACCCTCCTCCTCACTCTCCAGACGGATCTTCTTCATAGCCACCACCTGTCCAGTGGTTTTATTCCTGCCCTTATATACCACACCATATGTGCCTAAAGAACATACATGGATTCCTATTAGACATCTACAGAAAAAAAATACCAGGAACTCTCATGCAATCTCATAGTCTGCCTTGAAACAAACTGACTGCACACTGAGAGAGGCCAGAGAACAATATAAAATGGTCGTATACAACTGAAATACTTAAGAAAATCACAAAGAAAGATTCAACTTACCTTCACCAATTTTCTCTATCTTCAGATAGTCATCCATTTTGCTCAACAGTCTTTTTTAAGGAAAAACAAAGGGTTGAAAAAAAGTAACTTTACAGCATAACATTTGCAATTACTCAACACTGATGCCAAAAGGAACTCACCTTAAAAAGCTAGTGGCAGACACATTTTTATTTATTTATTTCAATACACTGTTTAATACAGAATGCTATATATCTAATGTTTGTATACATTTACTTATATAACACATGAGATATAAAAGGCTGAATGAACACTTTCTGAACATTCATTACAACTTTTAGCCTTGACATCATGGATATATTCATATTTTTCTGCTTATGAAAACACGAAGTCCCATTTTTAAATCCATGTTTTGCAAATGAAAATGTGGCCACGTTAAAACAAAATGCAACGGAAACAAGAGTTAAAACCAATGAAAGGCGACAAGACCGTGATCTGCTTTTATTTATGAACAATATTTGTGAATCACATGAAGTAAAATATTATTTACAAGTATAAACTGCATGTTGAGGTTAAAGACTAAATCGTTTTTTGCCCAGTGGGGCCTCATCAACTTTAAAACGTTCAACAATCAGAATCAAGATTGATAACAGGCAATAATCATCTTCATATATTTAAAAACTCACCTGTTCTGTAACTATATAACTATATCTAATATGGATGAATATCCAAACCCTCGAATTTTCTTCAGATATCTTGCTGATTAAAGTTTTTGAGAAAAGAAAGAGCGTGCGGATGTTGTCTCTCGCTGCTGAACTGCGAGTTCCTAGATTCAAACTGGCCGCTTTGACGTAATTCAAAGCAGCCAATCGGAGTTGTCGGTGGACTTCAAACTAACCAATCAGATGGTAGGGCGGTTAGGAGCGGGAGCGTACGTCTGTCCGAGAGTACGTGCGCGTGCCCAGCAGTGGTTTGTTTGTTCTGGACTTCTGGTAGGGAATAGTGATATTCCCCGTTTTTCCACAATAACAGATGTTCGCTGCTACAGAATCTCTGGTAGTGTTCAGATCAGGAAACCATTTTCTCTTTTTAACCTATAGGTTGTCCTAAAAGACAGACTAAAAAAAAAAAAAAAAAAAAAAAAAAAAAAAAAAAAAGACAGACTACCCAATGCAACAGACTAAAACGTCATGACGTTCAGTGGTGCTTGTCTCACTTTGTCTCACAGTTTTTTTAATACCATAAACATTCCAATATACAACAAACAAATTACAAGGACACTAAATGTGCCCCACACATATTTTTTGTGTGTGTGTGTGATTTTTTTTATGTCATTACATTGTTTGGAGCACTTTATTAATTAAAAAAAAAAAAAATCTACCCTTTTAATGTGATTTTAATTCAAAAGAGAGGTGGTAGCTAGCCTCGAAATGTCAAACAAATGATCCATCTTTCAACAAAATTTATTCACAAATTTGAGCAGAATGTTCATTTTTTTAGCCTTGACTTTAATTTTCTTGAGTTACTTTACGACTGATGCTTGACTATTAGTGTTATTTGTATACTATAGTATTTATTAATATTTTGTTTATTAATATTTTTATTTTATTTATCCTCTGTAGAGGACACCAGGACTCAAATAGCATGATAATGTATTGGCAAAAACAATGTTTTTTTTTCTTCTTCTTCCATTTACCAATACATTTTTAGGTTTCAGGCTATTTTCAACCACACTTTGTATAGAGATGATTCTCAACTATGTTATCAAAGATATAACAGAATGATTTGATATATATTGATATTATATATTTTACTTTATGCAATATGTGTGTAAAATGGCCATAAATGGGTATTCCCATACAATCTATAGGTCTACATTGTATTTAATTTGCATATTAATGTGTTCTTGGGTTAACATGTAATGAAAAAGAAGTGTAATAATGGGAGTAATAACTTGGCAACATTTTTCACAAGAATATCTCAAATTGCATATTGATGAAGGCTATAATTTCTTTCCCTATTAACTCGTGTAACCCCCAAAATGCCTGATTAACACGGAGTACATGTATGAAATCAGTGCAGAAAATCATATTTTTTTGTAACAGAAAGTCATAATCTGATTTAAAACCCCATAACGTTTTCCTGAGATGTTTATTTACGACAAATATGATCATATTTCCATAAGAGTGCTAAATTTGATAATTCAGTCAATGGCAGTCATTTTTAAAGACCAAGGAGAGGAAGTTGTCATGGTGAAACCTCCAAACATTTGGTTTCTCTGAAAAGCCCTGAATGTGCTGTTTACAGGACATCCAGACTGTGTGTTGTCAGAGAAATTCGCTAAAATATAATGTCCACTACAGAGGAAAAAAGTATATGCCTTATAGTTGTTTTGTGTGTGTCTGTCAAGATCTGTACACATCTGTTTTTTACATTGTGTGGTACACGCATGCACATACAAACATACAATCCTCTGTTTGACCACTTGGCGTCACTGTTTGACCGCTGTATTTGGTAGGCTAAGCAAATCAGATGTGCACCAGTGAGAGCGCTGTTTTTTAAATCAGAGGAAAATGAAAATCACTTACATTTTATTCGTTCTCTAGACATTCTTATGAGAGAAAGAAAAAAAGTATGATGTACAATAAATAAATTAACATGTTTTTCTAATGTAAATGTATACCAGCCTACTTAGCACGTGTCTACGCTATCATAGCCTACATTTTGTAGGTCTCAAAGTGAAAACAAAAAATTGTAATAAAGTTTGTTTTTTATTCAACTCCTCAAAAGAGCTATTTAAAAACTCTCAAAAGGCCAGTGAAGCATAACTAGGCTGTCTAATTACAGAGAAATAAAGGAGGCTTAGTCCCCAAGATAAAATCTCAATTCAAAAGCCAAATCCTCAGAGGTAGAGACTTTAATTAAAGAAGTGATTAGTGACAAATTATTAAGATGCATGTTTGAGCCGCCCTTATTGGCTGAAGAAACGAACACTTTAAGTGGAATGGAGAGAGTCAAACTGATGATGGGTGGTTGTTGTTGTTGTCATTGTTCTTATATGACCGTGAACGTGATTTCACCAAACGTGTTCCTACATCAACATCTTTGTTACTGCGGTCCAATCAACCAATCAGATTTGAGGGACAAGATTAGGCTACAGTTTATGTCAAGTTTAGGCTTACAAACAGGGTTAGGTGCTTCTATCAGTGTTGTTTACCAATCATTCCCCTCTGATTTTAGAAATATCTTATGGATAGGGTTAGGAATTTTCGGACAGGAATGTTGCTCCACTTCCAGGATCAACAAAATATGTTGATCCAGGAACATGTCTTACTTGGCAAATTCACGGTGACCATATTGCCACCATTCTATATTTACATGTAAGGGATCATGTATTTTAGGCTAGATTCATGATAATGAAATGTATGTTCCTCTTATTACACGGCCACCAAATAAATAATAAATGAACATGAAACATTGGTTTGAGTTGAAATGATTTTAATCTGCGTGCTATGTTAGACATAGGACTATGGTCGATGATACAGTTTAGCGGCCATTTAGAAAAATATTTGGCACAGATTGCACCGACTGGCCAATCAGAATCAGGCATTAGTTGTGTTATTAGTTTTAGTTATTGAGATACTATTATAGTTTTTATTATGAAATAGTTATTATTATTATATTTTTAATTTTTATTTTAGTAAAATTTAAAAAAGAATCTTGTGTTTTTTGTTTCTTTTTAAATATTTCTATTTTTAATTTTTATTTTTAGTTATTTTAGTACATTAAGATAAACTAAATAAATATGATATATCTTTCTTTGCCTATAGCTGAAATTTTACTTCAGGTTTTAGTGAACTATAATGGCCGTTCCAGAGAGGCATGTAACACGTATTATCTCCTCCTCCATGTTTTTTGTCTGTTATAGTCTGACGTCTGTGAGAGAGACTGAAACACAGGAACACGTACTCAGCTGGAGTCTTCAGGGAGGAAGATGAGCCTTGTGCATTTTGTGTCCCGTGTGAGAGATAGAGATGTGTGTATGTTTACATGAGCTTGTTTTTGAGAGAAAGGTGTGCTGAAAAGAAAGAGGTCATGATGAAGGGGGTTGAGAGTGGGGTACTGACCTAGAGACAGGGGAGTGGGCAAATGCTACAAATAGTTTTTAGGACACTGAGATTTTGGGGCAAGGGAGGGCTGTTGTGTGTTTGAGCGATTTTATTTGAATGCGTGATGTGTCAAATGTAGGGCGAATGCAGGACCAAAGAGGATTCCCTCACCTAGATTTCACACGACCTTCATGTGTGGAAAAACTACAGCAGTTAATGAGTACATTTGAAAACTGGCTAATTATAAAGATCTGATTAGGTCAAAACATTTACATTAAGCTGATGACCATATAGGCCTACACTGTCGGCTTAATAACCATAGTCGAAAATTGAATGTAAACACACTTAATGTCGCATAATTCGTTTTTTGACCGAAAGTACTAATTCATATATATCTACATTTAAATAATGCTGTAAAACTATCATAATATTCTGTATTGAATATTGTCCATTTTCTCTCTCCCTGCGCTGAATAGACTCTCTGACATTAGCATTCCAACCCAGGCTTGGTTGCCATGGTGAAAGCATGTGGTTTCCTGGCGTTGCCATGGGGATTTCCTCCCTGAACATTTCTTCAGCAATCATACACGTGTCTTTTCATGATTTATTCCTCTCTCTCTCTCTCTCTCTCTCTCTCTCTCTCTCTCTCTCTCTCTCTCTCTCAATCACTCTGTCTTTTTTTGTCTTTCCCTGAGATTGTCAGTCTCCATGAGGATCCTGCAGTTGGTGTAACTGTGTAATAAAGGACAGTTGATGAGTCTTGATTCCCTTCAGATGAAGGTTTTCTCAGGGTGCCCTTGAGCAAGCGTGACCACATTGCTTTTCTCATCTCACAGACACACAGATTTGCTCAAACGAGTGCACCTTGAGCAGAAATGATCAGCTAACGGGCATATAATATCACCCACTCACCCGGCCGCCCCCATGCGCACACTATATGAGTTTCTTGTGCTTGTATTTATCAGGAGGTTCCTGAGGAAAACATGCTGTAGTGCTAACAAGACTCATTATGACAGCAGTCTTATTAAATGGCCTCTGGGTGAAACAACATGTGAGATCCTGTTATGTGATCTCTATACAGCTATTTCCTATTAACACTGAAGCTAAAAAATATTCAGAAATATTGCATGGCCTTCACCTTGCTGATATTGGTTATTATTTCATTTAACACCCTTAAGGGGGGAAATAAGACTAAGCATAATTTTTAATATGACCTTTTAATTATGTGTAAAATAAATGATAATGATTAGCCACAACTAACTAGCATGCTGCTTTTTTCCTACAGATGTTTTTTTTGGTAATGAGACAGAAATATTTGCAGGTAATGAGAGTATTCAGATATACGAATGATCACAATTACATATAGGATTATTCATTTCATCCCATTTAGGCATTTGGTAGCTGCTTTTTTATTTTTTTGCATTCAGTATACATTTGATCAGTTCAGGCATTCCTTTTTATATCATTACATATCAATGTAATATGATTTCTGAATAATATTCTGGTAATTTTCTTGATTTTCTGTATTTATATATGAGAATTGCATGAATCATTCCTTGCAATTATTATTATTTTTTTTTTACATTTTTTCTTGATGTAAGCATAAAACAAAATGTGTGTAAGGTTTATGCTTCAAACAAAAATCTTTGGTCAAAAGACTAAGAAATTCCAATTCAAGATATAGCCTACTTATAATAATTTGAATTTGATTTTAATATCAATTTATATAATTGTGTTCATTTATAATTTGATTTTACAGCACATTAGCATTAGGTTTATGAAAAAAAGGAAAATATTTTTACAGTGTTGAAATGACTGAAAATCCTGCTCCAAGGCAATTGAAACATATAGTAATGTTTTAGAGATATGTATTAGCTGAGCTCTATAAATAATTTTCTCAATGTCTGCAGATTTAGCCTATATTGGCAATCTGAAAGACATTAGGCAGTAATGTACAGGTAATTTCCAGCCTTATCATTGATTTGTCCTTTTTTTGTGTGTGTGTGATTTAAAGGCTCTTCACAGCAGGTGTTCTTAATATTACTGTGAAGTGGACAAAAATAAACCTGTGTACCTCCGCCAAACATTTTACATTTCTACTGAGGGAACCCTGTCATTCCTGAAACTAATTCATCAGTCTGTAAATCAGTTTTATCTTTTCTCAGCTTTTCTTTGCCAGACAGTTTCTGTCACAAGGTAAAAGTGTTCACATATACCTGATCATTGGACAACCTTATGAGTTAGTGTATATTTGTGTATTCAGTGTGTGCATGAGCACGTTGTTGGTGGTTTGGAGTATATTTGAAGGCTCTGACCATGCCAGATCGACGGAAGTCCTTTTAACACTTCTATCAACACGTACTTTATCTCCTCCTCTCTTTCTGTCTCAGTTTGTCCATTTGACCTCTAATAAAGGTCACTTCCTCTTCAGTAATCTCGTAGCATGCAGTGTATGTGGGCTCAGGTTTTGTTTGCGTGCATGAGTGTTTCCCTGCTGAGTGTGTACAAGTATGCATTTGGAAAGAGTGTGAGAGAGTCAACAGTGAGGACACAATTTAAATATAAAAAGGCAGGCTGATTTACATGTGAAATATATGTTTTCTGACTATTATATTAAAATCGATATTAAAAAGAAAAGAGTTATTTTAAATTCACAATATGACTGTTTTTACTGTATTTTTGATCAAATAAATGCAGCCTTGGGGAGCATAAGAGAATTATTTCAAAAATATTAAGAAATCTTACCGGCTCCAAACTTTTGAACGATATTATCCTTATTAATTTTCCATTTTTTAGTAAACAATTAAGGAAACGATAAAAAAGATGGTTTGCTTTTTTAAGTGAATTGAGATTTGTTTCCCCCTCTATATTTGATGTCTTCTGCTTTTCTTTCCTTTCCTCCTGCTAAACATTTGTCTGTGTGTGGGTCTTAACCCCGCTCTACTCTCTGACCAAACACATTTGGCACACATTAATCAGGCTAGCTTTAGCTGACTCTCTCTCTCTCTCTCTCTGACAGAACAGACCAATGTATTTCGTTTTGTGCTCTGCTGTGGTCAGCCCTCCTAGCCGCTCTGTTTTATCTACCTGGCCTTTGTCATGCACACTTACACAGTGCTTTATTAGGTTGTTCTGCGCTGTGAGAGAGTTGTGTTGCATTAGCTCTAGGTCAGCAGGTTGGGAAGGCTTTGTTAGGATTCTCAAACTGACCTCCCACTCCTATCCTCAAAGCACTGCTCTGAAAACTTCCCCGCCCACATAGAGTTGGCCAGCTTTATCATTTCTGCTCTCATTTTTACACCTCATATTGATGATGAATTATAGAGGGTTTAATTAGCCTGCTACATGAGAGCAGAACGGCTGAGGAAGCAGAATCTTGCTTGGACAGTGATTATGAGAAACGCCTGAGCTAATAAACATGCTAAGTATGGTGGACCATTGCCTTCTACAGAGGTCACTGCCACTGGAAACATTATTTGTTGTAACATAACTAAACGATAATATCTGATAATATGAAAAATCCTGATCATCCATAGTCTCATTTTAGAGTCAGTACACCACAAAATAAGCATTATATTGACTTCATTTATAAAAAATAAAGTAAGCCTACTATGCACTTCATTTCATGACTATTGACAAGACTTTATTGCACCTCTCAATACACAATTCTTACCTCCAAATGACAAGATTGTTTTTATTTTATTTTGCTCATTAATTTGAAAAGAATATTTAAATGTAGGCCTACACTATGTAACTTTTTTGTTTAAAATAACACAATTTAAATAATGAGTCAATACATTTCTTCAATATGTCAATACGATCCTTCAGAAACCAATTTTTGTCTTATCCTGATTAACCTGATTACTAGGTTAAAAAAAACCCCGTTACTTTGGATTCATTTTAAGTGCATCATTCTGTATCCAATCATTTGGCAGGATACCGTGATTTCCCCCGATATAAAGCTGGCTACCTCCATCCAGTCTGAAAAGTGTTTTCGCCTGTAAAGACTATTCCGGCGCAGTAGCCTATATATTTTGTAACGTCCTAAAACAAATACATGTTGGTAGATAAGCACCTGTAGAATTTCCTTTTGTTGAAAGCCCAGATAAAAGTAAAAAGCTACTATTTTGTTTAACGTTAGATCCATGTCCGAAGCAGTTCGACTTCACGAACGCATTTCTTTTTACACACACACACACACACACACACACCGGACCACACAGGTGGTTTGGAAACAGGACGCGCACCGTTTTGAAATGGCTGTGTGGCAATTATGAATGTGAAACAACGGCAAGCACACAGACAAAATGATATTCTACGTAAGTCGCTCCGTGCACAATATGGCGACCGTTGACGTTCAAACTTGAGTGTGTGGGCCAGTACTTCCGGTGAAAACTTCCGGTGATCTGACAGCGAGAGCGAGAGACAACAGCGACCGAGTTCCATTACCAGAGATATAGCTTTTCACAATGAGTGTTTTTTAGGATTCAAGAGAGGTGACTTGCCTTTCAGAGTGTATAATTTCTGAAGAATTATTGAAGATAATAAGAATTGGAGAATGCTGAATCTCGAACCTCCAGAAAATCAACAGTTTAAAAAACGCCGAAAAGATTCTGCTGGAAAAGAGAAGGCGACAGAGCTAATCATAAAACGAGAATCAGCATCGGATTGGCTTTTCGGAGAGGGCGAGAACTAAGGAATTTAATATGTTGTAAAAGTGACGCAGAGATGGCGTTTTCATTAATAAACAGGTGAGTAGGCCTAAAGTATTTTGTTCAAACACAGATAGGCTACATTGGATGGTAACATTTTATTCTGATGGCCCCCTTAGATATTTCTGTTGACTATAAGTAGGCTAACATTTCAACAACATGTGCTTATATCCGCTAAAACTGTATTTTGATGCTCCCCAACAGACATTCTATGGACTATAACTTTGTACAACTTATTCTACTAACCCGAACCCCCTAACTTAACAGTCAACTAATATTCTAGTGAGAGTTAATTGACATGTAACGTTAGGTGCAGCATTACTTACAGTCAACTGAAAGTCTGAAGGGGACCATCAAAATAAAATAAAGTGAACTGGATATGTAGCTTTTATGTAGTTCATTGTAAAGCATCTATTGTGAAGGGTCATTTCATTATGGGTTGTTGTGGCGCTGTAAGTTACTTGGAAATTATTTTCAAGGAAGTACCGTGTCCATTAATGGTAACGTCTATCTTGAGATCTTTTCTGTCTCAACTGGTTACATCTCTTCATCCTAGTAATCTCTCTCTCTCTCTCACACGCTCATGCTGAGCCAATGCACAACCAAAACAATGTTCTTCTGCAAAATGCTTTTTTTTTTTTACCACTAGAGGGCCAAAACTCTGAGGTTAATATATTCGTTTGTCGTAACCTAGAAGTTATCGCTTTCACATCAACACGTCACCAGATATTTTGTGTCGCTCTTGTTAATCTTGATTTCTCACAACTCTTTTTGTGCCTTTTCTGGGTGAGACGGAGTGAACTGTGGCGCTAACAAGTCGTCACTCGAACGCGCACGTCGTGTAGCCGTGCACTCAAGACCAACGGCCAAGATAGGGATTTTTAATACATTGAATCGTGCAAAGACCTACTATTTCACAGCACACTATAACAGATCAGCATGTAGGGAAAAATTATACAAAAACAGATGTACCTTGTCTAAAACACAAATATATTGATCAGCAAGCATGATGCTGGGTAACACAGTGTGGAGCGGTGAGCTGCAGCTCTGATGTATGTCAGGAAACCAGTGGAACTAAAAAGAGCTTCAGTGTTTTTTCTCATGGCTGTCTATTAGCAATGCGTGTTGCCACGGTTACCCATGACATCTCTTTTCCTGGAAATGCAAAAGCACAGTCACTCGTTCCTTTCTTTTTTTGCTCCCTTTCTTGCAGCATCAGATCTTCCAAAGGAGGTAAGTGCCATCTCTTGTTCATCCTGACACTCTTCATGTGACTGTCTCTTTCTCTCTCTCTCTCTCTCTCTAGGGAGAATCACACATTATCCACAGGTTCCCAAAAGCATACAAGTGGGCTGGCAAGAGAGTGTAACCATGGTGATGGGGTAATGGAGTGATCACCGTGGCAACATGGCTTGACAGGTGGATGGAAGGACTAACAAGGCTTGTGATTATGTCTCTCTCTCTCTCTCTGTCTGTAATTGCCCAATTCCTGTCTCCCACTTAATCAGAGACTGCTATATTGATATTTTTAACCGAAATTAGCAGCACAAAAGGAAATGAGCCTATCAGCACTGATCTGCTTAGTATGCCCTCAAGATACTATTTGAAGACCGAAGTACAAGTACACCATAATTTTGAACCCATAGTACTTATGCTATTAATACAGTCGTATCCAACTTTGCATACTTTACAGCTGTGATTACACAATAAAGATCCATAATGTGGAGTGGTTGAATATAGATATTTGGAGAAGAGATAAACCGAACGATAGATAGAAAGATTTGTGTACGTGTGCCTAAGAGCGTGTTTATAAGTAAAAGCAATATATTTCTGTGTGTGTGTGTTTCAGAGCTGACGGGGCACTTGAGCACTGAGGCAGAGCCAGACGGTCACTTTGGAAAATAAGCCCACACTCCCAGAGAAGGGGTGAAAAAGGCTGAATCAAATCTCAGACGTTCACTGGAAAAGAAGTGGGCAGCACAGACAGACCCAGAGCTCTGGTGCCCACCCAGTGGTGTAATGCAAATCTTGGACCCCCGTGGGAATCGTGAGGCGAGGAGGCATCAGGTGGTCACGTCATAATAGTTGTACTGTATAAGGGATGAAATACTTTTGCTGATGAATTAGGATAAGGACAATTTAACCCTGCTTTATCCTTTCTGTGCTGTAATATTTGACCATTTAGAAGTAATCAGCAAGTAAAATAATAAAGTAAGATTTTCTAATGTTTTGAAAGATGTCTCTAATGCTCACCAAGGCTGCCTTTATTTGATCAAAAATACAGTAAAAACAGTAATATTGTGAAATAAAATGTAATTTATTTCTGTGATGCAAAGCTGAATTTTCAGCATCGTTACTTCAGTGTCACATGATCATTCAGAAATCTAATATGCTGATTTGATACTCAAGAAATATTTATTATTATTATCAATAGTATCAAACAGCATTTATTTGAAACAGATTTTTTGGTAACAAATTTTTTCACTGTTATTTTTTTAAAATCAGTTTACTTGCTGAATAAAGGTATTCTGCAGGGACACAAAACCATTAATCAACATTCAAGCTTTTGTGTGGCATAACATTTATTTAAACACATACTTGCTACTTTAATGCAGCTTCTTTGCAGAGTAAAATTGTTCCATAATATAACCACAATATAACTGACTCATACTTCCATGAGAGGATCCCCACAAAGGGTCAAGGATCCCCCTTCACTGTTGATTAAGAGGAGCATTCCAGATCATGAGAGAGATGTATCAGTAGACTGAGAATTCAGAAACATTTAGATGTGGTTTAGTGTTCTGAAGAGCAAGCGTGCAGTTGTCAAGCACTGTTATAGACTTTTATGCTGCTAAAAACAGATAAGCTGATTTATATCTGATGGTTTGCTTTGATCTCCATTGTTCGAGACAGGACCAGGGTTCACTCTGTCCCAATCTGCCATGGCACCAATGAGTTTTTTTCTGTTTGAGCTAGATAATGTCATCCAGTCCATTTTAAATAAAGTTATTTCAAACTATATTGAAATATAATGGGACCTTTTCTGCACAAATTAGCTTTTCATGGTTAAATATGAATGGAAGTGCAATCACAGTACATCTGAAGTCAAATTCAGTCCCAGTTTTGGATATATTAGTCATATGTGTACTGTTTCTTAAAGCCAATGAACAACAGAACAGAGTGTCACTTAGTTCTGTGATTAGTCACGTTGTCACGGCAACTGTGGATTGGGATGCCCAGGTGGCCACACTGAGTGGGCTGAAATTCGTGAAGCATTTACATACGGCAAAGCTTCCTAATGTTGGTATGAAATGATGTGAACAGGATTAGAGTGTCTAAATGAAGGTTTTATTTAACCGAGTTCAGCCAACCACAGCACAAGCTATGAGAAAAGCACACATTAATGTGTACAACTGTCTTGGCTGTGTCAACACTTCTGAATGACAGTCAGGGTTGTATTACGTTTTAAACACCTCATGTTGATCCAGCTTTTATTTAGATTCGTTAGTGTGGCTTTTACACGATGAGAACCGCACTTATAGAAATGAGTTTTCTTCTGGATCTCAACACACACGTCACGTAACTACATTTACTTTCACTGACCTCTTACAACTTTTGTTGTAAGAGGTCAGTGAAAGCAAGTAAATGTAGTCACTTGACATGTGTGTTGAGATCCAGAAGAAAACTCATTTCTATTTACCCTCTCTAAATTGATCCTTCTCTCCTCTCTTCCCTTAGTTTTTTTTCTTCCAATTTGTTTGGTAGATGTACATATACTGGGAATGTTCACTGTTTGTGTCACTTTGCTTGTATGCGTTTGCGTTCTAGATAGACTGCATTAGTGGTGGGGATTTTAGAGTGTCTTTAGAATGTTACATTGTTATGCCAGTTGGTGGCAAAAAGTAACTAGCTTTATAAGTGAGTCATAGGGTGTATTCACACCAGGAAAGTCCACTAGTTCACTTGCTTTGGTCCGTACCAAATACAGTGTTGATTTTTAATTTTTTTGTATGGTGTGGTTCGCTTTCACACTGTCCTTTTTGCAAGTGAACCAAAATTTGTAAACAAAACCACACGTGTGCTCAAGTTCATCCATTCATTGGACAGAAATTCGAACCGTACCAGAGTTCGTTTGAAACCGGACCGAGACCATCTCTTCAGTTGTTTCTCGGTACGGTTGTTTGGTCCGCACCCGAGTGTGATTGCTGTATTCACACCTGTCCAAAAGATCCGCACCAAGGAGGGAAACAAACTTCACTTCGATTCAATCGAACCAAACAATACAGGTGTGAATACACCAATAGATTCATTCATTCAACCGGTTCGATCAAACACTGATTCATTCAAGAACAAAACCAGTCTTTACGATTGAGTAATTTAATCATTCACTCATCCTATGTTGTTCAAATTATTGATTAATTCAGGAACGAAACACGTGACTGTCTTTATAAGCGAGTCATTGAATCATTAGTTCAAAAACACAGATTCATTTAGAAACAATAAACTGCTACTGTCTGGCTAGGAGACGCTAGGAGTGGCTTTATTGCATCAAATATATGTAACTTTGCTCACAGCTGATTGGTCCAGTTTTGGTCTGTGGTCTCTAACCCAGAATAAAAGCTGCTCCTGAGCAGGTTAGCCTTGTAGCGTAAGTTACTATGGTGATGAACACCGCTAAAAACCAATCCATCTTTATGACACCCCCCTCCCAATACAGAGTTTGCTCAAACCTACCTTGGTAGGAACTGAAACCGGCTTCATAAAACAAGCCTCTGAATATAAGCACGACTGTGTTTACCTGAGTTACAGCCAAATTACAAATTGAGTTACAGCCAAATTGCTTGTGGGATATTTCTTAATCACAGACTGATTTTTATATTCTATTTTGTCAGATCATTAAGTTAAATCATTAATCATGGGAACCTGTTTGATATATTGTCATCTAGCTGGTCTAGAAGGTTCATTAATGTAAATAGAATGTCGCCACACCACACGTTTCAACAAAAGACGTAAACTCACGTGATCATTAATTATACGGTGCTGTTGCTATCTTGGAGATACGCCCTGTAATTTGTGGCAAACCGCAGAGACGCCTGAAGAGAAAATATTGACATCTGCACGCAACTGAATTTGATCATGTATTGTTGTATACTTCCCTACGTTTTGTCAGAAACATTTTGAATGTCAGGATTAGGAACTGCATCACACTCTAATGCTGGTAACCATGATTATTTTGATGATTGTTGATTTTGCACATTTTGGTGTTGAGTTTTCATTCTTCAGGTCCTGAAACAATATTCCTGTCAAACAGACACTAATGATTTAAGCCCTAAACCTAAAAGCAGAGAGAACCCCCCCCCCCCCCCCCCCCCCCCTCAGCTAAGCCTAAACCTGATCTTTTCAAATCTGATGTTTCTCATGGTCTGTTTCTCATTGGTATGTCTTAGTCTGGATTTTAAAAACGTACCGAGATGATGTTGTATTATATCTTTGTTTATATTTTACAGTTACAATCCACAGATGTGATGTCTGGAGGCTGGGACGGTATCAGTGCTTATATACTTCTGTGTTGACATAGAGTGACAGTCTTTGAGGCTGTTTCAGGTTCCTCTACAGCTCGCAGGATGCTGGCCACACTTTAGGACAGGTCAGTCTTAAAGAACACTTATTATTTATGGTGCTAGCCACCAGAGGGCAGAACAAAGAGGCAGCAAATTTGTGGGCGCTGAGTTTGTGTGTGCGCCTGAGAGCAGAATCGATGACTGCCGACTGGAGGTAGTCCCTCACGTCCCAGCAATAAGCTGTGTACATCACACACACACAGCACATTATACATTATTCATGAGAAAGGTGGAAGTCAGTCACAGTGACACACAAATTCCTTACAGATAAACAGAGCTTGTTTTTTTTTGGGATGGTGGAGATCATTTATGTGTGTGTGAAACTGTGGGTGGAGCGTCTGTGTGTGTGAGAGTGTGTTGTCAGTGATGTGCTGTAGGGCTAGAAGCTTTTGGTTGGCCAAGCCCAGCCGTCTGTGACCAGATTACTGTCTTTCTCCTCACCCCCCCCCCCATTCCTCTCTCTTTTCGACACTCGCTAACTCTCTCACTCTCCTCTAATTTCCCTCCTCCCATTCCCTCTCTCTTCTCTTTTCCTGTATTCATCGCTCTCTGTTGATGATGCTGTTATCCAAATGGAGAGAAAGCTGGCTGTTGGGCCGCCATGTCTGTGCGCTCTCATATCATACGCTGAAGAACCGTTATATCACAAACACCTTGAGAAAGACTCATGTTATTGCATGTTTTTCTAACAAATAAAGCAAGGATGTAACCACCAGATACATCTAGTAAATATTCAGGTTAATGGGTGATTCTTAGAGGAATAGTTTCTTTGAAAAATTAAAATGTTGTCATATACTCACCCTCACGATGTCCCAAATAATTAGCCTATATTTGCCTTTACCAAACATGCTAGAAACTGCAGCCTGTGTGCGAGAGTGCGTATGGCATATACATGTATGTGTTGTTTGAATTTGAATAATAATTGTTGAAAATAGTTCAGAGTAAAATTAGAATTGGAGGGGTGTTTTTAAAATTCAGATTCAATTTAAAGTATTTTATTTTTTACTTTTTTAACATAGAATATCACCAATATACACATAAAACTGAAAGGGGAACAAATTTATTCTGTTAAATAAGAAAAATGACAAATAGAAACATTTTTGGTCCCTATTGTAAATTCATGTATGCACATACATACCGTTCAAAAGTTTGTTGTGGGTACGTTTTTTTTTCAAAGAAATTAATATTTTATTCAGTAAGGATGCATTAAATTGATCAAAAATGACTTCAAAGAGTTCAACGTTGTTACAAAGATTTCTATTTCAAATAAATGAAAGAATCCTGAAAAAAATGAACACAGTTTCCACAAAAATATATTAATCAGCACAGCTTTTGTACCAAATCAGCATATGATTTGTGAAGGATCATGTGACACTGAAGACTGAAGTAATTTCTGCTTAATTTCTGCTAAAATTCAGCTTTGTGATCACAGAAATAAATATATTAAAATAGAAAAATTTCAAGTTTTTACAGTTTTTACTGTATATTTACTAAAATAAAAGCAGCCTTGATTAGCATAAGACACTTAAAACAACATCTTGTCAACCCTGAACTTCTGTACGGTAGACATATCTACAATACAATAATACAAAGTAGTTCTATTAATACAATAAAAGTAAAAATAAAACTCTTTAGGTTTCACTACACAAATGTTTCTAATCTCTCTCTCTCTCTCTCTCTCTCTCTCTCTCTCTCTCTCTCTCTCTCTCTCTCTCTCTCTCTCTCTCTCTGTCTCTGTTCCCTGTCTCTCTCTCTCTGTTAGTAAGCTGATCTCTTGGCACCGTGCTGGAGGAGTCTTCCTTTTCTGGAAGGACCTGATGCATGCTGGTCCAGCCCTGCGCATACACACACGTTTAGACACCCTCATACACACGTACACACACAGCACAGAGGTGTCACATTTAATATTTCACTCCGTGCACACTTGCAAACGCGCACACATTCTCAGAGAGCACATGAGAGGACTATTGGCAGCAATCTGAATGGATCTCCATTTACTGTGTGAGAATAAGAGTTTCTCTGTCATTTACAGCTATTATTCTTTCTTTCATTTAATTTAATTGTTCTTTTACACCTCATTTTATTTCACTCTTATTTAATGTGTTCTCTCCCCATCTCTCTCTTTCTCTCTCTCTCTCTCTCTCTCTCTCTCTCTCTCTCTCTCTCTATGAATATTAGGAGCGTCTGTGTGGGTGTCCTTAACAGATCAAAGCAGTTAGGCTATTCAACAGGATTACACTCCCCTGTATTTCTTCTTTCTCTGATCTCAACTAATCTGTCCATCAACATCTCATTTCTTTTTCCTGTCTCTCCGTGTCCCCTCCTTCTCTCCCTCTCCCTCACTCTCTCTTTCGCTCCACTATCTCTCCACACCCTTTCTGGGGAACACCAGACAGAAGTAGGCGAGTCTTCTGGAACAGAGAGGGAGAGAGTTCACACAAGAGAGCGTGCGCTTGCCTCTCAGCATCTCTCTCATAAACAAACACCATCAGCGAAGATTTAATGGACTTCTCTGCCTGGTCCGCGTTGGTCCGAGTGGATGTTGGAATAAGGAGGACCACTCAGGGTGTCTGATTGGATCAGCTTTCCCAAAATGAGTGAAGAAGCCAAAGAAAAAAGTAGCTCCAAACCAGCGCACCGTAAAAAGAAAGGAAAGAAGGTAAGATAGAATTGCATAATGTTGTGTTATTGTGGTTTTGGCTGTTGTTTGCTCATGATGGATTGGTGAAGATGCTTTAAATCCACTGAGAGCTAAAAAAAAGCCAATACAGGAGATGTATGTCAGGCGTTTGATTGGGAACTTTGGGTATTTGATTTTTAGTATTGATTGTAATTTTTTTTAAATTTATTTTTTCATTGCTATCCCAATGCATTGACTCTATTGTCATTTGTGTTGGCTGTCAATCAGTATATTTAAATACAATTTTTTTTTTCAATTTTATTTACAGAAACATAGCCTAATATTTAATCTTTTTTTTGTGTGTGTGCATACATGTGCATGTTTAACCGTGAGGCATGTTTTGCTAGATGATTTCTTGGTATGTCAGAAGATGGTTAATAGTGGGTGTGGTTTAGGTCAATAGGTCGATCAGCCTATTTAAAAAAAATGTTTTACTTAATTTTTGGAGGTGTGTGTGTGCGAGTGAGATGAAAAGAGGACGTGCAAACGGTCATGCATTCATGACGGCATGTCCATCTCATGAGGCTGTGTATGCTGAGCTTTATGTTGTGCGTTTGCTTATATGTGATCTTATGAGACTCTGAACACTTTGTGTTTTGCTCTTTTCAGAAGTGTACTTGTGCAAGCACAAGTTTGTGCATGCTTGTTTACGCATCTGTAAGTTTGTTATCTGTATCTGAATTTGCATATTGTGGAATGCTGTGTGATTGACAGGTCCTGTCATAAAGTTATTTGGGAATTTGAGGAAAAACAACAAAATTGCTTTACCCAGGAATCTTGTGTGCCTCATACACACACACTGAAATGAAACGCATATTTTAACTACATTTACAAACCTGATTATCAGCATGTCAGTTGATGTGCGTGTATGTAGTCTGATGTCTGACACAAATACTTTAAAGCAGTTGCTCTTCTTTGGTTTTGAAGCTGATGGTATCTTTGAGCCCTCAAGGGAACAACTCCCCCCTTCCAACACACACCTCAACAATTAAAGGATTTTCACCTATTGCCAGTGGCCCCTCCATTTTTGGCTGTAGTTCTGTGTGTGTTTATGAGTGTGTACTTGTTCTTAATGAGTCATGTGGTGTGTGGAGATTCTTATGTCGAAATAACATTCATATCTAAAAACACACAAATTGAGAGTAGCTGAAACACACTTACACGTAGTAATGTTCACGTTACACAAACAAATGATGTAGTCTTTGTAGTTGCAATCCTATTTGGGCAAAGAACAAAATAAGCCTAAAGCCTTCTACACTGCAAAAAAAGAATATATATATAGTTTTTGTCTTGTTTTCATCATTAAAAGAAGATTAAAATTTACTCAAGAATAAACATTTCTTAAGAACGTATCTTGTATGAAGTATTTTATGGTCTTTTTTTAAACCTATTTTCAAATCGTTTTTTTTATGATGAACAAAATGATTTTTGTGCAGTGTAGTACAGGCTCCAAGGATATTTCATTACCCCTCAGACTGGCATCATTTACCTCAGCCATTAGTAAAAGGTTTTGGCATTTTGTCAGCGTTTTAATGGTTTGTGCTTGTGCGTGCATGTGTCTTGGCCTGCTTTGTTACTACACTGTGAAATAACCATGTGTTAATGATTGTAGTCATGGAAACAAGAGAAAGAGAGATTTAGACAGGACAGACAGACACAAAGAAGTACAAAAGCTGTCATCAGAATCGTGCCTTTAAATAGCATACATTGACGTCATATGAAATATTTTGCATTTTAAAATTAGAGATTGATGTTCGATATTTTTTCTTTATCAGCCCAATCAACAGTCAAAATAATATATATATATATATATATATATATATATATATATATATATATATATATAAAACAGCATACATTTTTCTCTTTTTCTCTCCATATTTCTTGTTTCCTTCACAAATGCCATTTTGTGAAATGGATGGTTCCTCGTTTCCTAATTTTCTCTGACTTCATCTCTCTCAGCCACACACAACTACACTTTTCTCACATGCTGTGCTTGTATGAGTGTGTGCTTTGACATTTGCGTGTCCATGGATGTGAGTGAGTCTGTGTGCGATTCTGACATGGGGTGTGGTGCTCCATTATTGCCCCTCTGCCACCATCATGTCCTTCTGGCTGACACACACAGAGACGCACTTTGCAGCGGTCATGAACATCATAACTGAAACACAGATGTGAATTCAGTTTGGAGAGATTAGCAAATATGAGAGATCCGACTACTCTGGCCAGAGAGATCAGACCTGTCAAAAGAGGGAAATAAAGTGTGTTTGTATGGTGGAAGGGAAGGAAGGAAAGAAAGAAAGAGTTGGTATGGAAGGAGGGAAATAAGGAAGAATGGATTGTTGGTACACTTGAAGGAGGTAATGAATAAAAATGAATTAGGAAGGAAAAAAATAGATTGGTGAAGGAAGGAAGATTCAGGAAGGAAGGAAAGAAAGGAGATTGTTGTAAAGAAAAGCGGAAGGAAAAAAGAAAAAATATTTAGAAACGAAGGAAAGAAATAGAGATTGTTGGCATGCTGGAAGGAAGAAAGAAAAGGATAAAAAGGAAGGAAGGAAGGAAGGAAGGAAGAAAGATTGTTGGTAAGGAAGGAAGGAATTAAAGATTGGTACTGAAAGGAAGGATGGAGGAAAATGAAAGATTGGAGGAAAAAATTTATGTTGGAAGGAGAGAAAGATAGTTGGTATGCAAGAAGTAAGGGAGAAAGAAAAACATTCAGGAAAGAAGGAAGGATGGAGGAAAAAACATTTAGGAAGGAAGGAATTAGAGACATAATGTTGGTATGCTAGCAGGAAGAGAGCAAGAAAGGAAACATTCAAGAGGAAAGGAAAGAAGGGAAGATAAGTCCAGTGTGAGAACAGAATGAAAGAGAGAAATGGCAAGCAGAGATTTCTGAAAGAGGGATCAAGAGAACAAACCGCTTTTCTTTTGATGAAGGTAGAGAGAATCCGAAAAGATCTTGACTTAAAGTGCTGACAGAAAGCATGGGAACATAAAAGTGTGAGAGCAGGAGATGATGTAAACAAAGAGAGCGAGGGAGGGTTAGTCTAAATGGAGAGACAGTGTATTTAAAGTGGCTGAGGGCACTAAATCATAACAGCTAGAAAAACCGTTGCCATGGAGCTTTTGGCAGAGGGGCAATCTATCAGTCTGCTCAACTACACATGCGCAGACACATGTGTTCACATGTGAATACAGTCACATAGATTTGTGCACACATAAATACTTTAATCAGAGCTTCCTAACTAAACTGAACTGGCCTAAACGCTGCTGCAATCAACAGAAAATATTTTCCTTAAACCTGAAAATATCAAGTCACATGATTTCACAATGGCTGGTTCATATTATTAGCATAATATCTGAACATATTGAGAGATAATCACGAAAACACTCATGTTTTCATGATTATTATTTATCTAATTTGTTTTTGTTGATGAACTTTTTAGAGAAAGTACCACTCTTCATCACTCTTGTTTTTCCCACCCTTTATGATCCTTAAAGGGTTTAGTCAATTCTGTCATCATTTATTCATCCTAATGTAGTTCTAAACCTGTACAACTTTCTTCTGTGGAACACAACAACCAGTGCTGGGTAGTAACTGATTACATGTAATCTGGAGTATGTAATCATATTCCAAAAAATAAGTATTTGTAATATGATTATATTACATTTTAAAATACTCATAATCAGACTACAGTTACATTTTGATTGATAACATGATTACATGCTTTTCTCACAATGGCACTACCTTGATTTTATCTTTAAAATTTCCTTTCTTTAAAAACCTATTGATTATGAAGAGTTCAGATGCAAAAGCCTCTAAGTGCTATCTGAAATTTTCTTCTAGAATGATCATTTTTTATAAAGCTTGTATATTTAAGTTAAGTAATTTCACTTAAATGACAATTAATAGGTCATTTGCATTGCCATTTAAGTGAAATTATTGAACTTAAGTATACAAGCTTGATAAAAATGATCATTCTAGAAGAAAATTTCAGATGGCACTTAGAGGCTTTTGCATCTGAACTCTTCATATGTTCAAAACGTCTTCCCGGTTTGTGTAATCGCACACACAGACCAGACACTAGTCATGAGCCGATCACTGAAAACTGAGACGCACACAGCACTTAATCACTGGATTTACAGAAATCATTTCACTTTTAAGAAGTGTCAACATTGCAACAAAGTATGTCTAATCAACTTCTGAAGAACACATTTAATAGGGTTCAAGCATGGAGTGATGAAAGTGACCCCTTTTACTTGTGGTCTAATATGTTCCACAGAAGATAGAAAGTCATAAATGTTTGGAGCAACATGAGGATGAGTAAATGAGTAAATGTAGGTTAGAAGGGAAAGTGTGACTGATACTCAAGCAAAACTTGTTCGCTCTCTCTGTAATCTTAATCCCACTCCTGAGCAAACAGACACATTTTCCCAGCCTCTCCGGTGTCTGCTGGAGTATCCAACACACACCCGGTTCCAAACGCCAGCCCCGAGAAATATTTAGCACACGGAAGGGCACCCCGAGACGGATCGGAGAGGAGAGAAACTGTACACCTGTCAGGGAGAGAGAGACAGAAGGAGTGCAGTTAGACCCCATGCTGAGCATATAGACAGGTCTTACACTATAGGGGTAATGTGTCTTCTGGCTTTCAGGCTATATTTTGACCTAACACTCATTAATATTAATTACCATGATTAATTAGCAAATCCATATGAATAACCTTTGTTATCAGCCCTGGTGTTAAAAGTATTTACAGAATTATTGACAGCAGATCTAGATGTAGACATCTGGTGCATTGTCGTAGTAGTGTGCATGTGTATGCAAACAAGTGTGAATCCATGTGTTATGTGTAAGTAACTGATATAACTCTTTCAGGAAAGAGTCTTCAGCATTACTGAGCTGTAACAGTGAAGTGCTGATGAGGCAGTCTGGGGCACTAGTGCTGCTGGCCATTTGGCTCTGCAGAGATGAAGCTCTTTGGCCCATATCACACATTCTGGACAACCGATTGCACTGTCTGCACCCTTAATGCACAGACTGCTGGGAACGTAAATAATTCTCTTCAGTATTTGGTACTGAAACTTGATCAACAAAACAGTATGTCAAAATGTTCCCATGTCCCCGTTTAAGACAGTAGCTTCACTAGTAAAGTACTTTAAATAGAAACTTTACCCTATTACCCACAACTGTCTGGGGCTGTTACCAGTACGGCCGCAGAGTGAACTGACTTGCTTTTTTTTTTTCTTACCCTGTACTAAACTCCAGCATTTTTACAGAAAGATAGATTATATTTAGCAGTTGTCTTCGTTTCCATTTATCATACAAAACAGCTTGTAGTGCACTACATTCACAACAGAAACGGTCCCTTTGGAGTAACCTGGGGTTAAGTGCCTTGCACAAGGGCACGTGGGGAAGCCCTCATGGGGGTTTGAATCTACAACCCTTGGGTTATTAGCATAAATCAATAAACATTAAACGACCATCACACCTCATATGTTTGAAAGACACACAATCGAAAGCTTTGAATATAAATTACATAAGAGATAATTATAGGTGTGTAAACATTGCATCAGCACAGCTTACGGTTGTTGTTGTTTGAGGTTTCCATACGTTTAGTTCCATGGTGTTGCAATAACAGTAGTTTAACACTATGCGTAAGAGAGGAAGAACAATTTTACCTGATTATCCATTACACACCCTGTTTACTGAAACTACTACCTATAATTACTGGAATAGTTGTTTGTACCTTTATAATGAGTTGTTTTGATATGCACTTGCTCCACCAGTGAGATGACTAATTCTTGACTTACAATAAATCAACAGGTCTCATGCACTGATTGTGTATGTATCTGTGCACAAAACCTGCGTGTAAACATTTTTATTCAGAAATAATGATTAATAAATAATCTTCAATTTGTATTCTAAATTTAGAATAAAAGTTAGAATCAACTGAAACCACAGATGCAACAATCAGAGAATCCTGGTGGCTTTAGAAACATTCACGAGACCCTTTTTGTGTCTTTTGAGAATGGATGAGGCAAATGTGTGTTTGTGAGTGTGGTTGTGGGTGAGAAGTGTGATTTGCTTAATTTATATCCACTATGATGGTGCGAACGTGTAAATGCAACACCATTGGAGACTACAGACATGCCCCACTCAAAACAGCTACATTGTAGTGTGTGTACTTGCATATACAGATTATGTGAAACTGAGTGTGGCAAAGGCTGTCGGCCAAGACAGATGTGAAAGATTTCTGACACCTTTATGGGTTTTTTATTGAATTTGTGTGACTTTTGTACCGGTACATTGTTGTAGTTATTGTGTTGGGTATGGTGATACTAATCATTAAAATACATAATCTTAACAATATAGTCAATTCAAAATATGAATATAATTAATATTATTAATATAATCAAGAACATATCAGAGAACATAGTTTGGCTCTAACAGTCTTGATAATTAGATAATCTGTTGAAATTAACAAAATGTAGAAGAAGATGGATGCTAAATGTCCTGTGACAGTCAAAGATCTAATGAGATTACTAAGAGAACTGGAGCAGAAAAAAGACAAAATGTTGTTTGAAGATGTAGAAATGATTGAAGGGCTTCTGTGTGTTTAGAGAGCTCTATTTCAGAAACATCACCAGAGAGATCTTCCTACATTTGCCTGTTCCTCCCTCTCTCTGTCTTGGCCGTATTCCAGCGCTAGAATCTCAGTTCAGAAATGCACCTGAGACCAGCGATCACCCTCACAAAGAGAGCTAGAAGTTCAAGAGAAAGAATTGGCAGTGCTAATGGTGTATTATGTTGGACTAAATGAGAAACTCCCACATGACTAAAAAGAGTTATATAAACATGGCTTGTGGATGTCATTGTGTGTATGTACACACATATTTCCTTTTGTTCTCTTAAAGTAGTGTTCGGTATTACTTTATAGCTGTGCAGACAGAACCGGAATAGATTAGAAGTACACAATAATGTAAACTCACACTGTCATGAACATGCAAACACACACCTCTGTTGGTCTTGTTATAAAAGTTTTAGGTGAGAAGTGCACAGAACTGGAGGAAAAAAAAAATCATCCTTTATTTCTAAAACCAGAAATCTGACAACTTTCAACTCAACTCAAAAATCAAAGTTTGTTGGGATTTTTGTGTTATTTTTTTCCAATAGCCATGTTTAACAATGTTGTTTACATTGAAAAGTGGACACTTTCTTTATTTGAACAGAATCAGGGTTGAACGGGAGCTGTAGTGAATTCTGCATATTTCGTGGGATTTCGTTGTGGAATGGTGCCATAAGCTTATTACAGGGACAGTATTGGAGACACTTAGGGTTAAGTGCCTTATTTAAGGGCACAGTGGTGATGACTGATGCGGATTGACCCAAAAACCTTAGTTTTTTGGGATGCATGATATATCAATACCATTTTGCTATGTGCAGATTTTAGAAATGTTCTCATTTATTTGCTTTGGTCGATATTGGAGATACTTTATAATTGCTCTTCTGCTTTTCACTTACAGTTATTAAAGAACACTGTTAAATAAAAACCTTTAGCAAATCTCAAAATGAATATCCATTTTTCATAGTCAATTATTAAACTCACTTGTTGCATTTAAATTGATTGGTTTTATTTTTTTAAATGTTTTATTTAACTTATAGACAACTTATTACAACTTATAGTAATTATTATTAGTAAAATTATTAATTATAAAAAATAATCAGCTTATCAATTGGATAACTTTATCAGTGCATTATTTCTACTGGTTTTAATAATTATTCTTCATGTATCTTCATTGTTGAACAGGAAAAAAAAATTTTCTCTTAAAAATGTAAATGAAATCTTCAGAGGTGTAGTGTGTAATTGGTGTGTTAGTGTCACCAAACAGAACTGCAAAAAAAGTTTGAAAAACAAGTTTCAAATACTTCATCTTACATTTATGAGCATTTCACCAAATTATTCACATTTAAGTCTGTGATGATAGGAACTGTCAAACTTCTATCTTTCCTGTATTCTTACCCAGAATGCACAGCAAATACGCAGAGAGAAAAACCAAAGGAAATGAAACCTTCAGAACCAAAACAAAAACATATCATTTTTTTTATCTGATTCTCCTACATTTTTTTTTCTGATGAAGTGTGAATGATTCAGATCAACCTTTATGTCTCTCTTTTTTTGCCCATTCCTTCTTCTGCCGCCATATTGAAATTCTTTCCTTCTTAGTCTATACGACAATCTGTCTAATCCATCAATCACACACTCATTGTACATTCTCCCTGTTACACACACAAATGGGATATTGAATTTTGGTTAAGAATATGGCAAAAACATCAGATTATGTCCTCTCACGTTCATTTCATGAGATGAATAGATGTCGGATCAGGTTTGGCCTTGAGCTTACTTGAAATTGGTGATTATATGCTAAATGAACACATAGAGAGATAGATTGGTTATTAATCTTCAATTAATCATCAAAGGCTTATGTCAAAATAACCAAATGAAGCATAGCTTTTTATAAGAGATTATCAGCCCTGTGTAAGAGTGTATGGTCGTGTGTGCAGAGCATTTTGACGGGGCAGAAATGAGAACTGATGAAGAATTACACTGATGGGAAGTAGCAGTAGATTTGCTCTGATGGCTGAGCATGTGTCTCTTAATGTGGTTAATAACCACGCTTTGACTTCTGGTAATATTGTGGTTTAGACCTAGATATTGTTCTCTCTTGGGTTGTAAACGAAAAACAGTGTTTAGGAACAGACCAGAGTGAAACAGGATATTAAAAAAAATAGATAGGGACTGGATTAAATTTATAGGATTGATTGTATTGTGGAAAACTGTCTCTATAGGTGTCTTTGCGTTAGGTTATCTATAGGTTAGGACTGCATCTGCGCCAGGTTCAAATTACGTGAATAGATTCATAATTTAATGTTTCTATATTCATAATTTTTTAATTTTGAGGGTTACATATTTTTTATATTTATTTGTATTAACAATATGTTATGTTTTATAACATTATATTTTACAAAATTGTGTATTATAATATATATTTATGGTAACACTTTAGTTTAGGGTCCAATTCTCACTATTAACTAGTTGCTTATTAGCATGCATATTACTAGGATATTGACTGTTTATTAGTACTTGTAAAGGACATATTAATGCGTTATTAGTAATTAGGATTTTATTGAGGCAAGTCGTCGTTAATAGTTAGTTAATAGTGAGAATTGGATCCTAGTCTAAAGTGTTACCATAATTATAAAATAGATTCACAATTATTCATTTAGCAGAAGTTTTTATTCAAAGCGAAATGCAAATGAGGAATACAACAAGCGATTCATCTTAAGGAGGCAATGCCACAGGAAATGGTAATAATATGAAGCTTCAAACATTAGTTGTGTCCCAAGTGACGCACTACTGTACATTGTGCACTTACACGCTATGTACTTATACACTATGTACTCAACTGTGTAGTGTATGAATTTTATAAGGTTTTGTCATTAGCTGAGTCTGATCACCCCTCACCTTCTGCTACGTAATTAAAGCTGCGAAAATTGAGTGCATGAAGTGTCCAACATTCCACACTTCGGCTGTGTCTGAAATCAACCCCTATATCTTCAAATAGGGCACTATTTAGGGGACAGCTATTTGTAGTGGTGTCCGAAACCATAGTGGACGCTATCGAGTGCACTCATTCAATCCCATAATGCACCGCAATAACGAGTGTACAACTGATGTACACTCAACGGCTAGAGAATACCCATAATGCACTGTAAGGCTCGTGCCGAATGAATTCCAGTGTCTTGACAGAAGATGGCGTCCGCAGCTGAATCATCCATTCATCCGTTTTCCAAACCGCTGATTAAATGCGGGTCGAACAGAGTTGACAGAGTTCAAGATACCATCAAGATATCTTTCTTCTGCTGAACACAAAAGAATATGGAATAATGAAGTCAATGATACTATCAACTCTTTGGTTACCAACAATCTTTAAAAGATTTTTTGTGTTCAGCCGAAGAAAGAAATGCATACAGGTTTGGAACAACTTAAATGATGACAGCAATTAAATCACTTGATGATGGCAGTTGCTTATCAGTAATCATATTCATGTTCTATATTCGTGAGCATCATGCTCATCTTTGTCATGTCGCTCATAGTCTGTTGCTCACGTTCATCTCAAACCACATATTCACGTTAAAAATGAATGACTTTTGGTAGCTTTGTCGCTGACAATCACTGTCACTGTGAACGATCCATTAATATTCATATATCAAGCCACAGCAAGGGTCTCAATTCCTTCTTTTCACAGTGCTATCTGACCCCGAGAAGGGCCGTCCCAGAAATACACACACACACAGAGATGTGCAAACTGGCATAGCTCGCTCTAGGCTTCGGATTCATCTTCTTGGCAGGTGGAAGGAACGGGATGCTTTGAAGTCTGGCTGCGCACAAACATGAAGACGCACAGACACAGGCGCTGAAACAAGCAGTCTGTCACACACGGGTAGACGACAGTGCACTGGCAGCCATATTACAGGATTAGGAGTGTGTGTGAGATGGGAATGAAAGGGCCAGTGTGAAGCAGGGACAATTGTGACCCGTTTTCAAGTGTGTAGCCTGTGTGTGTGTTTTGCGTCTAGATGATCTTGAGATGTCTAGGTGATATAATGTTGTTGTAGAAGGTCGAAACAGATTGAGAAAGGGTCTGTAAGTGCAGTGTAATTTCTGCATTAAAGCTGTTAATGAGTGTGTGAAATGGGCTTAGCTTATGGAAGGAGGGTGTGTATTTATTGTGTTCTTTTCTCAGAGTGAGGGTGTTTTTCATGGTGCTCTATTTGTGTCGCCATTGGTTACTCTCCTGTGTCCGTTGCCTTGACGACCCTGGGGCGGGGTTTCAGACTGAATATCAGCAGTCGCCTCTCTCCTTTGCTCTTTCTCTTCCCCTGTCTGTCTCTCTCTCTCGTATATGAGCATACACGAGAGACGATTTTAGAAGCCAGAATACTGATGAATTTTTTTGTACGAATGCATGTTTATGTACGCTCAATCGCTCATATCACCCACCTGAATGTGATATGTATATATAGTCTTATTATAGTCAATATTATAAAAAAAAAATTTCAGTTTCTTTTTCAAATCAATATGCTTAGAGTTTTTTATATTTGTGCTTCTTATCAAGCATTTTTTTGTTTGTAATCTTGCTTTTTCCCTACACGTATGAGCCAGCGTGGAACATGCCAGCGCAACGTTACTCGCTACTGTTTTAGCTAATTGCTAGCAAGCAGTTGTAAATGTTGTATTCTATGTGGCATATAAGTGATCTAATAAAGCAAACTAATTTGACATAATGAAATTATATTATTTTATTAGTCATCTTGAATTGAATTTTATTTTTATTTTTTTACATGTATTGCATATCTAATTGTGAATGATTCATACTTGCATATGTTTAACCTTTGTCATTTTTTTTACTATGAATGGCAGACTTCTCTCAGGTGACATATGCCAGACTTCTCCAATCATTTTGTCCGCAAAAACCCATTCTAACAGTTCGCAAGCTCGCAATTAGATCCGCCTCTATGCAAAAAGCAAATGATGAATTAAACCAAGTCACTGCTCTACAGATTTTTTTCATTCTGATGTACATCACAATAAGAACTGTCACTGCTTCTGTTTAATTGTGACTTTTGGAGAAATTTTGATAACTGTGCTTTTTATCCGTGTCATTTTGACCACATAGATGCTAAATTCTATTTCATTGGTTTTGTACATGAGTTTGGCAAGCACTGCCACTTTCACTTGCGATTTGTTCTGCCACTGCCAAATTTGTCCCATTAGAAAAAACTGGGAGCTTGCGGATACAGTGCGGATATCTGTGTAAATGGCCACAATAAGCTGAATTGCTTTTTTCCTTTTCCTTTTCATCAGCAGGGAAAAAAGTAGGTGTAATATCTCATCAATAATAGCGTATCACTGTCATTTGTATATATTGTAATTATAACATTTGATAAACACAAATGTGCTAATCATTTTTAGGTTTCCAAGTCAGTTGTAATTGCAACTTTCTGTTTTGAAAAAACACATTAAACGTGAAATGTAGCCTATGTAGTGGCTTTATCACAAAATGTTCTTTAGCATTTGACAGCAACTGAATCCCTAATCCTGCCTTGATATTGTTTCTACAGGTACATTTGCATGTACTTTTCTGTCTCTGTGCTGACTAACTAGTGAAATTAATCCTCTGATCTCTTAAACTGATTAGCGATTAGCACGCTAACAGTGACAGATCCTGTTCTGATTGTTGTTAGCATGTATGCTAACTCGGACTCCAGCTGTCACTGAGTCACTGCCAGTGTGCTTAATTAAGCAAACTAGATTGATCTGTGACACAGCAGAACACAAGATGACAGGATGGGGAGTCTGACTCACATACTTGTTTAGCTAGGCTATTCTTATAATTATAGCCTGGAGATAAATGTGTGTTTGCATGCATGTGTGTCCACTGAAATGTTTTTGAGGATTAGTGGCCATCATAATAATATTTAACTTTCAAGTTGGGACCATTGGGAAACATCAAAGTGATGTTCCAGGAAATAAAACCCATTATTAGTCAGACAAGCAAATGCAACAGTACTTATTTGAATATGAAATACATTTTCTGGAAATCACAGACTTTTTTTGTACAAAGTTTAGCATATTTAAACTATCTGTTTATATATTACTTTTGCAAGGAATTGCAAGTGCTTTTCAACTTGTATTTTTCTAAAATTAATAAGGCCATATAAGATACATTATTTAGAATTTTGTAAAAGAGAGAATTGTGCCCATTCAAAATGTTATAGACAGCTAAACCTTTAGTTCTGAGAACTTATTTGGGACTTGTGGGACATCAGTGGGACTTATTTGGGACTTGCCACCTGCCACAGGAAGGGGGACTAACTGGTGTTTGCATATTTGTAATCAGCCCTCCCTGAATGTGTGTATGCTTGAATTCAGAAGATTTGCTGTAGAGATGAACTGCCTGAGGTGCATCTCTGTCACGTAGATTCAGCTTTGAAGTGGTGAAGGTGATTGACATGGCTAAGCTTAGTGTGTGTGTGAGTGTGTAATGCAATACTGGTTCAGACCCACAGTGACATATATTGAACATATGATACAAGTGACACCACTCAAAACCTAGACATGGGTTACACACATTTACATGCACATACACCGAACGTCAAACTAGTCAGTAAGATTTCTTAAAGTTTTTGGAGTTTGCATATAAAGCTTACCTAGTCTGTGAAATAGCACCCGTGTAAGTGTTTGGATCGAGGCTGTGAAATTGACAGCTTAGAGAAACTCCTGTGCCAGCACAAGCAAGCAGATGGCATACAGACCCACTGATGGGCACACACATATGGTCACACTCAAAGATATGTCACACGCACACACACATAGAAAAACTGCAGACTTGCATTCACAAATGAATTCTTATTACTATATAAGGCATATATTTAGATTCAACATGCTAGGAGTGGAGCTGGGTTGCATAATTTTTCTATCATCATCAACAACACAACTAGGTTCTGCATTTAATGTCATTCGAGTACCTCAGGTTTTTTGCATTTCTTAAAGGAGAAGTTCACTTTTAAAATGAAAATTCTGTCATCATATACTCACCCTCATGTTGTTTCAAAGCTGTATGAATTTCTTTCTTCTGCTGAACAGAAAGGAAGATATTTAGAAGAATATCAGTAACCAGACAGTTTTTGGGTCCCATTGACTTCCATAGTAGGAAAAAAATATACTATGGAAGTCAATGGGACCCAAAAACTGTCTGGTTACTGATATTCTTCTAAATATCTTCCTTTCTGTTCAGCAGAAGAAAGAAATTCATACAGCTTTGAAACAACATGAGGGTGAGTATATGATGACAGAATTTTCATTTTAAAAGTGAACTTCTCCTTTAACGCCCTCCTTCACTGGACCTTTCCACAGACACAAACCCCTCTGAGTTCATCATTATGCACTGAAATAACCAGCTCTACCAGAGCGTAAAATCGTTTCATTCCCCCCCCCCCCCCCCCTGCATTTTCTTTTTTGCTAATAATTGGGGAAACTTCTTCTCTCTTCACTTTATGAGCTTCTTCATCTGGAAGATCACGGGTGGAAAGTTTAAACAGATTCACATCTGCAGGCCCTGCTGAGGTTGTTAGTGACATGCTGAAGTAATTGATTTGAAAAGATATTCATTAGGAATAGATTTGGTAATCATTTTAATCAGTTTTTGTCTATGATTCATTTTGATTTATAAAAAAAATGTAAACATAGTTTTGTAGGGCGCCCTAGAGCAAAGCCGGCCATATTTGTTTAGTAAAGATCAGTTGCTGTTTAATTTAAGAGGAGAAACATGCTTTTGACCTCCAGAATGCTTACGTTTAACTGGCTAAACCAGCTAACTGGCTAAACCAGCTAACTAGCTAAACTTTTATCCCCTGGAAGTAACATTGATAATAATAAGAAATGTTTCCTGAGCAGCAAATCAGCATTTTAGAACGATTTTTGAAGGTTCGTGTGACACTGAAGACTGGAGTAATGATGCTGCAAATTCAGCTTTGCATCACAGGAATAAATTACATTTTGAAATATATGAAAATAGAAAACTGTTATTTAAAATTGTAATATTATTCCACAATCGGACTGTTTTCACTGTATTTTGGATTAAATAAATGCAGAATTGGTGAGCATAAGAGACTCCTTTAAAAAACATTTCTTCTTAAAAAAAAAAAAAATCTTTTGAAAAAAAGTTTTGAATGGTTATGTAAACATGGTTGTCCCAATCTTTACATAGACAATTCTGTCACTGTGACATAATGGTTAGCAAAAAGCACCATTAGCATTTCAAAACACTTGGGTGGCATCACTATGGCGACAGGAAATTTGATTTGCTGCTGTGACACCGAAGACTGGCCATTTGCAAGAATAAAAGGGCCCACTTTGCGATCGATCCGTTACTCTTAATGTTGCATAAGTGTTTTTCAGGGATCTTATTTATTTTGATACAGCTAACTTGAGCTTAAAAGACAAATACCATGGGCATTCTCTGCATCTTGTTTGTTTACACTTATGGTCTTTTCCGTATATGTCAAGAAGGCTCAAACCATCATATATAAATGCCTTTTAGAAATTTGATCATTTGAATTGTGAGGCCTTGAGTGTGTATTATGCTCTAGTATGTGGAAACAGTGACATTTAGCCTGTGTAACACACTCTGTCCCCTTGTGGTTAAGGAAGGTAATGGTTTCCAGTTTGAACATCTGTCTGTGTGTGTGTGTGTGTGTGTGTGTGTTTCAGGTATATTATACTCATTGGGACAAAATGTCCCCTCAAAGATGACAATATCCGAAATCCTTGTTCTTGTGGGAAAACCGTGTATAAATTATATTATATTATATTATATTATATTATATTATATTATATTATATTATATTATATTATATTATATTATATTATGTTTTTTGAAAACATTGGTTGGGTTAGGGGTTAGAATATACAGTTTGTACAGTTTAAAAATCATTATGTCTGTGGAACGTCCCCATAAAACATGAAAACCAAACGTGTGTGTGTGTGTAATGTGGGCTAACTAGGTTAACATACAGAGCCAGAGAGTTAATGTCACCTGTTATTTCTCAAGAGAGGAGAGGAAGTAATAGAGTGTGACCTGGCTTCATTATAAAGAGAGAAACATCTAAAATATAAAGAGAGAGGGGGAGAATCCACTTTTTTTCCATGTATAATGTGAGACCTGGATTTTTAGATCTCTGTTTAAAGTGGCTGTCAAGATCATGTGATATTTTTATTTTTATTTTCATTTAAACCAAAAAAATGATATGTGACCCTGGATCACAAAACCAGTCATAAGTCGCACGGGTATATTTGTGGCAATAGCCAACAATACATTGTATTGTATACATTGTCGAAATTCTCAATTTTTATTTTATGGTAAAAATCATTAGGATAATAAGTAAAGATCATGTTCCATGAAGATATTTTGTAAATGTATTAAATTTTATTTTTGTGAGTGGATGCAGCTAAAGCGCGAACATAAATGGACAACTTTAAAGGCAATTTTCTCAATATTTAGATTTTTTTTTTTTTTTGCACCATCAGATTCCACATTTTCAAATAGTTGTATCTCGGCCAAATATTGTCCTATCCTAACAAACCATACATCAATGGAAATTTACATAAATTCCAAAAAATTCACCCTTATGACTGGTTTTGTGGTCCAGGGTCACATATTTGGTCAGAATTTGAACAGGTGTCCACTTGCACGTTAAATGACTGTAACACTACTCTAACACAAGTTGACCATTCACCTTTGACTGGATGTGACCTATAAAGGCATGTGTTAGCAAGTTTTCAGTTGAACGTCCAAGCATACAAGCACATAACTTAACACACATAAATTGTAACAATATCACTTACACTGATGAATAAACTGTATAAGGCAAGGCTAAATAGCAGTCCTAATCTAGTTTTTGTTAATGCAATAACATTAGTACAGTAAGTTGGTATGAGCCATCACAGTCATCAAAAATATAGAAAATAACACAAAGTGAAAATAAAGTGGTATTTTGGGTTAAGGTTACAAACATGGTAAATAAACAATACTAATGAACTGTTAATAGGCCTTAAACATATGGATACCGATCCTGGTGAATAGAATGAACATTGTACCTGCTTGCAAATCCTTCCCAGCTAACACACGACGAACCAGTTACATAATTTTATTGGCACTCTTTGGTATTCATGTCTTACTAATTGACACTGTCACTATGTCTTTGCATGTTTGTAATTTCATTCGCTCTTTCAGTATAGTGAGGTGATAGCTTACTCAGTGTGTGCCGCGAGCACATTATAATGACTGACGGGACAGGAAATTCGTTTTTCTGAGGTGTGAGACTTTTTATTTCGTAACAAGTTATGAAGGTAGAATAATGACACTGACATATAGCCTGACAACAGCATCTAATCTGACAGCATATATTGAATCGCACTCTTTAGGCTAATTAAACTGCGTCTAACAAATGCCAATAGCTTTCAAAATAACATTTTTGCATCAGAAAAACATTTAGAACAACGTTTTTCTTTCCATTGTTTCTTAGACTACACACTCCGCGACTGTCTTGAGACCCACTTTTGGGTCATGACCCACCGGTTAAGAAACACTAGAAGCTTTAGACAGATGCTTTGATTGGCTAGTGAGATTCAGAGACATGCCCACAATATAACATTGTATGTTTTGACTACATTAGTTCTCTCTTATTCGATGATTTCATACATTGCACAGAATGTTTTTATCATCTGTATAGAAGGTGGACAGATAAATATATATATATTTTTTTTTTTAAATATGCATACTGTTTTATTGTTTAATAGGAGGACCAAAGTATAATGTAGATCAAGTTTTGTCTGTTATTTCAAATAGGCCTTTATTTTATTTATTATTTATTTTTAGTTAAAAAATATATTTTTCCATTTTCACATTGCTTCAATTTCTCTTTCAAGCCACAAGAGGGCAGTAGAGCACCACTGTAAGTACTAGGATCAGACGTGTGTGGATATTGAAGTACTGTATAACAACTTAGAGAATTGATTTGCATGCATATATGTGCTGTGCAACCTTTAAGCAGTAACATTTGTAAACATTGGTTATTGTCCTCAGTGTTCAGCTGGGAATTTAAAGCTGTTATTTTGCGACTTTTAGGATTTTAATTTTTAAATGATCCCTACACTATTTTTAAATCATCCCTATACTTTGTGTCTCAATGTGAATTTAGGGCAGGGTCCCCACTGAAATTTACAGCAGCTACACGCAAAGGACACACGTTTATCAAATGCCAATCTGACGACACAGGGCCAGCAGGGGACCTGTTTCCACAACTTTAAATTTAGCAAGTTAAAAAAATATATTTATTG
This sequence comes from Squalius cephalus, assembly GCF_949319135.1. Lineage (NCBI taxonomy): Eukaryota > Metazoa > Chordata > Actinopteri > Cypriniformes > Leuciscidae > Squalius > Squalius cephalus. Next base: position 18,133,624 of record NC_137141.1, on the reverse strand, counting down.
ATTTAATCAAATCTTTTTGTTTGTAAAGTTGCAAACATTATTTTCTTGAGTTCAGGTTACATGATTATGTTGATGATTACATTAGCTTAATATTATATGTAATTTAACTAAAATTTCTATATTAATTGAATTTAAAAAAATTAAGTTGTAGTAACTTAATAAAATTTTCTTGATAACTTTGGAAATTGGGTATAGTGGATTTCTAGTTACCAGCATGCTTTGCATAGGACTGGATAAGGAGAGTACATTTTGAAATTAAGCGTTATTTTATGTGGGGTTTTTTTTTAGTAAAGGGAATGACCTGTTAGTGTTTAATGTTTTGACAAAGTGTCTGTAATGTTGAAGTTTTTGTGGTTACCATTATGCTGAAGAGAAAAAACATGACACACTATATAGACTTTATTAGCAATGACTGCGCTAATTCCAGTGACACGTTATATCTTACTGGTTCATTGAATATACATGCTAAAGAAGTCAAATTTAACATGTGCTATGATAGCTGTGGATTTTATCTGAAATAGATCAAATTAATTGGTTCCAGGGCTAGTTGGAGCAACTTAAGTTTTTTGAATAATCAACTTAATTTTTTTTATTTTTTTTATTCAATATAGTTTGTTGGTTGGAAATAATTTAATTCGTAGTTGTCATTGTTAAATGGTTGAGTTAATTTTTTATTTTTTATTTTAGGATAACCGTATGTTCCGTATGTTCCCTTTGACAGTGGCCCTGAGCCCCGAGGCCCTACATTTTGCACTGGCTTGTGACTATTGAAATTGCATGGTCTATGTCCAGAACCCTTCATGGTGACTGTCCTGAGCTGTGACATCAAAGGCAGTAGACAGGGGAAAAAAAAAAAATAGTTCCTTTAATGGTTACAAAAAACACATCTAATATAAATAGAATGAAACATTTGTTATTTAGTTGTCTGTGTTTGGGGAAAGAAAAGTTTTTAAAAGAAATTAATATATTCATTCAACATGGATGCATGATTAAATTGGTCACAAGTGAAGTAAAGACATTTGCATAAGACTTAACATATATATGGCCGTGAGTATAGACAGTTGCTAACCAGCAAAACCTGTCCCTCTTCGTAATCTGACAATTCTGTACTGAAGGCATGTTTTGTGGGAGTTCATGGTCCTTATTATTTATTAGGTCTTCCACATATTAATTGGCAGCGTGTTTTCAATGGAAGCTATTGATTTGTTTTGTTTGTCTGATCTGAAAGTAGCTGATTTGATGGGTTCAGCTTGGTTATCTGATCTGACTGGTCCAGCTGTTGTGACTGTTATCACTGGTCAGTTGGAATTGACTGCCTAACTGGTCACTGTTGGTGGAGGTGCGCAGGGGTGCATTTCTGCTTGTGCCTGACTTCAGGGGTCACTGGGTTCAACAACTTAGCACATATGCATCATGGGTAATTCCCCAAGGTGTGATGGGGTGGAAATGGTCCCTTTGTTGATACGGGTGAGCTGGGAATGTGCACACACTGTCCCAAGGGAGGAGGGAAACCGTGACCGCATGAGCACAAGCTTTGCTCAGTGTGCCAATGAATTATGAATCAGCTTTTCAGGAATCATGGACTCTAAAGTGCTGTGATCAGCTCTTATGGTCTAGGAGTTGCACATTTACAACCAATTATTTGGTAGTGGTCATAGTTTTGTTGGATGGTTGGTTGGGCTTTTTAAGAGGCGGGGTACAAAAAAAAGGTTGCTGAGATAGTGTGTGTTTATAAAAACAAAAGCATTAAGTTAAAAACATTGTTCCCAGACAGAGGTAGTATATGTGTTGGGCTTTTTGCCCAGTCTGACTGGTAAATGAACCCTTCTGAGTTGTGTTTGTGGCAGTAACAGTGTATTCAGAGCAAAGGGAACTGAGCCAGGCTGAGAGTGAGCCAAAACAGACCCCTTGCTCAGTCTGACTGGGACATTAAGACAATGTAAAGCAGTATTGTAGTAAAAGAGATTTTTTTTTTTTTTTACCCCATGGTACCTCTTTCAAATAGAGACATTGATGCAAATTAGTACAAATCACAAACATAAGATGATGGTCACAAAATGGTATAACTGATTTTCAGTTAAACATATTACTGTATCAATGAATACCACTCAAGACTTTTATTAAATTGAAAGAGATTTATATAATTGGTCTGCAAACAAATAGTATTAATCACTTTATTTAATAATTTACCAATTGTATTCATTAGCCTGGAAATCCAGACCTAAATCTAAAAGATTAATGGTCTGGCGTTGACTAATGAAATCGGTCAGCTCAAGGGGCGGCACCAAGCATGCATTTGAAAATCTCACTGCACGCAATTGGATAACAAGCCAAGTCTAATTTGTTCATTGTAGCGGCCAAAGCCGTTTCAAACAACTGGTATTCATCCATAGCCATCTTGCAATGTTTACTAATGACTTCGACGTCACAGCGCTGTCGTCATCTGTTTAGCTCGCTTCTGGCCCGCCTATATCAGATAACCCGATGTGATTGGTGCAGCTCAGATCGAGGGGCATATTTAATGAGCATCATTACTCGACACCAGAGTAACTCGCTGAGCAAATTCAACTTGTGCTCTCGCGAGAACTCTGGATTACCAGGGTAGGTATTCATTAAATAGAAAGTGAAAAATCTTAGTAAAGACAATATAAATTACACATTCATTTTATACCTTGTCCTGTTTATTGTTTTCGAATAATTCATATCAGATGAATATAACACATGATGAGTTAATGAGCTGCAGCGTGTTAAGACCAAAATTATATAGGCCTATGCTTAATTATAGGGTGAATATTTATTGTTCAAATGAAAACTCATAACTTATTCACCCTCATGTCATTCCAAACCTGTATGACTTTTCTTTGTGGAGCACAAAAGACCTAAGGTAGAGTTTCCATATATTATTTTGCACTTGCTTACATTTCATTGAAAAGAGCAATATGACCATTCTGCCTAACATTTCCTTTGGCGTTCCATGGAAGAAAAAAAGTCATAGTTTATAATGAAGTGAAGGTGAGTAAATGATGACAGAATTATTATTTTTGAGTGAACTTTCCCTTAAAGACATTACCACATGTTTAGCATGTAGTTAAACAATGCATGTCATTCAATAGAGTGAAATTGATTGGCCTTTTTGGTCTTTTTTATTCTTTCCTTCTGTCACGCACACATTAAGTGCAGGGTGTTTTGTACAGGCAGTGAATGAGGCAGTCTTGGAGTTGCCGAGGACCCTGCTGCACTCAGGTGGCTGATAACGCAGGCGAAAACCAACATGGCTGCCGTCATTCCATACTCAGAATGTCAATGACATCAGAGAGAAGCTGAGAGCTGTCAACCGTGTGTGAACCACGGTGTTTTTTTTCTCACTTGTGTTCATTCATCTCTCATGTTTCCCCATGGGGAAGACACTGGGCTTTATGGCCACACCGATTTCTGCTGGCCTTGAACCATGAATTCACCCCAAATCCCAAATAAATATGATCTAAATATAATGATGCATTACCAATGCACAAAATATTGTCCACATGTCTAAGTGTGTGTGCATATACAACTAGTTTTAATATGCAAAAATATACCTCTTTTTCCATTTTGTGTGGGTCAACCGTTAACATAATGGGGTTGGAGTAGTAGTGGTACCCTCCCTCACATCGAATTATGTGTGTGTGTGCGTGTGTGTGAGCGAGAGTGATCGCACATGCATGAGCTAAATTGTGCGACACCCCTCCCCTACAACCACCATGCACACTCACACACACACACACACACGGTGCTGGTGGGTGGCTACATATATGCGCATATATTCACACTCACACACACTGATGTTGGTTGTCGCGTACACGGTTCAGGTAGGACCGTTTGGGGACGGCTGAGAAGAGAACGTGGTTTCCGTAGTAACCACCCCAGCTGCCCTCCTCCACCCCTCTCTCGCTTTCTTTCTCTCCTTCAGTCGTTCACTGGTGCCTGGTGATGTTGGTGTCCCCATCCATCTCTCTTTCTCTCTCCCACCCTCTTTCTTTCTTTCTTTTCCTGTATCTTCTTCTCTCTGGATATGGTTCCTTGAACTGCCAATGATAAAGGCTGGAGGCAAGCAAACGGAGTAGTCGATTTTTTTTTCTTTTTTTTTTTCTGGATGGGATCTTTCTCTTCCACTTGGAGGGATTTTTTGGGAGTATTTTAGGGAATTGGAAATCTTCTGTATTCTGAACGTTTATCTCAGTGTATTTGTGTGAGTGTGTATGTATGGTTGCTGTGGGGACGTGGCTGATGCTTGATAATGGCTCATGCAGCGTCTCAGATTAAGAAGAATAAAGATGTGGATATTAATGCACTGGAGGATGAAAAGGAAAAGAAGAGGAAGAGCAAGAAACAACTACGGGAACAAAAGAAAAAGGTACCAGGAATACACCCACACACATACATGTTATTACAGGGAGATTGATTGGGTTTGTGGGACGACAACATCTCGCCTGTTACTGCCAGTGAGTTTAAGCGTGTGTGTGTGTGTATGTGTGAGTGTGTTAAATCTGTGCTGCAGTGCCAAGGTTACACTTAACATTTACCGCTCGCCTTCACATAAACGCACACATATGTCCCATAAACAACCAGCCGTGATGTGTGTGTGTGTGTGTGTTTGTGTGTTCGTCCTCTTATGCGTTCAGGTTAAAAATGAGAGCATCACACTGCAGCATGTTCTGAGAGATTTTACTGTCCTCTGAAACGTGTGTGTGTGTGTGCATGCACACAGACACTCGTGTATTATACATCACATACTGATTTATTGATGTTTGTTCTGAAGAGTGATGGAATGAAGAATGCAGATGTGAACCGTGCTAACTGTCTATCATTTCATATTATAGAGACACAACACACATACACACAGCCTATATCCACCACACCCAGACAGATCTTCTTCAGCAGTATCTCTGCGATTCCTATTTGTTGTTTTGTGGCTGCTGTGTAATTTTAAACTGGAGTGTGTTTTGTGATGTGGTTTGTGACCTGAAGGATCCTTGTGTTAGCGATGAGTGGCTGCCTCCTGCCTCCTTTAACATGTGTCTTACCTGTGATCAACACACCGAGCTATGCTCACATCTGTTGACCTTTTCTGTTTTATGTGTGTGTGTGTGAGAAACAGAGTTTCACCCTCTGCTAATGTACCAGAATTTGTTACACCAACAAAGCATTGAAATACTGAAAAATTTAAAAGGTTTGAGAGAGAGAATTGACATTCGACAATATCAATGTATTTTTTTATTTAAAATTATTGTTAGACCAGTTTGTTTTATTTTATGTGAAGTATTTTTTTTCTTTTGTTGGTTTAAGTTTTCATTGTATTTAATTTGACTATTTTCATAATCATTACTGACACCCTACTATTTTTTATTTTCTTACAGTATATTTTATTATTTTATTTTATTTAATTTTATCTTTTCCATTACCATTGCTATCACTATTTATTTATTCTTTCTTTCTTTCTTTCTTTCTTTCTTTCTTTCTTTCTTTCTTTCTTTCTTTCTTTCTTTCTTTCTTTCTTTCTTTCTTTCTTTCTTTCTTTCTTTCTTTCTTTTGGTCTTTTTCTATTGATGCTTTGGCAAAATTGTATGCAAACAGCCATGCCAATCAAATACATTGAAAGATAAATTATGAGAGAAAGATAGTGTTTTATAGATAATAATACATAATAACATTGGAAAAAGGAATTTTATCTCATCTTATTTTCTAGAATTAAGAATGTATCAGGAGGTTGAGTGATGAAATGAAAGTATGAGAGAAAATAGAGGACAGTGTTTCTCTATACGTATGATTGAAAAACAGAGAGACATCATAAAGATGGATGTTAATCTGTGTCGCACTCTTGCATAGAGGAGGTAATTGCCTTGGCATTGTGGGACAGACACACACATGTGCTTTTTCACACACACACAGACACACACGCACGCACACACACACACACACACAAGTACATCACATGCATCTAATAGGAGAGCAATTAGGAAGTCTAGTTTGCCAAAGATAGTTGTTTTTTTTATGTGGGGTTCTGGATGGTTATTTTGTCTGCTTATACAATCAGGGTATCCCAGTACCTCTACTATAAAACATTCAGTGGTAATACCATGCTTTTTTGGATATGTACTGTATCATGGCAATACCCAAAATTGGCAACCAAATGTGTAATGATTGAAGAATTGACCATTGAAAGACCCATTGAGCAAGCTTTAATTTTAATATTCAAGAACATGTGTCACCCTCGGTGTCTATGGTGGATGTGGCCCTGGTAATACCATGGTGTATGAATATGGTATTATCATTTAGTACAGTAGTATATATCAAATTGATTCACTTTTATTCCTCATAGAGTGGGATTCTCTGTTTATTTCAGATCTCATGTTTTAAAGCGGTGTCACACAACGTAGATTTCTGCATCCCAGGTTATGCTGAGGGTTGCCGTGGGAACAGGGAACATCTGTTGTGCTTTGGGAGTCAGGCCGTCTGAGTGTCACTGACCTGATCTCAGATCAGTCCACAGGGTGTTGTTGTGAAAGGCCTCATCTCTCAGGGGTCAAAGTTGGTGTACATTTCACAAAGTGCTATAACAACTTGCATGTGCATGCCTGAATTATTATTATTTTTTATTCAGGTGTCTGTTTAGAATGACTTGAAACAACAATCTGTTACATGAAGGTGTCGCTGTGGTCTTAGAACTTCATCCTCCTCTTTGAACGCGTCTTCATCTTATATTACAGAAATGGACAGAGATAGTGAATGTAAAATAACAGAGAGAGGTAGAGGCAGAGATACCAGCTGATTGCCATTGGCAGAGGTCATATGAAGGTTAGATGTTATACTTGTGTGCTCCGGGACAGTGAATCCTGATATAGAACTCACTCATGAAGAAGTGAAGCTGCTGGATCCTCCAGGACATTTGAATCAAGTTTGAGCTCAATTCACTGACCAGTTGTTGATATTCACAATTGTCTTTGAGCAGATGATCATTGAGAAAAGTTCAGTTTAAGAGATGGGGCATTCCTTCTGTTAGGGGAAGAACAGATAACAGAGGGCAATAGATAAAGATAATTTCTTTTTTACTTTTTTGTTTCAGCTGAAAAATATCAGCTTACAGTTCAAATCTAAAAAATATAGTTCATATAGTTCATTTACATTGCGTCTTCTTTGATTAAACTTCATAATACATGTTTTGTTATTTCTCTTAGATCATATACATTGCACAGGAAAAGGAAAAAAGTTGCTGTATGGATTTTAATAAGCAAATGCTTTAGAGTCTATGATTGGATCATTATTGCTGTGTTTATTATGTTTCTAGCATGTAATATACTGGCAACAGTTCTTCTAACACTAATTGATGGAGTGTGTAGTTTTTCATTTCTTAAACAAAAATGTAGGCATCTCATTTGCATTTAAAGGGACAGGCTTGTGAAAATGGCATTATACCTCCCCTTTTAAGAGTGCATACATTTTTGTTCAATGCCTGCACCCACTTTAGCTATAGGGCATCTGTGACCATTTTAAGAGAAAAAAACCTGCACAATTTTTTTTATTTTTTTTGTGTAGTCAAAAAGAACTTATGAAATAAAATGTCAGTCATTTTAACGCCTAAACAAAGTTTGATATTATTACTTTCATTTTATATCTTTCTAACTTTATAAAGATGCCTGTATATCATGAGATTAATCATGTTTAATTAATCAGTTAAATTTTTTTTTTGCATAATAGGATTATATTATTGTAAATGTATATGTTTAAAAACATAGTTAATTAAAATTTTTTTACAAATTGTTTACATTTTCTGAAAAATTATCTAAACAAGTTTCTGTATCTTTTTATTAATAGTTGTTAACTATTTTCATTGATCTTGTCATGGCTGGAACAGACTGGGTTTTTGTGAATAGTAAAAATAATGTAAGAGTTTCATATGCATTGTGTGTGTGTGTGCATATGCTGTATATATATATATATATATATATATATATATATGTATGTGTGTGTGTGTGTGTGTGTGTGTGTGTATGTATGTGTGTGTATATATATAATGTTTTGTGAAAGATTATCAAAACAATTTTCTTTTATAATTAACAGCTGTTAACTGTATTTTTTGGTACAGACTGTATTTTCTAATGATGCAATTACTATATATATATTTTTTTTTTCAGTGGTAAAAACTAAATGAATGAAAAACTGCACTGGGCAGTGAGAGGTCAGAGGAGTTAAATACTTTTTTGGGGTTTGTCCCTGGTGAGTACTCATGCCTTGTGGAGCCCCTACAGCAGAATATACAGTCACGTATGTGCATGTGGCAGGACAGTGTGATGAATGAGCTTCGCTCCACTCCATTAATGAGAGAAGCCGTGTAATAGTGTCTCTCTCTCTCTCGCTCACACACACAAACATGAAGAAGGAATGGTGTGGGGGAGGGGAAGGGGGTGATAGAGAGCAGCGCATGAGAGAGACACACACATCGAGGGGGAGATGAAGAGGGTGATTTTGTTGGAGAGGTGGAGAAGGGCCCGTTATCCATCTATTCAGATGCTTTGTTCTTCTCTGTGATCATGTGATCATCAATTATGGCCTAGATCACTGTGTCTTTCACACCCTCTTTCTCCCTCTCTCACGCTTTGTTACCATATATGCTTGCCTGTAAATGCAAGTGTGTGTTGCAGTATTCAGGCATTTCAGGATGTACTATGTCTGTCGCAGTTATAAGATTGTTTTTCATTCGTTTAAAGCAGATCCACATCAACAAATAACTGCATTTGTGATTGTAATTGAGAGGTGGATAGTGCCAGGACTTTTTGTCTATTATTCATTCAGTGAAACATGAGTAGCAGATGTTTAAGTTGTCCAGGGTAGGAGAGAACAGGTGTAAACAAGTATATTTATGGTAATAATCGTGTGTGTGTGTGTGTGTGTTTGCTTACATTGTGGGTACCAAATGTATCCACATGGACAGTAAAAATTGACGTTCCAATGAGGAAAATGGCTTAATTGCAGAAATGTTTGTGTGAGGGTATGTCTATTGGATAGAAGTCAACAGAAATCCATGGGTCAGTGGGCTTTTATGAAAATGGGCTTTATATTTTTCTATAAAGCTATAAACAACATATTTTACATTTGTATCACTTGACATTTCCTCAAGTGTTTGTGTTGGTCTATGAGCTGTATCAGTTGTCTGTTAAAGGTTGATACATGCTTGAGGCTCCATATAGAGCGTCAGTTCCCAGCTGAGAACACTGTGTGTCAGAGGACACATCACACACTCATGCACAACCGTACCTCCTTACTTACAGCCATATTTCCTCAAGAGTCAAATGTAAAATACAAATGAAAATGAGAAAAAAATATATTGAATAGAAAACAGTTTTTTTAATTTGTTATAATATATTACTGTTTTTACTGTATTTTTGATCAAATTAATGCAGTCTTTTGAATGGTAGTGTATATAATTTAACGGATTTGACTTTTTGCGCTGTAAAAGGTTTTACTCCTAAAGAAGTGATTTGTACTTTAAAAAAATATTAAAATAATGTACATATGAGATAAGACAGTCAGTAGTCTAGAAAAAGTTTGGGAGCTGCCATGTTGAGATTAGGGATGTAACGGAATTAAAAATATCACGATTATAGTGACCAAAATTATCACGATCATCAATATTATCACGGTTTTGTTAAAAATAGATGAAAATGTTCAAAAAGAACAGATATGCACTCTTAAAACATTTCAACAAGTTTTATATTTGGAAATCATCAAACCACAAATAAAATTAGCAGTTCTATGCACTTTTTTTTAAGCATACACATAAAATGATATGTCCGTCGTCAACAGTGCACCGCGGACGCACTCTCTCGTTTCATTAAAATGCTATTATAAATGAGGTTAGTGGATAATTCAGATAATAAATTTGGATAAATTTTGTTATTTTAATGAAAATTTCCACATTGCTCTTTGTATTGTTATAAAATACATTGATGAAAAACAAATTGATTTATTTACATATACTATAAAATGAAAATACAGTTATTTTAAATGTATAGCGCAGCTTTTTCATGAGGGAACAAAATTTGATAGATACGCATCTAGCTGAGGTAAATTAAACGCAATACTCACGTATCCTTGCTCGATAAAGAATGAGACGACACAACGCTGTAACAACCTTCACCACACAACGTAGTTATAGCAACCTTTTTGCCCATGTTGTTAAAACGTTGTTAGAAGGTTGGGTACGTTGTGCCAACGTTCTGTGTTTGCTGGGTTTCCATTCACTTTAACGACTTAAATATCCATTTGTACCTCACATGAAGCTATCAAATGGCTTCAGAAGTCTTGGAATATAGTGAACAAAAACAATATAGCTTTACAATATTTTGTATATCTTTAGTGGGACTTAACAATAACAAAGAATAGTACATACAATATCGGACATCTCTGAGAAAATGCAGCCGCGCAGGAGGATTTTGGGGGATTTTTGGGGCTTTCCGCCATGTCTTCTTGTACACAAAAACAACGTTGCATGCTGTGGCTGTCAGACTGATGCTGCCTGGACAGGATTCACTGCGAGTTTTCAAAATCGCGATAATCGAACACGGTTTCCGTGATAATTAAATTTTAAACGATAATACTAACCGTGAGGACATTTTATCGTGGTATATCGTGAAACCGGTAAGCGTTCCATCCCTAGTTGAGATCACACTGACTAGGCAGATACTTTCTGTGTACTGTACAGTGTGTTTGCCTGGCTGCTAATGCATCCCAGTTTTTTTTTTTACAGTAACAAAAAAGTACCTATATATTGATGTATTAAAAAGCACACATAAAAAGCTGTTCAGGAACTTGGAACACTACTGAGTGTTGATTCAAACTATCATTGGAATCAAACAAACAGATTCACTAAATGAGTGCTAGTTAATAGATGTTTCAGACTTTCAAATAGTGCAGAAACTCAGTCATGAGTTTTTAATTGAACAAAGTCTTTTGTTACATTATTCATAATTTAAAAGGCTGATGTGATAATTCTTTCTTTCTTTCTTTCTTTCTTTTGCTCTTTCTTTCTTTCTTTTGTTCGTTCTTTTATACTTCATGTCTTTCTCTGTGACGCATTATTCAGGAAATTCCCACATTTCCATTTTCGAATTATATCCAGCTACTGTTAATTCTTATGTCATGTTCAATATAGATCATATTAAGGGTGTATGACATGAAGCTGTGTGTCTGTGAGTGAGTGAGTGAGTGAGTGAGTGAGTGAGTGAGTGAGTGAGTGAGTGAGTGAGTGAGTGAGTGAGTGAGTGATTTCTTAAAAGATGTGTGCGTGTGAGAATCATGTGATCAGAAATTAGGTTGCCCTTCTCACAGTATATTATAGCTTCTAGTCAACACCATGAAAGTCTCCCTGTGTGAGTGAGCGTTTGTATTTGAGTAGTCAACATGCTTACACAACATGTTTGTAAGTGAGTTCACTGCTAACCTTAGAAATATGTTCTTCAGTTTATATGTCTGTAGGGGTGGAGTACCTTTGTATGTATACTAACACTCCATGTTATGTTAATGATCTGTCTGCTTTCTTTAGTATACGTACAGTACCATTCAAAAGTTAAGGGTTGGTTTTGAAAGAAGTATTTTATGCTCAACAAGGCTGCATTTATTTAATCAAAAATACAGTAAAAACAGTAATATTGTGTAAAATAATAGAACTGAACATTTCTGTTTTCTATAATATATAATTATACATTATAGATATATATAATATAATCTATATTAATATATGCTCAAGGGACATTTCTTATTATTATGGTCTACAATTTTTAGAAGTTGTCTGCTTCAGAGATAAAATGTGTTATTTATTGTGTATTTTGTTGTGCTGAATTCAAATATGACAATTAAAACAACTGAATGGCTACTGTTTCCAAGATATTTAAGTTTTTACATTTTAAGCCTGTGTATTGTGTAGATATTACTTTTCACCTGTCCTGTTTGTGTAACACTTTAAAAACCAGCAAAATGGTTATATGTATCAAATTTATTATGAAACAAAAGGCAAAAAACTGGCTTGTCTCTTGTATTCATTAAATGGAGCATCTCTTGTCACTGTCCAGCAATAGTCTGCAAGCATTGATGGGCTCCATTTGCTCCATTTGAAGTTATCTGCACTGCTCATATAAGTATGAGGCATCTCTGCTCACTGGCTATACAGAAATGTCCCTTTGCAAAATCAAAGCCCTGCAGAGTTTAGCTTTAACCCAAATGAAAAAACACCTGATCAATCTCATCAAGTCCGCAGGTTTATTTGAAAACTACAGGTGTGTGTGTTGGAGCAGGTTGGAACTAAACTCTGCAGGGCTGCACTGTAAAAAATAAAAACGGAAAATGTACTGGTAATTTTCTACCAGGATATTATCCAGTAATTTTATGGAATTTTCTGTTAATCCTTAAAACACAACCCTAATGCAAAGCGTAATTCAAAATACAGGTAAAACACCTGTAAAATACCAATACGGAAAAGTACTGTCCAAATTAGGGGTGGGAATCTTCAGGCATCTCATGATCCAATCCGATTCCGATTCTGGGAGTCACGATCCGATACCAAAACAATTCTTGATCTACTTTTTACCGACTTGAAAATCATAAAATCATATCTTTTTGAATTATATATATATATATATATATATATATATATATATATATATATATATATATATATATATATATATATATATTTTTTTTTTTTTTTTTTTTTTTAAGTACTTAATTTAAAAAATTACAAATTTAAACATTTGATTGTTAAAAATAACTAATATACTTCAAAACATAAATTTTTGCGTTCTTTTATACTTTTCTTTATACTTTTCTACTTTCTCTGTGACGCATTATTCAGGAAATTCCCACATTTCCATTTTGGAATTATATCCAGCTGTTAATTCTTATGTCATGTTCAATATAGATAATATTAAGGATGTATTGCAAATGTAAACATTTGTTTGTTAAAAATAACTAATATACTTCAAAACATAAAACATATTTGACTGGATCTATGAATAAATCTATGAATAATTCTTTGTTCCTCTTAATTATTTCCTACTTGCTTTTAAGTCATTTCTGGTTTAAATTGAGATCCCTTCCCTTATTACTGACTTTTCCTCCGCCATTCAGTCAAAAATAAAAAGTTTAAAGTACAGCATTTATTTGAAATAGAAATCGATTTCTTTCAGAAAATCACGACAGATTGTTACTGTAAATATTTCTCTTGCTCTTTCTGTCAATCTTATTGTGTTCATTCTCTCTGCACTTTAATTCTTTTAAGAACACTTTTGCTTCTATCCTGTAAATGCCAGTCAAAGGTACTCTGTCTGATAATGGTCTATTACCCAGCAGCTCTCTATTGATCGTGTTCAGAGTGTTGTTATATCAGCTCTGGTACATTCTCAGGGCAGCAGCCAGACTGTCTGCCCTTATAAAACTCCTTTACTGTAAACTCAACAGAGATGCGTGTGTCTTTGAAAGGTTATATATCTTTTTAAAGTTTTATGGTGAGCTGGCAGGTCCTCATAGCTTTAAGTTGTTTGATATAACTTGTAATGTCAATATAACAAGTTCTGGTTTGGTTTAAATTTAAACAATTTAGGTAACACTTAACAAGAATGTCTAATTTGTTCATAAAAATGTTGCAATTGTTCATTGTTTATTCATGCTATTTCAAAGTTATCAAAGTTGTTTCACGAGCTCCGCGGTAGACTTCTACTTGACAGTCAAAGCATCATTACGTCATGAAAGCGTGGACTCGGAATGGTTTTCGTGAGAAATTTCTTACAAACTTCACTTTCCCATGCGTGTCTCGTCATATCTGTAAAATAAGAAAAGTTTCTCCGGCTACTTTGATGCGTGTGTGGTGTGGGAGTGCCATAGGTTTGTTGTTACAACGTCTGAAAAAGGTTGACATGTAGCACATTACTTCTCAAACCTCTGGGGAATCACTTGCTTAAAAAAAAAAAGCCAAACAGAGGAGAGTCTGCTGGCAAAAAGAGAACGTGACAGAGCTCATAATAAAACAAGAATCAACATTGGCTTGGTGTGTCAGAGATGCTGAGAACTGAGGGATTTGAAATGTTGTAAAAGTGACGCAGAGATGGCGTTTTTATTATTCAGCGGGTGAGTAAGGTATTTTACTGAACAGATAAATTGCCATATGCAGCATTCTAACAGAGTTCACTGTAAAGCATTGAAGGGTCATTTCATTATGGGTTGTTGAAGCGCTGTGCTGGATTTATTTTCAAGAGAGATTAATGCATATAGCTTCAGTACCATCTTCAGGTAATGCTTGAGATCCTTTCCATCTAAACTGGTTATCTCTTAAAGGCAGAGTATGTAAGTTTCGCCACTAGAGGTCGCTTATTCAAAACAAAATGAGCATGGAATCATGGGAGTTGTCGTCTTCACCTCCACAGCCGATGGAAAGCAATCCGAAGGGACTCAGGCAGAAATCAAGTTCATGAGTGAGCTAATGTATTAAAGTTTCATTAACGTTATTGTGTGGTGTGAAGCAAAGCGTTCATTCAATGGCTGCTATGAGACACTTGTTGCACATTGTAGTAAGCCTGATCGATTTCTGATTATGCTATATTAGCCACTTCACAAAGTTGTGTTGTCTCTGAGGCACGGTACAAGCATGTTATTCGCTGTAAATCAAGAAAAGGAGAGATTCAAACAATAAGACTAACGGGATTGTGCTATATAACAATGAATCGTTTTCTGTCAATAAAACATATAATATTAAAGTATCTTTGGTGTTTCCATGGTTTCTATGGAAGTAAAACTGGAAATCAAGGGTAGCGTGGATATGGCGTCATTGAAAGTCGACGCAATGACTTGGGCTGTTACACTGGTTAAAATAGCTGATTACTCTGGATTTAAACATTGTTGGAAACATTTAAGATAATGCAAGTACACTAGTCAACAAAATATATAGCACTGTTTTAGTGTTTTTGGGATATTTTAATCCAACAATCTTATCTTACATATTGTGCCTTTATTGTGCTGATACCATATCCTTGTTTTACTGTTTGTTTTGTTTGGTTCTACGTTACTGTGCTTTTATTTATTTTCTTTTTCTTGGATAGCTCTGCTATGTTGAAATGTGCTTTATAAATAAAATTTTCTTACTTACTTACTTTAAGCCTATTAGTAAATGTTTTATGAGCAGTAGGATAATCTCTCTCTCTCTTTTAGTTATGAGAATGAACCAAAACAATATACAACAAAAACAATGTTCTTCCGCAAAATGCATGCAGTTTTGTTTTTTAACCGCTAAAGGGATCAAAAGTTACATAGTACTTTAATAAATGGTATCTTTATTGTAAAGTGTTTCCACAATTTAATAATTTTAATTGATGATTTTATATATATATAAAATATAGATCTATATAGAAAATATAGATATATATAGATCTGCATCATCTCTTGCATGCAATAATTTAGACTTGTCCCTCAGTTCATTAACACAAAGGAAAAATGTGTGTCATTCAATTCAGGCTTTGCAGAACGACCATTAGCTTAAGGAGGAAAGCG
The DNA here is from genome assembly GCF_949319135.1 of Squalius cephalus. Classification (NCBI taxonomy): domain Eukaryota; kingdom Metazoa; phylum Chordata; class Actinopteri; order Cypriniformes; family Leuciscidae; genus Squalius; species Squalius cephalus. The sequence goes on along the minus strand of NC_137141.1, from coordinate 18,118,057 downwards.
AGTGACTGATGCAATATCTTGGCTCATGGTCTTCAAACAGCATGTGTGTACATTTGAGATATTTTGAGGTGTGTGTGTGTATGTGTTTGGGGGTGTTTGAGGGCACAGGGGGGAGTAATACAGGCAGATGGCCTTTCCCTCCTCTCTCATCTGCTACAGTCTGGGTGCCAGATAATATCTCACACACACACACTTCTAAATGGAGGAGTGTGTGACAGTCATTCATCGAGCATGTGCACAGATTTGATCCTGTATTCTGCATTAGAATATGTTAGAAGCGGAGCATGTGGTTACTTATCTTTAAGTAAAGGGCATGAAACATTTATATCTCAAGGTTCTCATGGATTTCTGTCATAGCATTTGGTTAAATCCTGGCACACAAACATACTCTGATTCAGCTGAACATTTTTATTTTTTTATTTTTGTCTGGTTGGGGCTAGGTTTTACTTGGCATCAGTCATTACTCCAGTCTTCAGTAACACATGATCCTTAACAAATCATTTTAATATACAGAAACTTTTCTAATCATTATCAATTTTGAAAACGATTGTGCTGCTAAGTATTTTTGTGGAAACCGCAATTCATTTTGTTCAGGATTCTTCGGTGAATAGAAAGTTTAGAAATAGAAAGAACAGAATTTATTTGATGTTATGAATTCTGTCAGTTTATTTGATCAAATTAAAAGCATTGCTGAAAAAGTATTTCTTCTTTTGCAATAATTTTTTATGTTTGTTTCGTATACAGTACTCCCTGTGGAAGTGGCTCTTATTTAAAATCAATATTACTGTGAGCATTCAATCATGGCTATTGAATGTTGTACAGTGTTTCTGGACTTTTTGTGACACTTTGGACACTGTTTGTCTCTCAGTAGAAAACTAATATCATACACGACTTGGAGAAGTTTCACACACTCTCTTGCTCTCTCATTCTCACTTGCATCCTCCATCTCTTATTGTCTCACTAATTCACAAATAATTAAACACACCCACATTACATTACGGCCATGGTCTTGTCAACACTTAGTTCCTTTATTACTTTTCTTTAATCCAGATTTACAGTGTTTCATGATATCTCAAGATACTTGTAAGCCTGTGGAGCCTTTTTACCTCCATACTTTTTGTGTCTTCACTGCTCACTCAGTTAGCCTCTCTCTTTTCTCTCTGTCCTAATGACGGGGGTTGGGATTATCCTTCTCACCTGACTTTAAATTCCCAGTGTAATTATAATCCATGAATCGAGCTAATCTCAGTCCCACAGCTGGATGGACATCTCCAGTTCTCCTCAACAGTTGTTGGGATGGCACTGAAAATTACACTCTGTATGTATTATTAAGAATATCTGTAATGTATGATCTATAGCATACCACTAAAGCAATTATAATTAATTCCAGATGAAGTATAAATGAAATATCTATAAAAAACCCTGATAGAACCAGACTATTATTAATTATGTGGCAGTGGTAATGTTTGTGTTTTGGATAGCTGTTGAGTTTAGAAAGTATAGACTATTCTAGACAATATTTTCTGAACACAATTACAACAGACTTAAGTAAGAAAGATGTGTGCATGTGTACAATATTGCATCCCGCATCTGCAGGCTGTCTGCACCTGGGTGCTGAGGCCACACACACACACACTTTTTCAGAAAATTAGTTTTAACATTTTACTTCTCACTGTGTGTGTGTGTGTCAGATATGGTTTTATGGAGGATGGTTGGGGTCTGTAATGATAAATTCCTTGTAGAAGCATGATTCTGGGTCACACACTGCTGTTCTGCCTCCAGAGACCCACAGACACACACACTCGCAAGTTCATGCATGCCGGCACACATTAACTGCTGCCCCTCAGAGAGAACAGGAGAGAGTTTAAAGCACTTCCAGCTGCCCGAACTCACATGAACTATTCAGTACATCTCTGATTGACTCATTAATTGACTGATTTGTTGATTGGCTGATTGTAGACTTGCTAAATTAGTTCATTAATAATAATAATCATTAATAATAATAATAATTATAATAATATTGTAAATTGACAATACATAATCTGTGGAGGTTATATAAATCTTATTATTATTATCACCAAGTGTCATAAATTGTGCGTTGCTGTCACGATATATCAGTTGTGTTTGTTAGTTTAGTTTTCATGGACTTTTAGTTTGTTCTCATTCATCACATGCGTCCCTTTGTTTGAGTTTTCCCGCCACTCATCTGTTTCCATGGACACTAATCCTCATCACAGCTGTTCGTTGTTTAGTTCATCTCCATGTATATATTAGTTCCTCATTTTCACTCAGTGTTGGTCTGGTCTACGTTTAAGTTAGCGTGTGTAGTTGCGTCAGTCTGAACATTATGTGAATTACTTTGTGGATTTTTATTAAAGTCTGTGTTTTGAATCATCATCATCGTTGTCGTCGTCACTGTCACTGTCATCATCGTCATTGTTATCTTCTTCGTGTATTCCAGCACCCTTGCTGACCGCTGCCAGGCTTAAAGTCAACCTGAACTGTCATTTGTAACCTTTTTTATTTGTGTGATTTTACATAATTGTGACAATTCTGACTTTTTTTTTTAGTTTATACCTCACAATTCTGAGAAGAAAAATCTGAATTGTAAGATTTAAACTCGATATTCTGCCTTTTTTCCCCTCAGAATTGCTACTTTATATCCAGCAATTGACTTTTCTTTTCTTTTTTTAGTTGTGATATAAATTCACATAATAACTTATGAGATTTGAACTCACAATTGTGAGAAAAAAGTCAGAATTGTGAGATTTTGCCCCCTATGAACTGCATATGTGAATATTATGTAGACCTATTGTTTACATCAAATTCATGCATTAATAGAAGGGTAATCGTCACAGGTTTCATCAGTCCAGTATATCTATTTAATGGCTTGCAACCATAAGCGTCTGCATTTAGCTTCAAAGGGCGTCTTTTTGACGATGGTATGCTGTAAAAATGAAGACCTTTTTTTTGCATTCCGATTCTGACATCCAAAGACATTTTTTCTCTTATTCCATGCATCTTGCCCATTATCCTCCACTTGTTACCACTGTTTTTCCGCCACCTCGATATGCACATAGCTGTAAGTGATGTAGATGTGCTCCCAAATGGTATATTTTTCTTATGTTTGATTTAAGATTACGCTGATTTGTTTGGAATAACTTGCTCTGATTAATCATTCACAATACGACCTGTACCATGCATTAGGAAAGTAAATAGGGTCAATAGGTTTTGATTTCATGTGTACTTTAACATTTTGCCATTTCAAATGTAACAAACAGGACAATAGATGTGATTGTCTATCTGTTTCTGTTAGGTAGAGTCAGTAGTATTGAATCTCTCCACTAGGGTCCAGTGTGAGTCTGGATATCAGGCACATTCTGGTGATGTCATCTGTGCCTGACATAGACCTTTCCCTAACATGCCTCTGCTTTACATGTAAAAAGATTGTTGCAGATGGGCATTACATTTCACATTTTCAGCAAACACAGTGAACACTCACAAACAACATCAGCACTAATAACAAACAGACATCCAGACACAGTACTGACAGCCTGACACATCACTCACTTACAAACTGAGTGAAAATGCATACTTAAATATTGTATTGCTACATCCAGTCTGTGTTGGCATTTCGTCATGTAGGAGCGAAGCTCATTTATCTTTCTAGAATGTATAATGATGCCCTATTTCTGAAAGCGTGGAAATCCTCCAGTGCCCATGGGTTTAAAGCAGGTGTAGCCCTTGTGAATACCTCTGTGTCTGACTGTATTTGAGAGAGAGAATGATGACTCTCATACACTCTCCGTGATTGGCTGATGAGGTGGAGGTCATTGAGGGAAACCATCACCACGGTTACCGAACATCTTGAGCTCCTTCAGATCACATTCTCTTTCCCCTCCTCCTCTGTTGCCATAGCAACGCCACCATCCCAGAACGAGGAGACCTGTGATGCACCCCAAAGCATCATGGGATGCCTCTCTGCATAATCAAAGTGTGTGTGTGTGTGTGTGTGCCTGTATGTTCAGGTGCATGTCTACTGTATGTCTACATGTTTTACTGAGAGAATTCCATGAAACATGAAACATGAAGCAACAGCGTACATAAATAATCACTGCAAAAACTAAAAAAACAAAAGTGTTGCAGATGTGGTGTGTAACATGTGGTGTGTTGGAAATATGTCTAAAGAGTATTTGAGGGGTTTACAGAAGTAGTTATTAAATGTCCACAAAGCCTTTCAAAAGCATGTCCATGTTTCACACCCAAAATCAAAAGAAAAGAACAAGAAATATATTTTTTTGCATAACATGATGTATGTTTTTAGTACTATTAAGATTTTTAGTTTTCATTACTCTAATGCAAAATCATTTTATTAATATAAATAATAAATAGATCACTAAAATATTTATATTATAAAATTGATAAAAATACAGTAAAAACAGTAATACTGTGAAATATTATTACAATTTAAAATAACTCTTTTCTATTTGAAGATATTTTAAAATGTATATTTGTTTTAATTCTGTATATTTATATCATTTTTAAATTAATACTATTATTTAAATTTGCATTTAAAATATCCATACATCATGGTAGCATTTCTTATACATTAATTTATGCTATTTCTTTGTACAATTTTTTAATTATCATTGAGAATGTTTTTATGAGATTCACCTTAAAAAAAAAAAGTTTGTTGTTAAAGTAATTCACTACTATTTTTAAATATATAAATATAATATATATAATAAAAATCTCTTGATGCAAGCTTTACAATTTATGTGGTTAAATCTCAATAATGAACAAATGCAAGAGTAAAATATTTTTTTGTTGTAAAATCAAATTGTCAATGCCGGTTAGCTCTCCATATGTTCACACAGTATGTGTCTGTCTAACACACAGCTCTAGGCCACTCCCCTTTTCCATAAACACATACTGATAATACACGGAAAATAACAAACAACCAACGGTACATTCAACAGAACAGTATATTCAAACAGACACTAAGATACACACAGTGCAAGCACAGTATGTAAACAACTCTGTATAATGTGTGACACGCTTCATCCCTTTGTCAGAGGTACAGCTGGGGTGCGTGTTTACATGATGGTGCGGTGGCCCTAATACTGGGGGGAAATGCCCCCTAATCCTTTTTTAAGCTGCACCATGAACCCAGCATTCAGCCTAATAGACCGACCCCCAGCAGTCCTAAACACACACGCTCTTTTTATTCAAAAAGGGAGTAGATAAGCATTCAGACAATACAAACCAGGCACATAAGGGTTTGCAGGGAGGGGGAGACTGCAGAATGGAGGGAAAGGGAGTCTGCCATAGTCCTATTTGCAAATGCATTAGAATCAGCTGCTATATTTGGACCCCCTTAACACCTCATATCACTATTCAAAAGACCCCCACCCTCTGTGTTCTGTGTGTATGACAGAAAAAGATAGAGAGAGAATCAGAGAGGTAGTGGGAAAGAACATAAAACATGATATTTTGTCTGTGCTGAATGAAGATTGGAGCTGGTGCCCATTGGATAAATAGAAAGAGGGAGATCGTTTTGGACAGGATTGTGAACAGTCAAAGAAAACCGAGAAGTCGATTTTCTTTGACGCAGAAGGAGAGGTCAAGTTGTATAAGAGAAAGGAAGAACAGAGCAGGTTGGATTCAAAGTGACTTTGTATTTATTTTACTGTAGTACCGGAGAGCTTTGTATCCTTGAATCCGTACCCACACACACGTCAGGTGGAAGTGTGTCTTTGAGCATCCTGCTGCCAGGGCATTTTTTACACATCACATGACTGAATGGCACCTTGCTGGCCGCAGAGCTAAAGAAGTAAGTGATCGGGTTTCTGTGGGACTGCAGGAAAAATGGCGGTGGAAGAGGCTGCTGACTATTTTTCCTCCGTAAGTACTCTACAAATATGACTGGGAATGGTTGGGAAGTATGTGTTGATTTAAATAGGTCTGTTGGGAATGGTTGGGAAAATGTAAGATTTGTTGGTTGGGGATGCTTGGGTCATTGTGTAAGAGACCCTGAAATGCTCTTGCTCTTTATCTGCTACACCTTGAGTCAGATTTTGTTTTTCAAACATTTTATTCACATATTTCTTGAATACATGATATATTTGACACCTTTGGTCATTTTAAACTCTCTGCTAGACCCTCTGCAGTTTAAATGGCGCAAAGTCTTCTCTGTTGGTCTTGCTGGGCTCAGATTTCCAGATTTTGTTTGCAGAATCCTGCAGAGCTGAATGTCCTCACAGATATTAGAGAATAACTGTTTGTTTGGAGAGTGGCTCTTTTGTCTGTTGAGTTGTATCACATGCAAAAATAATATCTGCTTTATGTTTGTTAGTGTTAGTGTCGACATTCATGTTGGTCAGGCGCTCCAACTCTACCTTTGCTCTAGTGCTTTTTTACTGACCTTGATCGGGTGTGCATGCATGGTAATATAAGCAGAGTGATTGCCGTGCTCACTACTGTTCTAGACCACTTTATCTATGTCATTTACCTAACAAAGCTTATACTGTACATTCATGACTGAATGTTTCTACCTCTTTAAGCTGTTGTGACTGTGGGTCTTCAGTTTTATTGTGATGCTGAGGTTGGAAAGACATTGCAGTCCTGGATTTGAATCTATCTATCTATCTGTCTGTCTCTCTCTCTGTCGGTCGGTCGGTCATATTGGCCATTAATAAGATTTAGATCTCCATCTACTTCAGCAGTAATGAATAGTGATACATTGTCAAATATTTAACTCTTCAAGTTACTATTTCTTCCCCTTTAAGAGTCACTGTGTCCATGTAATGATAGTTTTTATTGTATTTTAGTTTCTTTTTCTTTTTTTTTAAACAAAGTAGTTGTATAGATTTTTGATATTGACTGTTATTTGTTATCAGCCATAATATGAAAATTATTATTGCCTTGGTATCGGTTTCTACATCGGTGCATCTGTACTTATAAACTTATAGTGTATATATGGTGAATATTTTGATTTTAAATTAAGAACAATGGATATGAATCAGTCACCAGTTGCTTTTAGGTATGTTTTAAAAATGGTTGAAGTGCGAATCAAAACGGACAGGCTGAAAAGGAGTGGAGGAGGGATTTTAAAACTAAACAATACCGGACAGCTTCACTTGTGGCCATTATGCCCGACCCAGATGGTCTAAACTGACCAACACCATTGCAAAACCAACCACAACTGGTCCGATCCAACTGTAAATCACAACATGTTTTGCATTGTTTGACTGTAGCTGCATATACTGATGCTGATGTTGTCTGTTCAAAGGACAGGCTTGTGTGTGTGTGTGTGTAGTCACCCTGTCTGCAGCCACACTGACGGGTAGCTTTGTTTTTTGCCAATCATGCAGTATTCGAGCTCACTGCTTATCTAGGAACTGAAGAGACACTGGGACAGAGAGGCAGAGACTGGGGTATTATTGGGTCAACTATTTAAATGCTCTCTTTCTCTTTTCTTTTATGAACAACAGCTGTACGGACATTAACATTTTGTTTTCATAAGCAGTGTCACATAATTTTAATCAGCTATGACCTTTTCTCTTCTTTCCTCATGTCTTCCTTTCAGTCCAGTATCTCTGATGTTTTAATAACAGCTGTACCCTAGAGAATGTCTTATGTAAGATGTGTCTTTTTGGTCACTGGGTGTGTGTTTGTGTGTCCGAAACTGTGTGTATGAGGTAGCACAGAGCGTTTCCACTGTACCGTGTGTGTACTGTACATGCATAAAGTGTTCACAGGATTTCCCACAATGAAATATTGATGCTTACTATTTTAAAACAGAGAGGCCTTTCACATTGAGATGAATTATACAACGGGAGCATTTGTAATGATTCAGAGCTCGACACTTGACACACAGGTTGCTAACACCAGTGTCACAGGGAAATATTATTTACTTTTAGTTTTGGTGTTGGGGGAAGTATATCAAAAACTGATCTTTGGTAAGTGCTCCATGTCTGTGCTTTACATTACAGTATAAACACCAAGAAACTGTAACATCAACCTGTAAATATAAAGAATTTTTTTTAGCATTTACAGAAAGCTACTTGTAAGACATGGCACCAGTTTTTCAAAGCGTAATCTTTACACAATGCCAATTCATGACTTGTGTGTGTGTGTGTCAACAGTAGGACAGGACTTTTTTTAAGTTTGCATTCAGTCATACATTTTTAGCTAGTTTCTCACAACCTCCCACTGTTTTACTTACTGAGAAAATATTTATCCTCTGTGGTGACTGAAGTATGTATGGTTTTGTGTAATACTAAAGTGACACAAAAGATGAAGGATCTGTTCTGATGGAGATAAATGTCTGAATGCTGTGGAAATTACCAAGGTCGAGTAAAGAGTGTGTTCATGTTATGAGTGTTAAGGTTATGTAAAGATTAGAGTCAAATGTTTTATGGATGTTGTTGGTGTTCTGTGATGCTACTTTGTAGGTTGTTTATGAATGTTTACATGTTTGTGCATTGTGTAAATGGCTTAAGATAGACTATGTTGTGTAGTGTTAATTTTCCTGTTTGTCCTTTATTGTAATGCAACAGACTTAAGCACTGGTTAGCAGGTTCGGCATTAGTTTACGCTTCAAAGTCTAAAGTTTAGGGTCAGTGCGATTCTTTTTATTTCTTTTCTTTTTTTCTTTTTGTTGTTGTTGTTGTTGTTGTTGTTGTTGTTGTTGTATGAAAGAGATTAATACTTTTAATCAAGGATACATTAAATTGATCAAAAGTGACAGTAAAATTATTTGTAACATTACTGAAAAGCAGCACAACTGTTTTCAACAGATAATAATAAATGTTTCTTGAGCAGCAAATCAGCATAATGGAATGATTTCTGAAGGATCATGTGAAACTGAAAACTAGAGTAATGATGCTGAAAATTCAGCTTTGCCATTACAAAAATAAATGACATTTTAAAACATTAAAATAAAAAACAGTTGTTTTATATTGTAATAATAGTGCAACAGAATGTATTTTCAAGTGTAACAGTAACAATATTACTGTTATTACTGTATTTTTTATCAAATAAAAGCAGCTTTGGTGAGCATAAAAGACTTCAAAAACATAAAAAAAGTCTTACGACCCCAAATGTTTGAACTTGTCACTGAGCAGCTTTTTTTATCCAAAGCTTTCATTAAACTTATAGTACTACAGAGATCCCATCGGAGTAATGAAGGGTTAAGAGTCTTGCTCAAGGTCACTGTGATAACAGGATCTATTCAATTCCTATTCAATGGCACCTCGTTCCTCGGATTGACCCAAAAACACATATATTAGAAAATCAGATCTTATCCAATAGGACACCAGCACTCACATTATGTTCTTTGTGACTATATATATATATATATATAGTGGGTGTGGATGGGTGTTATTTTCCCAGACAGAATCCTCCAGGGAAGGAGTTATGGGTGACAAACTGGAAAAACTCATTAACTCAGAGATAAGAGGTGAAATCACAAAAAAAAAAAAACGCCACACGCATAAAATGTCCTTTCTCTCAGTCTTTTTTATTGTGTATGTGTGGGGCAGAATTAGTTTACCGTAAGCATTACCCTCTGAGCAAAGGCATCTCTTGCATGTGATTTTAATCCATCATTTCATACGGCACAGACTGTAAGTGTCTGATGATACAAGCGCGCACACACACACACAGGAAATGGAGGTTCTCCCAGCAGAATAGGTCGAATAAATGGCTAGCTAATGAGCTTAGAGTTCATTATGAACTGTGAATCTCACAAAAGAACACTGTTACAAAAACACATCTGTCATTTTCTGTGCAATATGTTGAGAGTTTTTGTCACTAGATGAATGTGAATAAATGATCATTTATCTCTGTGATATGCCAGGTCTCTTCTTGTCAAACTCATATGAGTTACTTTTGGAAAGTGAACCTTTCTTTCCAGACCTTCTTGCCAACCCACACACACACACACACACACACACACACACACACTGATGGTAGATATGGGGAGGAGTTTGTCCTGGGTTTAGTTAGAACTAAATATAGCTGCTCATTTAGAGGAATTCCCCATGTGTGTGTGTCTCTGAGATAAGCCTGTCATATTCTTTATAAAACAGAATGCGTGCTTATGTGTGAGTGAGGTAAACTCTACTGAAATTTTGCTGTGTGTCCTCTTCTGTCAACAGCAGTGTCCCTGAATCAAACTGAGGCTGACAAAAGAAGACACATTCACGAGGCACACGCATGCAAACACATCGTATTTTCTCGCCAAATCATGCACTCTTCCTCATATACGCCTGAGAAGAGAACTAATGCTGAGTGAGAGACTGAAAGATCAGAAGGAGAGTGGGCGGAAACCTGTGTCAGAATAATAGCTGTTATTTAGTGTTCTGTTCCGTATCCGTTGATGAGAGACCAGAGCTGTTTTTGGCTGGATTTTCAACAGGAACGCTGGGATATCAGCTTTGCGATAGACTGCCAATGGTTCTAGGTGTTCGGTGAAACTTTGATCCTTTGTCACGCTACAATCGTAGCTTCTCTGTAGGACGTTGACTTGTAAACAAAAGCTGATGTTTCCCTGGATGTGTGTATGTGTGTTTTTGGAGACAAATGGCACCGAGTAAAGATGGAGTTGGTATGAATTCATTTAATTTCAATGCATTTCAATGAGCTGAAAGCTGTAAATATGTTTGGTTTGTTCATTTGACCTCAGTTGCCCTGGATTTGACCTTTAACCCTGTCATCAGAATAATAAACTTCTGCATTTTCTCTCATCACTTGCAGCCGGACAGCAATGCCAGTTACCTGCGGGCAGCGAGGGCAGGGAACCTTGAGAAGGTCCTTGACTACCTGAAGACTGGTGTCGACATCAACATCTGTAATCAGGTATGAATTATTTCTGTCACTATATGACAGGATGTAACAATATCGTTATCATGACTAAGAATGATGATAGTAAATTGTCAAATTTCCAGCGTGACAAAATGTTATTTCCATAAGTGCTGTTTTGTGATGCTGTTGGATGTTTGTATTGTACATTTTTACTGTTAGAATACACAGATGGTGTTCTTTATGTCTATATGACGTAGATAGTTTTGAACATTTTTATTTAATTTTTATTCAGCAAGGATGCATTAAATTGATAAAGCGTTAAGCAGTATAGACATTTATAATGTTACAAAAGATTTCTGTTTCAAATAAATGCTGTTCTTTCTATTCATAAAATAATCCAGAAGATAATGTACAGTATCACAGTTTTCCACAAAAATATTAAGAAGCACAAATGTTTTCAACATTGATAATAATAAATGTTTATTGAGCACCAAATCAGCTTATTAGAATGATTTCTGAAGGATCATGTGACTGAAGACTGGAGTACTTGCAATATTTTACAATATTACTGTTTCTACTGAATTTTTTATCAAGTAAGTGCAGCCTTGGTTAGCATAAGAGACTTCTTTCAAAAACATAAAAAAAAAAGAAAATTGAATTTGGTGATATGAAGGATCTGAAAACAGAAAACTTTATGGATATTTAGGATTTGCGAGTCAAAGAAAGTCTTTCTGAATCCCTCACAACATTTTGCTTAGAGATCACTTAAGGAAAATGTCACAGCTTGATCTATATATATATATATATATATATATATATATATATATATATATATATATATATATATATATGTATATAGATCAAGCTGTGACCTATATATATATATATATATATATATATATATATATAATATATATATTTATGTATATATATATGGTCCAGGCTGGTTTGTATTGGAATGCTGCTGGTAACCATAACCATCCTGTTCACTAGGAAAACTTGCGTTGTGTGTTTCAGAATGGGTTGAATGCATTGCATCTGGCATCCAAAGAGGGGCATGTGGAGGTGGTGGCCGAGCTGCTCAAACTGGGTGCCGACGTAGATGCAGCAACCAAGGTCAGTTTGACAGACACACACACACACAGCTTGAGGAGATGTTTGTATCGGTGTTTGATATCACATGGTGTTTTCTGTGAGCATGTTCACACTGGGTATAAAAAGCCTCTAGTGCTGCATTCACTCTGCAGGAATGAAGTGTGTGTGTGGAGGTAATTTACAGGCCAGCGGAAACAACACCTCTCTGGCAAAGGGGACAGAATGCTGGTGGTGGGATACCAGTGGGACAAAACACCCCTTTGGATAGGGTGACACAAACAGGTGGTAGAGGATTAATCATGATATGCCACTCATTCTCTCTCGCTGTTGTTTCTCTATCTATTCTAATCCAGAAAGGAAACACGGCGCTGCACATCGCCTCACTGGCGGGACAGACGGATGTGGTGAGAGAGCTAGTGACCAATGGGGCCAGCGTCAATGCACAAAGCCAGGTACACACTTCATACTCCACAAACACACTTTTAAGTCTTTCCCCGCCATTGACGGTATTTTTCCTCATTTGTGAGATAACGCTACCATTGACGAAATGATCCGGCTTTCCATGTTTTCAGTGTTATACGGTAGGGGCGCTATTACGTGTCTTCTGAAAGAGTACAGAACATGCGGATCAAAACACAGGCGAAAAAGAAGCAGAAACAAGCGATAAAAGCATTGCTTTTGCACTTTGTAGTCTTTAAAAAAAACTTGATTTTCTCAACTTTTTGTTCAAAATGTTGCTTTTTTATGAAACTTACCCACATTAAAGTATTGATAAAAAAAAAAAAATACATAAAGCTAGAATAAAATTATTTGTTTTGTTTAAAAGCAGAGGCTCTGTTTTTTATTTTGATATATGAATATATTCATACTGCTAAGTATTCTGGGGGCCATGAAAGTTTTGTGAAAATGATCAAAAATGCTGGCGATGGATGGCAACTTTAAAATGTAAAAAAAAATTCTAGCAGGGAATGCATATGCACATGCACGTATCATTTAGTTGGATCAACCAGCTTTTCTGCTAGGCAGCGCACATACTCTCTCAATCTGTTGCTATTTTAGATGACCAGTCAATAAACACCCAAATATACACACATTCACACACACACATACACACACATTGCTTTGAACTTGAGCTCAGTAAGTTATGAAGGCCACCTACATTACTGGTGTGCCAGTAATAACAGGATTTCCTGCTCTGATCTCAACACAGTACATACAGATGTAAACACTCGAAAAAATATTCTGCAATTTTGTAGCATTTTATTTTTATAAATGCTACAGTTATGAAGTTAGTCAAGTTTTTTTTTTTAATGACAGTTGTTTTACCCTCTCTCTGACCTTTATAATGATCATGTTTTGCGGGGGAGTATGTCTACATGGTAGATTGAAATCTTTTTTGTTAAAGGAGCAAGGAAATTCCATTTTCCATCACATATTCCTTTTATTTTTAATCCAGTGCTATTAGAATTACACATATATGCATAAAATGACATGAAATTGATTTTTGAACTCACAGCAAAACTGCTAAGACATAGAATTGGTAAAACCTGATGATGAGGGCAGATTGTGTCTGTGTCCCTGCTTGATGCTCCATCATCACAAAGTATTGCTCTCTCTTTACCTGCACTGTCAGCATCTCTGTGTTGCCATGGGAACAGGGTCACTTAGGTTAAGGCAGGGGGGTGTAATGGGGTCTGTCCTCTCTGGGGAAATCTAAAAAAATATTAAAAATGACAGAGTTGCCATGGTAACCTGTATGTCTAGTTACAACATCAAGATACTGCTTATTAAGAAATTCGAAATAAAAATGTTCACTTCTGATTGATTTTTCTTCGCCGAGAGGAGGGGGTGGGTTGCTCAGCAGAGTGTAGATGGGGTAAACAGCGTGTCTATGAAACAATAAATTTTGTGCATTTCAATTAGAGTCTCAGGTCTGCTTTTGATGGCTTTTAAAATATTTGTTGTTTCAGTTCATATATATTACAGGGCACATCACACGGCTCTAAAAATGCTGCGTGGCTTCTGAAGTGCTGTTTTGGGAATAGTTTTAATGCCAAGGTCATTTTTTAAATGGCAGTTTTGCAATAGTAAAACTTGGATAAATAACGTAAAAAGGGAAAAGAGTGAGAAAAAAGGGAGAAAAATACTGACTGACTAATGATTCAAATGTATATATAACATTAATGTAATGTTTTTTCAGAATGGCTTTACCCCACTGTACATGGCCGCACAGGAAAACCATTTGGATGTGGTGCGCTTCCTCCTAGAGAACAACTCCAGCCAGAGCATTGCTACAGAGGTTTGTGTGTGTGTGTGTGTGTGTGTGTGTGTGTGTGTGTGTGTGTGTGTGTGTGTGTGTGTGTGTGTGTTGAGTGTTTTTGTGGGTGTGTGAGTCTTTTATTGATTATTGAGGTGAGCCTGGGTGACCTTGAGTTGTAAGTGCTTTCTACTTGCCTCAGTCCTCCTCCCCACATCTTTTTTTCTCATACACAGAATATATACATATATATGTATATATATATGTATATATATATATAATGGTAAAAGTTTTGGGGTCGGTAAGATTTTTTCATATTTTTTGAAAGAAGTCTCTTATGCTCACCAAGGTTGCATTAATTAGATCAGAAGAATACAGTAAAAACAGTAATGTTGTGAAATATTATTGCAGTATAAAATAAATATATTAAAATTTAATTTATTCCTGTGATGGCTGAATTTTCAGCATCATTACTCCAGTCTTCAGTCTCATGATCCTTTAGAAATCATTCTAATATGCTGATTTGATGCTTTAGAAACATTTATTATTACCACTGCTGAAAACAATTGCCTGTTTGTTGCTCTTCCTCTCTTTAGGATGGCTTTACACCGTTAGCGGTAGCCTTGCAGCAGGGTCATGATCAGGTGGTTTCTCTGTTATTAGAGAATGACACGAAAGGTAAAGTCCGTCTGCCTGCGCTCCACATTGCAGCCCGCAAGGACGACACCAAATCTGCAGCTCTGCTTCTTCAGAATGACCACAACGCGGATGTTGAGTCCAAGGTCTGTCTGAAAGTCTGTCTGTCTATCACATATTTTCTTTAAATCCCAAAGTTCTTACTGAAACTGCACCATCCTGGTCAAATATATACTTCTCTACCACCCACACACTCTCTTTTGCACACACTTACTTTCCCACATTTTTTTCTCATATTTTTTAATGTAATTAAGAGTACCTCACCATATACTCTATATGTTTTGCTTTTAAATGTGATTTAGGTGTTATTTTGTCCTTAAAAACACTCGTTAACACTTTATTTTGATAGTCCGCAAGTTTAAGTAACTTTGCAACTACATGTCAACTACCAGTCATTAGAGTATTAGTAGACTGTGTGCTTAATATATGCTAACGCTTTATTGTGATGCTCCCCAACAGACATTCCACTGACTATAAGTAACTTTGCAAGTACATGCCAACTTATTCTACTTACCTTAACCCTAACCTAACAGTCTACTAATACTCTAATGAAAGTTAGCTGACATGTAGTTACAAATTAATGAAAGTTAGTTGACATGTAGTTGCATAGTTATTTATAGTTAGTTGAATGTCTAAAGTAGGCCATCGAAATAAAGTGTAACTAAACACTCACCCACACTTAGTCCTGTCTTTAGATACATGTGACATGTCCTTCGTTTACCTGTCAGTGTTCACTAACTGCCCATTCTTTCCTTTCCTCACATCTCAACGTAGATGATGGTGAATAGAACAACAGAGGTATACCCATGATAAACATTAAGCTGTTGACCCCCACCTCCACCCCCTGCTTTGCCTAGAACACCCCCTAGTGTTGCCCCACCCTTGTTGTACCATCTCTATTTTCGTATCATTTCCTGTTTTCTCTTCTCTTATTTGCTATGTTGGGGATGGAGGAATGAGACAATGCTTTGGGTGGAGGGCTGAAGCATGCTTTGATTTCTGCAGCTATGGGCCGTGGTTCCACATCTCAACATGCAGCTTTCTGATTGGTTAAAGGGTTTTATCAGTGGTTTTGTTTAGTTGCTGGTAATGATGTTGATAGTGGTGAATATAAACTGTTGGTTCAAGTGTTTCATTTTTTAGAGCCCTTTGATCTGAGATACTGCTGTTTGTAGAGAGATTTTCTCGAGGTTAAGAACCCTCAACATGTGGAGTAAATAAAGCACAAGATCTAGAGGCAGTCTGACTGACGTGTAAAGCAACCAATCACAGTTCGTTTTTTTTCTGTGTCATGTTTAAGGGTGTGAAAATGTAACGTCGATGTCCCTACAATAACAGACTGGTGTGTAAAACTCTTGGACGTATTTTACAGCGTCTATGCCACAAACTTTATATGCTTCACATACTTTTGAAAATCCAGCGTTTAGTTGATTCTGATAATCAGATGACGAATTCGAAAATCCTGAAGTGTTTCCAGTTAAGTGTGCCATATGCATCAGACGTTCAGACAGCGGTAGGCTGAGACTAGACATTACATAGATCAAACATGATCATTGCTTTTGCCACATTTTAAGATCACATGATATCAAAATTGGAGCTTTTTCATGGGTTTAGTCACAAAAATAACTTTAATCATATGCACATTAATTGAATTGAATTCTCTTTTAAAGGAAACAGGCCAAAATATTGATATTGTCCTCCAAAATGTTGATTCGGTTTGGATTTGGTTGCGCTAACATTCTATTTTCTTTTCCAACCATCAAACCGTTTCATGGGGTTTTTAAGGAGTATATTCAGCTTTTCATGTCTTAAAAGTCAAGCAATTTAAAAACATTTAACATATTCTTATGACAAATAAGAATCATTGCAATACAGTATTTTGGACTGTGTGAAAACATTTATAAAATTTGTGAAAGTCCATCTGGCCTTTTGGAGATTCAAAGAGAAGTCATTAGAATGAGAGTATTACAGAATGCAAAGGTCACTTCACTGGCACATCCTGCTACTGTAGAAGTGAGAAAACGGTACAATTTTAAGTTTGACCTTTTAAACAACTTTTATTACTAACTGGAAGAAGCATGTTGTTCCAACATTTTTCACTTGGTTTGGCTGTGAAAGAGGAACCCGGCTGGCCAGCTACAGAGATGAGACGGTCTGTTAGTTTAGTCCTCCTCCCTTGGGCTTGTGCATGGGCCTTTAGACAAAAACTCCCTCGGTTTCACTTAAACAGCTGGAAATCTAGCTGTTTAGGATTGTTGCAATGTTGCAAAAAGAATCTGCACATGTGCATGGTCAGGTTTGCCCACACGGCAAGCAACAGCAGTTTGACTGTGTAGATTTATATTTCACAGTTTTGCATGATAGAGAGCATTGCCAAATTGCAAACTAGCAAAAACATATTGCTAAAGTCATATTCCTAATGTACTCATCCCAGTATAATTATCTACATAAACATTTAAAGGATTTTCTGAGGGAATAGAAATTTGAATGCATTGGTCATGATGACTTTATGGTGATAATCTGAGAATAGGTGACAGTATGTGTTGTCTCTTGTCTCTGGTTTATTATTGTGCAACTGGAAATGTTTAAACCCCTGCTGTTTTTCCATTCATGCCTGTGGCTAATAATTGCAATAATTCCCCTCAAAATGGGTGGAGCCCCGTTCCCTTGGAGATGAGAGAGCAAACAGAAGGGAAGGGCTATGCTGAGAACCACCTGCTTTGTGTCGGATTATTGGCTAATTGAGATGGAAATCTCCATGACTGGAAGGCCTTTGCTGCAATGCAGCCTACAAGACACCTCCATCTCGCCTTGACAACTGCGTCTCATATTCAAAATGTTCTTATAGTCCAAAAATAGTTGATGTTTTGATATAACTCTCAGATCCAGACACTCAGATCCAGTTTCTATTAAAGAATGTAGTGAATACAGTATAAATAGCTAAATCTTATCATTATAATTTTGTTTAACCATTAAAGAGAAGCTAGTATTTAGTAGCAAGAGGATTTTGCATATACATTTTTCTGTAAATTTGACAAGTTGTCTTGAACATTCAATCGCTGCGTCCGAATATGCCTACTTCCATTCTATATAGTAGGTGAAAAACAGTATGTGAGCCGAGTAGTATACGTACGAATTCATAGTATTCATAAAATAGAAGGCGAAAAGTACCTACTACCTCTGGCGAGATTCTGAAGTGTGCATTTGATGGACACTTATACTATCCCATGTGGCCACAGGAGAGGATTTGTGACTGGCAGTGAAGCGACGCAACTGACGCTGGTAGGTCACGTGATAATGTCAACATGGCGGGTGTAGTATGTCCGCATTTCATTCATACTACACACATTCATACTATATACAGTAGAACATACTATTTTAACGGTCGCAAAGTACGTTTCAAACCAATTGTGGTTCCTACTATATAGAATGAGAATTTGGACGCAACAACTGTCTTTAGATAATCCCAAACACAATGCAAATGTCTAGACATTTGACATAAGAAGTGCAGGTAATTTAATGGACTGAAAGTTAATTTTTTTTAACCGTTCTGTTCTGTGTCTTTTTTTTTTTCTTTCTTTTTTTTATCAGAGCGGTTTCACTCCTCTTCACATTGCTGCCCATTATGGAAACATCAACGTTGCAACACTACTGTTAAACAGAGGAGCAGCAGTGGACTTCATGGCAAGGGTAAGCTTTAGTGGACAATGATAACAGATTATAGGGCAAAAGGTTCCCCATAGTCTGTTTAAATCTTCTCTTAAATCTTCCCAAATTATTTACTGAGTTCAGTCCACAGATTTATAATAGGATTTTCAGGTGCATTGATTTCCATTCAAAATGCAGCTAGACCTGGTTTCAGTTTGACCGTGGACATGCAGTTCCTCTGAGCATCAGACGGGGCAGTATTGCATTAATGTTGCATACAGAATTGCTAAAATGCTCCATAAGTGCTTTGATGAATGAGCTAAATGATCTGCCTAAGGCTCTTTGTGTGCACACATGCTCACATGTATGTGTGTGTTTGTGTGTGAATCTGCCAAATGCCCTACCGACTGAAACCTCTAAACTGTCATATGGCCGGCACAGTCCAAACAAGCGCATGCATGAATCTACTTCAGCTCGAGGGTCACACAGTCACAATGCATCTCATACTGTATGCAGTTCAGGATAATGTGTATGCTTCCATAAAACGATATTATTATTGTTATTTTATGATTGTTATATTATTATTTTATACATAGTTATGTAATTTAGATTCTCTGTGAAGTCTGATTGTGACTACATCTTTTGTACCCGCTGTGTATCTTCTGATGTTTGTGTGGGTCGCATACAGAATGACATCACTCCACTGCATGTGGCGGCTAAGAGAGGAAATGGAAACATGGTGAAGTTGCTGTTGGACCGAGGATCAAAAATTGATGCCAAGACCAAGGTAATACACACACACACACAAATGTTTTTGAAAGAAGTCTTTTATGCTCGCCAAGGCTGCATTTATTTGATCAAAAATACAGTTAAAGAAGTAATATTGTGAAATATTATTACAATTTAAAATAACTGTTTTCTATTTTTTCATAAAAAAACACTATTCCCTGTTTCATAATCCTTCAGAAATGATTCTTTAATGAATAGAAATTTAACTCTTTTGTAACATTATTACTGTCATTTGTGATCAATTTAATGATCATTAATGATTACCCCCCCCACACACACACACACACACACAAATCTTACTGACCTAAACTTTTGACTTTTGTTGTGTTTATGCACAAATATTGCAATGAGCATCTACTACTATAAAATATGAAATCATTATAATCAAATATACTATTAGTAAAGGAATAACAAGAAGAAATGACGTTGCCTGAATGAATCTGTACTTCAGTGTACTTTACCTTAAGGAAAATGTCAGACAGCTTCTTAGGACATTCCTACAGTTATATATAGAAAGTCATTTTTGACCTTTTACCTCAGGGATGTCTCAGATGAGACCAAGTTTCAGAGAACATTATGCACCTTGTAAACATGTCAAGTTGTCAACAGTTTGTTACTTATTAGCTTAGAATTCCTAAGAGCGCACAATTCAATGATTCAGTTATATATAGTCTTCAGTGCAGGCACATAAGTAACGTAAGACAGGCAGGCAAGATCCAATGAAGTGTAAAATGCAGTACATTGAAATGAATAGCTTTGCAAGAAATATCAAACAGGTCAGCATGTAGTGTCAGTGGAGCATCTGAAGGTGCTGAGGTTTGTCTGTGGTATCAGCTGTTCTTAAGAGTATGTTCTCAGAGGGTACAATTTAATCTTATGCAACATTTTATCTTTGTGTTGGCCTGTACATGTATCTGTGTGTGCTTATTATAGGATGGTTTAACCCCATTGCATTGCGGTGCACGAAGTGGACATGAGCAGGTTGTTGAGATGCTGCTGGACAGGGGAGCTCCCATCTTGTCCAAGACGAAAGTAAGACATCTACTTTTTTTACCCTATATATTATTTCTGCCCGTTTGTGTGTGAATGTGGATATGCAGGTATGATTGCTGGTCTACCCATAATTTCTGGCCATGCCTAAGACTGCCCCCATGTGGCCAATATTTCAACAGAAGCAATAACATATTTATCAGGCCCCCTCTCTCTCTCTCTCTCTCTTTGCTATCATTTCACCATAGATTGTGGATTTAGGTGCCAAAGCAGTAGAGATTTCCTGTCATACTTACAAGCCCCTCAAAATGACTTACTTAATATAAATGCATCAATTTCTTCACATAGTGTATGAGCTTTTTTAAACATTGGCCCTCTTTGCACATTTGATATTTTAAGGCTATCCTGTAGGTTTTGTGTAGAACAGTCCGTTTCAATATTTATCTATGGTATAGAAGTAATCCAGTTAGTTTTGTAGAGAACAGTTAAAGGTGCATTGTGTAATGTTTAGGAGGATCTGTTGACAGAAATGCAATATCATATACATAACTATGTTTTCAGTGGTGTATAAAGACCTTACTTACTTACCTTAATGCCGTACTGAATAATAAAATTCATATACTCCTTTGAATTTGTTTGCATTAAAAGTACTCAATAACATGATGAACCATTATTTTTTATTACCTTAGAATGAGCCATTTCTATCTACCGGTACATACACTGCGAGTCCCCTTACATTGAAATAAGCATTTTCCGACACTATGTTTCTGCAGTAGTTCTTAACGGACAAATGTGTTTCGTCACTATTGTTCTTCGTGCAAAGAAGCTAGCTAAAGTCAGCGAATAAAATACTGACACAATGATTAACAAGTAACAATAATATTCGCAATAACAAATGGTTTTACTGAATAATTAAGTAAACATAATTTATTAATTTATCTTTGTAAAGAAACCTCATTGCTTAACTGGCCATTAGCACCTCACTGCAGTACACAAGATCCAGGGGGCGGAGTTGGATCCAGATCTAAGGGGTGGAGATTGGTAGGTTTAGGGGTGGGTTTAGGGATCAGGGGGTGGAGATTGGTTGGTTTAGGGAGCAGGGGGTGGAGATGGGTAGGTTTAGGTATCCAACTCCTCCCCCTGGATTTCATGTTCTGCAGTGAGGACCATCTCTGCTCTCTGCTGTCTCAGACGATGACTTCTTTTCCTGTCGGCCACTGTAACTTTTGTTGGTTGCAACCTCACCAGTAGATGCTGCTAAAAATCACACACTGCACCTTTAAGGTGTTGTCACATTTACCATTGTTCAGTGAATTTCCACAGTCGAATCCGGTCATTTCAGTAGGAATCCAGGCGATCAGAAATTTTACTAGGCGGTGAAAGTTTTCCCCAAGCAGATTTCACGTAAATTCATTCAGTTGGTCATGCAAATTCTCTGCTTTGACCAACAGACAGCTTCTTGTTTTGAAAGTGACTTTTTTGTGAGCTGTGCTTCATAAATTGCCACTTTATTGACAATAGACAATGGCCCTTTCTTTGCAGTGGCCTGCACCTTTATTTTAATTGATCATTAGTGGTCGTCGACCGATCAAGGCTGGTCAAGGCTGATTATAGTGGCCAATATTTGGCATTTTTTAATTATCGGCAATGGCCGATAAGTTTTTCTTTTTGGAAAATCTTTGTGTTCATGTGTTCATATTCATGTCATATTCACTGTTTACTGTATGTAAATTTACCTTTACTGCCCTTTATTTGACAAAATATGATTCCCATTGCACACAAATGTACCAGCATACTTCCTTTTTAGTCATGTTTTACAAATCTTTAAACTTTTTCATTTTTCATTTTAGTAAATATTATTTAAAATAAATGTAACTTTCATTGCAGCATGGGTTTATTTACTATCTGTAAATTAAATAGTGTGATGTGTTATAATTTATATTGGCTGTATATTGGCCGTCGGCCACCTTGCTCTAAGACATCGGCTTTTGCCATGAAAAAAAATCTGTATTGATCAACCACTATCTATTAATCTTGTTAAATGCTATTTTTTGGTTTACTATAGAACGGTCTGTCTCCTCTGCACATGGCGACCCAAGGGGATCACCTGAACTGTGTCCAACTGCTCCTCCAGCACAATGCCCCCGTGGATGATGTCACCAACGATTACCTGACGGCACTGCACGTGGCCGCTCACTGCGGACATTACAAAGTGGCCAAAGTCATAGTTGATAAGAAGGCCAACCCTAACGCTAAAGCCCTGGTGAGAGCAGAGGGAAAAAGAGAACCATACACAATCAAACTCATAAAATACCTTCTCGCTCTTTCCTTTTTCTCTCTGCATTTCTTTCTCAGGGTGACATGGTTAATTTTCCTCTGTTAACAGATGCAGCTGTATGAATGCTAATCTCTCACTCCACAATACATAGTTGTGCGTGTTGCCATAGTAATTCTGAGACATTCTGATGACAGTTTAAAAATAAATCTCAACCTCAGAAATAACTTGATTTGAGGTTTAAAACAGATTAAATGAACAAGATCACAAAGCTTTATTACTGAATGCCATGGATCCATTCAACCGAAGGGAGGTTTTTGTGGGTTTTGTCTCAGTCAAGCATAACATGTTTGTGTTCACATCAACAGAACGGTTTCACACCTCTTCATATTGCCTGTAAGAAGAACAGAGTAAAGGTGATGGAACTGCTGCTGAAACATGGAGCATCAATGCAGGCAGTCACTGAGGTACGAGAGAGATATGATGATTGAACTTTCATCAAAAACGTATGTGATATGATATAGTGCCATAAAAGCACTAGAAATGTATTGTCTAGTTTTGAATTGAGTTTAATGTTCATAGTTTTAGATATGTTTCTAAAATTTAATTGCACAAGCAGTATTATAGTAAAGTTTTCATATTTCATAATTTTATTTTTATTGTTTGTAGTCGGGGTTGACGCCTATCCACGTTGCTGCGTTTATGGGTCATGAGAACATAGTGAAACAGCTCACACATCACGGAGCCTCACCCAACACCACCAACGTGGTACGTTTCCTCTTTTAGTATAGAGTCACTCACAGACATATATTCTGTGAAACTTTGATTTTATAAAGGTGATTTTTTAAATATGTATTTATCATTTTAAACATTCTATCATACACACAACTTTGTATATTGCATTTTGCCATCTCAATCTAAATTAATACAAAAAAATAGTTTATAAAAAATGTATATCATATTTTATGTGATGGGGTGGACATGTTCTATTTGATTCATTTGTCAAGCATGAAAAATGGCTTAGCGAAGACTCATATGATTTCACTTCCTCTTTTCTGTTTTGAGGTGGATATTTTTAGATAAAAATATATGCACAGTATAATATATATATGTATATGTGTATATATATATATATATATATATATATATGTATATATATATATATATATATATATATATATATATATATATATATACATGTATATGTTTGTGTGTGTGTGTGTGTGTGTGTGTGTGTGTGTGATTTATCTGAATGAGAAGATCAATACAAAATGTAATCATGGAAAAGTTTTGGTTGATAGCAATTTTTTTTTTAAATGTATATTTTAGTAGAATTTTTATAATTGGCTATATTGGCATACTGAATAATAAAATTCATACACTCCTTTGAATTTGTTTGCATTAAAAGTACTCCATAACATGAATAATATTGTTATATAATAAGTTTATAACTAATTTTTAATTAATATATTAAAGCTTGCAAATCACATGCACTTCATCCAATGTTCTGGACACAAATGTTGTATTGTAGAGAGGTGAAACAGCATTGCACATGGCAGCAAGGGCCGGCCAGGCTGATGTTGTCAGCTATCTGCTACAGAATGGTGCTAAAGTGGACATCAAAGCCAAGGTGAGACACACACACACACACACACACACACACACACACACACACACACACACACAAGCTCAAATTTGAATAAACCTCTGTCCACATCCCACCACATACATGATTAGAACATGACAGATGAAAAATGTGCTTTGCAGTTTTGCCTCTCATCTCATCTCTCTCTCCCACTCTTTATTTCCATAACGACAATTTCTAGGATGACCAAACAGCCCTGCATATAGCTAGCCGTCTGGGAAAGTTGGATATTGTGCAGCAGTTGCTTCAGAAGGGGGCACTTCCCAATGCTGCCACCACCTCCGGCTACACCCCTCTCCACCTCGCCGCCCGCGAGGGCCATCAGGAGATAGCAGCTCTCTTGCTGGAGCAGGGAACCTCCCTCTCTGCAGCAACTAAGGTGTGTGTGTGTGTGTGTGTGTTTGTGCTGTATGCCCACACACAGTGGGGTTCAAACATCTGAGACTGATCAGATGATTCAAGCTGACTCTGTCATGAGAATCCTTTTCACTGTTTTTTGTTCTCTTTCATGCCCATATATACATCCACAGAAAGGATTCACTCCCCTTCATGTGGCTGCAAAGTATGGGCAGTTAGAAGTTGCCAATCTTCTACTGCAGAAGAAAGCTGCACCGGATGCAGCAGGCAAGGTTGGTGAACATATGCATACATCATTGCACATTTGTATAGTGATGCAAGATTTATATGAGTCGCCTTGTGCATTTCATAATACAGCTTGGTCTTACTCCAAATGTTCACTTGATGTGGACTTCACTTGAGCTTGGCAAAGTCCATAAAAGCCCGAAATTTAGGCACTGGTAAAATATAATATTATATTAATAATGATATAAATATAATGAACTATTTACATTTGAAATGTTTCTTGCAAAAAAACAATTGGTCAGAATACTTGGCTACTTCTGAATGGCCTTCAATGGAGAAACCTGCTTTTTGTAGCCAGATGGTGTAGTTACAACATCTACCAGCAGGGGCTAACTGGGCCACAGTAACCAGCCAAACCAATGACGCCTTAAACCACAAGGACAGAGGGCGTCATTTGGGACAGGACCTTCATTTGTCTTCGTCTGTTCATGTCAACCTTCCTCCAAATGGTTCCTCTTATTATTCTTGAACTACAAAGTATAACTGTCATCCACATAACTAGATTTATTGAGAGACTCATAAAGCTGACGAGTCATTACGTCAGTTGTGCTGTCATGAAGGTCTGGTTTCCTTAACAAAGAATAAGCTTCTTAATACGTACAACAATAGTATACAGATATACAGAAATATCACAGCTTAATCTGTGTTAAGGAAAGACACACCCATCCTGTGGAAGGTTTTTTTTTACTTCATATTATGTGTCAGCTCATTGCCGCTTGCTTAATATGGAGGCCCAAACCTGCAGAAATTATAAATAGATATATAGTAATAATATAATAATAGGAAAATAAAAAAATAAAAAATGACTTGATAAAACAAATATCCTTTTGAATATTCATCATAGCATTACACTATGATGTAATCCTGAATTTATTTTTGTATTACTTTTTTCACTGAGAAAATCTTGCCAATCCAGGGCCGCATTTCCCCCAAGCATCGCAAACCTAGGTTCAAATAAACCTAGTAAACCTAGTTAAGATTTCTTCTGTGATTACACAAAAACAACAACAACTAGAAACCAACTGGCAACTGGGTGTCTGGGTGTCATCAACCTAAAATCTGAAAATAATAAAGAAAGAAAAAAGTAATACAAAAATAAATTCACGATTAAATCAAATAAAAAATGAATTATAGTCATTTATTATTTTAATTATTTTAATTTTATTTTTATGCATGTTATATATTGTACATGTTATATATTTATCTATTTTTAATTTCTGCAGGTTTGGTCCTCCATAATCTTAATGTGGTTTAATGTGGTTTGCTGGGATTTCTTCCCTCTTAACTTTAACATGGGGGGTGTGTGTGTGTGTGTGTGTGTGTGTGTGTGTGTGTGTGTGTGTGTGCGCGTGTGTGCATGCGTGTGCGCGTGCGTGTGTGTGTGCACCTATGTGCTGACATGCATGCATGCGTCCAATGTTTGTGTGTATGTGTGTTGCATGCTGGCGTGGGTGCTTGTGGTCGTGCTGGGGTCTGTGTGTATATTGTAGACTGGGTTAACACCGCTGCATGTGGCTGCTCACTATGATAATCAGAGAGTGGCTCTGTTACTGCTGGACCAGGGAGCATCTCCTCAATCTGCAGCAAAGGTATGAGGTTGGGTTGCTGGATTAACCCTTCCATGCTGTTTACCAAAGCTATTACTGACCCTACATACCAAATCACATCTGAAGAGTTACTACGTGCTGTTTGTGACTTTGTTGCCATGTTCAAATCACATTTGTAGAGGATGTCATGAAGGCTGAAAAGTTAAAATTGCATAAAATCTGATTAACTTTAAGCAAAATAAAGTAAACTCACTCAAACTGCATGGAAGAGTTGTTAAACAGGCCATATTCTCACATTGAGCTCTGCAGAAATCATTTTCTTTCTCATTATTTTTATTTTGTGTTCTAGTAAACATATCTAAAACAGAAATACAGGATAATTTTAGTAAAAGATTAACAGTAAAAGATTGTGTAAGATGTAAAGGTTTGTTGTCAGATAATATGTCTTGAATTAATTCGTTAATTAATTCAAATATAAATTTTGTTTGTTCGGAGTGCCTAAAGGGACAAGGCAATTGGAAAAAAATGAGATGGGAGGGAAAAATATATTTCAATGCTTTTGTGTTAATTTTTTAATACATTTTCTCAGAGGAACACAAAACTTTTGGGATTAAGCGCAAATATTCTCGGGGGAACAAAACTTTTGAGTGAATACAAAGTTTCTCGGGTGCAAGGAAACATAAAAGCATTGAAATACAACGCTTTTCCTCCTACGTATCTCATATTTTTCTCATATTTTACTCAAGGAGGAAAACAATTGTATGTAAACTGATCTTGTTTTTAGCATTTTTAGATATTTTTATGAAAAACAAGACAAAAATGCGGATTAAGTATATGATTTTTGCAGTTCTAAATTTCATGGCTTGCTTTTTCCCAGAGTTGATGTACCTTGAGTGATGTTAATGTAATCTCCATGATAACAGGTTGGGAATTTGGAGAGGAATGAAGTGCTTGGTTACTTCTTACAGTCTTGCAGTCTCTGCTTGGTTTGTGTAATCAAGAAAAGTACTAAAAAAATTACTGAATCTTTGCATCTTATTTCTCTCTCTCTCTAGAATGGCTACACACCTCTCCACATTGCAGCTAAGAAGAATAAATTGGAGATTGGTACAACGTTGCTGGAATATGGGGCGGAGTGTAACACAGTGACCCGGCAGGGCATCAGCCCCCTCCACCTGGCAGCACAGGAGGGCAGTGTGGACATTGTCTCCCTGCTGCTCTCCAAACATGCAAATGTTAATATGGGCAATAAGGTAAACATACTTACACTCGCATATACACACACACAGAGCACAATATTAGAGATTAAAAGTAGTTTGACTCACTCTGTGTGTTTGTAAAACAGAACGGTCTCACGCCGTTGCACATGGCTGCGCAGGATGACAGGGCAGGCGTTGCTGAAGTGCTGTTGAACCATGGAGCAGAAATTGATGGCCAAACCAAGGTCAGGGGTCAGAACTTGTGGCGTTTCCATAATTACAAAACCAGCACAAGCAGACTGATTCATTCAGAGGTTCATTGTCAACTGCTGCGTGTCTGTATCAGTGTCTGATATTCACTTGTCCTTCTTATTCTCCTAATAGAGTGGTTACACTCCGTTGCATGTGGCGTGTCACTATGGCAACATGAAGATGGCTAACTTCCTGTTAGAGAATCAGGCCAGGCCTAATGCTAAAACAAAAGTGAGTCGGTTTGTAGCTTGTCAAAAGATACATTATCTTGTTTTGCATGTAAACTGACTCTCGCTGTCGTTCTGTGCATAGAACGGTTACACACCTCTTCACCAGGCAGCACAGCAAGGCCACACCCACATCATTAATATGCTGCTTCAGTATGGAGCTTCGGCCAATGAGCTCACACTGGTGAGTACTGAGGCATTTAAAAAAAAATCATACTTTATTCAACAAGAATGAATTAAATTGATCAAAAGTGATAGTAAAGACTTTTACATTGTTTAAAAAAACTATTTTAAATAAATGCTGTTCTTTTGAACTTTCTATTCTTCAAATAATCCTGAAAAAATGCACTGTGGTTTACACAAAAATATCAAAGCATGAAATCAAAATCGACAATTCATGTGCCCTCTAATCTTTAATTAAAGTAACTTCCCCTCCCTCTTGCAACGATATCTCTCCTCTTCTCTGATGACGTGTTTACTGGCGTGAGGGCGAGACAACCTGTCACAAGCATCAATAGCAAACCACAACAATCCAATGATCAAATCAGTTCCCGATGGACACAATCAGACAAAATCCAAAGTCTGATTTTTACAGACTACATTTTTTCTTGTTCGAGAAGCTGTTTCACTCAGATTTTCAGATATATCATTTTCAACAATGATATTTATAAGAAATGTTTCTTGAGCACCAAATTTGCATATTATAATTACATTTTAAAACATATGAAATTAGAAAACATTTATTTCAACTGTAATAATACTTCACACTATTACTGTTTTTACTGTATTTTTGATCAAGTAAATGCAACCTTAGTGAGACTTCTTTCAAAAATATGAAATAATCTTACAGAGTAGTGTACCTTTCACTTCTCTCTCCTTTACTCAAATTAAGCATGTTACATATTATGATAGTACATAAGAAACGCCTAATTTACAGATAATATAGTATACAGTAATGTTTTGTGTGTTTGTGTGTGTGGCAGAATGGGAACACGGCTCTCTCCATTGCTCGGCGACTTGGGTACATCTCCGTAGTGGACACACTGAGAGGAGTTACGGATGAAAACCTCACTGCCACGGTAACATACTCACTATCTGTCTCCTGACCACCCCTTCCACTTCCCTCAACATCCTCCACTGCAGCAACAATGTCCACAATAAACTTAAAATACTCGGCAATTGTTCTTTTATTCAATTCGCATTTGCATTCTGTCATATGCACACCAACCAACTGCATCATGCAAATCACTTTTGAGCATAGTGTCTGAGTAATTTAATTTAAATTTTTCATTATTTCATTTTTTTTTTTTTTATTACACTTCAATTAGAATATTTAATTTTTCGATCTATATTGGATATTTAATCATTCTGGCTCATTTCTTCTATTTTTACATTTAGATTACCTTTGCCGAAAAATTTTAATGTAAATTTTTTTTAATAATTGTTCTGTTATATTTTTAATTTAATCTGCACTGTATTGGTTATCGGCCATACCATGAAAATAACATTTTTTTTTTTTTTACATTGATAGTTTGTCAGTGATTTTTTAAAAGTTGTCATATTATGTCATATTACCAATATAATTTGCTACTTTATACTATTTATTCTTATGGAAGTATCTCTAACTTTTGTTGTATTTTGCATGTTTTCCATTTTTGCCCAGCCTGTAACTGAGAAACACAAGATCAATGTCCCGGAGACCATGAATGAGTTCCTTGACATGTCTGATGATGAAGGTACAGCTGAACTAGTACTGATCTAAACACACACGCACACACACACACACACACACACACACACACACCCACACCCACACACACACACACACACACGTTTACTTAGCTATCTAAATGGGGACATTCCATAGACGTAATGTTTTTTATACTGTACAAACTGTATATTCTATCCCCTTTCACTAAACCTACCCCTAAACCTACCCATCACAAAAAACCTTATGCATTATTACATTTAAAAAAAAAATGTAATTACTTTTATTTTTAAACCAGATTTACAAATGGGGACGTCCCTAGGGAGGTGTTTGGAGATTTTGTCAGGTTTTGATCACTTTTGGGTACAGATTTGTCCCCAAAATAATTAAGTAGGTACACACACACACACACACACACACTGTTTCACTCTTTCTTTGCGAACTATATACAGTAGGTTTATAATGCTGAAAAGAACTCTTGACCTGTGACCATATGCACACTTTATTATTGAATTATCATTTAAACTATTCTTGCATCCAGTGGTATATTCAAATTTAGTTCATTTAGTTTGACAGTTTCCCCTCTAGCTTGCACCATGTTCACTGGGCTAACACTATATGCCTTCATTAATCTGTGTGTGTGTGTGTGTGTGTGTGTGTGTGTGTGTGTGTGTGTGTGTGTGTGTGTGTGTGTGTGTGTGTGTGTGTGTGTGTGTGTGTGTGTGAGCGTGTGTGTGAGCGTGTATGTTTAACCTATTGCTGTGCACTGTATGTTTGACAGCTGTGAAAGATCATGAAGCCCAGACTGATGGGGAAGAAGGTACACGCTTTTGCAGTTCTGTTTTTTCTCCCTTTTTTAATCATCCCTCGCTTCACGCACACTCCCTCGGCTTTGATGCGTTCCTCTCGTCTGGCTTTGCAGCGCACTGTGTCTGTTTTCTTGAGTCTGTATGCACATAACCACGAGTGTGATTGCTGTGATTTCCTGTGAATGCTAACTTTACACACACAGTTTTTTTCCCCTTTGTGACTTTAAACACATATTTACAAATGCTCACACATAGAAACACAATAACATGCCCACACAAGCCTGTATGTGACTCATACAGTTGCCTGGGATGCAGTGAAGCTGACGTGCAGTGAATCAAGAGGAGAAGAAAACACTCCACGTGTTGACTATGATGCCAAACTCTCTCTCTCGTCTCCTGGTTCAACGCTGAAATATTCATGAGCATAATGTCCCTCTCTGCACCCCTCTCCATGGTTACACAGAGAGATAACGGTGTACGGTTACCATGTGTGTCAGCAGATACACTTAGAATCCCGCAGGTGACACTGACTGGACCCACAGGTGTCACCCCTCTACCTGAGAGAGAGAGAGAGAGACAATCTTAGAATATAATAAAGCAGTAAAATGCAGACGTCTAGTGTTGAAACTGCTGTCTGAGCAGTATGTGCATTAGTGCATGTGTGCGCGCGTGTGTTAGCAGCAGACGCCTATAATATATCTATAGGTTAGTTGTCTGTGTATTGAGCGGTGCAGGCATGCCTCATGTCTGTCAGAAGCAATGACCACTCCACTTTTGATCTCCAATCTTATTTTGTAACACACACCTGTCTGACTAATGACGTCTATTGTTTATATTTTACGCTAATTACCTAATAACCTTCCTTACAGAAACCTTTATGCATTTCTAGATTTTAATTAAAATGATTACATTTACTTTCTAACCAGTTATTTTGGTATTATTTAAATGCTATTATAGTTTTTATTCATATTTTGAATTAGCCTTAATTTTTGTTTTCATTTTAATTTTAAGTTCATTTTTAATCAATTTATGTCCTTTTTATTAGTTTTTGTTGTTTTAAAATATTACTATTTAGGATTTTTTATTTAATTTAATTGCCATGACTTTTCCAGTTAGTTGTGATGACTGGATAGGGTCATTTAAAATATTTTTATTTTATAGAGATACTTTTCTATTTTCTTTAATTATGAAATGAATAAAACCGCTTTTTGTCATACAATAAAAAACATAGTTTTTTGAATAACATTATTTTTTCTATATTTTATTGTCATAAATATAACATTTATAATGACTATAATTTTTTTAATTTATTTATTATGTTTTAAAATTGTATTTACATGAGTAGGCTATCCAGGCCTAGAAATCACACCTTTTGAATTCCCTGATATTTTCCGGGGCTGTGTTGAACCATGTATTTAATCCCTTCATTAAAAAAATTAAATAATCATTTTATCACAGTGTAGGTCAGTTTAATTGTCATTATGGGGACATTTCATGTATTTAAGCAAAGCCTGATCTCTCCCACACACAACAAATAGCACAGTGCCAAATACAGCAAAATACACACATGATTAAAATGAGATCTTGTGTGTAGTTTATACTTGAGAGAAGAGTGAACTTCCTTAGTTATGTAATGTTCTTTATCACTTTGTAATGAGTAGAATGTTCTACAGTGACTCTGAATGTGTGCCTGAGAGACCTATTGACATTAGCTGATAAAACGATACTCGGTTACTCACGTAACCTCGGTTCTCTCTAGAGAGGGAACGAGTATTGCGTAAGGAACTTACGCTACGGGAAAAGTCATCTTTTCTCGAGATACTGAAGCCAAAAAATTATCCTTAATTAATTTTTCATAATTTGTCAACGCAGTGCAGCAGGCAGCACAGCAGAGCTAGAGCGGGCAATACTGCGTGCTCATTGGCTGCCGCGCGGCAACTGCTTAAGCCTACCAGTGAGCCCCGCGTGACGTCACGCCCAATCAGGGTGCGCGCGCCCTCGCGCGTCACAGCCCGCCAGAAGGGGCGGCGTCAGAGCGTATAAAAACAGGGCTCGGAGGCTTAATTCTCTGGTTTCTGTCGAATGAAGCGACATGAGCTCGAGGCGCAAGCACGGCAGGGAACGCAATACTCGTTCCCTCTCTAGAGAGAACCGAGGTTACGTGAGTAACCGAGTATCGTTCTCTTACGAGAGGTTCTCTCGTATTGCGTAAGGAACTTACGCTACGGGAACCCTTTGTCAACGCCGTGCGCCCCATGCATCCACACACAACTCCAGGGGGAGGGGACCCGGGGAGTGAAGAGTGGGGAGAGAGGTGGCCAGCAATGCGGGCCAACACATGTACATAAGCACCCGTAGGGAGAAACAGAGCGGCGCAGCCGGTCTGTATATAAAAGCTTTCCCTGAAAGTGCGGCTCGACCAGAAGAGTCAAATCTAATATCCAGCCTGCGAAGAGCAGGGCATGAACATGATTTTAGACTGCAAGAAGTTTAGCCTGCAGGGCGGGAACTTCCAGGTTATAAAACCTAACAAATGTAGACGGGGAGGCCCAGCCTGCTGCCGTACAAATGTCATAAATGGAAATCCCACTGGACCATGCCCACGATGAGGCAACGCCTCTGGTGGAATGAGCCCGTATGCCCAGAGGGCACTGCAGGTCTTTGGACGCGTATGCTGTCGCAATAGCGTCCACTATCCATCTGGATAGCGTCTGTTTCGAGGCGGCGAGACCCTTGGTGTGCCCACCAAACGAAACAAAGAGCTGCTCTGAGAGCCTGAAGGCTGCAGAGCGCGTAATATAAAGCCTTAACGCCCTGACAGGGCAAAGGAGGTTATTATCGACCTCGCTGGCTGCCGGCGGCAGGGCTGAGAGGGAGATAACCTGTGCTCTGAAAGGAGTACCCAACACTTTAGGGACATAGCCATGTCTAGGTTTGAGAATGACTAACGAGTCGTTAGGTCCAAACTCGAGACACGACGCGCTAACTGATAGCGCATGCAAGTCACCCACACGTTTTACTGAGGCGAGGGCCAGCAGAAAAACGGTTTTGAAAGTGAGGTATTAGAGACCCACAGAGTCTAACGGCTCGAAGGGAAAAGCTTTAAGGGCCTCCAGGACCGAAGACAGATCCCATATCGGAACCGAAGGTGGCCGCGGAGGGTTCAGCCTCCTGGCGCCTCGCAGGAAACGGGTAATGAGTTTGTTTCTTCCTAGTGCGCGGCCGCGCGCCGAGTCGGCGAACGCAGCAATCGCCGCAACATACACCTTGAGCGTGGAGGGGGACCTGCCCGCGTCCAAGAGCTCTTGGAGGAAGTTCAGAACCTGTGGAACCCCACAGGACTGAGAGTTCAAACTCTTCCCTGCACACCATTTGTTAAACACTGACCATTTAGACGCATAGAGCCGCCTCGTCGAGGGGGCTCTGGACTGCGAGGTCGTGTTAACTACCCCTTCTGGTAGATCAGCGAATATTCGTTGATTACCCACGCATGCAGAGACCAGCGCTCTGGATGGGGATGCAGAATTGACCCTCGGGCTTGAGAGAGACGGTCTCTCCTCGCCGGAATCGGCCACGGGGCTGTGTCTGACAGGCTCACCAGCTCCGGGAACCAGGGTTGGTTCTCCCAGTGCGGGGCTATGAGGAGCACTGCGCAGCGCGTTTCCCTGATCTTTGCTAATACCTGAGGCAGCATTGAGATCGGGGGGAAAGCGTACAACGGGACACTGGGCCAAACTTGGGCCAGCGCATCCTTGCTCTTCGAAAAGAACCTTTTGCACTGAGCGTTCTCGCTTGTGGCAAAAAGGTCCAATTTCGCTTCGCCGAAGCGGCGCCACAACGTCTGTACCGTCTGGCTGTATAACGCCCATTCCCCTGGGGTAACATTGTCCCTGGACAGTTTGTCCGGGTCGTCGTTCAGGTGCCCGGGCACGTGCGCGGCTCTCAGCGAGCGCAGCGAGCCCTGAGCCCAGACCAAAAGGCGTTCTGTTAGAGCGCGCAGGGCTCTGGATCTGAGTCCGCCCTGGCGGTTCACGTAGGACACCACTGACATGTTGTCTGAGCGAACTAGCACGTGGTGTCCCCGCAAGTATGGGAGAAAATGCTTCAAAGCCTTCTCGACCGCTAACATCTCCAGACAGTTTATATGGAGGTTCCGCTCTGGGCCCGACCAGGGGCCGCAGATTGGTCTGCCCCCGTAAAGCGCTCCCCAACCCATGTTGGACGCGTCTGTCGAGACCACTTTGCGGTGTGAGATGACTCCCATTGTCACTCCCTGTCGGTACCATTCGGGCGCTAGCCAGGGCTGCAGGGCTGAGACACAGACCTGAGTCACGCTGACTTGAGCGCTGCCCGAAACCCACGCTCCGCGGGGTATTTTCGATTTCAGCCAGCATTGAAGCGGGCGCATTCGAAGTAAACCCAGCTGTAGGACCGCTGCGGCTGATGCCATATGGCCTAACAGCTTCTGGAAACGTTTCAGAGGGAGGTATCTGCCCTTTTGGAAGGATGCCGCGAGGTGTCGAACACAGCGCGCGCGCTGTTCTGACAGCCTGGCCGTCATCGCCACCGAGTCCAGTTCTATTCCTAGGAAGGAAATTGACTGACTGGGGATAAGTGAGCTCTTGGCCCAGTTCACCGAAAGACCCAGGCTTTCCAGATGACTGAGAAGCGCTATCTTGTGAGAGATGAGTTCCTCTTTTGACTGCGCTAGTCTTTCAGATCGAGAGATATGAACCAGTCCCTCGGGCGAATTAGCGCGAGGATCTGCCTGGTCGTAAGCATTTTGAACGGCCGTCTCATGAGAGCCCTGTTCAAATGTCTCAGATCTAATATGGGTCTGAGCCCACCGTCCTTCTTGGGCACGAGGAAATAACGGCTGTAAAGCCCGCCTCGGTCAGAGAAGGAGGAACTCTCTCTATCGCCTTTTTTTTTTTTTTTTTTTCGTAGCAGCTTCGCTATTTCTGCATGAAGCAGATGGGCTGCTTCTGCGTTCACTTTCATTTCGGTCCGGGCTTGAAAGCGCGGAGGCCGACGACTGAACTGTAGCGAATAGCCCTGTATTACCGTGTCCAGCACCCATGTCGACACACCCGGAATAGCTTTCCATGCATTCGCACTCATAGCTAGGGGTCGAATGGCCTCTGAGTCCTGCCCGCTGCATAGCGCGGGACGAGGGAACTGCAGTGGCGGGCGCGCGGTGCGCGCCGAGACAGTGCTGCGAGACGGGGACTCGCTGATAGCAGTGACCGGCCGGATTGCGCTGAGAGAGCGCGCGTGAGTGTTTATAGCAGAGTGTGAACGCAGGGGAGCGGGCACAGGACTCTTTATTAAAACACGGCCGGTGGCAGTGGCGATATCTGAACCCTGAACGTGTGAGACAGAGCGAACAGCGTGTGGTTGTGAGCACTCGTGAGCGGGCACCTTTCCTACACTTAACACTCGAGCGGCAAGTGCGCGCTTTATGTGAGTGTGCTCTGTGGGGTACACAGGGGGAATTGTGCTTGTGTGTAGAAATGAACACTGGGTCGTGGGCATATTTACTACACTCAAACACCGTCGGCGTGAGCCGAATAACCAGAATTAACACTCTTTGCCAGATTTTCTGGGCCGCTGTACGAACAGCGTTTGTGTGCAGGCGAGCGAGTTGTATAACTGACTCATTGGCTGCAATACACACACTTTCTGCGTGTGAGAAGCTGGCCGCGAGCTTGGATCAGCGAACAGCATAAAAAATTTTGCTGCCAGAGCCGGGATCGAACACGGGTCTCTGGTGTGAAAGCCTGTTATTCTGCCACTGAGCCACAGGGGAAGAGTGCATAGGCTATCGGTTCGCTCGAGCATAAGAGAGTGCGGGTCATGTTTTTCGTCGGCGATAGCGTGCAGACGTGCGTGTATTATAACAGGCTCGTTGCTGCAACATTAACATTTTCAGCCGCCTAAACTCAGAGGGGGCTGAGAAACGTATGGGAATTGGAGAATGGCCCGGCCTCAGCGGGGCTACAAACATCTCCCTCCTCATTCCGCCGGTGAGTGAGGCACGCGGGGTGCTGAGCATTACTCGTGACCGTCCGCTCTGACATCCCTGAGAACGGCGCAGTTTGCGCGGGAAGCGGGGCGAGTAGCCGGAGCGTCGTCATGTTTTGCAGGCGAGCGTGTAAGGTAACAGGCTCGTTTACTGCAATATTAATATTTCCAGCCGCCTGAACTTAGAGGGGACTGAGAAATATGTGAGAAAGGCGGAAGCCAAGCCTCGGTGGGACTCGAACGCTCTCTTTCCTCCTATCACCGGCGAGTGACGGACGCGGGGACAGTAGCTTTCTTGTAACGTAAAGAAAACTAACCCCGCGACTGTCAGCTTCTGCAATCCCTTGTGAGCGGCGCAGTCCGCGCGGCTCGAACAGAGGGAGAGAGTGCGGGGAGAGCGAGTAGCCAGAGAGCGTTATCATGTTTGCAGGCGTGCGTGTGCTGTGACAGGCTCGTTTACTGCAATATTAATATTTTCAGCCGCCTGAACTTGGAGGGGACTGAGAAATATGTGAGAAAGGCGGTAGCCAAGCCTCGGTGAGACTCGAACACTCTCTTTTCTCCTATCACCGGCGAGTGACGGACGCGGGGACAGTAGCTTTCTTGTAACGTAAAGAAAACTAACCCCGCGACTGTCAGCTTCTGCAATCCCTTGTGAGCGGCGCAGTCCGCGCGGCTCGAACAGAGGGAGAGAGTGCGGGGAGAGCGAGTAGCCAGAGAGCGTTATCATGTTTGCAGGCGTGCGTGTACTGTAACAGGCTCGTTTACTGCAATATTAATATTTTCAGCCGCCTGAACTTGGAGGGGACTGAGAAATATGTGAGAAAGGCGGTAGCCAAGCCTCGGTGAGACTCGAACACTCTCTTTTCTCCTATCACCGGCGAGTGACGGACGCGGGGACAGTAGCTTTCTTGTAACGTAAAGAAAACTAACCCCGCGACTGTCAGCTTCTGCAATCCCTTGTGAGCGGCGCAGTCTGCGCGGCTCGAACAGAGGGAGAGAGTGCGGGGAGGGCGAGTAGCCAGAGAGCGTTATCCTGTTTGCAGGCGTGCGTGTGCTGTGACAGGCTCGTTTACTGCAGTATAGATATTCCCAGTAGCCTGAACTAGGAGGGGACTGAGAAATATGTTATAGATGGAGGTTAGAACGGCCTTGGCGGGTCTAGAACACTCTTTTCTCCTTTCGCCGGGAGACGGCGGGCGGGGGGGAGGGGGGTAGCTTTCTTGTAACGTAAAGAAAGCTAGCCCCGTGACCGTACGCGTCTGCGATCCCTTGTGAGCGGCACGTTTTGCGCGGCTCGAACAGAGGGAGAGAGCGAGCCCCGTAATCATCCGCATCTCTAACACACCTTGTGAGAGGCGCAGTTGCGCGGCTCGACAGAGGGAGAGAGAGAGCGGGGAGTGGTGCGAGGCATTTGAAACAACGCCTCGTGTAAAGATACATCAGTGAAACACATAATGAGAAAGGATATATCGCCGGATAGCTGAGCTGGCACGGCAGGCTGAAGGCGGCGAAGATTCGTCCGGCTTCCTCAGGCTGTCCTAGGCTGGCTCGTTGCTGGTTTCGACGGCGACGGCTTCTCTCAGAGAGCAGCGATGCGAAGAGCTTCGCTGAAGAGACAGAAATCAGAGAATTAAGCCTCCGAGCCCTGTTTTTATACGCTCTGACGCCGCCCCTTCTGGCGGGCTGTGACGCGCGAGGGCGCGCGCACCCTGATTGGGCGTGACGTCACGCGGGGCTCACTGGTAGGCTTAAGCAGTTGCCGCGCGGCAGCCAATGAGCACGCAGTATTGCCCGCTCTAGCTCTGCTGTGCTGCCTGCTGCACTGCGTTGACAAATTATGAAAAATTAATTAAGGATAATTTTTTGGCTTCAGTATCTCGAGAAAAGATGACTTTTCCCGTAGCGTAAGTTCCTTACGCAATACGAGAGAACCTCTCGTAAGAGAACTTTACCACACAGACTTGTATTAGCATTTAAACTGCTGTATTAACGTTTAAACATATTTCAGCAGTATTTCAGTTTTTATTTTTTAAAATAATTTGTATATTTTTAAACAGTTTTTAATAGTTGGAGTATTAGTTAATAATAACACTGGAAACAGACCTGTTAACTTTGTAAGATTCTGGGGTGGATTTCAGTCTGAAGCCCCCAAATAAGGGTTTATCAATAATACCTACAATAATTTAAAGCTTAAAATGATTGAGATATGATCATCTCAAACAGCGAGGACCATTTCAGATGTCCAGAAGTTAGTTTTCAACATTCTGTATTTGTGAGGATTTTTATTTTATTTTATATTTGACCCCAAGTAGCCAAACCAGCACACACACACACACACACACACACACACACACATTAGAGAAGCGCTTGCACTGTCTCCCTTCCTTCATTCTCCTGAGAGAACTATGTTGACAGTACTTGGTGTCTTGTTACCACCTTGTACTTGCTGCTAGACCTGCAAAATCTTCAGCAGCACATACACACACACCGGACCTGATCCTGCGCGCGCGCGCGTGTTCAGTGTGTGTGTGCGCGTGTGTGCTTGCGCTCACGCGGGAGGCTGGAAAAAGAGCAGAGCTCCCCTGACATGTGAGAGTGCAGCTTTGGTAGATCCTCCTTCACTTGACCCAGGCTGCCTTGTGATTTAACTTTTACCGGGCGAATGAACGGATGTAAATCTCGCAAATCCAGCCACGAGAGTTCTGGTCGACTCGGGACGACCGACTCTCACATGATCAACCGGAATAACGTTAGACCAACCTCACCATCAGTTATTTTCTCAGAGGATACAGACTTCATTGAGAACTTAACGAAATATCGGGGGAATACGCTAATACCGGATATATCAGTATCGGAGTGGGATATGGCAGCGCTTTTATGTGAGTCGTTGTGTCAGAATACTGCGGTGTTTTGGGGCTCTGCTGCATACTGTGTTCGCCGGCTGGACACTGCTCGGATATGTTATTCAGATGTAACGTTACACTTTTAAAACTCAGAATGACGTCAAATGTCGTGTCTTCTATTTCTAGACAGGGTCATCTATTAGTCTTTGTCATGAGTGTTCGTTGTCATTAAGTCGTTAATTCGGTACCGGAGTAGAAAGGAATTAGCGAGCCGGTTAGGGAAACAGAGGAGTTCTGAAGCGGGAGGGGAGGGGCTGCAGCACGCAGAGAGAGAGAGGAGGACAAGCAAAAGTCGCGTTTATGATAAAAAATGTTGGCTGTGGCTCAAAACCTTGAGAACATTGCCTACCTAGATGTCATTTTGTGCATCATAGGCGCCCTAATTTTGTAAAATAACGACACCCTGAAAACCACGAGAGCTATCTGCCTAGACGGCGTTGAATGTTATGATAATGTCTAACGTTAGTTAGCAGCAAACGAGGTTTTGAGACGCAGCCGTTGCTTGTTTTGTCATTGGCATAGTGACTATTTGTTTGTTTTTTTGCAAGTGGTTTTTAATATAACAGCTTTGTTAATTTCGACGGTTACAAACACCGTTACAATTGAATCTGTTATTAAACTATACAAACAAACTTAGGTCCATTAGGTCCAAACTTAAGCAAACCATCTTAGGTCGGTTAAATTGTTTGTTTTTTACGGACTATCATAAATCATATAATGTAAAACTAAACTATTAAACTTAATTTGATCTATATTTTTTTATTGTCATATTTCTATATTTTCCCTGCTGAAAACAAACCACGTAAAAGCTGCCAGGCTAAGATGATTTTCTAGTCTTACCTTATTTTAGCTAGATCCCAGCTTGCTCCAAACCCCTAAAACCAGCAAACAGACCGTGCTGAGTGTGAGAGACCTGTAAACCAGCATAGCCTGGTTTTAGCTGTTTTTCATCAGGTTTAAGAAACTCTTGGGGGTGTGATGGAAATGTGCTTTATAGCAGGAGACGCAGTGGTGTCCTGATGCAGCAATAACTGTTTCCTCTATGTGTTAGTGAAATATTGCCAACTAAGCTTTTGTTATTCACAGCGGGGACAGAAAAACACCCAGGTGTTATGTGACATAGATTAATAATCTAGAAGCTGCGAGCTGGATGTTTGCATGACACAAGAAGACTGTGTGGTCTATTTACACCACAAGAGATGATCCACAAATTAGTAACATTGTGCATTCGAGTAAGACACTTAACCTCAGATTGTTCTAGTCGGACTGTCTTGGCAATAATTGAACTGTAAGTCGCTTTGGGTTTTATTTAATTAGAAGAACGAAGGGGAGCTGATTGTCGCAGCTGCTGATAGGTCACCTTACCCGTTCACCTTCAAGTGAGCTCACCTTAGGCCCGTCTCATCCCTGCAGGTGAAGATGCGATGACTGGCGAGACTGAGAAGTATCTTCGGCCACAGGACCTGAGGGAGTTGGGGGATGACTCCCTGCCGCAGGAGGGGTACATGGGTTTCAGTATTGGAGCCCGCTCTGCCAGGTAACAGCACTTATATACTGTATATGAACTGATAAGAATGTAAAATGTGTACCTTGAAATGCAATGTAAGTGGCTTTGGATAAAAGCGTCTGTCAAGTGCGTAAATGTAATTATACTTTATTTATATGGATGCTTGCTTTTTCATGAAGCTGTTTGTTTACTATTCACTGGTTCTCCATGAGTGGCAAAAATAGCCTATATGGTGCTGCAAGTTATGGAAGGTGTAGATGTTTGGAGATGTTTGGATGAAGGATGATGTGGATAGATTTAGGATGTGGAGTGAGACAAGGGAATAGTGTTCAGCTGGACTTCTCTTAAAGCAAGCAAACTAAAACACCAAGTCCAGGCTGTGGTCGTTTTGTTTTAATGACAGGACATTGTGTATTGACTTTCAGTCTGCATTAGTAAAATGCTTCAAGAACAAAAAGACATCAGGTAAACATCAGGGAAGAGAGAAAGCCAAATCTTGGCCAGATTCACTCTGCATTCAGAGCTGTCAGTCTTCATATCCTGTTGTTTACTGGAAATAATAAAAACACTGGGATATTCTGGTTCTCAGGAAACTGTTCCCACTACACAAATTCAACTCACCATGTGCCATTCAAGTTAAAGTGTGCATGACACTAGTGTTTTTAGATGACAGGATAAAATTATGAGAAATTGTTATGCAAATAGTACCTGTTGTACTTTGCAAATAGTACCTGTTGTACCTGTTGTACTTTTAGTGCAGACATTAATCTTTACAGTATTTAATATTTTTAAAGAGATAATATCATACAGTTATTCCACTTTAGGCAAAATTGTTGCATGTTCTGCTGGGAAACTTTTGTATTTTTAACAGTAATAATAATTCATGGTTGCAAACTGTGATTTTATCAAACATGAAAACTGAAGACAGTAGAGTTTCCAGTTGTTGTAAAACCAAACACATTAGTATAATTCACAGCAAAAACATTGAAAGATTGATTGGAGATATACAGTGTAAATAGATTTGTATAGAGGATTATGACTGCGAGTT
This sequence comes from Squalius cephalus, assembly GCF_949319135.1. Classification (NCBI taxonomy): domain Eukaryota; kingdom Metazoa; phylum Chordata; class Actinopteri; order Cypriniformes; family Leuciscidae; genus Squalius; species Squalius cephalus. The sequence continues at coordinate 18,075,984 of NC_137141.1, read as the reverse complement.
CTATTTTAGCTTTAAGAAAGTACACATATTGGTTACGTAAGGGATAATGCCCGACGAGGTGTCCATTAACAGAAATTAATGGACGACGCGGAGGCGTGAACCGTCCGACGCGAAGCGGTCCATTAATTTCTGTTAATGGACACCTCGAAGGGCATTATCCCGCTTATACCATGGTCACTTACGAAAGAAAGAAATATTTAATCAATTAATAATACTTTAATGTGTTTTAGAGTAAAAATCGTGAGGGTTTTTATTTATTAAGTCGAGCGCACTATTTAATATCTCCCGTATACAGGCGTTGCCAAGCAACGTGGCCACAGCGACCCGACCGCAGCAGTTGATCAGTGAGTTTGAGCCAGCGCAATCATTTAGAACTGTCATCAGGCAAATTGACGGGACGCCTTTCCTAGGTGTACATTATCACTTTTTAATGGACACCCTGCAGCCAGTCAGAATCGTGTATTCACCCAGACCATGGTATAATTAAAGGTATAGCCTAGGTCACCCAAAAATGAAAATTATTATTATTTACTCATCCTCAAGCCATCCAAGGTGTATATGACTATCTTCTTTCCGACGAACACAAACGAAGACTTATAAATATCCTGGTTCTTCCAAACTTTAGAATGGCAGTGAATGGGGGGTGAGATTTTGAAGCCCAAAAAAATGCATCCATCCATCAATAAAAATAATCCATACGGCTCCCAAGGGGGTTAATAAAGGCCTTCTGAAGTGAAGCGATGTGTTTTTGTAAGTAAAATATCCATGTTTAAAACTGAATTAGCTATAATAACTAGCTTCCGGCAGACGGCCGTATGCAGTCATTTGCGGTGGAAGAGTAACCCCTTACCTGACGCATGACACAATGATGAACGCGGAAGCGCAGAGGATAGAGCAAAACAAAACACCAGTCACGAATTAGAAGCCTAAAACGAGAAATTTTAAGGAGAAATGTCAGAGAATTTGGATATAAGAGAAGAGGAGCCTATTTGTTTAAACCACGAGAGGCGTCTACGCTTACGATACTCCTACATCCTACGTCATAGGCCTACATCACGTCAGGGTTCAAATTTTCGCATGCGTTTTTTCGTATTTGTCATTCGGTGGCTCGGAATTGTCATTCAAAATGCTTGCTACAGATGCGAAAAATGCAGAAAATCGAACCCGATCCGAATTTTTTGTGACGGACAAAAGTTTCGGAGGCAGTGTGTAAGCGTGATTGACATAACGTGGGTTTGTATTTATTTTTTAACGTGCAAAAATTTCGGACGCAAATTTTAGGACCTTTAGTCTTGTGACGCAGGTCGACTTGCGCTGTATGCTTAGGTTCATCTGCCAGGAGCTAGTTATTATAGCTATATATTTTTTACACAAACACATCGCTTTACTTCAGAAGGCCTTTATTAACCCCCTGGAGACGTATGGATTACTTTTATGATGGATGGGTGCATTTTTTTGGGCTTCAAAATCTCACCCCCCATTCACTCCCATTATAAAGCTTGAAATATCCAGGATATTTGTGTTCGTCTGAAAGAAGAGTCATAGGATCTAGAATGGCTTGATTAATCATTTATCATTTTATGTAAATTTATAGGATAATTTTCATTTTTCCCTTTAATTTAATTTCCCTTTCCCCCCCCCATCTATCCCTCTAAACATGGTCACATTACATGTTGTGTCCATCAAAACTTTAAATTTTAACGTACAGTTTACATTATTTATGTGGCCTGAACAACCTAATGCATTGACCCATGTTGTGTTTTGTTGCATCTCCTAAGTTGGTTTGGTATTTATATGGTCTATTTATGCTATAACAAGGATGATGTCCCTGTAAGCACCAAATCTGATCAGATTACACATTTTAGAAAAAAGCCACATGATGTTGTATGCCTAAAGGTACAAATTTTCAACAATGTTTTTCAGTACCTTTTACAAAATCTAACTAGCTACGTTTCTCAGAAAGGTTTAGTGCAGATGACACACATTTGTGGTGTTTTGTGCCCATCCCCTCATTTAAGAGGTCATCTCGTCAGGGTTGTCGTTGCAGAAGGATGATGAGTGTAGGTGAGATAAATGGGGACACTAGCATGGAAAGGTACCAGTCCTGTCATGCAAGCATTATGTGGCACAATGGAGCCTAATTTTCTGTTGTTGCACGGGACATTTAGTTCTGATTGGCTGGCCTTTGTGTGCCAATTGTCATAGCATTCGAGGACGTGGAATAAATGACTGAAAACAATGACGTCATCACGGGGAAGAGAACACTGAGTGACAAAGCCTGGAAAGTGCGTGACTCTTTTTGTGTGAACGTGAGGGTGTGATGTGATGGATACAGACCTTCAGTCTCCAGTTATCACCTTTAGTTATGATGGATTGATTGAATTGATCATTTCAATTTTGTGCTCAGAACTTGTGTAGCTCAGAGGGAAGAATTAGCTCTATGGTTTGCTGTATTTGGATATTGACACAAGAGGTATTAAATAGTCAAATGTGAGTCAAATTAGCTGTATAGATTATTGTCATTTGCAAAATACTCAGTATCCCAGCTGCTTAGCCAAGGTAAGACATACTGTTTCATGTCTGAAAATTATTTTTACTTGCTTTAGAAATGCTTATTGCTATTTGGATTGTTTGATGTTTCTTAATGATATTCTACTCTACAGTTTCATATTCTGCCTCTTTTGTTTTGTTAACATCAGCCTGGCATTGTTTGCTCTTAGATAGGGCTACTAATGTTGCTCGTTTTTGCCAAACACACACCCAGTCCCGTCTAGGAGCACAACACATGCTGTGGCAGAGCCTCAGTGCCATGCTTAACTCTCACTGCTTCTGCCACGTCCAGTACATTTTACTCTTTTCTCTTTCTTCGCTTCTCTCACTCTCTCTAGCCCCAGGATAAGGTAAGAGTGATGTCTTACTCTCTGCCTTTCTTTCTCTGTGCCTTTCTTTCTCTGTGCCTTTCGCCTTCTCTCTCCGTAGCTGTCGTTTCTGTCACTGCCCCTTTTCATACGTACTACAACTCCCATCATGCCTCGCTCCACCATGTCATCTGGTGCAGTGCGTTTCTATGGAGTCTCATCCCTTTCATACACTGAGGCCTGAGCTCCTCGGCCTGAGAAAACAAATTCATGCATTTCAAATGGAGTTCTGGTCTCTGAACTCCTCTTGTGTTGACGTTTGATTTGTTCTTTCTGGCTCCGAAGCCAAACCTGCTTCTTATCGGTTACACAAAAGCCATCCAACACTTTTGAAGGCGGATTATAAATTGAAAAGATGTGAGGAGTGTTTCAATAAAAGGAAAAGCGGGCAGTAGTTGTGTGTTGTGAAATATTGTTTTAAATGTTATTGATGTCTGAAATATTAATGATTAGTGTGCTAACTATTATATTTTGGTTGCTTTGAGTTTTTGTTCAGTGTGGCATGGACTGTGTTTATATATGTTGTGTTTTGCTGTTGTTTCAGTTGTGATGCTCTATGTAACATCCAGGGACAAAAGCTTCAAGCTGATCAGTCAGCAATTGCAATGCCACATTTAATTGGCCATTACTCACAACATTGATCACAGGTCAATTTTATTGCAAAATTAAGAGCAGATATGGTATTATAAGCATGTTTGGTTTTTGATAGAGAAGCATAGAGAGAATAGTTATTCCAAGCAGACATATTTGCACATTGATCGCAGAACATTAGATAGGAGGCATATGATTATAACATAGCTAAGCCTGTTAGGAAAAGAGAACAAATATTCATTCATTTCTTTGTATGCTGTTTCACATGCAATGCACACAAAACCATAGTACAGCCTTCTTTTAAAATACTGTCTCTGTTCAGAACGAGATAATTAGACAGAGAGAAGAAGTGCATAGTAAAGGAGGAAAATGATGAAGAACGAAAAGAAAAAGAGATAAGGTAATGCAGAGGAGGGAAATGAGAGAGTGTGTACTGCAGAGAACATGGATTCACCTGCTGTAATGCTATAGAACCATAAAAACAATGCCAATCAGGACGAATGAAACTGATGTGCGAGAGGAGGACACAGAAAGACGGTTGTAAACCCATTCATCCAAAGACTAGCACACACAAACCAACACCGTTTCTTCCGTAAACACACCCTCGTGCACGGTTCTGCTGTGTGCGCTACAGTGCTGTACCTTTAAATCCTGCTGATTGCTGCAGAATTTTCAATCTCTCATACACACACTGTACAACCAACCCAAGACTGCTGTCCTGCAGAGATCCAGGCATTTCTAAGAGCACTGCAGAAGGGTGCACACGTGCACATGTAGTCGTAAATTTGAAATTAGCTCAAATTGTCAGTTTATTATTAGTGGTGCTTGCTATAACTGCTCTTAGTGGATGTTTTTTTCTTTTCTTTTTTTCAAAACACTTCAGGATAAATTTGACTAGCACTAGCATACAAAGCGTAAGACTCTGTTAATTTAAATATACAGTTCAAAAGTTTATGGTCAGTAAGAGTTTTTAGAAAGAGATTCATCTATTCATCAAATATTACCTGAAAATATTACAATTTCTTCAAAAATATTAAGCAGCCACAACTGTTTTAAATTATTTCTGAAGGATCATGTGACTGAAGACTATACATATCAGTTATTACATTACTAACTTGACATCGCAGCCAAAAAATAGTCAACCAAACATAAAAAGTTACACTGCTCAATTTAAATAGTCCGTAGTAGAATCGCCCCAATGTGCTCTTATGCCAAGCACTTTTTTTTATTTTTATTTTTATTTTTTAATATGTGAATGATGATGTTTTATGTCAATATTGTATGAGTGAAGTACATTTACATACTAAATATTGCTTTAGCATCCAAATACATTGTGAATATGGAAACATTTGGATTCATGCTGAACGAGAGAGGGAGGCTACGAGAACCCAACGCTGGTTTCAGTTTCAGTTATGCTTTAAATTAATTAGTTTTAGCTTGACGTTTATATAGCTACTTATATTTTTCATTCTTGTTCTGTTCTAAATACCATTAAATTGAAAGGATTTGTTGTGGAGTGAGGGGAACTAAATAGCCTTATATTTATAGTGTTTATAATATTTGTAAACATTTTGCTTTATTTACCGGTATTTTAGATTATTTTTGCATGTAATAATAAAATGCGTCTTATACACGGACTTATAAAAAAAAATGCGCGTGTATGTAGTGTATTTTTTAACCACGCAGCAATTTTTTAAAAAAATATCTTGAAAAATTGCTTAAATTACTTTTTAAACTGATTTTAACTGATAGTATTAATGGGTTAAAATTCCGATGAAGGGTAAATTCAACTTCAACTTGCCCATTCAACTTATCTTCTACATGGTCTGCCCATATCGGTTTTCTTCTTACTTCCTCCTCTCTGTCCATCAGACATCCCTTTCTCTCCTCTCTTCTCTGAAGGGGATTTGCTTTTGTTCTCCCTGGATGTTGCATGTTGTAACTTTTGTGTTTTTGTTTTGTGTTTATGTTTGTTCGTCCCTGTTTGTGTCTTTTGCTTTATGTTTGTGTGTATCTGCTTGTGCGTGTGTACATATGTGAACTTCTTACACACTCCAGTCTGCGCTCCTTCAGTTCAGACAGGTCCAACACTCTGAACAGAAGCTCCTTCGCTCGAGACAGCATGATGATTGAAGAGATGCTGGCGCCTACCAAAGACACGGTGAGAATCCCTACTCTCTTTATCTCTCTCACTCTCATTCAGTATTGTTATACTCTGTGTTATACTTCCAGAAAGTAGTAAGAAGTAGTAAGTTCTTTTTGCCAAATACTAAGGTAGCATCATCCATAGTAGGAAAGGCAATCCTAGAATGCTTAGAATGTGATGAATACATCAAAGATGAAGTAAAAAAAAAATCATATTTATAAACAGTGTTGTATTATTATATTTTATACTACTTTACTATTTATTAATATTTTGAATTAGCTTTTATTTTCATATTTTCTTTTATATTTTCATTTTCATTTTAGTCAGTTAATTATGTGCTTTGATCACTTTTATTACTATTAAAAATATTTCTATTTCTGTATTTTAAATATTTAAAATTTTTATTTCAGTTGTAATTTTAATTCGTTTTTTCTTTACCCGTGTCGAGTTACCGGCAAAATACCGGAGTGAATGCGAAGTGGCCCATTCCACGGACGAGAATCCATGAACCGCATTATTATACCTGCACAATGTATTACCGTAAAACCAAACCATAGCGTAGTGCTATTGTGAATTCACAAAGGCTGCGATTCAATTAAATAAATATATGCCCTGCATTTTTTTGCGGTTAAAATGAGGTTCCGTGCGTCTCAGAGCGGCTCCTTTCACACTAAATGCTGCTCCACATGAATTGTTATCATTTATATGCATGGAGCCTTTCAAACTCCATCTCTGCATATGCTGTGAGTTTGGGTTGCGTAACGTTCATTTGGGAATGCAGTGTGCGCCATTTTATCCGATTTGTTAGGGAAATCATTTGTAAACCTTCACCAACACAGGAGAATACGTCAATATGTTTCTAAATATGCGTCTTGATTATCGTGATTTCAAAATAAAAGTTTAAACCATTTCTCTGAGTTTGCATGTTTGGATGTCCACATATTATTCTTATAGAAAACGTTCGCTGTTCAAGAAAAGTGGCTTTCGCATTTCTTTAGTAAAGCAGTGGCCAAATATTAAAGATTAAGTAAACATTTGAATTAAATGTTGTTTGGACAATATTAAACAAGGATTTAATCTGCAGTGAAGTGTAACAATACCTGGCCGTTGGCACCCTCTGTAGGCATTCGTTATAATACATAATGTACATTAGATGATTGTTTATATTATGTATATTATGTATTTTATCAGTGTTGTTCTATAAACCATCTGATTATTTGCATTTGATTCTTCATTTGAACAAAATATTATTACCTCATTGTTATTATATATGTATTTTAAGTCATTTTAAAGGCTTAGGTCTTTGCTTAGATCTATTTTTATTACCACAAAAAATGTCAGATTACTCAATTAATCGTTAAAATAATCAACCTATTACTCGATTACCAAAAGAATTGTTAGTGACAGCCCTAATTTATAACTAATAATAATAAACTAAAAGTCTTACTTTTAGGTTTAGTTAACAATAACAACCCTGTTTATAATTTATTTTAAATATAATTAATTCATTCAATACTGGGAAAATATATTCAAAATTGACTTCAATTTATTTTACCTCAAATTTGTGTGTTATGTGTGTGTGCCACTGCACCGCTTTGAGATATCACACTTGATCTTCATCACTGGTCAGTGGTCACCACTAGAAATTATATACAACATAAAAAAAATAAGGTTTGCTTTATGCACTTTCACACTTTATATTGTGTGTTTTAACAACTATGTACTTGCATAAAAAATTGTTAGGTACAGTTAACTCATTGTTTTTGTTGTATTGCAAAACACTTTTGCTGTTATTGATGTGGGATACAGGTAAGGTTAGGACAAGTTTGGTGGTATGGGTAGGTTTAAGGGTGTGTTAAGGTGTAAGGGAAGGGTCAACAGTGTAAATACAGATGTTATTACAGAAATTAATTACAGCTGTAATTGCATGCAGGTATTTAAAAAATAAATATAAGTACAATCATGTAACAACAATAAATGCATTGTGTCTAATGCTTAATTTAAATGTTATTACATAGTATTTACAGACACTTAATTTAAAGCTTTATTTTTTATTTCATTTATTGTCTGGCATTCTTCCTCAGGACTTTCCACAACACAGCAAAATGTCCTGGAATATTTGTGTTGGGTCCCATGGGGTTTGCGAATGCCCGGTCCCCATCCACACGGATACAAACACACTGTTCTCTTTTGTCCAGTGTCACATTCTCATTTCCAAATGTGCCTTTTAATAAACTCGAAAGACTTGAGACTTTCGGTCTAATAATCAAAATGCTTGACCTCAATCTATCCATAAACAGACGCTGGCAGAAAGATAAAGAGAGGGAGAAGGAGAGAGATGGATAGTCACACTTGGACTCTGTCAAGCTTTTCCATGATGTGTTTTCCTGTTCAGAGTTTGGTTGCTCTTTCCATTTTCAGGAGCAAATGTTCACACCAGACTCTTGAGAAATGAATTCCTAAAGAATGCAGAGATATAGTTATTAGTCCACTGAATTTGTTTGATTAAAATTTGAATTGGATTCACTTAAGCATATCAAATATGACAACCATTTGCCTTAACTAAACATAATAGTTGTGAGGTTTAGTATTCATACAGCCTTGAGAGTTCCTTGAGAGTGCAAGCGAGAGAGTGCGATACTGCATACTAAACTGTTTTTATTTTTCCTTCAGTGTCAGATGCTGTCTTCCAAAAGTGATTGAGCTGCCTGCCTTGACAGCTTTTTGGGCATCATTCAAGTGTTCAATTTAGGTTCGATTAGGTAGACAGATCACTAGGTTTTAAACAACATCAGAGAAAGACTTTGTAATTTTTTTAGCACACTACTTATTTCCTCTCTTTTTGTTTGGCAGAGCAAAGATCACCCTTTCCTCCTTTACAGCAAGTAGCGTAAACATGCCTGTATGTGTGTTTTTCTTTTAAAGCTTCAGAGTGTATTTAAAGATATTTCCTACATGGTGGACCCTCAGAATAAGGTACAGGTTCTTGATCGTGACCATGTTAGTCATCACTCTCCATTTTTTCCATTCTTTCATTACCCAAAAATCCGAACACACTCGTTTTCTCTCATTTAGTCGCTCATTGGTATTTGTGTGTTATTGTTTGCTTATAAATATAAGCTCCACCCCCATATGCAGCCCTGTCAGTGTTTATTTCATGGTCTTTCACTCATTGTGTTTTCTGATTTTTTCTTATTGAGTGTCCTGTTTGAGGCCATGTTTCATCCAGATGCATCAATGCGGGGTGTTTCCGAAGACATATTGTTTTCTTAACTTCATATCTTGGCAGTGGTTTTACAAGGCATCTCAGGAGATCTTTAGATAACCGAGTCATCAAATTAAAAAAATACATATATCATAATTTCATTTTATCATATCATTTCTAAATGTAACATGTTTTTTTTAACAACCTGCACACACCTTTTAAAAGGGGGTAAGCAACTTTCCTGACCCCATATCATTATGTTTGGATGTGTTTACAGCACCTTGCAGTGACTCGTGAATACAACAATGAGTGTATGCGGCGGTACAGTTGGACCCCTGACACAGTAGACCACTCACACAACACTGCGTGCAGTCCCGTGCACTCTGGGTAAGAATACGTTTTTGTGTTCAGATTGTTAAACACGATTTTAAAGGATGCAAACACATTAGTAGCCACGACATTATTATATTTTGATTAAATATGATGTTTATTATACACTACTGTTCAAAAGTTTGGGTCATGTGCGATTTTGTTTTATTGTTTTGCAAGAAGTCTCTTATTCTCATCAAGGCTGCATTTATTTGATTAAAATTATAGGAAAAACAGTAATATTGTGAAACAGTTTAAAATGACTAAATTATTAAAATATAATAAATAATTTAGAATACAATTTATAATTTACATATTAATTTAATTTATTCCTGTGATGGCAAAGCTGAATTTTTAGCTGCTTTGCTTAAGTTTTCTGCATTATATTATCCTTGTGCTGCTTAATATTTTTTGTGGAAACCATAATACATATTTTTTCAGGGTTTTTTTTATGTATCGAAAATTCAAAAGAACAACATTTATTTGAAATTGAAATATTTTGTGACATTATAAATGTCTTTGTCACATTTAATCAATTTAATGCAAAGTTTTAATTTGTTTTAAAAAAATGACCTTACTGACCTATAACTTTTGAACGGCAGTGCTCAACCCCCCTTATTTCACAGTAGAATTTTCTTTTATTTATGAGAGTTTAAAGGTGTAGTCATTTCCAGTAGTGGCAATTCTGTCCATTCATTTCGATGCTAAAACTTGACTCCCTACTTTTAACCACCTATTTCTTCGGGGGACCGAGCATTTCATTTAGTGTATTATAATGATACCATTTATGATTGGTGGAAGATGATTTAACCCAACCAATCTGCAAACATGATGCTGTTTTGGGCAAGCATGCAAAAAGCTTTTCATTGACTTCATTGAGTTGTTCGCATAAAGCACATTTTGTTTTCCTTTAGGTTCCCCCCCCACTCCACGCACACACTTTCTTCTGCATTGCACATAAGATCTGATTTTTGATTTTTGATTTGCTTACTTGTGTCAGCTGTTTTACCATGACAACAACTGTAATAATGAATGTTGTTTATGTTTACCTCCTGCTTTCTGTTCTTTTTTTCTTTTTGTTAATTTTCCTTTTGCAGCCCTTCCTCCCCGCTTCCTCAGTATGACTCCAGGTGAAAACTGAGTCCGGTGACATCACTCTTTCTATAGCTTTCTGTCCTTTCTTTTCTCTATATTTTTCATCTGTTCTCTCCTGTATTCTTTCACTCTTTATCTCTTTCCTGTTCTCCGGTGTTTTATTCCCTGTTTTATCTCCTCATCTGTGTGAGCGCTCCTCCACACTGGGTGTGTGAATAGCCGGTCTGTGGAAAATGGACCTCACATGCATTCAGAGATCAGCAACTTCAGCACATTTCTAAAATAAATTGCAGATCACTCATTACACACACTAGTACTACCACCATCAGCACATTAGAAAATTAGTGATGAAAGGGAGGTTTTTGTCATGTTCTTCACTTCTCAGTGTGAAATCACCTGTTAAAGCTGCATCATTTTTTTTTCACTAGGGATGGGCAATATATTGAAATGTAACAGTGTATTTGTGATCATTTTGCTGATGATTTAAAATACTAATTCTTAATTTCACAATGATGGTGGCACGGTTAGTCCACACCATTAGACATTGTCCTTGTCTTGTGAGTGTGAGAGCGTTTATAGTGTCCCTGATTTAAAGTTTACTCTAATTCAGAAACTTGTTTACGTCATCACTCAATATTGTTCCTGGAATTCTTGAGGTGACATATCTCGTATATTAAATATATATTTATTATAGATATGCAAGTAGTTTGTTTTACTATTTATTGTTATATTGACCCATATAAAAGGAAATTATTAAATATCATTCTTCCATGAGATTTTTAGTTATTTATTTATTGAAAATAATGTGAAAATGATGCCTTCATCGTTGACTTTACCGTTTTAGTTCCATTAAACAGTTTTAATTGGAATCACTGGATGTTTGGTCAAAATGGTTCCTCTGACAACAAAAACATACTTTCAAGCCATTTTAGAGCAAATGTATCAAGAGTACAATACTGTTCAAAAGCTTTTCAACTCTTTACAAGAGTGTTTTTAAATACTTTTCTTCACCAAGGATGAATTAAATTGATAAAAAATGACAGTAAAGACTTGTTACAAAAAATTCAATTTCAAATAAATGCTATTCTTTTTAAATGTGTATTTCTCAAAGAATCTTAAAAATTAATGTATCACAGTTTTCACTCAGATATTAAGCAGCACAACTGTTTTTAACATTGATGATAATAAGAAATGTTTCTTGAGCACCAAATCAGCATATTAGAATAATCTCTGAAGGATCATGTGACTCTGAAAACTGGCATAATGATGGCTGTTGAAAATTCAGCTTTGCCATCACAAGAATTACATTTTTAAAATAAACAAATTTAATTACATTTTGATAAAATATCAAAATAGAAAATCGTTATTTTAAATTGTAATAATATTTCACAATATTTCTATTTTTACTGTACTTTTGATCAAATAAATGCAGCCTTGGTGAACATAAGAGACTTCAAAAACACAAAATCTTACCGATCTCAAAATCTTGAGCGGAATATTTTATATCATCAGTAGGTTGAAAAATGTCACAATTTAGCATTTTTGCTGCACTGCCCAGCCCACATCCAGTGTTAGGGTCTCATGTGCATGTGACAAACACACAATTGCATTCAGTTCACATTAACAGATAATGGGTGTTTTGGGTTTTCTGTCCACCTGTGGAGGTGCTTCTGGTCACACTGTTGATCACTGATCACTGCTTCGAAACAATTGATCTTGGCAGTAAATGGGATAGCATTTGACTCCGAGTCATGAGTACAGTGACTGTGGTAATATTTTGGTAAGTCAATATTCAAGGAATCCCTTGTGTTTCTTCTAAGTGTCTCTGCTGCTGTTGAATGAGGGATTAAATGCTGCCAGGTTTAACAGCTCGAAGCACTGTCACTCTTTTTAATTGTTTTTCCTGTCTCTATCTCTCTTGCTGTAATGGTCTGTTCTCGCTTACTGTTTCTCCTTCTTTTCTGTTTCTGCTTAGACCTTTGCCTTCTCTCTCGCTCTCTCTCTTCCCCCACCACGTGTGTTGGGTGTACAGTGATCAAAGCATGGGAATCGTCTCTCACTCGTTCGTGTCTGTGTAGTGGTTTTAGCGTGGTGTCCCTCTTTCTTTCTTAATTTCCTTCCCTCTCTCTCTTTCATTATTCCTTCATTCTCTTCTTACAGGTTCCTCGTGAGTTTCATGGTGGACGCTCGGGGTGGGTCGATGAGAGGAAGTCGTCATGATGGTATGCGCATAATCGTTCCACCCAGGAAGTGTCCAGCACCAACACGAATCACCTGCCGCCTAGCAAAGCGCCACCGCCTGGCGTACCCACCCCCTATGGTGGAGGGGGAGGGTCTTGTGAGCAGACTGGTGGAGATGGGGCCATCCGGGGCACAGTTTTTGGGGTAAGAGTTCCTCTGAGGTGGCTCAAAATATCTGTAGTTTCACAGTTAAAGCAGATAAAAACATAATCTCCAAGGGGACTTAATTCAGACTGAGTAATATAAGGGTTTCCATCTTAAATTCTCTTCTTCACTTTAATTCTCTTTAAATTAGTTCTGATTTCAATTTGCATGGTGCAGTTCTCCATCTTGCTGTCCAGTTTTGAGTGCTTGGTTTTAGTGAATGCATTGGACTTCCACTATCTGTTCACCCCTTTATTTTCTTCACTTCATTTTCAGGCCTGTGATAGTAGAAATTCCTCATTTCGGCTCTATGCGGGGAAAGGAGAGAGAGCTGATCGTCCTACGCAGCGATAATGGAGAGACCTGGAAAGAACATCATTATGACTGCAAAGTAACAGAGCTCACTTCAATCCTCAATGGCATGGATGAGGGTAATGTACAAACAGCTGATGACATAACTAAAACTACCTCGCGGGGAGCTTTCATTTAATTCTCATGATTTTGTTGATTTGTGATTTCATATGTGATTACAGAGATGGACAGTCTAGCAGAGCTGGAGAAAAAACGTATCTGCCGCATCATCACAAAAGATTTCCCACAGTACTTTGCGGTGGTGTCACGCATCAAGCAAGAAAGTGATCACATGGGACCTGAGGGCGGAGTCCTGAGTAGTGAGGCGGTTCCCATGGTGAAGGCTGCCTTTCCCCAGGGAGCGCTTACAAAGAAGATTCGTGTTGGACTACAGGTATAAAGGCTTATCAAGATGGTTGTTGTCAAATTATATTTAGTCAAGCTTAAATTTTACCTTTACGTGGTTTCCAAGGTCATGGAAAAACAGGAAATATAAGGGACCAGGAAAGGATGTTTCTATAGTAAATATATTTAATATTTACGATAGAATATATAATATGATATTGTTGAAGAGCTTGTGTAGATGAAAACTCACTTACATGCTAAAACAATGTTCGATTTGTTTTGTCTGAGTCTGTCTAAATGGTTCTCAAAATGATCAGAATGATTTTCCAGATAAAGTAATTTTAGAAGTTTGCATAAAACTGGCCTGTCTTGTCATCTCAAGGAGCTCTGGGAACTTTCTTTCTCTCTCTCACACACAATAGTAGAATATTCCTCCCCCAACACACACACAAAATAGCAGAATATCATCTATTCTTTGGACATAGTGACTACAACATGCATTTCCTGGCAGACAACCCATGACTATAGCATAGAAACTGAGAATGTATAAATTACACAAGGAACAAGTCAGGAGACTGAAGCAATAAAAAGCTATTCACATTCTAATGATAATTAGTTAGAAGCATATGCCTAGAGAAATGAACAACAAACACACAGCATGCATGCTCGAATTTGCACACTGTAGATGCTCTGTAAATAGAAGTTCTTCTGTTTTTTCTCCTATTCTTAATACTGCTTTTCTCTCTGTCTGTTTCTCTCTCTTAGGCACAGCCAGTGCCAGAGGACATGGTGTGGACCATCACTGGTAACCGTGCGTCCTTCAGCCCGATTGTTACTGTGGAGCCCAGAAGGAGGAAATTCCACAAGCCCATCACCATGACAATCCCTGTACCGCCCAGATGCAAAGAGGCTATTGCTAATGGACGCAAAGGAGAACCTGCCCCCTGCCTTAGACTGCTCTGTAGCATCACAGGCATGTGAATAGTGAAAGTTTATGGATGTGTATTTTAAATGAGATAGGGGTGAAAATGTCAGGTTTAAATTTTGCCTTCTTAACTCAAACTTAAACTTCAGAGCTTTTTTCATTCGAGAGCAGAAATATAAATGAATCATGATGGCTTTAATGAATGTGCAACAACAACTGCACGTTGATTTGAGATCCCCCATCTGAATTTAAATTCAACATTTGGGTTCACTTTGGTGTATACAGAGTTAAAAGAGCAGGTCAATTGGGGCTGTTTACACGACACTTTTCAACTAAAAACGTAAAACTTTTTATGCGTTTTGGCCGTTTGTTTACATGACAACTGTGTTTTGGGTGCGTGAAAACGCAAAGTTTTGAAAACGGGTTTCAAAGTGCAAGTTTTTGAAAACGGTCTCCATGTAAACAACAAAAACGCGAATCTCTGAAGAGGATGACGTCATGCACATGCGTATTACTTGTTCAGTCTATAGTGTTTCATCGCCATCTAATGGCCTAGCAGCAGAACACAGGGTTGTTAGTCATTTTCGTGGATCCGTGTGAATGGGGATCATTTTGACAATGGTGTCGTCTGTACGCGGAAAACTCAAAGGAAAAACTTCTCCGTTTAAAGCATATTGTTGTCGTGTAAACGTACCCTGAGATAAAGCATGCATTTGCAAGTGACATCAAATTCCGTACTGCTATCGAATAAATAGGACCAATAAATTAAGTATCATACCCCATCAGATATCACAGGCTCTGTAGTGATTCCCGACACCAGTGTTTAAAAGTGTTGCATCTTTTTAGGTGGAACATCCCCTGCACAGTGGGAAGACATCACTGGGACCACTCCTCTCTCCTTTGTCACAGACTGTGTTTCCTTCACCACAAATGTGTCTGCCAGGTGAGTCTCAGCTGATGCTGGAGTTTATCACATGCAGATTCAAATCATGTGCTTCAGAGTGGGAGACAGTAGAGGATTGGTGCCCTAGATTCATTTATAGCATTCTAATCGTGTTCATCTGCACATCTGCAAAGTCAGATGCTGATTGAACTCAAATATGACTGTAGAGAAGAGGTTCACATAAGGTCATTAAATAACAGACACCTTTTCTATAAATAGTGTGAGGATCTGCTTATCTTTCTGATCAAATTTCTCTAAATTATGCAAATCACTTTTTTGTGAATGTCAGTTCCTACTAATAATGTTCTTAAAAATAAAACATGAATTACTTAATAATTAACTTTAATTGATATTACCTTGAACTGCATAAGCCCAGCGATATGCAAAATTAAACCTCGTTGCCACTGACCCTGCATTTAATGTAGTTTGGGTTGTATTTTATTTTACGTTACATGTTTTTGTTAGTTGTTTTTGGGAATATGCATGTCATGCAACATGTTCATGTTGGGATCTTCCTAATTTGACTAGCTACTAATAAGATTAATTTATGTAAAAAATGGTATTGGTACGAACTGCCTTTGACATCAACAACAAAAGATATGAGAAATGTTTTCTCCTCCCTTTGATAAGCATATTTCTTTTCTTATATTATTTATTTTTTATATTATTATATTTTTTGTCTATGAAACAATCAGAATAGATTTGTAGCCTTTTTTTGGATTTTGACTGACACGCTGAGCACCACTGGTACAAACAGTGGTGTCAAACAGCTGATATTTTGTTTCCATTACTTAGATCATGTAAACATCTTAGAACCAAGATTCTTCATCCCGTGGAGTTGTAACAGCGAAAGAACTCTAAATATTTGTGAAAAATTGAAGAATTGGGGAGAATTTTCCTTATTCTAGGCAATCCCCCACCCCCTCTCCTCTCCTTTCTGTAGATTTTGGTTGGCAGACTGTCAGCAGATCAGTGAGACGGTGGGTTTAGCATCTCAGCTGTACCGAGAGCTGATCTGTGTTCCATACCTGGCCAAGTTTGTGGTGTTTGCTAAAATGATCGACCCTGTAGAGTCCCGCCTCCGTTGCTTCTGCATGACTGATGACAAAGTCGACAAAACTCTGGAGCAGCAGGAGAACTTTGAGGAGGTGGCAAGAAGCAAAGACATTGAGGTGTGCAACTGTAACTCACACTCCAGCCTTCACACACGCACACACACACGCACACACACATACACACACACACAACACTATACACGTTCACATAAATAATTAACGATGAACATACTGTCAGTGTTTGGAAACAGTGAGTCATCATGAGTTTGTGAATATTCATGTATACACACATAAGAAAAAACCATGACAGAACATGTAGCTGTCATTCAGTCCATATTCATAAAAACACCCACACATTTATATTCTCCTATATTCAAACACAATAGCACTTTTCTTTTACAAATCATTGACAATATAAAGACATAAATGTACAGCTTCTTATGATCTGTCCCTTGTTTCTTTGTCAGATTCTGGAGGGTAAGCCCATTCATGTAGATTTCTACGGTAACATCTCTCCTCTGGCAAAGAGTGGCCAGCAACTCATCTTCAACTTCTATGCCTTCAAAGAGAACCGACTCCCATTCAACATCAAGGTTTGAGAGACAGTGGCTCATTCATCCTAATTCTTCCAGCAATTAAAGTTTTTCTTAGTCGATTTGACATATTTCTCCAAACTCAGATAACTGCTTTGATCTGAACATTTTCACAGGAAATGTGAAATATATTAGGGGTGGTGGAAAAAATCGATTCACATATGAATCACAATTCTTCTGCCAATCTGCATCGATTCACAAATTTCAAAAAGTCTTACATGTCTTTAACTTCACAGTACTACTTATAGTTATTGACGCGTAGAGTTTTATTTATCACAATAAGCCGCGAAAAGGACTCAGTCTGTTGCTTGCGCTGAGAGACATACAGCTAAAGCTTGATGTATGCAATCCCGAATTCAATTGCGTTTTACAGCTTATTGCGCATGAATGGTCAAATTCACACACAATTATGTAAAAGGTTCCAAGATAAATGAAAGAAAATAATTAGTATCAGCTGGTCATGTGATCTCAACTTAGCAGATAACATGAGCTCAGCTCAATATAAACTAAAACAGCTTTTATCGGGCTACTGATATGATTGGAGTTATATGTTAAGATTTTTTGTCATTCTATGTGTGTGTATGGATTTTGTAGGTCAGAGATATGGGCCAAGAGCCATGTGGGAGAATATCTTTCCTCAGAGAACCTAAAATCGCAAAAGGCCTGCCACAGAGTGCAATCTGCAACCTTAACTTCACACTGCCAACACACAGGAAGGTAAGAACAAACATTTACATGATTCTGTTACATTTCCTTTAGTGTTATCTAGAGTCTTCAACTATTAAACATTGTCACAGAGCTATTTGTGTTGCTGCTTTAGCTGTAACTTTATTTTGCCTTTCCTTTTGTCTTGCTCTCTTTTAATCTCTCTGCATCTGCATTTTTTACCTTTTCCATTCCCTTACTGTCATCTTTAAACTCCCTTTCTCTTACTCCTCTCCCTTCTACGCCATCTTCACATACTCACCATCTTCGGCTGCTGCCTCTCCATTATGTATTGCTGCAATGCATCGTGGGAAATTGTAGGAAATGGAGTCAGATCCTGATGATGAGGTACATATTTCATAACTTGTCCACCTTTGACTTTAGTGTGGTGCTTATGTGATCATACGCTTATTTATGTGATTGGTCAAAAGCTTTTGTACCAGGTCATTGGTCAGGCAAGTGCATGCCTCCTTTTTGTGTTTATCAGTAGATTTAAAGCATTGTTATTTTGTGGCTTATTGGAAACATTTTTCACATTTCTCTTTTGCAGATTTGATTTTTTTAATTTATTTTTATTTCAAAGTGAAGCAATTAGGCAGTTTCACTGGAAAATACCTTTCACACTGTTAGCAAATGGGCTGTGCTTGTCTAGTTGACCCTCTCTCAGGAGACCGCATTTCAAAGTGAAATGTAGCACAACATTCCTTACAGAATCTGAAGCAATTGGAATGTTTTACTGATATCCTAAATTAAATGTACCACATCAAATAATTCCTTCAAAAAAAAATCTGGGCCAACATTGATACAGTGCTTCCAAAACAATCAAAAGGAAATTATAGTTATTAGCCACTTAAAAGATCATTGCACTACGATTTTTGTCACTTTGTTCTTACATAGGATTTTTACTTTTGTTATTGCAGAATGACAAAGATCGACGACATACCTTTGCCTCATTAGCATTGCGAAAGCGCTACAGCTATCTGGCCGATCCAGCATCCAGTGAGTCCTACATTTTCTTTGTTCTTGAAACATCAGCATGACATAATCATACATGTCACACATACATAGGCATCTGATTCAGGCATATATATGAAGGCACAATAATCTCATATCTCACCATTTTCGAAAACAGAACTGCCAGTATATCATGTTTGTGTACATTAGTCATAAACAATTACATTTGTTTGCTTGCTTTTTTCCATTTTTTTTTTTCTTTGTAGTTTGTTGTTTTTTCCATTGTTTGACATTTTATATGATTTGCTACCACATTGTCTACACAGGTTGTGTATTGCCTGGTGTGTTTTTGAATAAACCCATCATTATGTTTTATTGTTATTTATTGTGTTATTTTCAAAACTTGCTTGTTTTATTGACAGTTCTTGTAATTGCTCATGATAAAAAGCCACGGAACTCAATATCAGTATTTTACCACTTACTTATTCATTTATTTAGGATGTTTTTTTTGTAACTTGTTAAAACTGCCTTGTAATTGGTCAGATTTATAAGGTATTAATAACTATTTAACTAATAGGCTATTTAACATACTCCTTTATTTTAAAATGTAATTATTAATGTAAATTTAAATTTAAAACGATGGCATTTATATATATACAGGGTTTATCCTGGCTCAAAACGAGGCAGAGGTGGTAAATTCCTGATCATGTATTTTAGTAATAAGACAATTAAATTTGTATTTTTTGTAGACCATCATATAGCCTACTGTGTTTCCCACAGTATTTTTATGGGTGGAGCTCGGTACCTCTAGTGGGGTCCGGGGGCATGGCCCCCCGAAATAATTTTTTTTACATTTTAAATATAAATTCATTAATCTGGTGCACTTTGAGTCACCCGAATCCGCTGTTAAAAATAAATAATCCAACCACCCAAACCTATGATATTCTTTGATTTAGATATCTGCATCTGATCATCACATTAAAATTATTCAAATTCTCATTGTTAGGCATGATAATATGGTAAAATATCACACTGAAGTAGGCTGATTTAAAATATTTAAAATAAATAGAATAGATTCGTTCAAATGGCTGATTTATTTAAAATGAGGCAGTTTATGAATAGGTAATTGAATCTTTGACTCAACCGATTCGTTCAAAAATCTGAATCATTCAGTAATGAAACACGGCTGAGTGTTCCTGTGAGATGCGCTATGGTTCTGGCTGTGATCTTTGTTTGGAACTATTTTCACTGCTGAAACAGAACAAAAACAGTCATTGCATCTATGTAAGTGACTTCATTTTAACTATTTGTTTATTGAACTGTTATGAAATCAGTGTCTCGGTTTCAATCGTGATGGTATTCAGGAAAACAGCACTCTGGTTTCTTAACTGTATAATATGTAATAAATAACTGCACGAGCCTCAACAGCGCAACTTTGTTACCGTCAGTAGCCTACAGGTAGGCCTAGATATTATTATCAACTGTAGGCTATCAATCGCCACTTACATTAAATGAAATAAAATCAGATTCATCCTCGCGGTTTCGTGGATTCCCTAGTTATTTTTTTGATATTGAACATTTTTTTATCAGGGCATTTGTCCGGTTGGGCAAATACAATTCTCTTTCACTTGTCCCTTCAAAAAAACACGTGTCCTGGTCATGCGTTAATGTCGAGCCCTGATATGTTTTCCTTGATTGGTTTTCCCTGAAGAGAATTACATTGTTGAAAACGAAAGTAAAACAGTGACACGTTCATTGCGTTTTGCCGTGATGAGAGTTCCGTGCCTTTATTAAACTCAACACATTATAATGATTTATCTGTCATCCACCCTCGATTAATTGGAATGTTATGTTTTTATTACTTGGCCCGCCCGACCCGCGAATTATGATCCGCGCAGCACTATCGGCAAACTATACGGTTTGAGAATGGACACAGGCCGGGAACCCGCAACAGAATGGACACAGGCCGGGAACCCGCAACAGAACCGTCACGGTGGAAAAAGTGTATCTGAGAATGTGACTGTCTGTTCGAGTTTTGTCGAGAGCCGGAGGTGGCATGAAATTTGACGGAGGTGGCCGCCTTGTAATTCTCTATGCAGGAAAAACCCTGAGATATATATATATATACAGTCATGGCCAAAATTGATGGCACCCCTGATAAATATGATAAAAAATGGCTGTAAAAAAAAAAATCTACATTGTTTATCCTTTTGATCTTTCCTTCAAAAAATTCACAAAAATCTAACCTTTCATTGAAGTAAAAGAATTGAAAGTGGGGGTAAATCACATTATAAAATAAATGTTTTTCTCCAAAACACGCTGGCCATAATTGTTGGCACCCTGTTATTAAACACTTTCTGCAACCTCCTTTTGCCAAGATAACAGATCTGAGTTTTCTCCAGAGGCGGACAGAGTACACAGCTACATTACTTGAGTAAAAGTACAGATACCCCTTGCTAAATTTTACTCAAGTACAAGTAAAAGTACTACAGTCAGATGTCTACTTAAGTAAAAGTACTAAAGTACTTGTTTTTAAAAGTACTTGAGTATCAAGAGTACAAGAGTACATTTTCTAAATATTGCATTACTACTGCCATAGTGCTTACATTGGTAAACACAGCAAACACTTGAAGCGAAAACTATCATTAACTTGTTCAGAAAATTGTAATAGTCTGGCAAGGTGGGGCCACGGCTTGGCACGTTCGCGGGATGCGATATTTTTTTTTTCCCAGGATGGTAGGGGAAGACTCGTGAATATTCATTAGGGAAGTCATCCCTGATTGGTCTGATGACCTACCCCTAAACCTACCCGTCACTGGGGGTCTTATGACCTCCATAACCCCGCCCCTAAACCTACCCGTCACTGGGGTTAAGACCAATCAGGGATGACTTCCCTAATGAATATTCATGAGTCTTCCCCTACCATCCTGGGAAAAAAAATATCGCTCCCGGGATGGACCTGCTGCGTCTTCATCCATTGTTTCGTCCATGGTTTCGTCTCTTATCTAAATCTGACCATGGAGTTGACTTTGGCGGAAAGCTGAAGGTGATTGCTGATAGGCTGTCCCAATCAGTGGCGCCTGCACAATCCAATCACATTTGAGAGGGTTTCCGAGATGTTTCTTTTTTCCTTTTTTTTCAAATTTTTTTGGGTACTCACAGTTATGGATAGAAATGTAGTGGAGTAAAGAGTACAATATTTGCCTCTCAAATGTACTTGAGTAAAGTCATGAGTACTCCCCAAAAATGATACTCGAGTAAAGTACAGATCCCGCAAAATTGTACTTAAGTACTGTACTCAAGTAAATGTACTCAGTTACTGTCCGGCTCTGGTTTTCTCCTATAATGCCCGATGAGTTTGGAGAACACCTGACAAGAGATCAGAGACCATTCCTCCATACAGAATCTCTCCAGATCCTTCAGATTCACAAGTTCATGTTGGCGCTTCTTCTCTTCAGTTCACCCCACTCATTTTCTATATGGCTCAGTTTAGGGGACTGGGACGGTCATGGCAGAAGCTTCATTTTGTGCTCAGTTGCCCATTTTTGTGTTGATTTTGATGTTTGTTTTGGACCGTTGTCCTGATGGAAGATCCAACCAGGCCCATTATAAGATTTCTAGCAGAGACAGTCAGGTTTTGATTTTTTATCTGTTTGTATTTGCTATTTGTATTTACCTGATGGTCAAAATGGGGATTTTCAATTCTTTAGATATTTTCTTACAGCCACTTTCTATTTTGTGAAGCTCAACAATCTTTTGCTGCGCATCAGAACTATATTCTTTGGTTTTACTCATTGTGATGGATGATTAAGGGAATTTGGCCTTTGTGTTTCCTCATATTTAAACTCCTGTGAAACAAGAAGTCATAGTTGGACAATTTCATGTTCCTAGTCACCCTGGTGTGCTTAAAAATGTAAATATTAATGGGAATATACTTCAGAGATATTTTTCTCATAAAAAATTCTAGGGGTGCCAACAATTATGGCCAGCGTGTTTTGGAGAAAAACATTTATTTCATAATGTGATTTACCCCCAATTTCAATTATTTTACTTCAATGAAAGGTTAGATTTTTGCGAATTTTTTGAAGGAAAGATCAAAAGGATAAACAATGCAGATTTATTTTTTACAGCCATTTTTTATCCTATTTATCAGGGGTGCCATCAATTTTGACCATGACTGTGTATATATATATATATATATATATATATATATATATATATATATATATATATATAGTAGCGATTGTAATTCAAAAATTACATAATTTTGTGTCAACCATAGTCTTGTTAAATGTATTAAAGTTAACCAGCTGTGATCGGTGAGTTTTTCCCCCTTCATTTTTGTTTAATATTAACAATATAATAAACAGTGGCAGGTCTGCATTTACCCTGCAAGGCCTAATGCACATAAATCCTATTGACTGAATCTAAATGTACTCTTTACGAAGCACCGGTACTTATGACATTCCTAAGCATAAATGAATAGACTATTCATTTTTTTCCACTTAAAATCTGAACATATTTTCTTTTATTGTGATTTATTGTATTATTTTCATATTAACTTGCTTGTTTTATTGACAGTTCTTGTAATTGCTCATGATAAAAAGCCACGGAACTCAATATCAGTATTTTACCACTTGCTTATTCATTTATTTAGGATGTTTTTTTGTAACTTGTTAAAACTGCCTTGTAATTGGTCATATTTATAAGGTATTAATACCTATTTAACTAATAGGCTATTTAACACACTCCTTTATTTTAAAATTGTATTATTAATGTAAATATTAATTTAAAACAATGGCATGCCATTGTTAAAAAAAAAAAGTATATATATATATATATATATATATTTATATAATAATATATTTATATTTATATATATATTATATATAATAAATATATATATATATATATATATATATATATATATATATATATAGTAGCGATTGTAATTTAAAAATTACTACGGCCTAATTCACAGATCTAGTTTGACATAAATCCTATTGACTGAATCTAAATGTACTCTTTCGAAGCACCGGTACTTATGACATTCCTAAGCATAAATGGAGAGACTATTAATTGTTTTCCACTTAAGATCTGAACATATTTTCTGAATATTTAGAGCTTGTTATCTTATTTAAGTGGCTGATATTTTACCATCATTTTGCATCTCCACCCATTTACCACAGGCATGAATTACTTTATTTTCCCACTTAGCTTTCCATTGTCAAAAGCCTCCACACTTTCAGTATTTTCACTACTGGTTGTTTCTGGATTTATCCCCTGACTAAATCTTGTTTCTCTTTTCTCTCTTATTTAACTATTTCTGTTTACTTTTATTAATTTGATTATGCTAGAAACAGCTGAAAGAGGCCATAACACCACTCCAAAAACCACGCCGCAGTCTTCTGGCTACGCTTACAAGCCTGTCTTTACGACGCGCACCTACCAGGCCTGGGCGACAAGCTCTCCCGTCAATGTCCCTAGCCAGACCAAGTCTGGTTTTGGCTCCCTCTCCAGCTCCTCATCCAACACCCCCTCAGCTTCCCCACTGAGGTCGGTGTGGTCTGTGAACTCTGCTTCTCCCATCAAATCCATCATTGGAGGTTCACCAGCATCTTCCATCAAATCTGCCAGCGACATTGCATCACCGATTCGATCCTACAGAACTATCTCCTCACCAATAAAGACTGTAGTTCAAGGTGCTCAGTATCCAGTCCAAGCCTCCCCCACCCTTCTGTCCTCTCCAGGGAAGAGTTCCCCTGATCCAGTTTCACTTAAAGGCATCACAGGTCTCACAGCCAGGACCTCTCCGGTACCATCTGGTGGGACCTTGCTGGAAAGATCCTCCATTTCTATGACCCCTCCAGCCTCACCTAAGTCTTCACTAAACATTTACAGCTCAAGTTTGCCATACAAGTCTGTTGTAACCTCAAACCCTCCAGCAACCTGCTCCCCCATTAAAACTGTCCCGGGCTTTTCCTCCATCAGAACCAACACTGATGCCTCTGCCAGAGGATTCCTGTCGTCCCTCTCCTCACCATTGAAATCCGGCTCAGCCACTACAGCAGCTGCGCTGATCAATGGGACAGTTTCCCCAACCAAATATCGCTCCTCCTCCCCAACAACCCATCTTACCAGCACCCTGCAGGAAAGAATTCAAGCCACAACAAATGCAGCAACAACAAATGTGAATGCAGCCTTTGATGAAGTGGAAAAAACATTTAATTCCTGCTCTGCTGGCTACGGCACACTAAAGTCAGTGTCCTCCACTCCCTCATCCTCTTACCAGTCTATCCGTTCCTCTGCGTCCAACTCACTGTATGCCTCCCTCAGATCCCCTCCCAATTCTACCACATCTGTAACTTCCAGCACTATTACAGTTCCTGTCTATTCTGTTATAAATGTCTTACCAGAACACCAGTTTAAAAAGCTCCCTGAAGTCTCCAAGTCAACAGCTGCTCTCCTGTCCCCCAGAAAGGCCATGCCCCAAGAGGTTAATACCCAGACTCAGTCCTCTTTTGCCAGAACTCTGTCTCCTGTCAAGACTCCCCTGCACATGTCCCCAGGAACACTAAAATCTGCTACCTCTTCATCCCCTCTGTCTAACAGCCAGGAAATACTAAAAGATGTTGCTGACATGAAGGAGGACCTAATCAGAATGTCTGCAATTTTACAAACTGATACAAATTCAAGCTCCAAAGGTTATCATTCTCACTCTAAGGAACATAAAGTGGACGATGAGGAGCCTTTCAAGATCGTAGAGAAGGTAAAACAGGACCTGGTCAAAGTCAGTGAAATTCTTAGCAAGGATGTTTTGAGAGAGAGTAAGGCAAATATTAAAAACAGCAAAACAGAAGATGTCCCAGAGGATGACATAGATGATAATCAACAAAATGAATGGAGATGCCCCCCTCGATATGAAACATTAGCCCCTCAAGTGAAAACAAAACCAGTGTCTGACAGAGATTTTAACCTTGCTAAAGTTGTTGATTACCTAACTAATGACATTGGTACAAGCTCTCTTTCTAAAATAGCAGAGGCAAAACAAAGAACTGAGGAAGCAAGGAGAGAAGGAGAGGAGAAACAGAAACGTGTCCTGAAACCTGCAATGGCATTACAGGAGAACAAGCTCAAAATGCCTCCAACTAACATGCGCCCTTCACCTTCAGAAAAAGAACTTTCAAAGCTAGCTGATGCATTGTTTGGTCCTGAAATCGCACTGGACTCTCCCGATGACGTCTCCCATGACCAAGACAAGAGTCCGCTTTCTGACAGTGGGTTTGAGACTCGCAGTGAGAGAACCCCCTCAGCTCCCCAAAGTGCAGAGGGAATGGGGCCCAAGGGCCTCTTTCAGGAGATTCCCCCTGTCATCACTGAAACACGCACTGAGGTTGTACATGTCATACGGAGCTATGAACATCCAGACGATCCTAAGGACCCAGCATTGGAAGATGCTAGAATGACAAAGCCTCCACTGCGGTGTGCAGACACTGAGCCCCGATCACCTGGTGGGTCCATCAAAGAAAGAGTTAAAGCTTATCAAGCCAGAGTCAATGCAGAGGATGATGTGATGGGCAAAGGCATGCGGGTCAAAGAGGAAACTCACATAACAACAACTACAAGAATGGTGTACCACAAACCTCCTGCTAAAGAGGCTGTATCTGAGAGGATGGAGGAAACTATGTCTGTACGAGACATAATGAAGGCCTTCCAGTCTGGAAAGGATCCATCCAGAGAGTTAACAGGCCTGTTTGAGCACAAAAGCAGCAGTGAAGGGGCAGATTCATCTGTTAGGCCTCTAGACCCAATGCCCAAAGTCGAGCGCATCATTGAGGTTCACATCGAGAAAGGCAACAAAGCTGAACCAACTGAAGTAATTATCAGAGAAACAAAAAATCACCCTGAGAAGGAAATGTACATATTTCAGGGCAAAAGTGGTATGAAAGAAATACAAAATAGGATGGGCAATGAGCATCAAGACAACATAGAAGCTGAAGAATCTCTTCCTTGTTATCTGGACTCCAGAATACACATGCCTGTCTCTATGGAGAATGATAAGACCTTGAAATTGCTTAGTCAGCAGTCAGTGGAGTACCATGATGATGAATCTTCTGAAACTAGGGGAGAATCATACAAGTTTTCAGAAAAAATGCTCCTGTCAGAAAAATTTGACTCGTCCCATTCAGACTCAGACGAATCTGTGATTGACAGGTCTCGATACTATGGTGAGGGAACACAGAGTGGCTCAATTAGAGAATTCATGCTAAAGCCTGATAGGTCAGGTAGATCATCAGATGATGACAATTATGACAAACTCACTTTGTTGCAGTATGCTTCTGATCCTGACAGTCCAAAAAGGTCTATTTGGATGAGAGTTTCTGAGGACGGGCAAAATAAAAGCAGAGAGAAGCAAAAATATGAGGACAGGGTAGACCGAACTGTCAAAGAGGCAGAGGAAAAACTTAGTGAAGTCTCACAATTCTTTCGTGATAAAACTGAAAAACTGAATGATGAGCTTCAGTCCCCTGAGAAGCATCGCAGACAAGATGCAAGGGAGACTCGTTCTGGGCCCAGCTCAACTTGTAGTAGCCCAGAGAGGTCAGTTCATAGAAATGGAGGGACTGGAGAGGACTGGAGCAGAGACAGATTTAGGGATAAGTATGGTTCCCATGACAGAAAATGTGCCAGTCTGCCAAGCAGTCCTGAAAGACGGGTCTTGCTTCAATACAATGATGACCCAAAAAAGGGGGACTGCTCATCTGCTAGCAGTGCAAGTGAATCATCTAAATATTTCCAACCCTCATCATCTAAGGTTAGCTCAGTAAGAATGAAATTTGAATCAGAGGCCCAGAAACAAGATAAAGGTCCACAATGGGGACAAACTTCAGGATCTCCCGTAAGGAAGCTGCAGGAAAGCAAGCTACCTGTTTACCAAGTTTTTGCAGGGGGGAATCTTCCAAAGTCAACAGAGTCTTCAGAAAGTCAGAGAAGCCCCAAAAAAGATAATGAGGTGGGCCATAGTTATAATGTTAGAAAGGCTCAAGCATTTGCCCAAAATCAGAGTGACAGACAGAGAAATAGGTCAGATAGCTCTTCACCAAACCATCACCAAAATATTTACAGCAAGGAGCAAATTGTCAATGAAGACAGGAAAATATACAAAACTTGGGAAAACCATGGCAATGGGCAACTGAAAGGCCAAAAGACAAAGCTCACCCATACCCTAGTGCATGATAGGCAAAAAGATGACTCACAGAATGAGCAGCACTCATTAAGTGATGGAAATACCACAAAAGAAGAAACAACTAAAAAGATAATTTACACAGAGTTGGTAATTCGAGAAGACCCTGGTAATGCTGAAAAATGCAATAGTGCTCTAAAAAAAAACTCGGAATCACAAATTCCTGTTAGGGTGTCATCTAGTTTTATAGACCATCATCAAAGTAGTACTTTAAAGTTAGATTCCTCCATTAAATCTGAAAGAACAGGGTCTCACATAGCCAGAAATAGACAGCACCCTAATTCAGGTGCCAACAAATCACCTAGTGAATTGTCATCTGTAGTGAACTCAGATTCTAGCAGGCAGATAGTTAATATTGTCTGTAATGGTGTTGATGATAACCAAGTTGAGTATATTGAAAAAGTGACCCCAGGTGTCACTGCGGACATTAAACCTCTTCCTGTGTATGTCAGCATTCAAGTAGGTAAACAGTATGAGAAAGAAACAGCCACTGGGCAGCTGAGCACATACAAAAAAGTAGTAAGCCATGAGAGCAGGACAGTGCATGAAACACGTGGAGCATTTTATTCTGTTAAACAGAAACAGCCGCCATCTCCACAGGGAAGCCCTGAAGATGACACATTAGAACAGGTGACATTCATAGACAGTTCAGGAAAGAGTCCGGTAACTCCTGAAACACCTACCTCTGAGGAGGTCAGCTACGACCTGAACTCCAGGGCTCCAGAGCCTGTCATTGGTTCCATGGCTAGCATGCCTAGCCCAATCCCAGAGGAGTCTGAGGAAGAGGAGCAGCCTAAGACATTCATTTTCAAGGAATTACCAGCAGAAAAAGCCAAACCTGCCACTCAATCATCAGAGTCTTCAAAAAGAAAACAAGACTCGTCTGGAAAAAGATCAAAAGACAAACGCATAGCTTACATCGAGTTCCCTCCACCACCACCTTTAGAGACTGACCATGGTGACCCTGAAAAGAGGGGGTCATGTCCTTCCTCAGAAGCAGAAACAGAGATGATAGAGGTAAACCTTCAAGAGGAACATGACAGGCATCTGCTTGCAGAGCCAGTAATCAGAGTCCAGCCTCCTTCCCCTCTCCCACCTGGAGCTGACAACAGTGACTCTAGTGATGATGAATCTGTTTTTCACCCTGCCCCCCTTAAGAAGTACACCTTCAAAATGGCAGAGGAGTGTGAGAAACGTGTTAAGCCTAGGAAACCAGAGAGAAACGGCTCACATCAGAAGGAGTCAGGTATCAATGGCATTGTGAAAGGAGAAGAGGTAGAATGTGAACAGAATGGAAATGATCAATCTATCACTGATTGCTCTTTAGCAACAACTGCTGAATTTTCCCATGATACAGATGCCACTGAGATAGATTCTCTTGATGGGTATGACCTACAAGATGAGGATGATGGACTGAGTGACCCTAAAACATCCAGCATGTCGAATGAGGGAAAAGCAGGAGATCGGTCTTTCAGCCAGAGTAAACTTGAAGTGATTGAAGAGGAGAGCACGCCAAATGAGGAAACAGGGGAAAAGGCAATAAAGAGGTCATCTGGGAAAAAATCAGACAATGGGAAAGAGGATAAAATCTATTCTTTGGAGGGAAGACACCCTGATAGACAAGGTTTTGCAGACAATTATTTCCAGCACCAACTAGAGGAGGGCATAAACACTACCTTTAAAACTGTGGCTACTAAAGGCTTGGATTTCGATCCATGGTCTGGCAATGTGGGAGAGGAGGGAGCTTTTGATGCTAAAAACAAAGACGAAGATCCAAAGCCCTGTACTTTGTCAGTGGACGACAAATCGCAAGCAACCACGCCGGATACCACTCCAGCAAGAACCCCAACAGATGAGAGCACCCCAACTAGTGAGCCCAACCCTTTCCCCTTCCATGAGGGCAAGATGTTTGAGATGACCCGCAGTGGTGCTATTGACATGAGCAAGAGGGACTTTGTTGAAGAGAGACTTCAGTTTTTCCAGATTGGTGAGCATACATCAGATGGGCAGTCAGGGGACAAGGGGAAAGGGGGCAGGAGTGCGGGGGTAGTCACCTCTCACTCAAAGGCAGGGGAAAGAGCTGTAGAGGGGAAGGTAGAGGAAACCACAGATATAACACCATCCAGAGGCAGCACAGTGCAGGGCAGTGCTGACTGCCTGGACGCACCTCCATCCGTTGACACCACCTCATGCACTGTCACAGCCTCCAAGGTCGACCCCAAATTACGCACCCCCATTAAGATGGGCATCGCAGCTTCCATTACTATAAAGAAAGACCCTGGCTCAGCTGAACTGACTGATGTTAAAACTGAGTCCTCAGACAGTCAGATGCCGGAATACATTAGCTTGGAGTCTCAATTAGCTGAAAGTCACTTTGATAGCACTAACTCTTCCCCAACCGGCAGAAAAGATTACCCCTCAGAAAACTACAATAACAACAATAACTTAGAGTGCTCTAATGTGCAGGCCAACTACATCCAGTGTGGTAGTGTAGTTTTCAATTTGCAGTCATCTTCTGAACCCACCTTACAGAAAGCTAGTAGAATAGAAGCTCAGTTTTGCAGGGAGTCTGTGGAGAGACTGGAGAAAGCTAGCACTCAAAGTCATCAGGCTAAAGTAGTCTCAGAGAACAGGCAGCAAAAGTCTAGACTCCCAGTCAAGGCAGCAGGTTTCAGTTTTAACACACACAGTTCAGGAAAGCAGAAGCCCAAGCAGGTTGTGAGGCCAGAGGCAAGGAAAGTGGATCCCGCATCCATAACGCCTGAGCCCAAGTCTAGAATTCCTGTCAAGGACATCAAAAGAAATGGTGCAGTTAACTCAGCTGTCACAGCTCAGGTAGTTCCAAGGTTAAGTAAGCCCACAGACTCAGAGAGATTAGTCAGACCAGTAGTTCCCTCCAGGCTGCCTTTCAAAGAGAGGTCATCTGGTGCTTCCGGTGTTTCGGTTAGCGAGGCAGGTAGAGGCAACTTTAGTGAGGTGTGTAGGCAGTCAATTGAGTTCTTAAAGAACGTTAGCGGAGAAGCAATAAAGGTGGCTGAACGACTTTCAGACGAGGAGAAACAGACACAGGGAGAGCAGTCGCAATCGGAGGAGGACAGCAGCACATCACGAAGCACCTCACTATCGGACCCCTCTCAGTCCCAGCCCTCCCTCTCCGCTGGCTCCTCCCGAAGGGTCACACCCTCGAGGACAAAGGTCACAAGGGCAGCGGGCAGTGAGAGGAGGAGGAGTAAGCGGACTGGAGGAGGGAAGGAGGGCAGTAAGAACGAAGGGGCTCGCAGGTCGCCCCCCGTCGCGGAGATCAAGCCTAGTTTGTAAAACTTTATTGAAAACTTTACTTGATCCTTAGTTGCATGAGCCTTTGTGACTGATTGGATTGCCTGTGGCGTGAACAATAGCTGTCATTCTTGTCATTCTCTCATCACTGTGCTGTGTGACTGTACCGTACTGTATCTGTCCCTGTCAGATCTCCCCTACCTTCCACAAATAATTTATCATAATAAGGGGTGGGGCACTGAACAGTGTATCTGTGCTGGGTTGGTTAAAGGAACGTTGTTGAGGAATTTATATCTGCTTCATTGTTTGTGAACTTTGTTAGATAAAATGTACAATACTATGTTGTCTGCATGCCTCATCTCAACAAAATCTATTTTTTGTTAATATTTTGTTTTCATTTTTTATACCATTGTATAAACTCATAGTTATTGCCTGCATAGATTCTGTGGAAAATTGGTTTTACATATACAATCAGAGCACCAACTGTGTAGCTGGAACATTGTAGTTCACCATCTGTCTGTTCTTCCTTTTCTAGCCAAACACAGTACTATTATAAAAACATCCGCTCCTGTACATAACATTTTTCCGCTCCTGTACATAGCCTCTGTTGCATAAAAATAGTTTTGTTCATTTTTTTCTTGTTTTGGCCAGAAAAGAAGGAAGTCATCTGGATTTTTCATTTGAAGTGAATAAGTAACATGTTTGTAATGTTCTGTATGTCATGACAGGTCCACAGAGTCCCTGTGAGAGAACAGACCTTCGCATGGCCATTGTGGCTGATCACCTGGGTCTGAGCTGGACAGGTGAGACTCACTATTGCCCCTTTCACACAGAGATTCTGGAAAATACATGGATAAAGTGACCCGGGATTTGACCCGGGTTCGTTTGATTTTGGTTCATTCACACTGCCAGTGATTTTCCGGAATCAGAGAGTGCGTTCATACACAACCCGTAAAAATCCCGTAAAAACACGTGACATCGATGTGACTTGTAATGTCTCAGCAGCGTCTTACGTTTGCTTATGAGCTTATAAAACCACGCTTGTGCATTTTTTTCTCTGATTCGATCATAAACTTGTGCATTACGTACCGTTTATCGTACTGGCGAACGATCCCGGCTTCAGCGTCATCCCTACAACACGGCATTATTACGGCTTTTGTTCACACAGCGCGCATTCCGGGACTGAACACGGCAATGTTACTAGGTCCCCAACCCGTCATCAATGCCGGCATCAATCCCGTGTCGTGTTTGCGTTCACACAGAAGGCGTTCTGGCAATTTCCCAGCAATTTGCCGGGATCATCGCGCTGTGTGAAAGGGGCTTATGATTGACAAATTATGACTCAGTTTACATTCCACTTAACATTGTGCTAATTATTTATTATTGTCCTTTTGAAACTTGAAATATTTAAGTAGGAATTCAAATGATAATTTGATATCTAATAATCAAAGGGAAACAATCCTCAACACTGCTCTGCTGCAGTGCCCTCTTGTGCCTGTGTGTATTATTGCAGTGCAGTCCTGGATTTATCATTTTTAATTCAGATTTTTAAATTAATTTAAATTACATTCATAATTCTTCACATCTGACAGCATATTACTTCACTCTATATTCCTAAATATCTGATTCTGATTACATTTTCAAGTGTTTACTTAAAGGTCAGAAACAGGAATTCTTCAACAAACTCAGAGCACAGCAAATGTTGGAGGGCTAAAAAAGTTTTAGCATTTTTTATTTTATTACTAATTTGTCTTTACATCTGTCTTCCTTTTACTAACTGTCTGTGCAGAGATGATGCTAGTTATATGATGCTAGTTATAATATGATGTGTTTTACTGTTCTATAGAGCTGGCTCGAGAGATGAATTTTTCTGTAGATGAGATAAACCACATTCGCACAGAGAACCCAAACTCTCTCACAGCCCAGAGCTTTATGCTCCTTAAGAAGTGGGTCAGTCGGGATGGGAAAAACGCTACAAGTGAGAATCAATTTCTATCCATCTCTCCTGGCCTGTTTTTTTTCTTTCTTTTTCTTTCTTTCTTATACTGTGATGTTATTATAATATCTTTCTTAACCATATAAAATTAAGTTACTTACATTTTTTTCTTAGCGGATGCACTGACGACGGTCCTGACTAAAGTGAACCGGATGGATATTGTGACTCTGCTGGAAGGGCCCATATTTGACTATGGTAACATTTCAGGCACCAGAAGTTTTGCAGATGATAGCGCTGTGTGCCAGGAAAAGGCGGATGGTAAAGTTTAGCCCCATCTAGCTGACCCCCCCACCTGACCTCACCCCCTACCCTCCAACTCATTCCTTTATTATTGTCACCTGTGTTTTTTCCTCTACAACCTCCCTATGCAGTTTGCCAAAGTGTTAATCACAGATGGACCACAAATAGTAACTATCTTGTACTTGAAGTCTACATTAAAACATTGCCTTTGGCACATTTATATAAGATCAGATCACAAGCATCTTCTTAAAGGCCCCAATCACACACACAGTGTGTTGAATCACTTACTATTCTCTTATTTTAAAGACTTTCTGTATTCAGAGACTCTTCATTTCTGTTACCCCTTTCCCTTCCTCCCAACACCATATGCATGGACCTGGTTTGAACATGCATGTATATGGTCATGTAGTGTGAAGCAATCACAGCATGATGCTTTGCCTCAAGAAGTGTAGGAAGGGCCGTTCGAAACAGTATTTTCCTGTTACACATGTACACACATTTCTTACAGTTTTAATGAATGCCCTAGAGAATATTGCCAGTGGAACATAAAACTGTTCTCAGCCATGACATTAATTCTGTTATTGAAAGGACAGGAAAGAGTTAATTCTAAACCAAATGCATGTTATCAGCTGTATCCTGATGAAGCTGTTTTTATATTAGTTTGTTAAGAGTGTTGTATACCAGCTGTTTTTTACATATTGGACCACAGCGCATGCCTCAGCTAAAAGACTCAGCTGTCCTCTACCTCTCTAGCTGTCGATCTGCTTCCTCCTCCATCTATCCTTCTCTCCTCTCCTCCCCTGCCCTGGAGCAAGGGATAAAAAGAGAGAGGGGAAAAAGAAGAGAAAGAAGGAGATCATCCTTCTCTCCGTAGTCGTCTCCTCCTGACAATCTCCTATGCCCCCCTCTGTCAGCTACAAAATGACATGTCCTCTCCTCTCCTCTCCTCCAGTACAATCCCTCATTTCCCCCTCCCAGCCCCCCCGTTCATTCTTGTCATTCACAGTCATTGTCATGTCTTTCTAACTTGCATGTTATTTTTTTTTTTTTTTTTTTTTTGGTCGCCCCACACTCCCAATGCTCCATCACACAACACATACAACTGTATCCTGATGTGGCCCAAGACTCATCATCCAGTTCACTCTTCCCATGTGCTCCTCTCAAGTCTTCTTTCTCTCTCTCTTCTCTCTCTCCTTCTCTTGCTCTCAGTCTTTCATCTCCCATTTCCGCACGTAGAATTTGTCTCTCACCCTGCCATTCTCTTCTCCCCTCTTTCTCTCCCTGTGCATCCCGTTGCCTGTGTCTTGCCTCCTCCCCACCGCCCACGCCATTACCCCCTTGTGCGTGCTGTCACTTCCCCTGCGTGCCCCCAGGACCGCCCCTCACCACTCCATCCCTCTGTCCCAACTCCTCTACTATTGAGCTTTTCATCTGAAGAGACATAATTATCCTCATTTTTGTTTAGCCAGATTTTGAGTCCTCCTCATATTGAGTTGCAACACACATCTTGACTATGACTATAGCCAGGTTTCCATCCAAGTTTTTTTGTTTTTTTTTGCAAAAATGGTTTCTTCAAAATGGTTATCTATATAGCTGATGGAAATGCCAGAAGTTTAAAAGAGAATAGTAGAGCAGCAGTTTGCAAAATGAACAGCAGCTACTGTTAGTGGTGATTGGTCGGGAGTTATTCAATAAAGTAGCTTAAATTATACGTTACTATTTTACTCTAGCCTGGTGGAAACTGAGACATCGCTGTCACCGTTCAGCCTTTCATATTCGCCTTTCACGGCATGAGCATGCACGCATGTTTTGCATCATTAAAATTGATCGGTTTATGTGTGCGTCAAGTTTATAGATGTATCGAATCCAAGGAAGTGATTATCAGCTGGTTCCGATCAGTGGCCGATCATTTGGAGTTAGAAAGTATAATGCGTGCTGTGGCATTGTCAGTATTTAGTGATTTAACATCAGATACAGAATTTGTTCATTAGCTTTTTACAAGCAGGTATTGTTCGTTACCACGGCAACCGCTTGCGTCCATGTTGAACGCGTTTCTCGTGTGTAAAAAATGCCTGTACACGTGAGAGTCTGTAAGATCGCAAGAAAAGCTTGATGTGTGCAAGTAACTATACGTTATTTAAGGCTATTTTCTATTTGTTAAGATATTGATATAGGAATTGTTGTTGTCAAGTGAGCTTAATTTATAATGCTTTCACCCGTTGCAAGCCTGTGCACAAAACTTTCCAGGTGATGCACTACTCTCGAAGTTGACTCCCGCCACCTTTGTTTCGGCAACATCACGATATTAACATTAATATTTTAAAAAAAAAAAGATTTTAGAAATTTGTGAATTGATTCCATTTGGTTGTAGATGTAGATTGGATTTAATGTTATGGTTAGAAGCTGTCCTAAGCTACATGACAAATGCAAACACTGAACATTTCACTGTACCTTAAAACTCTGCATACAGGACAAATGAGCTGCCATGTGTCTAAACCCATGGGTTTTGTAACACAAAGGCAGTAACATAGATAAGCTATTTCCTAATAATAGTCAAGTCAAGTCAAGTCAACTTTATTTATATAGCGCTTTTCACAATGCAGATTGTATCAAAGCAGCTTCACAGTATTAAATAAAATAGTACATCAGTGTTTGTTTCTAGTGTAAAACGTCCACGTTTGGTAATGCTGATCAATAGTATTGTTGATTGATTGATTAAATTAAGTATCCCCAACTGAGCAAGCCAAAGGCAACAGTGGCAAGGAACCGAAAAACTCCATCAGGTGACCTAATGGAGAAAAAAAAACCTTGGGAGAACCCAGGCTCAGTCGGGGGCCAGTTCTCCTCTGGCGTTTATGAACTAGAGACCGGATTTAACTGTAAGATTAAAAATATTATATAAATGCCTGGCTGAAGAGATGCGTCTTTAATCTAGTTTTAAACTGGGAGAGCGAGTCTGAGCAACGAACAGTATCAGGAAGGCTATTCCAGAGTTTTGGAGCTAAATGTGAAAATGATCTCCCTCCTTTGGATGATCTGGATATCCTAGGTATGACCAAAAGCCTCGAATTTAGTGATCTTAAAGAGCGCGATGGAATATATAGGGCGATAGAAGATCCGTTAAATAAACTGGAGCTAAGCCGTTTAGGGCTTTATAAGTCAGTAGCAATACCTTGTAATTAATACGGAACTTTATAGGTAACCAATGTAGTGTATTATATTATTATAATAGTAATAATAATAGTTTCCTAATAATAATAATGGTCTATTATTTGTGAAAATGGTAAGTAGTAAATTGACGAATATCAGTTGTTTCATTACTTCCTACATTTTACAAATGTTTTTAATGCGAAAGACAATATAATTTGCAATATATGTGAAATTATATATGGAAACAGCTAAGGGCAGATTTTTTTTAGCAATACAGCGAAACTTATCTTTTTAGTGATTACATCATTACACACACCATTTTATTGGAAACAGACTGGAGACTGGAAATTCAGCCAGCTTTTTTTAACGCATATTCACTTTTTTCGATAGCGCAAAAACTGGATGGAAACTTGGCTTATGAAATTAAGACTATGCTTCTTTGCAGTTATGCATCATATGTAATGGTGTCCAACTAGCACAAGTAACACCAAATTTTTATTATTCTAGACTATAATGTTAACTCTAATGCTGTACCTTTTTTTAAGTCAAAGTTAAAGATGAACACACACAGCTCTTTTACACGTACATATACACATATATACCGTTCAAAAGTCTCTTATGCTCACCAAGGCTGCATGTATTTGGTCAAAAATACAGTAAAACTGTAATGTGAAATATTATTAGAATTTAAAATAACTGTTTTCTATTTTAATATATTTTAAAATGTAATTTATTCCTGTGATGGCAAATATGAATTTTCCGCTTCATTCCTCAAGTCTTTAGTGTCACAGATCCTTCAGAAATCACTTTTTTCAGGGGACTTTTGAATGGTAGTGTATATGCAATCACAAGCCCTCTGTTTTTGGAAATCTGAATCTGTTTCATTTTCATTGTGTATTAACTGTGTGTTTGTTGGCCTGTGCGTCTGCTGAAGCTCTGGGAAATTCTGTCTAAAACTGCATTTGCTCTTCAAGTTGGGCTTAGGTGGTTGTCTGTCTACATTTAAATAAATAGTTCACCAAAAAATGAAAATTGTCAATATTTACTCCTCCTCATGTTGTTTCAATCCATCATTGTATGAAAAAATAACATTTGTACAAAGATTCTTTAAATAAAAAAGTGAACAGAATGCAGTTTCAAAACAACATGAGGTTGAGGAAATAATCTGGAAATAATTGTTGGTATACTTCTCCTTTAAGCATGTGTACGTGTGTGTGTGTGTGTGTGTGTGTTTGTGTGTGTGTGTGATCGTAATTGTGTCCTGTCATGTCCATCCATCTGTGTATCATCTCACCCAGGTTTCCACAACATCCTGGCTCAACTGCAGTCAACTACCAACCCCTATCCCACCACACCCCCTATCTGCCCCTCTAGTTCTGATGACCTCGAATCAATCTTAGATCTGCCATTTGATCCTCCCCCTTATTGCCCCTCCTGGGGGCTAGTGCAGGACAATGAGGACGAGTCTGTCAGGATCACCCCATCCAGACCCTGTGACCTGCCCCTGTCCAAACCTGTAAACCAGCCTCACACTCTCTCTGAAACATCTGCAGAAATACACACACACATACTCTCCCCTGATCCTCATACACACTCTCAGCTCCCTCCCGACAACCCCAAATGCACAACACAACCCGCAGCTGTCACATGTGACCCTGACTCACACATTATCCCTGAGCTTTCTCCACTAGACCATGATGAACCTCCTCTAAACTCCTCGGTTTGCTCTGTACCACTTCAGTCTGTCCCAAAAACAGACCAACCCTCTCTGATCGAACAGGACCACAATATACAGGGGAACCAGGAATCTCAACAAAGGGAACCGAGAGAAGGAAATGAGAAAAAAGAGTCTTTTCACTTCCAACAGAAATCGTCCCCTACAGTGGAACAGACTGACCTAACATACAAGGGAAATGAAGAGTGTAAGAGTCCCTCATCACCATTATTACCATCACCATTAGAAGAAACAAATGTTAACATGAAGGGACAGGAGAGAGTGACTCTGAAAGAGGTCAAAGATCATGATTCATCCCCTTTGCGACCCTGGGCAGAGGTCCTGAGGGAATCTGGCTCAGGAGGAGAGGAGGAGGAGGAGGAAGCCGAGAAGAGACAGGAGCGATTGGAGGTGTCAGGAGGCCACGTCAGAGAGAGGGAGAGGGAAGTGAATGAGGAGATGACTAAGGAGAAAGTGAGAGAGGTAGTGAGAGGTGTTGAACAAATTGAGTCTGAGATGTGCTCGCTCTCCACAGGCTGGCTCACTGAGACATCGAACGTTAATGCGGAGCCGCCCACTTCAGGGCGGAGCCATGGGTCAGACTACATGGACAGACAGGACAACAGGTACTTCACTTTACACAGTTACTATTATGCTTACATAATCTTGAGAAATCAAATTTGAAACTTGATCTTTTGAGTGTGTTTGAAGTACTAGAAAATTATACCGTAACTTTTCCAAAAAGACCATCTATTGAGACTTCCACACCTGGCTTGTTTGGAGCGTTTGTTTCAGAACCTGGTGTGTTTTTTCCCTTAGTTCGGTTTGTTTAAGCATATTTGAAGCAATTGCGCTCAGATCTCCACTAAAACAATCGCTCCGAGATCGCCTGAACGGGGTGGTCTCGGCCGGATTGAAAAGTAAAGGTCCCGTATTATGCCCCTTTTCACAAGATGTAAAATAAGTCTCTGATGTCCCCAGAGTGTGTATGTGAAGTTTCAGCTCAAAATACCCAACAGATAATTTTTTACAGCATGTTTAAATTGACATTTTTTGGGGCTCAGAAAAACGAGCTGTTTTAGTGTGTGCCCTTTAAATGCAAATGAGCTGCTGCTGGACGACCCAGGGGGCGGAGCTTCATGAGCTCGCGCTCAGTCTCTCAGGACAAATTCATCTCACGGAATGATGATAATATCAGAAACTCTCAGTAACGGTGTTCATTTCGAGTCGGACAATAATGCCTACAGAGTCAGAGTGCTGTATAGAGATGAAACAGGTATCCACCTTATTTTGCTCTAAACAATGGGCGCTGCCATAACGACGACTCCGGTTCCATACTTCCGGTTCGTAGCGCTTGACCTGTACTAGTAGCGAGAGAAGTTCAGTTTTAACGCTAACCACTCTAAACGTTTACTTTATTGAATGCATCTGATACGGAATCGGACATGGGCATTATCTCCTTCTTATCTTATGCTCGAAACACTCAGTTTCTAAAAAGTTTGAAATCTTCTTTGAATTGTTAAAACAAATAACAACAGCACATGAGGAGCTTGAACTCATTCTCTCGCTGCTAGTACAGGTCAAGCGCTACGAACGGAAGTAGGCAACCGGAGTCGTCGTCATGGCAGCGCGCATTGTTTAGACTGAGCAGAATAAGGTGGATAGTTTAGTAGTTTAATTACGGTTATTATAACGTATTTGTCATCTGCTTGTATGTATCCATTATTTATTAATAGCCTACAAGTCTGCTGTTTCGGACCAGGTCCGAATGATGATCAAACATGTACTGATGAGTTTAATAAAGTTTATTGTACATCACACAAAAGATGAAGCGTCAGTTTTACTTCAGAAAATCACCGTAAGAGCTGAGTAAACACAGTAGGCTAAGTTATAAGAAGTGCGCAAGTAGCCAGTAGAGTTGAGGGAGCATTCCTGTGGGCGGAGGTTAGTCAAAAAACGGTTCTAGTGACATCACTAAAGAAGGAAGTAGAGGGGTGTAGTCGACTTCTGTTAAATAAAATATCTCGCTTGGCATTGAACTTTGAGCTTTATAATTTTACAGATATTATTTATGCTCTAACAGCAACATTACACACTAACTAAAGTTTGAAACATGGGATCACGAAGAACGGGACCTTTAACTCTGGGGTGGTTCGGTTGAGGTGAGAACGTAATCCAACCCAGCGGAGTAATGAACTAAGCGGTATTATAATTCATAACGGGAAATGTGTTTTGTAAAAAGCAGCAGTGTCTGATTCTGTGAGTGAGCACACTAGTTATAACAGTTAAAAACCAAAGAGCGCCTTTTCATCATAAAATGTTGTGTAATTGCTTTTTTCTGTGCATTACAAGAATTCTGTCCCAAACAGTGGGAAGTCAAGTCAGTCCTGGGCCCATATGCAAAAAAAACGGTCTATTTTGGATAGTTTTTGTGTCACGAGCTTGCGACTAACTTCTCCACCCTCTCTTTCCTCTTTAAGGCCCCACTTTTATGTTTGTATTTGTCCATCCTTTAATGATCAGTTAGCTAGCTGCTAGTAACCTCTAACACAGTGTTTTCTTTTTTTAATTTGTCGCGGCGATGCAGAGTCTATAAAAAATTACGGCGTAGTCCTACAGCAGCCACGGGGTGCAAAAAATAATAATGCACACAAGAAATGACGGAGAAATTAGACATTTACGGAGAAACAAGAAATTACTACACATGACATGCATACAAAAATATATTTATTGTGGCCACGAATTAAAAATGAATTCCCTCGTTTTAATTAAAAGTTCCCCATGGGTGGGCCCCCTATCGGCCCGGGCCCATTTGCACGTGCATACCCTGAATGCCCAGATGCTACGCCACTGGTCCCAATGTCTGTTATAGTCTTGTGTAGCGAACTTGTCAATCCATCTTGATGGATGACGCAGTGGAAACTCTGGTTTTGTTTTTAATTTATTCTTACCCTGTATCATTTCAAGTTATTTGTTCCTAACTTGCTACATTTTTACATTTCAACCCTCTTGCAGTCAGGAGAACTCCAGCGACTCAATGACATCATCATCCAGAGGTGATTCAGGCAAACCTCGACAAAATGGTGAGCACTCCAATGCCATGCCCCGCAGCTCAGTGTCTCAGGAAACAGCCAGTGGTGTGAAGACAGGGGCGGGCAAGCAAGAAGGAGCTCTGATCGCTGAGCACAAAGTCCAGGTGAGATAATCATATAATAGCTGATTAGATAATGCTGCTACAGCCAGTTTAAAACTCTGCTGCTCCCTTTGCCTCAGTTGTGATAACTGTTATGAACTGACTCTCTTAACTTTGTTACAGTGGAATGAGATACAAATTCATGTTAAATGAAAAAGTGTGAAATCCTTCACATCCTAATACATGCATTTGCTCCAGAAAAAAGAATACACTGATGACAATTTAGACTAATTAAATGAGAGAACTGAAATCAAAATACACAAATACAGCACATATTAAGATGTATTTTATATGCATCCATTAGCAGCGCTCATCAACAGAGACTGGGCTGGATGAAGAGCGTACCATCACCACCAAAGTGTTTCGTAGACGTCTCATTCTTAAGGTATCCACCTGCTAAACTGCAGGACAGTTGGGTTAAGATTCGATTTTGGTCAGAGTCTGATTTCGGTGTAGCTGGTGGAGTGAATCTGATTCGTCCAGTTAGAAACTCAGTGTGATCTGATCTTTGATCGCATGTTTATTTTTACATCACTTTATTCTTGCTGTGTGTTGTTTGCTTTTTCTTTGTGCTTACAGGTGCTTGGTTTGGGTTCACATCTTTTTCGACATTTTATCTTCTTTTTGCTTGTGTGATAAATACACGTGATATATGCACATACAAGAGTGTGTTTCTGTTAATGCTTTGTGTGATTTTGGTGGTGATGCTGGGCATGAAGGTTTGTTGGCTCATATTTAAAGTTCCAGCTTTGCTTGCAGGTTCACATGGCTCTGGGTGTGTGGAAACATACTTGTAGGTGTGGTGTGCCGCTTTTGAAGGTGTCCTGGGTATGTGTCTGCATATTGAACAAAGTGCTGTCTTGCTTTAGGGAGAGGAGGCGCGGAACATTCCTGGCGAGTCAGTTTCAGAGGAACAGTTTATTGATGAAGATGGAAACATCATCACTAGAAAAGTATCTCCATTGTTCCCTTTGTTTATTTTTTCTCCTACTTTCTTATCCATTTCTAATTTAGCGGCATATTTTACTCCCTTAGGTTGCTTGTAGTTTTTTAGCTTTACCTCTTCAGAGCTGATTTAGAGGCAGTGAGACAAAGATTAAATACTAAAAGACATACATAATACATTTTTCTTGCAGCTCACTCCTCTATAACCTTAACCAATCCTTTCCTGTTTTTCCTCACATTCTTTTATTTTTCCATGCCAAGTATTCATGATGACCTCTGACCTTTAATACCCATCCATAGGTCATTCGAAAGGTGATTTGCCGTGTGGACACTCCCACTCCTGAAAACCAGGGCTTGGGGAGTGGCATGGAGTCACAAGGAGAGCCTGCCACCCTGGTCCCTGACATCCACACCCACCTCGCTGCACATGCTGAGGTTTGCACAGTCTGTGTGGAGTTTTTCTCTTTCTGGATACTTGCATATTGATATTATAATACATTTAAAATCTCTTGGGAAAAAGGGATCAAATTTTTTAGCCAATAAAATGCTCACTAGCATGATAATGTCCCACTCCCTAATATCATGGTTCATATCTTTGATGTAAGTTAACAATACTGTCTATTTTTTAGAAGAGATACAGTCATGTGAAAAAGAAAGTACACCCACTTTTCTGTTTTTACGAATCAGGACATAATTATCATCCAGTCTAGAGCATTCAGATGTGTGTTAACACAATGCCAGGGTGGAAAGACATCAGCAGTGATCTTCGAGAAGCAATTGCTGCTGCCATCAATCTGGGCAGGGTTATAAAGCCATTTCCAGACAATTTGAAGTCCATCATTCTACAGCGAGGAAGATTATTAACAAGTGGAGAACATTCAAGACTGTTGCCAATCTTCCAGTGGACGTCCCGGCAAATTCACCCCAAGGCCAGACCATGCAATGTTTACAGAAACAGCAAAAAAAACTAAGAGTTAAATCTCAGACTCTACAAGCCTCAGTTTGCATGTAAAATGTTAAAGTTCATGGCAGTTCAATTAGAAAATATGGGACAAGTATGGCATGTTTGCAAGGGTTGCCAGGAGAAAACCACTTCTCTCTAAAAAGAACATGGCAGCACGGCTTAGGTTTGCAAAGTTGCATCTGAACAAACCACAAGACT
This sequence comes from Squalius cephalus, assembly GCF_949319135.1. NCBI lineage: Eukaryota > Metazoa > Chordata > Actinopteri > Cypriniformes > Leuciscidae > Squalius > Squalius cephalus. The sequence continues at coordinate 18,032,484 of NC_137141.1, read as the reverse complement.
ACTGGAACAATGTCCTTTGGACAGATGAGACCAAAGTGATGCTTGGCCATAATGCACATCATCACATTTGGTGAAAACCAGCATACCAGCACAAACACCTCATACCAACTTTCAAGCATGGTGGTGGAGGGGTGATGATTTGGGCTTGTTTTGCAGCCACAGGACCTGGGCACCTTGCAGTCTTTGAGTCGACCATGAACTCCTCTGTATACCAAAGTATTCTAGAGTCTGAATCTAGAATCTGTCCGACAGCTAAAGCTTGGCCGAAATTAGGCCTTGCAACAGGACAATGATCCCAAGAACACAAATCTACAACAGAATGTCTGAAAAAGAAAAGAATCAAGGTGTTTCACCGGCCCAGTCAAAGTCCAGACCTCAACCCGATTCACTTTCTGTGGCAGGACCTTAAGAGAGCCGTGCATAAACAAATGCCCACCTCAATGAATTGAAGCAATGTTGTAAAGAAGAGTGGGCCAAAATCCTCCACAACGATGAGAGACTGAAAAAGTCATAGTCATACAGATTTCTTCAATTGCTGCGTTATTGCTGCTAAAGGTGGCTCTACAAGCTATTAATTCGTAGGGTGTACTTCATTTTTCCACACATGGCTTCTCCATTTTGTCTCTAATTTTGTTAAATAAATGACACAGTGTAATATCATGTCATGTGTTGTTGTTCATCTGAGGTTGTATTTACCTATTTTTAAGAGCTGCTAACAACCAGATGATTGTCCTGACACGTAAAACCAAAAATTCAAAGAGGGTGTACTTTCTTTTTGACATGACTATATGCCCTATTTCATGAAATAGGAAATTCATTAACACAGTGAAGAAAACTGTACTCGAGAAGCATTTCATACATTTCAAAGTGTGGGTTCAGTAAGTTTTTTTTTCAATCTTTTTGATAAGTCTCTTATGCTCACCACTCAAGGTTGAATTTACTGTTAAAATACTAATATTATGAAATATTATTATAATTTAAAAATAACTATTTTCTTTTTTCATATATATTAAAATGTAATTTATTCTTGTGATGCAAAGCTGAATTTTCAACATCATTACTCCAGTCTTCAGTGTCACGTGATCCTTCAGAAATCATTCTGATATGCTGATTTGATGCTCAAGAAACATTTCTTATTATTATTGTTATTATCAATGTTGAAAACAGTTAAATGCATAATATTTTTGTGGAAACTGATACATTTTTTCAGGATTCTTTGATGTTAGTTCAAATGAATAGCATTTATTAGAAAAACTTTTTTTTTTTGTAACACTATAAATGTCTTTACTGTCACTTTTGATCAATTTAATAAATCCTTGCAGAATAACAGTATTAAAAATGTATTTCTTTCAAAAAAAAAAAAAAATCTTACTTACCCAAAACTTTTGAATAGCTGTGTATGTGCTATAATAATAAAACTATAATGAATGCACGTGTGGGTTTTGGTACTGGCCTAGCAGACAGATTTGGATACCAGAAATCCTCATTATATCCACACAGACTGGAGACCAGAATTAACCAAAAGTATTTGCTGTGAATTTGTGTGAGGGTTTATTGAGAATTATTATTATTTTTGTATTATTTTTTTTATGTTCATACCGAAACTGATGAAAATGTTTCTTCAGGCTTATCTCTTCTAACCTTCAACTTGTCTTGGCTTTCTTTTCCTTCCCTTTTAACCATTTTTTGCCTTCCTTCCATGCCTTTCCTACAGGAACAAATAACATGAACTGAACTGATCTATTTAATATTAACTTCCTGTTAATTGCTACTGATAGACTGTTGTCAAATGATGGTGTCTGGCTATTTTCAGGGTGATTGTATTGATTCTGAACTATAATTTATTCCTAAAAGATTTGTTGAAGTAATTATCCATCTCTTTGATACAGATTGTTCTCTCTGTTTATGTGTAAACAGGGCGACGTTTCCAAGGCGAGGAAGAAGGAAGAAAAGCGTTCAGAGAGAAAACATCATTCTTAGATGTGACTTCACCACTATAGGCAGGTACACTTCAAATAGCTCTGTTTATTATTGTTTTTATTTATATTATTAATTATTCTCTGTGCCTCATGTACTACTCAGGGGTGGACTTAGTGATGTGGAGCCCTAAGCAAATTTACCACTTTATAACTTGTCTTTGGGATTTTGAAAATTCAGCAATTTATTAGTCAACCTGATGTTGTTCTAAAGCAATATTACCTTATTTTTTGTATTACAAAAAAATAAATTACACACAAAAAATCATACTTGCACTTCTCCATTTAATAGCAGTGAATGTGGCCTTCTACAATCTTTAAAAAAAAAAAAAAAATTTTATTCAAACAATAATCCCATGCAACTCACTCTGAATTCCAAGTGCTCTAAAGGCATATGGTAGTGTTTGGTGAAAAACAAACCGAAAATGTAATTATTGTTAAGCGAAAATATTTAGTCGCTGCATTCCTGTGTACATTCATGCAAGTGCGCAGCAGTTCGCGCCCACGCACACAGGAAAAGCAAATTTTGAGAAATCAAGACAAATAAAATCATGGCACGAAACACACGGCCTATAAACCTCAAAAGAATACATTTTTCTCTGAGGTGAGTATCTCTGTTGTGAGACCATCAGATTGTCACATGCTCGAATAGTGTGTAGTAGGCTATACCCAACACAATATATTATTATTTTCTTTAGTTGTAAATTAAATAATTTTAATTACTAACATAAACATTTAATCATTTTGCTTATATATAGCCAAGAAAGCACGCAAAGAGCCAACCCCTTAGAATCACTAAATGTCTGTCACTCATTTCATTTCATCGCGATCTCACCAAGTTCCATTATAATCAATGAAGCTCTCTACACTGCATTCTGAATCTCTTTATTTACCTCACGTCTATACTTTGTTTATTATAATGAGAGGATTCAAGAGCGTTTAGAACTCGGCACTAAACAAAACCTTCCGTTTTGAGTGGTGAGTGGATTCTGACTAACTTAAACACCTCTCATTTGTCATTGCGTTCAGAAATCAAAAGATATGTCTGTGATTGGCTACATTGCGCAACTCTGCAAAAACACATTGTAAATAGAAACTTCATGCTCTCCAGAGCGCAAACATGCACTTGAGTGTTAGCCAAATATGTTTCACCAAATCAGATGATTCCCTGTGGCCCTAAGCACCCGCTTACCTTGCTTATTGGTTAAGTCTACCCCTGGTACTACTGTTCAAAGGTTTGGGGTCTGTTAGGTATTTTTTTCTGAAGGATCATGTGACACTGATGACTGGAGTAATAGCTGCTGAAAATTCAGATTTGCATCACGGGAATAAATTACACTTTAAAATATATTAAAATAGAAAACAGTTATATTTCACAATATTACCGTTTTAACAAGTTTTGATGAAACAAGTACAGCCTTGGTGAGCATGAGACTTCTTTTCAAAAACATGAAAAATCTTAGTAACCCTAAACTTTTGAATGGTTCTGTATGTCAAATCATTCCCCATATAACTGTTACATTACAGTTAGAGGTCCAATTTACAATTACTTTTATTCTTTTATGGTCTGTTTTGTGTCTCTCAAGGCTTGCAGGTATATGGTTGATCTGTTTCCTGAGCGGCAGGGCCACAAAAGATGAAAAGGGGCATTTGGCCTGAAAAACCGTCTATGGCTTCCACTCTGAAACGCATGGTCTTCAAAGAGACAGAACTTTGGCCTATTCGCTTGCGCATGAGCATGCATCACACTGCTGACACACTTCCTGTTCCAAGGGGGTCTTGATCAATTCTACTTCCTGAAATGGGTCCTGGCGAATTCTACTTCCTCTCTCTGTTGGGTCCTATATAATTCTACTTCCTGTTTCTGGGGGACCTACGAGATTACACTTCATTTTTCTTGCTGGTTAATACCTATGCTGACCTGGACCATCAGGAAATCAGAAACTGTTTTGTGTGCCATGAATATCAGATGCATAAGTGAAGGGGTATATTCAAAATACCCCTTAAACTTCAAACCGTATACTCACACAAATTTCCCTGTGACCAAAGATGGCACAAAAGCTCTTTTTCGTGTTTTAGGGGGAAAAAACAATAGATGCTGTTGAACCACACCTTACATTCGCCTTACACGTTACCGTGGACCCATGACGTCAGGAGGAGGATCCCTGTGTTTTAATTTTTTTTTAATTTATAAAACAAAATAAATTATGTGGTGGACTTTTCTGTACATAAATCACATTATGTAAAAATAAAATAAAATTTAGTAGTTAGGTTTTGGCGAGAGCACTGCAAACATACACTTTATAAGTGCTTTCGACATTTTAAAGACAGTGGAACTTCACATGCTCTTGTATAATTAATTATTATAGCAGGTATGTTTGTATATGAGAAAAGTTGGTTCGGTTTTCAGGGGACATTTCCTTAAAATCCTCTGCGAATTTCAACTATTCCCAAAATGGGAATTTATCAAATTCTGTGAAGAAGTCATACAGAGGACTAATATTTTGATGCATGCAGTTCACCTTATTTTAAGAACCTTTTTTCTAAGTTTGCAAAACACTGTATTTAAAAAGACAAATAAGAAAAGACTTTTTCTTGTGTACACATACAACTCTAACATGTCTCGACTTTTATATTCCAAAATGTCACCCTACAGGTGTCCATCGTGTAGAAACGGTTAAGTGTGAAAAGCTCTAACCAGATTGCTTCCTTAGGAGTTCAGTGTAGTGTCTGTTATCATTTGTATGAAAGAGAGTGTCTGCTGATAATAGCCTGAGCGCTGCAAGTATGAGGTGTTCAGAATGTATATGCTAGTTATCAGCATCTCTGTTCAACTATCACTGTATCATGTGTATTGGCTGTACAATGTAGAGGTCTCTCTTTGTCTTAAGGCTGTTTGTTATCATGATAGGAATGTCTTCATTTTTTTCTTTTCATTTTGATTGCTGAGGTTTTGAAGTAACATTTTGTCAGTTTGTTTCAGGTTAGGTGAATATTTAACTTTTTCATCTGAGTCACCCTTACATGTATGGGAAGTCTTTAGACCTTTATTACTTGTAGATTTAATAGCTTATGTATTACAAATGACACACACTGGATGGTCATTCTAATTTAAAGTATTACAAGAAATCTTTTCCAATTTTGAAATTGTGTGATATATTTTAGACCAGAGAGTCAATGTGTTGCAGTGTTCTGCATCGGTTTTAATAATATATAATTTTTCTTTAGATATTACTTTTTGTTTGTTTGTTTGTTTTGTTTTCCTCCAATAGAGCTCAAGTCTTTTTAGCTTGTGGTGTGTATGGTGTGAAATATCCTTAAGTGTGCTGAACTTGGCTATGGCAATGAGATCTGAAAGACTTTATAAGGAAACTAGGTCATGATGGGGTGTGGTTCTGCTTCCCTGTTACATGTCAATCAAACTGTGGGAGGGGCCTGGCATGGTCCAATGGTTGATTTTGTTTAATATAATATGTTTTCACCTAAGCAACATTTTTGATGTACAATTCTTACAACGAGTGAAGCCATTTAAATGTAACTATAATAGCACTTTGGTTATTAGAGGTCTTCTCTTTTAGAAACTAGCAGCTATGATGCCACCATAATGTTTCAAATGTCTTACAAAAATCTGATTTAAAAATAAACGCTTTGATTTTACAAACCTTCTGCATTCTTTTTTTATTTACAGTTATTTGACAATCTTTTTCAATCTATGTATTTTGTGCACCACATCATAGTTGAATGTATTATTATGCATGTAATGTGTATCTATGTTCATAAGTCATGACATTATGATTATTTAAATATACATATTTGAAAATGTCTGCAGAGATATGATGCACTCTTTATGTAACTAAATATAACTGGATTCATATGTGTAGTTTTGACAGAGTATATGCCCTGATGACTATGATTAGTTTTCTTTTTTGTGGGCTACATACAATCTTTCTTTCTAGAAATGTGTGAAATTGAATTTCTCATGTTGTACCTCAAACAGATGCTAACTTCTCTTTAAACTTTGCTCCATATATCATTACTGAAATCAGAACCATGAAAACAGCTTGCAGAGCAAAACAATCATAATGTATCAACTAACATTTTGTCACAAAATCTAATTTAACTAAACATGCTTTTTGGCCCCTGTCTAACAACACAGTACAATTGGTAATGATCACACCTTTCCACTCTATAGAAATATTACATCCCTAAGGGTGAACTTGTATATTGAAGACTGACATGGTAAGTCAAAGTCAAATAAGTTTATTGGTTTGTTGTTTTGTTTTTAGTTCAATCCGTTAACTGGTTACATGATATGTTTGACAACCAGAAAGTGTCACAATATATATATATATATTTTTATAGTTAAAATTATTAGTGTGAAATGTTTTGCTTTTCAAGTGTTCTTCTATATGCATACATGTTGTTCTGTTTAATATTTTGCTATATACAGCAATGACATTTATTTTTAAGTGTCAGCATATTTTTCTGGGCCACTATAACAGATTTTTACATAAACTTTACACCATACAATAAAAACACTTTCACAAATGAACAATAAAGATGTGAGCTATATAAAACAAAACATTCTAGTTTTGGTCGAGCCAGTGTTTAAAAACGGTGGAGTGAATGATTCAAAGATTCACTCACGATTCACAAGAAGACTGCTCATTGCCATATGGCGTAATGATGTAACCCAATGTAAGGGCCGCTGAACAATCGAATTTGAACAAATCCTTTAGCAGAATGGATTAAAAAAAATTGGAGTCACTGGGATGAAAAAATAAAAACAACAACAAAAAAACACACACTGTCCTCTCCACCACATGACGGCGCCACCCTCCCCATTCCCCTGCACTTTCAGCACGCCCAGTCATTTCTTGGACCGTTCTCTCTCCAGTCAGTCTAGTAGCCACACTTGCTCCATCCCTCTTTCTCCCTGGCCCTTGAAACACACTTCCTCTCCATTGAAATCCGTCGCGAGCACTAGGTAACGAGCGCGCGACACCATGGCGGACAGCGCGAGCGAGAGCGACACGGACGGCGCGGGCAGCAGCAGCAGCTCCGCCACCCCGCAGTCCTCCTGCACCTCGGCGGCCGCCTCCACTACTACGACCACAACGAACACCGCCAGCAAAGCACAGGGCGTCGTGATCTCGCAGTCCCGACTGGAGGAGCTGACAAACCGACTCGCGTCACTGCAGCAGGAGAACAAAGTGCTGAAGATCGAGCTCGAGACGTTCAAGTTGAAGTGCAAAGCGCTGCAGGAGGAGAACCGCGACCTGCGCAAAGCTAGCGTCACCATCGTGAGTCAGCCCGTGTTTTTATCACTTTAATCTCCGCGGCACACCTGACAACACCATCACGGCATGCAAAGACGTCTGAGGCACATTATACACCACACTGGGGTGCCAAGTTAACTTGTTTGTGGGAAAATAAAAGAGTTTAAGGTCGCTAAACCTGCTAGCCTTCGAGCTAACTGTGAAAATATCCAACAAAAGCCTGATGGCACGTTCATAGTTTCAGTGAAAATGTATATCACAGGCCAGCTTCTTAAAAATAGTTTAGATTTCAATATGGACTGTTGTAGCCTACAATGTATCTGTCTTTATGTATGTTTTTCGTCTCAACGTTGTTTTATATGGTTAGTAGTACTCTGCAGGTGTGTGTGTGTGTGTGTGTATACTGGCCACATAAGGCGTTTACTGATTTACCACAAGCTTAAGATCATGCATCTAATGCAGAACGTGTTTTTGCACGTCTGATACTTTGTGTTGAGCGAATGAGGTTGTCATCAGGACTTCATATTTGAGGCCTGTGTCAGGGTGGGAAGTTGGCACTCTGAATATTTGGCTCTAATGCGTCAACATCCTGAATGTGAATCAGACCATCTGCATTTTAGACAATGAGCCAAAACTCAAGTGTCACTATAGAAACACTGACACCTATTTCCACTGCGTTTGCATTTTTGGCAATCTGTAATGGTGGAAATTAATAGTGGAATGTGTTTATTGTTGGTTGTGCAATTGTTTACTGTGTGAAATGCATTTCTGTATAATTCTGCTGGATTTATTGTGCAGAGTAGGTATTAAATGTCTCATTGTCAATACTAATAATTATTGTCTGAATGCCTATTTCCTTTGTAATCAGTATTTGTTATCTAAAATATGGTAATTAATAGTTTTGAAATCATGTTTCAAGATCAAATATTAATTACTTGGTTACAGAAGTATGTGGAAATATAATGTCAATTATTTTTCCAAGAGAAATCTTTAAGAATAATTGCCTTTTTCAAATGCATGAGTTTTTTTTTTTTTTTTTCTGCAGCAAGCGCGGGCAGAACAAGAGGAGGAGTTCATCTCCAACACTTTATTTAAGAAGATTCAGGCTCTGCAGAAAGAGAAGGAGACGCTCGCTGTCAACTATGAGAAAGAAGAGGAGTTCCTCACCAATGACTTGTCCCGGAAGCTCATGCAGGTGAGAAACTCTAGAAGGAATGAGCCCATCAGTGGCGTTTGAGGTCATGGGTGGGAAATTTGATCGCTTGCCCTTAGAATCATCCCCTAAAGGTAACTTTCACATTGAGATACAGTGAGACACTTTATTGTTCAGTGGCAACCAAATTAAGCTGCTGAACAATAGCTCATTAAATCGTGTGAGAGATTATTTTGGTGTTGTGGCCATTAGTCAGACTGAATCTGGCTCTTCTTAGCTGAGACCAGATGACATTGTTTATGGTACGTGTGTTTAGTAGGTGTGTTGTATTGTGTGGAGGAGTAAAGAGAGAGATTATGGAGCTAGTGTGCGTATACAGTTGGTGTGATTAATTAATATTTACACTACCGTTAAAAAGGCGGTAAGATTTTGTAATGTTTTTGAAAGTCTCCTATGCTTACCAAGGCTGATTGTTTTTAAATAAATAAAAAATACAACAAAAACACTAAGATTTGAAATAGCTGTTTTCCTTTTTTAAATATATTTTAAAATGTGTTTCTTCAGTGTCACATGAACCTCCAGATTCATTTAAATATGCTGTTTGGGTGTTTAAGAAAACAGTTGTGCTGCTTAATATTTTTGTGGAAATCATGATATTGTTATAATAGAAAGAATAGAAAGTTCAGAAGAACAGCAATTATTTGAAATAGAAATCTTCTGTAACATTATAGATGTCTTATTGATAACTGTTTGATCAATTTAATGCATTTTTTGCTGAATAAAATTATAATTTTTTTCAAAACCAAATCTTACTGACCTTAAATTTTGAATGGTACCAGTGATATAAATATAATATATGCAGACATGGCTCAACAATGAAAGGTTGGCCCAGTATGGAAGAGTTTTGGACCAGTCGTTAGAATCCAGTGCTTTGTAGTCAGTAGGCTACATTTTATGTTCATTGATTGTGTTTATTTTTAATGGGTTGCAAACATTTGTTTTTCTGTGGTGGATTGGATTTGGAACACTGTTGCAGATTCTTCTGGTTAAAATGTGTTTCAGTGGTAAACTGGATGGTATATTCTATGGCTGCTAGTCGGGGAGCCAAAGTCTCAAAAATGGGTTGAACCTGACATGGTCTGTTATACTTTTTATTTGTGTTTTTTCTGTTAACTTTGACCCTAAGAACCAATAATTGGAGGGTCTGCTCTGCCGGAAATATCGCGAAAAAAAATTGTGGCCATTTTAGTGTATGCACCCTTTATTTTTTATCAGAAAAATGTGAAAAATGATTTTTTCCCTCAAATCCTCAGTGGGTTTGGTAGGCTGTCAATAAATGCACTCCAGATACAAAGAACACATTTGCTGACAACATCCACTGAAAAAATAACTCTTAAAACACATTTCTACATGATTTTGCATCAATTTAATGCAAAAAATTAGGCGTTTTCTCACTTTTTTCCAATATTTTCATCTTTACTTCATTGGCAATCAACTATTCCCCCAAGTTATGACATCAGTCAATATGCCATTCTTTTCACCAAACAGTATACTCATTCCACAGAAAAAATCAAAAAAATCCAACCAAAATCAATGGATCTGTGATGATTTCACTAATAGTTGATCAGCAGGCTCAGAACCTCAATAGAATTGTAGGCTACTCTCAAAATTCCGAAAGACATATAGTCCATGAGCCAGGGGGGTTGATCGGTATCATCGGGGGAAAAAATGCTATCATTGTTATTTGGCAAGGTATACACCCCTAGTATTAGAAAAATCACTATAGCAGTGCAGGGGTGGTAGCGAAATCACTTTTTTCAGCTCATGAAGTTACTAACCCCCTAAGATAAATTCCGTTTTTGAAATCTGGTGTATATCTGGTTTAGGCTCATGCTAGGGATATTGTCAATATTCTATAATATGGTGCTTGGTATCGCTGGAAAGGGGACCTTTTAGGCTTTCATTTAAGCCCAGTACTGAATCTGTCTGACAAACACAGAGGTCACATGACTTCTTTAAACCAGAAATAACACACATTTTTTCACAATTTCCGCCTAAACTGTATGCTTTATTTTATCCCTGTGGCATGAAAGAACACCACGGACACAAAAATCAACAACTTCAATACTCAAGGCACTCTGATGACTCAGAAAATGTATAATATACCCATACTATTTATTTGTGAGAGCCTTAAATTAGGCCAGCACAAGTCTTCAAAATAGAATAGAGCCAATAGAATGGACAAATAGAATACCCTAGTCCAGGGCCAAATGTTGTAATAAAAACACTTGTAATTGGTGTAACAAAATGTTTCTATCATGTATTTTGATATTCACCCACTTTCAGTTAGAATGTCAGAATGTAGCTCATGCACTGAATGTTGATGGATTTTGACAAGGTTTTGTCAGTTTTGTGAAAAGATTGTTGGAATCAATCGCTGTAAAAATCTGTTATTGTCTATCCATTCTAAAAGTGCATCTATCCATTATAAAAGTCCATCTATCCATCATAAAAGTGCATCTGTCCATTATAAAAGTCCATCTCTCCGTCATAAAAGTCCATCTCTCCATCATAAAAGTCCATCTATCCATTCTAAAAGTCCATCTCTCCATTATAAAAGTGCATCTATCCATCATAAAAGTGCATTTATCCATTATAAAAGTGCATCTATCCATCATAAAAGTGCATTTATCCATTATAAAAGTGCATCTGTCCATTATAAAAGTCCATCTCTCCATCATAAAAGTCCATCTCTCCATCATAAAAGTCCATCGATCTATTATAAAAGTGCATCTCTCCATCATAAAAGTCCATCTCTCCATCATAAAAGTCCATCTATCCATTCTAAAAGTCCATCTCTCCATTATAAAAGTGCATCTATCCATCATAAAAGTGCATTTATCCATTATAAAAGTCCATCTCTCCATCATAAAAGTCCATCTCTCCATCATAAAAGTCCATCTATCCATTATAAAAGTGCATCTCTCCATCATAAAAGTCCATCTATCCATTCTAAAAGTCCATCTCTCCATTATAAAAGTGCATCTATCCATCATACAAGTGCATTTATCCATTATAAAAGTCCATCTATCCATTATAAAAGTGCATCTCTCCATCATAAAAGTCCATCTATCCATTATAAAAGTGAATCTCTCCATCATAAAAGTCCATCTATCCATTCTAAAAGTCCATCTCTCCATTATAAAAGTGCATATATCCATCATAAAAGTGCATTTATCCATTATAAAAGTGCATCTATCCATCATAAAAGTGCATTTATCCATTATAAAAGTGCAGATATCCATCATAAAAGTGCATCTGTCCATTATAAAAGTCCATCTATCCATTATAAAAGAGCATCTGTCCATTATAAAAGTCCATCTCTCCATCATAAAAGTCCGTCTCTCCATCATAAAAGTCCATCTATCCATTCTAAAAGTCCATCTATCCATTATAAAAGTCCATCTCTCCATTATAAAAGTGCATCTATCCATCATGAAAGTGCATCTATCCATTATAAAAGTGCATCTGTCCATTATAAAAGTCCATCTCTCCATCATAAAAGTCCATCTCTCCATCATAAAAGTCCATCTCTCCATTATAAAAGTCCATCTATCCATTCTAAAAGTGCATCTATCCATCATAAAAGTGCATCTGTCCATTATAAAAGTGCATCTCTTCATCATAAAAGTGCATCTCTTCATCATAAAAGTGCATGTCTTCATGTTCATTTTATGAAGTATACTTAAGTAATTTTCAAGTATATTTTTAAGTATACTTTATGTAGTAAGTATACTAATATCAATGTGTACTTGTAGTAAAAATGTGTACTTTTTCAATACTGCTTGGGACTAAATTGGCTCACTTTTCGTATTTTTAATATTTGTAAGAGTAGTAAACTAAGTACACAACTAGTTTTCTCATTTGTAATGCATCTGTACTACAAGTGAACTTATAAGTATACTAGTAGTTTACTGTTTTAATACAAGTAGTACATTTTTTAGTTTATGAAAGTACACACTGATGTGTACTCTCAGTAAACTACTAGTTTCGTAGTTTATACTGCAAGTGTACTTGTAAGTTTTCTTTAAGTAAACATAACATTATACTTTGCACTTAACATGTAACATTATTATTTTTGCACTTGAAAAATACCTTTAACTGTACTTTAAATTTAAAAACATGTTATTAGCTTCATGCATCCTTTTTTAATCTTAACACTTGAATGTCAGTAAGTTTCATAAAGAAAGGCAACATTTTAAACAAAAAAGTAGAATTAGAGTAAATTGATTTACACGACCAGTGGACTAGCCTACACAAAAATTCATGCAGAATTAGAAACATATCTGTTTTATATCAATTTTCTAATCAATATTTTCAAACAATGTAAGTTTCATAAGACTGTATGTATATGAAAAAACTATGTAAAAAAGTATATTTAATTGACTACTCAATCAAAAGAGTTAACACAACTACAAGACAAGTATACAGTACTTTGAATTCTTAATTATTCTTTTAAGCAGGGTTCACCAATCTCGGTCCTGGAGGGTCGCTGTTCTGCAGAGTTTAGGACAGCGGCCCTCCAGGACAGAGATTGGTGAACCCTGCTTTTAAGTATATCTGGATCAAAAGATTGAGTTCAAGTACAGGCCAAATATACCTGGGCCCGTATTCATAAAGAATCTTAATGCAAAGAGTAGCTCCTAGTGACAAAATTCTAAGAAAATTCTTAGAAATGTGGCCGTTGACTCTTAAAATTAAAGAAAAAAATCCCAGTAAAGAAAAAAGTAATTCAGAAAGCATCTTAACCCTTAAAAGAGGTCTTAAGGTCAAAATTGTTAGGAGCACGGACGAGGACTTTTAAGAGGCTGAAGAGTTTCTTCAGCAGAGGAGAACATGGCAGAAAGAAGAAGGAGAAGAAATCTGTTGCAGACAATGGATGACAGTGAGTTAATAAGACGCTAAAGATTAGATCGTGCATGGATCATGTTTGTGACTGATCTTAGAGACGCGCTAACATCTCCGACAGCGCAGAAATGCAATAGCGCCAGAAATGAAAGTAATCACTACATTACGATATTTGGCAACTGGGAAAATGCAACAATGCAGCAGTGTGTAATGTACACAGTCGCATGTAATTTCAAAGTGAAGGCTTAGAATAGACAAATCACAATTTTTTTCCTTCTTGGACTACCAGCCAATCACAGTCTTCAAAAGATTGTGTCATACATAGCAACGGGGTCAGCCCCGCCTCCTCACTAAGATGAAAGTTTTTGTCTTTTCCTTGCTCAGAGTTGTTCTCAGATTGGCCCCGAATTGCTCTTAAGCTAAGACTCCTACGTAAAAGTTTTTAAAGGAAAACTCCGGTCAATTTTAACATTGAGCTTATTTTTTTGTAAATTTGGAGTGCTGTTAATACAGAGAACAACGACAAAAATCGGTGTTGCCTACACCATTTTATCCACTTTTTAAAATTTGCACCCTGTTGACTTCAATGGGGCAAGTTTTAAACCTGCTTTTAGCCTCTTAACATCCTTGATGTGTCATTACAAGTGCACAGCCAATGTGAGTGATTCCTTCAGAGTGAACGCGGGTCAATCTGACTGCAGTAGATGTGAAAGATATGGATAAAAATGATAATAATTCAGCCAGCGCTCACATGGCTGTGCACTTGTAATGACACATCAAGGATGTTAAGAGGCTAAAAGCAGGTTTAAATATTGCCCCATTGAAGTCAACAGGGTGCAAATTTTAAAAAGAGGATAACATGGTGTAGGCAACACCGATTTTTGTCGTTGTTCTCTGTATTGACAGCACTCCAAATTGACAAAAAAATTAGCTCAATGTAAAAATTGACCGGAGTTCTCCTTTAAGCAAAATTAAGAGTTTTCTGAGAGGATTCTTAGAATCTTTATGAATACGGGCCCTGGACTTTTCTCTCAGTATACATCAAGTACACTGAAGTGTAATTTTAAGTATATTTCTGAGAAGTACATAAAATGTAGACTGAAAGTATACTTTCTTATTTTAAGTTTAAAAGAAGTATACTAAGTGTGAAAAACACCAAGCTTACATTAGCTACTGCTACTATTCCCCACCAATTCACAAGCACAAGAGAAAAAGTATTTTGTACTTACATTGAATACCCCTGGAACTCAATGAAAGTTGATTGAAGATGGCATAGTTGGTAGTGTTGTTATAACCAGTCAACTGAACCAACAAGCTTTTCACAAAACTGACAAAACCTTGTCAAAATCCATCAACATTCAGTGCATGAGCTACATTCTGACATTCTAACTGAAAGTGGGTGAATATCAAAATACATGATAGAAACATTTTGTTACACCAATTACAAGTGTTTTTATTACAACATTTGGCCCTGGACTAGGGTATTCTATTTGTCCATTCTATTGGCTCTATTCTATTTTGAAGACTTGTGCTGGCTGCACAAGTCTAATTTAAGGCTCTCACAAATAAATAGTATGGGTATATTATACATTTTCTGAGTCATCAGAGTGCCTTGAGTATTGAAGTTGTTGATTTTTGTGTCCGTGGTGTTCTTTCATGCCACAGGGATAAAATAAAGCATACAGTTTAGGCGGAAATTGTGAAAAAATGTGTGTTATTTCTGGTTTAAAGAAGTCATGTGACCTCTGTGTTTGTCAGACAGATTCAGTACTGGGCTTAAATGAAAGCCTAAAAGGTCCCCTTTCCAGCGATACCAAGCACCATATTATAGAATATTGACAATATCCCTAGCATGAGCCTAAACCAGATATACACCAGATTTCAAAAACGGAATTTATCTTAGGGGGTTAGTAACTTCATGAGCTGAAAAAAGTGATTTCGCTACCACCCCTGCACTGCTATAGTGATTTTTCTAATACTAGGGGTGTATACCTTGCCAAATAACAATGATAGCATTTTTTCCCCCGATGATACCGATCAACCCCCCTGGCTCATGGACTATATGTCTTTCGGAATTTTGAGAGTAGCCTACAATTCTATTGAGGTTCTGAGCCTGCTGATCAACTATTAGTGAAATCATCACAGATCCATTGATTTTGGTTGGATTTTTTTGATTTTTTCTGTGGAATGAGTATACTGTTTGGTGAAAAGAATGGCATATTGACTGATGTCATAACTTGGGGGAATAGTTGATTGCCAATGAAGTAAAGATGAAAATATTGGAAAAAAGTGAGAAAACGCCTATTTTTTGCATTAAATTGATGCAAAATCATGTAGAAATGTGTTTTAAGAGTTATTTTTTCAGTGGATGTTGTCAGCAAATGTGTTCTTTGTATCTGGAGTGCATTTATTGACAGCCTACCAAACCCACTGAGGATTTGAGGGAAAAAATCATTTTTCACATTTTTCTGATAAAAAATAAAGGGTGCATACACTAAAATGGCCACAATTTTTTTTCGCGATATTTCCGGCAGAGCAGACCCTCCAATTATTGGTTCTTAGGGTCAAAGTTAACAGAAAAAACACAAATAAAAAGTATAACAGACCATGTCAGGTTCAACCCATTTTATTGAGCTTTTGAGACTTTGGCTCCCCGACTATGCCTCCTAATAGTCGACTAAACGTTAGTCGACAAGAAGAGGCTTGGTCCACTAAATTTTAATCAGTGGATTAGTACTAACAGAAAAAAAATCCACAGGAATTGGCAAAGTCATGCAGTGACAGATCACTAACATGGCTGGTCCATTAGTAGTGTAAAGTAAGCCACTTTACATGGCTGCTCGATAAATGTGTGCTAATATTAGGTGAATAGCCAAGTGGTTGTGTGGAAGCTAAATTAGTACCGCGCTTACCACACAACATGTTTAACTTAACTTTCACGTCCACGCCATCGGAGCGCATCTTCTCAAAGGCCAGTGTTACGGCTTCAGTGTAAGCAAGCTCACTTCTCACTGACAATGTGGATATTAGAAAGTAACTCGTATTCCTTTCTCATAATGTAAAGACGATGGAGATTAGAGGATGGAGATCAGTGATTGGCCATATTGTAGTGTTTCAATTTGCTGGTGTACATTTTTATTTATTTATTCGTTTTTATATAATGTATATTTATTAGGGCCCAAGCCCTGAAAGGGCGAAGGCCCTATTGTTTTCGGTAGGATTATTATTATTATTATTATTATTATTATTTTGTCAACCTTTCGGCCACTTTTGGGGCCCTTAACATGCTCGAAAACTCTTGAAATTTTGCACACAGGTCAGAACCCGCGGCCATCAGGGCCGGACTGAAGCTGGTACCCGGGCGTGGCAGGGGGGCTCGACAGCGCCCCCTGGAACGGGATCCGAACACTTGTCCATAAATCAGACACGCTTGCATGTAATAATATGAAACTCGGTACACATATAGAACTCATCGGGCCGAACAACTTTCGTGCTCTAAGTTTTACGCCAGCCCAACAGGAAGTCGGCTATTTAGGGTTGTTTGGAAACGCATGCTGTGGAATTTAATGTACTCCTCCTAGGG
Organism: Squalius cephalus; assembly: GCF_949319135.1. NCBI lineage: Eukaryota > Metazoa > Chordata > Actinopteri > Cypriniformes > Leuciscidae > Squalius > Squalius cephalus. The sequence goes on along the minus strand of NC_137141.1, from coordinate 18,015,585 downwards.
AATTCATCGATTCGCCTCCAAACTCGGTGTGCATGAAGTCAAGACATTGAGGATGCTAAATTGCGGACGGATTTTTGATATCTCGAACGGTTTGGCCGTGGCGAGGAAACGAATTTATGGCGAAAAAATGAAACAGGAAGTGTGTTATAACTTCTGCATACATTAACTGATCTTGATGAAACTTCAGCAGTATGTTCGTTGTAAGAGGCCGATCGCACAGATGTGACTATTGTGAGTCAAAGTTATAGCGCCACCAACAGGCAGCAGGAAGTACATCACTATTAAAATGCTTTGAAATCACTGTCTTATTTTTACCAGATTTGCTTCAAACTTTATGTGTACAATGTAGACACACGGCAGATGTAAACCTGTGAAAGGATTATTGATATCTTAGATACTGTTGCCGTGGCAGCGCATCAAACTTTAATATTCTTTTTTTATGCTTTTGAGACTCTTAACATACTTGAAATTGCATGAAACTCGACAGACACATCACATTTATTATCCAGTAGACATGTGCAAAGTTTCAGAAACGGGCGTGGTGAGGGGCTCAGTAGCGCCACCTTTAGTCATAAGTGGGGGTGTTAGTTTTATCAACAGCAACAAAACTTGGTATGTGTATTGTTCTCATCAAGACGGACAACTTTCTAATTTACATGAACCATCTCTGACCAACAGGAAGAGAGATATTTTGGTTTGAATGTGGATTTTCTGAAGAATTTTCTCTCCCTCTCTGTGTCTGTGTGTGTGTGAGGGGAGGGGGGGATTTGACTATTGCTTTTATATTGTTAATCAAGGTTTCAGGGGCTTTTGGGGTCCTTAACGTGCTCAAAAACTCTTGAAACTTTGCACACAGGTCAGAACCCACGGCCATCAGGGCCGGGCTGAAGCTGGGACCCGGGCGTGGCTGGGGGGCTCAACAGCGCCCCCTTGAACGGGGTTCTAAAACTTGATCCATATATCAAACACGCTCGCATGAATTAATATGAAACTCGGTACACATATAGATCTCATCGGGCCGAACAACTTTACCCCGGTCAAGTTTTACGCCAGCCCAACAGGAAGTCGGCTATTATGGGTTGTTTGGAAAACGCTTGCTGTGGAATGTGAAATACTCCTCCTAGAAAATTCACCGTGCCCCCTTCAAACTCGGTGTGGATGTAGTCAAGACATTGAGGATGCTAAATTGCGGACGGATTTTTGATATCTCGAACGGTTTGGCTGTGGCGAGGAATCGAATTTATGGCGAGAAAAGAGAAACACGGAAGTGGAATAACTTCTGCATACATTAACTGATCTTGATGAAACTTCAGCAGTGTGTTCGTGGTAAGAGGCCGATCAGATGGATGTAGCTATTGTGAGTCAAAGTTATAGCGCCACCAACTGGCAGCAGGAAGTGTGTCACTTTCAACATGCTTTTGACAAAAGTGGGGGGGTTAGTTTTAACTACAGTAAAGAAAAAATAGTTTGTATATTGTTCTCATCAAGCCGGACAACTTTCTAATTTACATTCAATAGCTCTGGCCATCAGGAAGTCAGATATTTTGGTCTGAATGTGGATTTTTTTGCAAAATCAGCCTCTGAATTTTTAGCCACTCCTCTTAAACTATTTATTTTATTCGTACCAAACTTTTTCAACATGATGAAACTACATTAAATATGCTAAATTGTGAACGGATAATAAATATCTCAAACGGTTTTGCTATGGCGAGGGATTAAATAATGTCCAAAAAGGAAACACTAAAAATCTTCTAAAAATGTAATTATATACCATTTATTTCTATATAAAAGTATACAAATATCACAACTAAACCCATTTTATTCTGTTTTTGCAATTCAAGAAGAATGAAAAAGTTAAAACAGGCTATTTAGTGCTATTTGGTTCAACAAAAAAGCAAACATAGGGCTATACTGCCCTCTTGTGTCCAAAAGGACATCAAAATAGTATATAAAACTTTTTACCAGGTAGGCCAATATTGTATTTAAATATACATGTATTAGGTATGTGTCTGAGGATATTTTCCCACCGGTTAATCGACGTGTGACACGAGTGGGTGCTTTTAAATCGCTAATATAATAGTGTAAGAAAAATAATGATAATGTTGCACACACAAATCACACACATGTGGGAAAGAATGATGCTTTTAAACAACACTAAACCGCCATTAGGTGTCGCCAGGCATCCATCTTAATAAGCGAGTCATTGATTCATTCGTTCAAACGATTCGTTCGAATGAGTCGATTAAGACAGATGTTTATGGATTGATCATTCAATCTTTGAGTCAACCGATTCGTTAAAAATGCTGAATCGTTCAGTTATGAGAAAACACGTGATGCGTGATGGTTCTGCCGTGATCTTTGTTTAACTATTTTCGCTGCTGAAACAGAACAAAAACAGTCAACATTGCATCTAAAATGTAAGTGACTTAATTGTAACTGTTTATTAACCTGTTGTATGAAATCTAGGGGTGGGAGAAAAAAATTATTCTTAGATGCATCGCGATGCGGACGTGGACGATTCTGAATCGATTCACAAATGTCAAAAAATCGATTCTCTAAAAAAATATTTTCTAATAACGTAATATTGACGGAAGGCAAAAGGCGGAACTCTAAGCGGACGTGCGTGCAGTCTGTGGCGCGCACATAACAGAGAAGTTTCTTCTGCTCACCAAGGCTGCATTTATTTGATTAAAAATACAAACAAAAACAGTAATATTGTAAAATATTATTCCAATTTAAAACAGCTGCTTTCTATTTTAATATATTTTAAACTGTTATTTATTCCTGTGATCAAAGCTGAGTTTTCAGCATCATTACTCCAGTCGTCACTGTCACATGATCCTTCAGAAATTATTCTAATATGATGATTGATACTCAAGAAACATTCATTATTATTTTAAATGTCGAAAACAGTTGTGTACAGTCTTTGATGAATAGAAAGTTCAAAAGAACAGCATTTATCTGAAATCTAAAGCTTTTGTAACGTTAAACACTACCGCTCAAAAGTTTTGGGTTAGTAATAATTAAAATTTTATTTTTTGGGGAAATAAATAAAATAAATCAGTACTTTTATTTATGAAGGATGAGTTAAACTGATCAACAGTTACAGTAAAGACATTTATAATGTTAAAAATATATATATTTGAAATATATGCTGTTCTTTTGAACTTTACATTCATCAAAGCATTTTGAAAAAAAAAAATCTGTACACAACTGTTTTCAACATTGAAAATAATAATGAATATTTATTGAGCATCAATCATCATATTAGTATGATTTCTGAAGGATCATGTGACACTGAAGACTGGAGTAATGATGCTGAAAACTCAACTTTGATCACAGAAATGAATTACTATGTAAAATATTTAAAAATTGAAAACAGCTGTTTTAAATTGGAATAATATTTCACAATATTACTGTTTTTGTTTGTATTTTTAATCAATAAATGCAGCCTTGGTGAGCAGAAGAGACTTCTCCTAAAAACATTAAAAATCTTACTGACCCCAAACTTTTGAACAAAAAAAAATATATATATATATATATATATGTGTGTGTGTGTATGTATGTATGTATATATATATATATATATATATATATATATATATATATATGTATGTGTGTGTATGTATGTATGTATATATATATATATATATATATATATATATATATATATATATATATATATATATATATATATATATATATATATATATATATATATATATATATAAATATAGCTGCGAGCAGCGATGGAGGGCCAAAGCCGGCGGTACCGCCACCCCGGTGCCTTTAGGTAACTAAAGGCACCGGGGTTGCGGTGCCACCGGCTTGGGCCCGTAATCGCTGCTCGCAGCTATATTTTTGTTTTTGTTCAGACTTCTGAGTTTTCATTTGATGTTAAGGCTACTTGTTCATTGACCTTATGTTTGCACTGATATTTCTCTTTTAAGGGTTTCAGTTTGCTGTATATTTATTTATAATTTATTTTTAAGTCCTGCATTTTTTTTTTTTTTTTAAGATAAAGCTGTTATTTATAGGTTATTTTTTGTTTGCGTTCTGATCTCTGACAAATTCATGCAATGTTTGCAGCAAGCTTTATGCGACAGCGTGCTGGAACATTTCATTTATATTTTAAATACTCATTATTATGGTTGAGTATTTCTCCCCCGACTGATCGACTAATGGCTTAAATGAACGACTAACTGACGACTTGGAAAATCTTTAGTCGGGGACAGCCCTAGTATATTTGCAATACTAGTAACTATGCATGAGTGTTCAAGATAGTTACCATGAACGATTAGTTATCATGGTAAGGACATCAAGGTAAAATGTGACAATATAACATTACTGCTTTGCATCACAGGCTTTGCCCATCATGTTTAGATTCAGGACTGTGTTGCATCTTTTTTTACTTTTTTTCTCTTATTCGCTCTTTCGTTTTTAGCTTCAGCATGAAAAGGCAGAGTTGGAGCAGCATTTGGAGCAGGAGCAGGAGTTCCAGGTCAATAAACTGATGAAGAAGATCAAAAAACTGGAGAACGACACCATCACCAAACAGCTCACTCTAGAGCAGGTACCTTCTTCAAACAACTTGCTGTAGAACAAGATAGTCTCTAAACCACTCATTCTTGACTGGCCACCATCTATTGCACAGACATTTAGTTGGTCTAAACCAGTTGCGCTTTCAAAACAGAACAGGTGCTTCCAATAACCTCGTTTTTTTTTTTTTGTTAGCTTAGGCATCTGCCAGTACCTGGCTCTGGAACACGCATTCAGCAATCTTCTCGGATTAGAACAGGTTATTCAGGAACAAACACATCATTTGTACTTCCAGAAAGTCCCACGATTATTATTGTGGCCCAACATTTTTCCTTAAGACCATGCATTGTATTGTTAAAATGCCATATTGTTTTATTAATTCCATGTAATGTGTGCAGCTCCGGCGTGAGAAGATTGATCTGGAAAACACTCTGGAACAGGAGCAGGAGGCACTGGTCAACCGGCTCTGGAAGCGCATGGACAAACTTGAGGCAGAGAAAAGGTAATGTCCCTTGTAATGTGGACTTTTTTTTTTTCTTAGTGCTTTTTTACATCAGTAAAAAAAAACTTTGTATGTGTCTAAGCACACTTCATTTCACTTCACAATTTTACCTCTTCATTCTGATTGGCAGGATTTTGCAGGAGAAGCTTGACCAGCCAGTGTCAGCCCCTCCCTCTCCACGGGAAGTTTCCATGGAGATTGACTCTCCCGAGAACATGATGCGGCACATCCGCTTCCTGAAGAGTGAAGTGGAGAGGCTGAAGCGCAGCCTCCGCACTACAGAACTACAGCGTGAGTCCTTGCCTCATTACGCACTCCTGCACCAACACAGTCTTTCTGCCATCATACTCAACCAGAGGAAAACAAATTGCACTGCAAATTTGGATACATTAGCTCATGGTATTCATACTAAATAGAATTCCAGATTAGGATAAGTATGTCCCAATATAGTACATTGGAAATAGTACACTAAACAATACCCAGATGGTATTGCCAGATTGTTGAGCTAATGTTTGCATGTAAATATAAACAGATGCAAATATTAACAGTATGACAGTGAGGTTTTAAAGTGCAATTTTATGTTGTGGTTTACTAGTGTTGTCAAAAATATTGATATTTTTCGATATGTATCGATACGGAAATATCTGAAACAGTTCCAATACTTATTTTCTGTCGTATTAATACACCGAAAACTGCGCTGTTTCGCTCTCTCTTCTCTCCGACTGTGAATTTACAGTTTGACACACTTGCCTTCTGTCACTCACTCGTCTTATTCGCTCTGGTTGAATGGTGCCGCTATTACTCATAATTTCACTAATTCCCGCAGGTTTTGCATTTACATCAAAATAATGCGCACCACTGATCTATATGTAAGTGGCGCACACATAAAGCTGCCTCTCAAACAGCTTGTGAGTACCATACTTGCGATGCAATATTTGCGACATGATGATTGCTGCCAAGACCGGCAACACGACAAATCTGATGAAGCACTTTTTTGCATTGGTGCTTTTTTTACAGACTCAAAGACTACTAGTCTCTTGAGTCTGTAAAAAAAAAAAGTCAACAGTCTGAAAAAAATAAAACCAAATTTTTTTTGAGATAATGTAATCTTGTTAAAAATGGATTGGTATCGAAAAAAGTATCGTTCAGGAACCGTTATCAAAGTGAAGGTATCGGTATACATTTTTTTCGAATGATACCCAGCCCTACACAAAAGACGAAGAAAATCGCTCTCTGCTCTTGTACCTTTAATCATAAGCATTAATCTGTATTTCATTTTTACAATGAAGACTATCCAGTGTTATTTATTTTATTTTTTTTACATTTTATTTCTTTATTTAATTTCTGTAGTTTCTTGCCTGAAAACTAGCCAACTGTTAGACCCACCTGAAAAACTTAACGCCTTTTTTCATTTGTCTCTTTATTTTAATCGATTTATTTGTGCTATTGTTTGCAGTTTGTTTATTTGTTAGTTTGCAGTTTGTCTTTTTTCCTTATTGAAGTTAGAAATTCCAGTATCGTGACAACACTATGATGTACTCTTGTATACTGACCAGGGAATTACATGGTTTTACTTTTGTAGTACAGAGTGGGATGCAGCCTTAGCTTGTGGCACAGTGCAGTGAGTTGCACACAGTTGTTTTATTCTTAGCTTGAATACTTTTTTGAATTGTGTTATGGCCACTAGAGGGAGACATCTGCATTGTAAGACAACCATAGCTTACTTCTAGCTCATGGTATCGCACCCATTAAAGGGTGTGTGTGTTTTAAAACTATTTTAATTATTTAAAGATATTAACTTAATTTTAATTTATTAAGACTATAAGTGGACTTCAAGCAGTGAAAATGATAATTTTTTATTTTAATCTTTTTTTTATTATTTTAATCATTTTTATATATAAATTATAAAATTAGCTGCACTGTAAATGTATGCTGATTTTATCATTTATAATGAATAAAAAAGAGAAAAACTTGAATTGAATAGTTAGCATGACTAAGTATTTTTCTTAGTATTTGAAAGTTTAAAATTATGATCATGTAATCATGTGTTTTGAAAATGATTCAAGGAGCATCTTCTTCATCTTCAGTTTATTACAGTTTGTATATCTTTGTAACATTTGTTTGTTTTCCATCATCACTCCCTCCAGACACAGAAAAGCGGGCTCAGTACATTGAGGAGGAAAGGCAGATGAGGGAAGAGAACATCCGTCTTCAGAGGAAACTCCAGAGAGAAATGGAGAGAAGAGAGGCGCTGTGTAGACAACTGTCAGAGAGCGAGAGCAGCCTTGAGATGGATGATGAGAGGTGCATTGAACACATACAGAAAAGATGACTGGAATCATAACCTTATCTATATACAATGTTTTTGACGGTCTGAATATGACATATGTATATATAACCGGACATGTCTTTCTTAACATAGAACGTAGGGCTGTGTTTCCCAAAAGCATCATGAGCTAAGTTGATCATAAGCCGCGTTTCCGCCGAAATTACCCGGAACAGTTTGTCCCAGGAACTCCAGACCTGTTGCTAGCCGCGTTTCCACTACGGTCTATAGTCCCGTGAAGATTAGGCAAATAGTCCGGTGATGTAGGACTGCGCGTGACTTTACAGTTCCCAGTGGATTTCATCCTCTGAATTTAAGCTTAATAAAGCCTGAACCTCATCGTCGGTCCATTGGTCGTATTTTTTAAACTCCATTGTTGATTCGAATAGCAGACGACTGTTACTGCACGCAACACAGCAGATGGTGGTTGAATAAAATGCTTCATGGAGTCAACCAATCAAAATATGGCATGAACTCAACCAATCAGCATGTTCAGCACCCAAGTCCCATCCCTGAAAGTTCCTGAACTTTGAAAAAGTACTACCTCGCGAGCAGGGACTTTCGGAGGGGGGAATTACCCGGAACTTCATTTAGACCCTGGTTCCTGCGGTGTAAACACACCGAGTACAACCCCAAAGTTCCTGCGGTGGAAATGCGGCTATAGAGACCATTGGTTGCAATAGTTCTATGATCTATTTAGGCTTATGATGCTTTTGGGAATCGCAGCCCTGGCTACGTTTAATCCTTGGAAACTGCATCTTAGTTGTATTGAATCTCTCTCTCTCTCTCTCTCTCTCTCTCTCTCTCTAGATATTTTAATGAGATGTCTGCTCAGGGACTGAGAGCTCGTACGGTGTCCAGCCCAATCCCCTACACCCCCTCTCCTTCCTCCAGCCGCCCCATCTCCCCTGGTATGTGTCCACACAGTTAGCTTTATAAATGTATCACTCTTTAATAGCAAAATATACAGTACTGTTCAAAAGTTTGGTGTCAGTAAGTTTTTTTTTTAAAGGAATTAATACTTTTATCAGCAATGAGGCATTCAATTAATCAAAAGTGACAGTAAAAAAATGCTGTTCTTTGTCATCACAGGAGTAAATTACATTTTAAACAATTAAAATAGAAAACCGTTATCTTAAATTGTAATAATATTGCACAATATTAGTGGTACTGGTACAGTAAAAAAACTGGTACAGACTGGTACAGAGTATGTGCTTTGTCTTTAAAATCCACATTTTAACACTCAAGGCATCATGTTTTTGATGGAGTGTTAATTATTATACAAGTTGTACTGTGCTGTGATGTGAAGGTATAATAGGTCAAAGACTTGCTTTCATTCCCATTCTGAGAACAAACTGATGAATGACCTTTGAGGACTTCAAACAAGATTCTTTCAGGCCGATGCTGCGATGTTTATGGGTAGTACATTTGCTTTGCATATATTCAAGGTATTGATAAACACAAAATAGATTAACTAGATGATAAACTAAAACAATATTTAATAAGATAAAAAAGTACCCAATGAACAAGTATATCAAGTTATGTAAATCAAAATTGTATGTTGTTCAAATGACCAAAGATTCATGTCAATAAGGAGTGTTTAAATAAGAAAAAAAAAGTCAGCATTTAGGCACAGTGTACTGTTTATTGCTGTTTTTTTAAAAACAGCATTAATGGGTTGCATCATGTAAAAAAAAAAAAAAAAAAAAAACCCATGTTTGCTTTAGTTTATTAGATGATAGAATTTACATATGCATGATGGAAAGTATAACAGTGCACATTTGAAGGCGTGAAAGCCATTTTTTATATTCTATTGCTGGTTTATAGTCTTCTTTCATTAGGTTCCGTTGAAAAAGGAGTCCAGTTATTTATACATTTTCCCATGATCCCAGAGGAGTGATCTGCAAGAGCTATTTATATTTGTTCTGCGTACTGTCAGTATGGTGGGCCAGGTTTCATAGTTTTTTGGATATATTGGCACTACATAGATGTGACAAAAAACAACTGTATAAAGGATCTCACTAAAACTGATTCGCAGACGCTGTTTTTTCATTCCAGGTTTGTCTTACGCTAGTCACACGGTTGGTTTCACCCCTCCAGCCACGCTGAGCCGAGCACCACTCCCCCACTACACATCTCCCGGGCTACACATCCACCCAGGACCCTCACACGCTGTACAGGTGCGTGTACACTATATGCACATGTCCAGCATCTCTATCAGTGTGTGTGTGTGTGTATATATATATATATATATATATATACAGTAACACACTCACTCTTTGCACAAGCTCATGTCGATGAGCAGCAAGATGTTTTCATGCAGGAAGTAGTGTGTATCATGGATGGCCTGTTTTCAGTTAATATCCGTCGTTACACCATTCAGTTGAATTGCTAACAGGACATTAGATGACTCATCCTAGAATCACCTGGTAACACTCGACCTCAGAATGCTCTTCCTCATCCCCTTTGTATGTATAAGTTAATATAGACCAGTTCTGGGAATCCTCAGCCATCTAAATAAGATAAAGCACAAAAGCAGCATTCTCTTTTTCTCTTGCATCTCCTCCCTTGCTGTGTCCTTTGCAGTGTATTCTAACCTTTTAGATGGAGAGATAGCAGGGAGTCCCTTCAATAGAGAATCTAGTACACCATACAAAACCTTTGCTCTTATCAATCACAATCCCAAAGGTGCCATGGCACTTGTATTATGTAACAGAGATATTCAATTGTATTATAATGCAGAAACCCTGATAAGATAACAAACTCACTGAACAAAGACATCCACAGTGTTTTTGTACATAGAGGTACCTACAGTATCACTAGTGATGATGGACTACATTTTTTTAAATTTAAATTTAAATTGAATTGTAAGAAAATGTTTTTTTATGTTAAACACCATTTCATTTCACTTTACCCAAGGAACATAAAAAAAGAGTGTGATGATGAAATTACATGTTTTATTCTTTGATCTTGCCTCTGGTTTTGCTGAGATTAAATATTGACTATCTAGGGTAAAAGCACAGCTTTATTCCGCACATAAAAAAGTGAAATGGCAGTAATGTTTAGGAAAGTCAGACAAAGTGGTTTAAAAATTACTTTGAAGATTTTTTTCTATATGTGTGTCAGAGCCAGGTTCATGCCAGCTGAGACGAAACCTAGACATTCTTTATCACTTTCTGTCATTCATGGCGGCAGAATAATTGGTCACACTTCAGCTTTTGATTTCCAAATGAAAGGGCTGCGTGTAAACATTTCTTATTATTATCAATGTTGAAAACAGTTGTGCTGCTTAATATTTTTGTGGAACCTGATTTTTCAGGATTCTTTGAGGAAAATGTTCAAAAGATAGCATTTATTTGAAATAGAAATCTTTTATAAATTTTTATTTTATTTAAATTTATTTTATTTATTTAGTGTATCCATGCTGAATCAAAGTTTGAAATTTTTCTTTAAAAAAAACAAACAAACATCCTGACCCCAGATTTTTGAACGGAAGTGTATATTGCTTTTTCAAGCTGTTTAGTACCATTTGAGATAAATGACGCGCAACGTAGATTTAATGTGTCACTTTATCTGGTTTATGTTAGCTAGCAGATAAATAAGTTATCTATAAATGTACTGCAGTGAAGTAACCATTTTAACCGGTCTCAATTTCAGCTTATGAATGTTCCGCAACACCCTTTGGATATTGTCCAGTTGAGCGGAGGCCAACAATGTAAGATTAGCCTGGTTGCAGCAGCAATTAGTCATCATGTTTATGTCTGTTGCACAAAAATGACCCCTCTATGTACCAGCAAAGACTTTTGATGAAGTCACTGACTAGGTAAATAACCTCACCATCCCTTAATGGGATGGCTCACTGTAAGCTTTAACATGGAAATCTAAATAACCAAAAACAATAAGAAGCAAGAACTTATATTTAATAAGACTTCTCCCGAGTGTTCGTCCTTTTAACAAAACTCCTTTGCAAACAATTTAAATATTCTAGGTAAACTTCTGAGGTAGGTTATCAAGACAAATAAAAAAATCTAAGATATGCTTGTGTGTGGGTTTTTTTTGCTGTAGTATTAGCAATCTTTCAGTAAATCCAGTCACTTGATCAACATTCTTTGTACTTTTCAACAGATATGGTCTGGTATGAGAGCTGAACTGATTTGATTATGTAATGAAGAATTTGATCTTCTTACTACATGGATGATCACCTCAGGCTTTCGAAGAATAATATTTAGTGACATGTTTGGATTAGCATTATTTTTGCTTCTTTTTGCTTTCCCAATACCCATTTGAACATAGTGGATTATATTTTCATGTTGGGGAGCTGTTGGCTATAGCAACAGTGATCTGTTTGTTTTAGCGAAGAGCGGTTGGCTCATTTTCATGTCCCGCGGTGCCATGAAAAAGTCAGCTTGTTTTGATAAACCAAGGAGTGACAGCAGAGCCAGACTCCTCCAACACACTCAGAGGGGTCACATTTGCACCTTCACACTCTGTTTTCACATGTAAACACTCATGTGTCAAATAAACTGGAGGTGATGATACCAATGCACATTCTATGTGTAAGAGTTTTAGTGTTAATTTTAGCGAAAGCGTGACCACAATTGTCAGAAACTGTTGAAATGTGATTGAATAACTTATGAGTTACACTTCCATTCAAAAGTTTGTGGTAAGTTTTTAAAAAGTATTTTATGTTTACCAAGGCTGTATTTGTTTGATTGATAAAACAGCAAAAACTCTAATATTGTAATATATGTATTCTATTTTAATATATTTTAAAGTCCCCCTGCAGTCAACAATTTTATCCTTTAAAGGTAGGGTAGGCAGTGATTTTTTTTCATAAACACTTTTTGTTATACTGGTTGAAACTCTTCAAATCTTTATAGCAATCAATAACAGAAGTGGTCTAATGTACATATATCTTCTGTGGAATATTCGTCCAATAATTCAGTCTGAATGCAATGATTGGATGTCCTACCTGCCTGTCAGCATATGTATTTGCATACCTCCATGCAACCCTGCTCGCACAGACATCGCACGCCGTCAGCGTGTTCCTTAAAGCTATGTAGAGTTGTAGACAGACAGTCACAGAGCGCAGCAAACAAACAGCAGCCACCTTTTACAGTTCCTCCTGAACCAAAACAACAAGTTTATGCTGCGTTCAGGCTATGCCGTAATTGCAAGATTACCCATGAACAAGATTACAAGAACTAAATAGAACCCATGACGTTCTACTCGGAGCTGTTCACATCCTCGGACTCGAATTGATCAACGCCGAAATGAATCTGCAGCTCACAGGTTGTACAAGTCAGAGCTCTTTAGGTTGTTGATGTTGGAAATATTGGTTTAATTCAGCCATAGATGTTTGAACTAGAAACTAAGAACTAGAACTAGAGTCGTTTACAAGTCTATGTATCAGAATGGTAATGCGTTTTATGTATCGCTCCCTACAATGTCGGACACACAGCAGTAATTGATATGATTAGCCTTTGGCTTGACTACGTTATCAATCAGCCAGTAATGCGTTGCGTATATTACACAAACCATGTTCCCGTTCATCATCTCCGAGTCAAAACAGCTGCCTTCTAAAAATCAGTATCCTTAGAAATGCTATAGAATAGATTTTTTTTCCCTCTAAAATATAGAATTTTTTTGTAACATATGTCTTTGCTAAATAGAAAATTACATTAATGACCCTGTACTTTTGACCAGTATCACATTATGAGCTTGTCTTTTATTTCCTTCCCACATACAGAGGCCATCCCCAAGGAGGAGCACCAGCCCAGATAAGTTCAAGCGGCCGACGCCGCCTCCCTCCCCGAACACACACTCTGGAGCACAGCACCCTCCTCCTCCTCCGCCACCCGCACAGCCGATGGTTCAGTCCGGCTCCTCCCACTCTGTGACATCACAGAATCCCCCCTCTCAGCCTTAATGCATGCACCGTGCGCTACCTTAAGCTAGGCTGCTCCAAGCTAGGCTATACTACTACTATAATGATAACAACTCAGTGATCCTCCACTGGGCAAGGTTGGAAGGGTTTTGGAGCGGATATGGAATTAGAGGACAGTTGAACTGGGGAACCAAAGGAATTGGAGTGTGAAAAGGGAGAATGTATAGATGCTTGGCCGACTGACAGATCCATAACCACCCCCATGCCGTTAAATTTCGTTATTCTTAACATTTTTTTTGTGTGTGTGTGTGTGTCAAGTGATCAAGCTGGCTCAGGAAACAATTGGGAAAGGTTTAGAAGATCAGCTGCGAATGTTTGCATTTTGTTTGTGGAAAATCTTTCCCATGCCCCCATTTAATCTTAATTATTTTAAAAGATTGACTGTTATGTCGAATCAAAATTCTACATTTAATAAACAACTGAATGCTCGATTGGATAAATCCTTCCTCTCAAATGACTGTCTTCACAAAGGTTGAAAAAGAACTGAATCCCAGCACATTTGCCGTGGGGGCGGCAGTAAAATGTTTTGTTTTTTCTTTCGTTTTATTGTCTGTTTGTTTTAGGCCGTTTTTGTTTGTGAAACAGATGTGTGTGTCTCTCGTTGGCAGCATGTAGATGGTAAAGAAGACAGACTGAAATGTACTGAAACAGCACTTGTTGCCTCTCTGCGTGTGTATTATAGTGGGATTATAGTGTTTGTGTGTGCGGGTGTTTGTGTGTTTCTGCACAGCCATAGAGGTTTCCCACGACTGCTGGTCGGGGACCAGTCTCTCCCTGCTAGAATCCAAACATGACCCGCTACAAAAACAAAGTCAATACTGGTTTCTGATCAGCAGCTCAACCTCTCTCGGAGCCTTCGCTGTAAAGTGAGTGCTCTGAATGCTTATTCAGATGGGGAATTTTGCTTAATGCCAGTGTCATATAACACCTAAATATGAACCGACATGTTGATGCAACAAAACAAGGTACTGTTGAATAATAACTCAACATGATTAAATGCTTGTACACAAAAAAAAAAAAAAAAAAAAAAAATCTTGTATGCGTGATTTTTTTATTTATTTGTTTTTTGCCTGAAATGTGTGTGCAAGTGATTGGACTTTTGAATCTTTAAGGATATTGTAATTCTGAAGGTTGTTTTCTTTAATTTTCACTGTCAGATCCAGGGGGAAAGCTTCTGAAGTCATGAGTGATTGCTCATGTTTCCTGCTTTTAAAGGGGTGGTTGATTATGATTTCACTTTTCTAACTTTTGTTAGTGTGTAATGTTGCTGTTCGAGCATAAACAACATCTGCAAAGTTACGACGCTCAAAGTTCAAAGCAATGGAAGATATTTGCTTTTAAAGAAATCGTTTTTTAAGGATTACAGCAAACGGCTGGTAGGGAATTGTCTGACTCCAGTTTGAACATAAACATTGACATTTCCAGTGCATGTCTGTGTGAGGTAAAAGGACAGGAGCTCTTGAAGCTCCGCCCCCTGTGCCGGGAGCAGCAGCTCATTTGCATTTAAAGGGACACACACAAAAACGGCGTTTTTGCTCACCCTCAAAAAGTGACAATTTTAACATGCTATATAAGAATATCTGTGGGGTATTTTGAGCTAAAACTTCACATACACACTCTGGGGACATCAGAGACTTATTTTACATCTTGTGAAAAGGGCATTACACCACCCCTTTAACATGAACTACCCAGGGTTTCTGTGAGTCCAAAACGTTTTAAAATATATATTTTTTAAATCAATAAATTGCCAGATTTGTTAAATTGATATCCTTCTATGATTCGTTAAAAATAGTTAGTTAAAAGGTTATATTATGAGAGAAAACAAATATCGTAATTGCAAAAAGCAACAACAAAAAAAAACCTTTTAGCCATTGATGTACTCGTGCATAGTAAAATAAATATACATTTTTGAAAGAGATGCCTGAGAGAGATGAATTAGTCTTAACTCATTTCTGTGGGCCGAGAGCATAATGCAACCAAAACTCAAGAGACATTTATATTTTCCTATTCAGGAATGTCATAGGACCTTTACAGTTCATAATAATATTAATACTGCTTCATTTGAAAGAACATTTGTTCGTTTTATATGATAGAAAATAGTTTTGATACTGCATTGGAACAGAATACGAGCTGATATTAAAGACCTAGGTGTGTGAAACTTCAGTTTGCATGAACAGACATTCTGCATCAACTTTAGAACATCAGCCCTAGGTGTCAGGTAATATTGCACAACTGTTTGGCACTGCACACCAACCCCCCACCACAGTTTTCCATTCTAATTACCCAACACCTCTTTTTTGTCTTACCAAGCACTGGTTCTCACACACATACAGTCCTGGAGCTGTGTGGTAATCCCTGCAGAAGTATTTCAGCATAAGCTGTCCTGTTCTGCTTTCACCCAGCCAAGCCACCCTCACCTGGTTCAGACTGGTTTTGTCAGGCTAGGGTGGTCAGAGGGGTGTAACTGACCCTCAAGTTCTAACACTCCGGTCAGATTCGAGGAATAGTTGAAGTCATGCAGTTCACTGTTTGTGGTTCCAAAAGAACTAACATAGATTTAAGCGTGTGACTGCATTAACAACAGGTAGGCAACAACCAGGGGTGCTTGTAAAGATTTAAAACAGAAATATAACAAATCATCGCCTTGGAATTATAAGATTCTATTTGACATTTTTTGTCAAAATTGAGTTATTCAGATATTCTTATTCTGTGACAACTTATTTACATTATGTGGCGATTTTTAGAAAACAAAAAGGTTCTATCTACAAAGTCGAATATAACGCAAAAACTTTGAAGCTCAACATCTCAAAACTCATCAGAATGCAGATAGAATCTTATAATTCCAAGGTGGTTATACATGTTTTTCATTAATAATAATGATACAAATTCTGCAAGCAATCATGTCAAATTAAAATATAATAAAATAAATCATTTATTATGTGATTTTTATAAAAAGTATTTAATACTAATAATAATTATGGTAGCAATCACAGAGAACCTTGCTGAAGTTGTTATAGACAAATAAGTTAATTAAAGGAAGAGGAAGCTATTTGGCAAGTCTTTTCACCCATATTATCAATTGCTTTAATTTAAGAGACACTAATAAAATTAGTGATAATGCAACATTTCTGGTTTCATGTCAATCAGTACTTGAGCATTCTGAATCTTCAAGACAAAAAAAATGTTTCAGTCATTTGGTATTTAATAATTAAAAGGGTAAAATTGGTCCTGATAAAAAGTTATTTGACGTATTATGTTTAGTCACACTTACTGCAGTGCTAAAAGTTCCACTGTCCTGCATCAGTTTTTGGAGAGATTCACTTACCCTGACCAGTTGACCTTGGCTTGATTTGCTGCTGACCTGTTTAGGAGTATGGAATGGCAAAGCAAGACTGTAAACGTCAGGAAATGCTGTATGTGTAAGCAAGTGAAAAACAGAGGACGAGGGGGGAAAAGGGAAGCGAGTGTCAGGATATCACAGAGGTCGCTCAAGGTTTGTGTTCTCCTGCCATGCTAGTCAACTTAAAAAACATTTGAGTCAGCACTCCTGAGAGAGGAAGCGAAAGCTCATAGTAAACATGGAGATCATGTCACACTCACAGCTTTTGGTTTCCAGATTTCCTCTAATTCTGCAGCACGGATTTGATGGACTGCTCTCATTACGCACACTTTCAGGATTCAGGATTACTTAACGTTACAGCAAATTAAACCAAAAGCTTTTTTCCAATTCAGTCTGCTCTGACCCTCTTGCACAAATGGAGAATCAAAACGGTAACCTATCAGTCAAAAGTTTCTTATGATCTTAAAGCCCTTTTTGTTGACAAATATAAATTTTGTATGAATTTATTTACGAAACACACATTTTAATTAAAAAGAAAAAAAAAATGGGCTAAAGAGTGAAGGGAAAACAATTAAGCACCCAGCATGCATGGGAACTACTTCATGTTTGTTGGAAAAGCATCTCAAGTGGCTACTTGTGAAGTTTTGAGAGATTGCCAAGTGTTTAGAACTGTTTGGTATTAAAGAATTTAAAACAGAACAGTTAGCCTCTGTTTAATGTGCATGCTTGTTTCACAGATGACTTTGCTGTAATTCTTAACTGTGCAAAAATGAAGACTTGAGAAGGTGTGTTTAAACTTTTGACTGGTACCGTAGATGAACTTGCTCTGTCCATCATGCCAAGTTCTGTTTTCTACTTTTTAAACCAAATGTAATCTAGAGCCAAGCATATGTTCCTTCCAGAAGTATCCCATTGGCTTCCCAGATCTCTGCGGGCTGCCACGCTGCATAAGAAGAGATGTTGTCCAAAAAGATGATATGAGGCAAATGCAATTAACTGTTCTGTTCTTTCTTTTTTTGTTCCCTCTCTTTTCATGTCAGAGGGGATTACAGAGTCAGGGTGGGGGAAGACTCTCTTGTTTTATGTCTGTGTGGGAACGAGTTCAAGCATTGGAGAGGAACAGGATCTCGGTGGGCTTAAAGCCCAAGCCGTCTGACCCTCACGCACTCACCCAGCACAAAAGTTCAGCTGACCACCCAGACAGAGAGGAGAGACAGAAGGGTGGGAAGAAGTTTTTAATCTAGGCCTAACAGAAGTCTAGTCCTATGAAGTTTGATCTGGCGCACAATCTAAACATGTCCTTCAATAACTTCAGCTCTGACATCAAACAGATATTTCGGTTACACTTTATTTGAATGTGTCTCTGTTACAGTGTAATACAATCATAGCCTATTAATTAACTACATGTACTTACTATAGGGTTAGGGTTTGGTTTAGTTGCATGTGATTATCCCTAATTTGTAGTTATTACTATAGTAAATACATGTAACGTGTAACAAGGACACTGATATTTAATTATATGTAGTATATTTTTCCAATGAAAAAAAATTGTGTGTTCACACAAGCTGGTGCAGGTATTGGGATTTTTTGTTTAAAATTTGCACATTACTTCAGAGATGCATAACCTGAATAATACTAAAATTAAAAAAAACAATTATACACTAATTTGTTCATTAGACATAACCTTGATATGATTTCAAATGTCCAAATATTTACTCAAAAATGTGTCCTTTAGGCTATAGCCTAGTTTTTTTTCATATGAAAATTGCAGAATATGTATGTGAACTGTATGTGATATGTCCACAGGGTCTCAGTTGTATAGCCTAGTTCATAAACAATAAGGAGATGATGTGTCACTTTCAGCATAGAAAACGTAATTTTATCATTTTGATGCTATGCTATATTAATAAATAATTATGATTATGATTTTCTATTTTATTTTTATTTAAATTTTTAAATGTGTATTTGCCTAATAATTATTATTATATCAGCATATTAAAGCAACAGTACAGTTTTCCTGTGACGCAATATAAAATAATAGAATGCAAAAGCAACAGAGACGGACGCAATCGCTCTTCTTTCCAGTTGATCGCACAGTTGATCCATTTGATTTCACAAGTTTGACCGGTGAAAACAGCTTCAAACCGGTTCTTTATTTCACACGATAGAAGAGCGAATGTTGAGAAAATGAGAAACTTCAGCACGCTTCCGTTGGCACCGTTCTGCGCGCGCTGGAGAGAAAGATGCATCCGCGCGCTCCAAACGACACCAGTTCTCCTCGCGACTGCGGGATGCAATCTATGTTATGGACGTGAATAAAAGAAAACTGGGCGATAAGAAGGCAGTGCGCTCAGTGGTCTCTCCACCTTCGAGGTGTGGTCTGTGTCCAGAAGCGTTTAAAACTAGGCGGCGTGCGTTGCTGATCTCGAGAAGGTATTCAGCAGAGAAGTACGTGAGACTGGCCTGGTCTACCAGGCACGAGCGGTTCAGCACACCGCTCTCGGCAAGCAAGAGCAACATCCTCCACCTGTCGTAAGTGCCACAGCTTTTTCCACATCTTGTGTGAGTTGACAAATAACATGCACGGAAACAATCATTATTTGATGCAAAAGTGAACATTGTATGTGCAGTAACTTGCCATTTAACATTTAAAATGTTCACTTTTAATCACACTGTAGCTTTTTGTCACCTTTATATATAAAGTTAAACCTAAATAGTTATTTGTGTGTCAAGATTAAATAGAGCATTGCAAATGAAATATAATTACATATAGCATTTCTGCAAGAATTATATTTAAATTAGTTTTGCATAAATTATAGCATGTCACACTGCTGTCACTGCCTGACATGTGAGCTTCCTATTATCATGTTTCACCCTTTCTTTCTGCAGACCCCTGTGTCAAGTGTAGTCAGCGTAAGATCAGTGCTGAGAATGGGTGCTGTAAAGGGTGAGGGTGCTTTGGATGGTGGATGGGGATGGATTATTGTGGTGGCCTCCTTCATGGCCCAGTTCCTGTCATCAGGATCCCCCCAGTCCGTTGGGGTGTTGTACCCCGAGTGGCTCAGTGCCTTCCAGGAAGGAAAAGGCATGACGGCTTGGGTCGGATCCATGGTGTCTGGTATGGCGCTCATCACCAGTGAGTAATGATCATTTCTAACTTGTGTGTGTGTACCTGGTATTCCTTACGTTATGGGGTCCAAATGTCCCCACAAGGATAGTAATACCAATTATTTTTTTACCTTGTGGGGACATTTTTGTTGGTCCCCATGAGGAAAACAGCTTATAAACCATACGAAATGAAGTTTTTTTTTTTTTTAAATGTAAAAATGCAGAAAGTTTTCTATGATGGGTAGGGTTAGGGGATAGACTATACAGTTTGTACAGCATACAAAGCATTATGTCTGTGGAAAGGCCCCATAAAACATGGAAACCAGTGTGTGTGAGAGAGACTGAGATAAAGAAAGTGTACAGATTTCCTAATAAAAAGCAGCACGTGCAAACAGAAAGAGTCCCTTTACGGTTAATGCACATGATCACACATGCTGACAAAAAAGAAATAAAAAATTGGCCAAATTTTGTAATGTAAGTTTTGCTTTTATTTTTCCTTACCTTATTGGCAAATATTATTTTCTTTTTTTTTTCTACATTTTGTTAGATTTATGCTTTAAACAAGTACAAACATTTTGTTTTAATGTTCTTTTTAGTAGAAAACAAGGTGAATGAGATAAACTATACAGCTCTTTTCTAATATCAAACCTGTTTCTTGTATAATCGGACATAGAAATCGCACACACTAAAACATACAGCACTGCTCTTTATTCACATAGTATGCTGCTGACTCAGTTCTTTAATGCCTTGTTCCACGAGAAGACATGCTGACAGATAGAGTAATTATCTACTTGTTTACAGTGCAGTTCTTTACATAAGTCATTCATTACTGTCTGTGTTGCAGGGGTCAAATTGACAATGAGTCCAGAATAACACTTTCTAAACTTTACTTAGAAATATGGTCAAGGAGTCTAGGTTTGGCTGGTTAGCATGCAAGTTAGCCCCTGATGGTAAATGCCATAATCTGATTATCAAATTATGCCTTTTAAGATGTGCTGTCAATTATGACCATTCTTTTCCCTTTGTTTTGCAGGCAACATGTACATTTCTTTAACTGTTAATGAAGAGTTTGAGATTAGGACATAACATTGTGTTTCTGAAGACAAGAAACTTCAACTTTCATGAGCTACAGTAAAAGTTCACACAGGCTGAATGTGCGTCTGTAAATGTGTCAGTGCGTGTTTTGGAGGTGTCAGGTTTTGTTTACGGGCATAGTTGTGTAGTCTATCGTCACGACAAGGAAAGTCATGAATCATGACTGGACAGAACTGGCAGGGACATGGGTGTGTATTTGAGAGCATGAGCATGTTGTTGTGTGCCCTGGTCATGCTGATTCAGAAAAGGAGAGTTGTTTCTGGCCTGTGAAACACACACATAACATCAGTACTCATCAGTATCTGAATAATTCCTATTTAGACATACTCTGGGAAAGAGCTATGGAGAAAACAGAGCAAATAGTTGCCATCTCCACTGGTTCTATTGGCTATTATATAGTTTCATTTCTCATTATGTTTGATAGAATATTGGTTATTATGGGTTCTGATTCGGCTTTGAGTTGTCCATTCATGCTGATAATGCTGGTCAGTATGTAGAGCTCTACTTTGTCTGAAATGAGTGTTGAGTAATGGCTGGTGTTGAGTAATCTTAAATGTGTTTGAGGGCATTTGGCAGTGATGTTAGGGGATATAAAGTATCCCATACCAGACAGTAAAGGACTTGATGAGCCATCAAAATAAGACAGGGAAATTATTTAGTCTGGATGGCACAAACACACAATGTTTTCACTAGATGCTCTTCCGGGTCCAGGCATTTTAGCCATATTAGGAGCAACTCTGGGTCATTTGTTATTTCTAATCATAGAAAGACAAACATGTTCTCTTCATCACTGAAGTTGGACAGTGTCTATTTTAGTATATGTTAAGACAGTTGGAATGAGGGTCCCCTTTACACACAAATAGAACAGAAGGGCTGTTTGTTTTCTTAGGGGTCTTATAACACGGTACCAATAATTTAGTTTTCAGGTTAAGCTTTTATTGGCAAGACAAATAATGTGCATTTGTGTTGCCTTATCTGACACACTGAAAATAGTGCATAATTAAAAAAACTGTGAGGTAAATAAACTACATGCAATAATTCAAAATCAAATAAAAAGACTAAAAGTGAAAATAACATGCAATAAAAAATAAAATTGTACATAGGTCTATGTGGAAGGCAAAGGCATTTCTGTACTGTGCTGCTACGACACAGCAGCCTAACTCCAATGGGTTTTTCATTGTTTGGTAAATTGTCCAGATTGTGGTGTGCGTTATTTTTCTTCTAGATCCTTTATCAGATTCTTCTGTGTTGTTTGCATTCAGTAAGATGCTGTTCCTGTGTCTCTCTTTGTAGGCCCGGTGTGCAGTGTCTGTGTGGATAATTTCGGTGCACGGCCCGTTACTGTCTTCAGCGGCGTGATGGTGGCCGGCGGTCTGATGCTGAGCGCTTTTGCTCCGAGCGTCTCTTTCCTCATCTTCTCCTACGGCATTGTTGTCGGTAAGAAACTAAAAGCATCATTAGTGTTCATTAAATAGCACTTTGCTGGTATTTAGAACACGTGTTTGAGTCTGTTTTTTGACCTTCAAAGCTTCATGAATATCTCGTATGAATCTATGTGTGAATGCCCTGCATTACAGTAGTAGAGAGTGATAGTATGTGTTTGTGTGCATGATTGTCAGTAAGTGCTAAATAGTTTGCATATGTCAGATGAATATGTTAGAATATTTGTGACAGGGTTGCTTTTAATTGTTATTCACTGACAGTTTATAATTTAAAACCATGTACCTTCACTGTTTACGGTGCCAACCCCTCCTCTGAACACACACACACACACACACACACACACACACACACACACACACACACACACACACACACACACACACACACACAGAAATGTATTACCCACAAATACCATTGCATATTCAGTTCAGTGGAGTTACTTTACATACAGCAGTCAATCTATCAATCAATCAGTCATACGATTGTTTTCATCCTGTTGTTGAGGTATATTCATTTCTTTTTTCCCCTCAATCAGAAGTACATAATATAGGAAATTATATAAAATTTAGCACTATTGACTGACTCGTCAACTCCGTCATTACCTACACCCTAGCCTATCCTCACTGGAGAGAAGTGCAGACAAGGCCTTTAGTTTGTGTGTGTGTGTGTGTGTGTATATATATATATATATATATATATATATATTAATATGCATAATGTATGTTTTTTTTTTTAGATTGACATTAAATTTATAGTTACAGAGAAATGTGAAACAGCAAATGTGTAAATAAAGTTGTGAAATGTTACATTTGTGTTTCTGTGTTTAAGGCATGGGTTGCGGACTTGTGTATGCTGCCACATTGACCATAACCTGCCAGTACTTTGACAAGAGGCGTGGCCTAGCCCTGGGCATTGTTACCACAGGTGTGGCCTTTAAATTCTCTCTTTCAATGTGACTTCACTTTGGAATGGAATGGAATGTATTATGATATGTTCTCTCTCAAAGTTTTTATTTATTTGTTTTTCAATACAAATCAGATTCAACAATCCCCTATTCAAAGGGAGGAAATTAATTGTCAGTAAATAAGTCTTTGAAACATTTTATCCCTTTGTCAGACCAACTATTTATTGATCCATCCTGCATCGAGATTGAGGGGGAAAAAAGTGAATACGAGCAATAGGGCTAAAAAGAGAGAAATCCTGAAAGCCAGATGATTTTCTCACCTGGCTCCAAATCCTCACCGAGTGTTTCACTACAGGGCAATCAGCAGGAATATGGGAAATTAGTTGTAGTCTAGCTGCAAGAAGTGCTGGAAGGGAGATTTGCTTATCAGCACGAATTTCCATATCCAACCAGGATGATCTATGATCTTTATTAGGCAAGAAGTGATAGTGCCACCAATACAGTGTTTCGTATGTTGGGTGCCCAATAGTAAAACTTAAAGTTAGTTAAGGCCAGACCTCCAAAGCAATGCTTTACACAGACAGGGATGCTTACCATTCCAAATATAACTAGAAATAATAGAGATTTTTTTTTTTTTTAAATGACAGGGATAAATTAAGGTAAGCACTGAAAAAGGTAAAGGAATTTAGGGAGCAATACCATCTTAATAGAATTAATGCACCCAGTGAGAAAAAAAAAGACTTATGATGGCGTGTAATACAGATCCCAAGCTAGGTAAATGTACATTTTACTGGCTTAAATTGTATATTTGAATACTGTACTGTAATTGGACGAGAAAAAAAAAAATCACTCTTGTGCAGATTAAGCATGTAACCATAAAATTGACCACAATTCTCAAGCAAGAACAGGGCAGTGGGCAAAGAAGTCTGAGGATTAGAAATGAAAAGCAATAGATCGTCTGCATATAAAGTAATCTTATGCTCAACATCACCACGGATAATTCCAATAATCTGCTGTCTTTCGCGTAGGGCAATTGCTAAAGGCTCAATGGCTAAAGTGAATAAAATTGGGCTTAAAGGACAGCCCTGTCGAGTGCCACAGTACAAATTAAATGGTCTAGAGTACAAACTATTAGTCAGGACTACTGCGAAGGGAGAACTAAATTTAATCCAAGAAAAAAAAAGACGGCACCAAATCCAAATTTTTCCAAAAATAAGACAAGGAACTCCCACCCCACTCTAACATTAAGTAAATGGCAGAAATTGAAAAAGGGTTGGCAATACCTTCTAAACCCTATTTGATGAGGGAAAACAATAGTAGGGAGGACATCCTCAAGAACCTTTATATTATGATATTATATTGATACCTTAGTTTGTATTGATTAACTGTCATAAGCATTTTTTGCTTTGGCAAATTTAGTGAAAAAAATTGAACTTTCATTAGATATGGAGCAGATAGGAAAACATTTTTTGTTTGATTACCTGTATAGATTCTGTATGTTTATGTTCTTCCTTAAAATTATTTTTTCAAAATGGGACAGACAATGATTCTTTTCATCTTTCTCAGGTACAAGTGCGGGCGGGTTCATTTACGCCACACTCCAGAATGAGCTCATTGAGTTGTTTGGATTGGAGGGCTGCCTGCTTATCATTGGAGCACTGGCGCTCAACCTGATGGCATGTGCTGGGCCAATGCGACCTATGAACTTACCTGGTTACTACTTAAAACAGAGAGCTGCTCTACAGCATACAGAGGAACCAGAACCACTCTACACCAAACCTACTGCCATTATCATCGACTCTTTCTTGGATCTCAAAACCACACCCGGCTCAGCCAATAACATAGCCGCCATGAAGCTGTTGATCACCATGGAACCCACAGAGCTGCAAGAGAGTGAAGGGGAAAGAAATGGCGGGATATCGTCCTGTTCAATAGTAGCACGAGCCATTAAGAAGCGGATGCGTCCCTATAGACGGTACCTGTGTAAGACTATAGAGCTCCTACAGGACCGTGTCTTCATGGCTTTCTGCATCGCCATCTTCTTGTTCAGCTTAGGGGCGTTCCCACCTGTTCTCTTCATGGAGGACGTAGCTCAGAGTGAGGGGCTTATTGATGGGATTGCACTAATACCCCTCGTCTCAATCGTTGCATTGACAACAGGCATCGGTAAGCTGGTCTTGGGTGTGCTGGCAGACATGCAATGGGTGAACAGCCTGTACCTGTACGCCCTGACGCTGATAGGCACAGGTTTGACTCTGCTGCTCATCCCAGTTTTTAAGAGCTACCTGGGTCTGCAAGTTCTGTCGGCCATGGTTGGATTTTTCTCAGGAAATTGGTCTATCACGTCCTACATCACTACCAAGATAGTGGGCATGGAACGACTCAGTCACGCTCATGGCATTCTCATGTGCTTCGGAGGGTTTGGAATCACGCTTGGGCCACCTGTTGTAGGTAAGAAGAATAATCGTATCAACTCCAGTGCAGTTAAAAATAAAGACAAATGCTTTCAAGAATAAAAAAAAAATAGATGTATATAAATATATTTCCCTTGTTGGCTCCACAAATGGTGTGATATCTCACCGCAGGGTGTTTTCAAACAACCCTGCTCTTTTACTGATGTTGTCTCCATTTTCTTTTCTTATAGGTTGGTTCTTCGACTGGACTCAGTCATATGACCTGGCGTTCTACTTCAGTGGCACTTGTGTTTTAGTGTCTGGTTTGTTTCTGTTTTTGGCCACCCTGCCTTGCTGGAACAGGACGACGGAGGAGGGAGATTCTCCTCCGGAAAAGGACGTCAACATTTCACAACAAAATCACACTCTTGATTGTGACAAAGTAGCCTCTGTGGCTTGAACAATATTTCTAAAACTGAACTTCGCCTTAACATTCTGTTGGACGTAGAAGCTTGTCTTCCTTTTCTTACCTGGTGATTAGACTGACATTTTGCCAGGGGACTTCTCATGGTGCCTTTTTCTTTGGTTCAATATGATATATATTTTTATACATTTCCCACGAACCCTGTTATTTTTGAGAGGGTGTATTATTTTTTCTTAGATGCTTATAAAGACTGCCTCATTTTTGAGGCTTGATTTAATAGCAGAAATTGTTTGCTAATAGTATATTTAGTAGATTGTTTACTGGACACAGATGCTTTTTTTGTAGATCTTGATCACTTTGAATTGTTACTTTACTCTCTGAGATGAATGATCTCACTGTGTTGTACATGATATCACCAACCAGTTAATATATACAATAGTTTCTATTAATAGGGAACATTTCTGACTGAAGGCTGCAGAGAAATATAGCATGTGTGAATAGGGCTTTTCACTGCACTTACCATGAAAACAATTGGGGGGGGGGGGGGGGGATCCAGATCCAAAGATTTATTTCATTATTTCTGGAGTGACAAGGACTTGAAACAAAGAGAAAATGCACTTTAATGCAATCTTTTAAATAGCGTCTGCACACTATTTTCCTACTTAACCACTTTTTTTATGGTCTCCTGCATATCATCTCCTTTTAATGTATGTAATTCCAAAGTGGCACCAGTTTCATTACCTGGTAGAGAAAGGCTTCATTTCAAAATGTATTTACTTTAGCCACATTTGATTTTAAGACATACCCTCTGCAAGTTATGTATCTCTAATTGTTAATCATTTAGAAATACAAGAATATGCTGATGAAAAAAGTCAGAAAAAAAGATAAAAACAGAAAGACTGTGTTGGATTCTGTGACTGCAACGTACTGTTTGTGTGCACCTGGTAATACAGAGTGATCCTCCACATTTGTTCAACAGGCTGGTCCCTGGCAACACTATATCTTATACTATTGTACATTTGAAATGCCAGTGTCATTATTTTATATGTCAGTATGCTGTAGAATCATAATATATTATTTATACATTTTTGAAAAATAATGTAAAGAAAAGGCCACCACTTTTGACCGAAGACTTGCTTTGAGTCTTGAGTGAAGATCTGACAAGGTGCAAAATTATATATAAAGTGTAACACTGTCCCCCTATGATGTACCTGTCTTTTTCTTTTATTTCAGTGTTTGTTTTGTACCGTACCATTTGTTGATTTTTAAGTGACAATAAAAAGATTTGATTCAATTCAATTCAATTCAATTCCTTGAAACAGCAAAGGCTAATAATTCTTAACTCTTTCCCCGCCATTGACCTTGTATCTTACGTTATGGCCCCGTAGAAGCAGTTTTTGTAAAAATAGGCTAACGATTGCGTCGTAACCACGCGACTCTGTCGCACAGTAGAGAAATTACCGTATGGACAGGAGGAGAAGCTCGCGGGCAATCGGGGGGACGTGGAGGCAAAATGACAAAATAATTAATCAGAATACTTACAAAAGTTTCTAGCTCATGGACACCTCCTACTCACACTCTCCGTCTCTGCAAGTTTTGGAAGGGAATTTTGAAGTTTGAGTCTGCGCAGTACGGTTAGCCATCAGGAAGTGAGTGCTTCTAATTGACTTCACTTTTCTCCGTTGAATCCATAGACAGTAAAAGAAATGGACACAGCGACCCCATTGGATTCAACAGAGAAAAGTGAAGTCAATTAGAAGCACTCACTTCCTGATGGCTGAGCGTACTGCGCAGACTCAAACTGAGCTTGATGACGTAGATGTGACGTGAGCAACCTGTCTGTCTTCTAGTAGTTGTGCCAAGAGAAATCTGAATCATTGAATCATTCCCTTCCGAAAATTGCAGAGACGGAGAGTGTGAGTAGGATGTGTCCATGAGCTAGAAACTTTTGCTAAGTATTCTGATTAATTATTTTGTCATTTTGCCTCCACGTCCCCCCGATTGCCCTGAGCTTCTCCTCCTGTCCATACGGTAATTTCTCTACTGTGCGACAGAGAGTCGCGTGGTTATGACGCAATTGTTAGCCTATTTTTACAAAAACTGCTTCTACGGGGCCATAACGTAAGATACAAGGTAATGGAGCCTTTTATACATTTTCGTGTTTCTTTAGAAATAAATAATGGACAAATGGAGTCTTTAAACGCCTCAGATGTAAAGTTATTCACTGTCAAAATGACGCCAAAATTAATGGGAGTCAATGGAATGCTAACAGCAGGTGATGGTCTGCTAATCAATGGCGGCCCCTGGGAAGCTTCAGTTTTTTCTGAAAGATTACTCCCTTGGTTGAATCCAATGGGGTCGCTGTGTCCATTTATTTTACTGTCTATGAAATCGACGCGTTTCAGAAAGGCGGGGCCAGTGTTGCCAGATGTTGATCTAGAATAGATGATGATTGATCTAGCTGTGGATTCTACATCAACTCTACCGTCATGATTGTGAGGAGAACAATCATGTGAGGAGAATGGCCATGCCATTACTATTTTTCCCCCAGTAAATGTCTCTGGTTCCCTTGTTTAGTCTATAAAAAAGAGTGTGTGGATACTTACTAATTATTTTCCCGTCAGTGACGGAAATTTCCGTAATTTAGCTATAGTATATTACAACGCTTCCCCACCATTGACGGACATTTCCGGCTTTCCGTGTTTTCACTGTTATACGGTAGGGGGCGCTATTACACATTTTCTGAAAGAGTACAGAATCTATGGATCAACAGTCTATGATCAACACAGGCGAAAAAGATGCAGAAACAAGCGATATCATATAGCCTAAGCAGATGCATATGTAAAATAACGCGATCATCAACATTAAAAAAAATAGCTATAGGACTGTGCAACTTAGCATTAGGGATGGACTCGATCTACTCCATTTATGTATTGATCATCGTTCTGACTCCGATCTGGATGTAGTCTTACTTTTTGCTCAATGTTTCTTTTTTTTATGAGACTTACCCACATTCAGTGTTGCTAAAAAATAATAATGCATGAAGCTAGAATAAAATGTGTGTTTTTTTAGCGCAATTTTCCACCGGACAAAATTGCGATTGTTAACTCATGATTTCTGTTCTGTCTGTGCGCACCAATCTTGCACTTCTATCTACTCCTCAACCAGACCACCTAGAGACTTCGGGTTTTCAGCATTATGTTAAGGAAGGTCTAATCTCGGGAACGCACAAAAAAAATCCAGGAAAAGATTTACTATCTCTTATGTGATCCCATGACGTCAGAAAATTGCGCTAAAACACTCACTGAGTTTTTATTACTTGTTTTTAAAAGGGGGGTCTGTTCTTTCTTTTGATATAATGCATGTTCAGATATTCATGCAACAAAATATTCTAGGGGCCATGAACATTTTGTAGAAATGATCACAAATGCTGGCAGTGGTTGGCAACTTTTTTTTTTTAAACGCGGGGTTAAAATAAAGCTTCAGCTATCATCTGTTACAATAATGTAATATCTTTGAACTATGCTTATTTTTGTAATTTATTTACCAATTCCTGGTGTTTGTGCAGTTCCTGCAGTACAGGAAAATTACTTTGTCATGTTGCATGCTGCAAGACATTCTTTTCCATTGCATGTTCCATTTGGAGCAGTGGAAAAATAACAGAGAGAGAGAGAGAGAGAGAGAGAGAGAGAGAGAGAGAGAGATGCCCTTATGTATTTTTTAATATGACTTAGCTGGACTGTCTGGCCGCTCAGTAAACAAACCTATAAATACTTCCATGCTATTAATAATCTGGCCAGTGACACCCTCTTGAGCACTTTTCAAACACAAACAAAAACAATGTTGGCAGCCATTAATACATTGAAACATATGTAAACTGATTCAAGTTCAAACAGAAACTGTTAACAGGAAATGCACCTATGTTACTACATGTTACTCTCTCTCTCTCTCTCTCTCTCTCTCTCTCTCTATATATATATATGAATATATAATTTTACATTATAGAATAAACTGAGCAATAGCACCCTCTACATATGATTCAAGAGCAGTGGCGTGCACAGGGGGGGGGCCGGGGGGGCTCAAGCCCCTGCCCCTTTTGTCTCAAAATGTATTGTGCCCCTCTCTGATAAATGTAAATAATAATAATTATTAAAATACATATTATAATAAATAACAATACACTTATACACCATTGCCACGAACAATAATAATACAAACAAATATCAAATATTATGTTTTTGGCGGAAGCATTTGGCGGAGGTGAAGTGGCAGTAGGCGGAGTTCTTTTTTTCAGCGCTATGTACGCAGCAGTTCGCCGCGAGTCTTCAAACTGCACGGCAGCAGGTAACATTAAGCTAATACGGAAAAGTTACATTTATCCTACCATGCTACTGTAAAAGTTGCGGCAGCATGTGAGTTATGCTTAACAATCATAAAAGTATAACTCAATTTCAGCCGCATTCTGAGTCTGACAATGTCATTCGTTTTTGTCCAGGCCATAGCAAGTGTAATTAGCTTGGGGAAATACATCTAGTGAAAGGAAATTTCATGTCCAAGGAAAAGTCCATGTCCAGCTCTAAATTGTAAGGAATTTATATCTTTGATTTCATAGTACACTTTACAATAAGGTTCATTTGTTTATTATTCATATTAACTAACATTAACTAATCATGCAAAACAACTAAAAACATTACAGATCATGTACAAAGTAAAAAATCATCAATTGCCAGAAAGTATCCAAGGGTTGTTCACAGAAAGAGAATGCCAACTTGTACAATTCAAAAAGAACCAAGTAAGGACCAATGCAAAATACCATTGCATTTCAGTTAAAGGTGTAAATCTATGGAATAGCTGTCATGAGGAACTAAAAATATGTGGGGCACTTAATAAGTTAAAGAAACTATTTAAAAAATAATGCACTGAAACTATATGAAACCATTTAAAGAATGATAAATGAACAAGCTGCTTTTGTTGTATTTGGATTGTGCAATGGTATTGCATAGGAAATACTAATGTTTTTGTATTCTGTTTATATTTGTTTGTCAACATTATAATGATGTAAGACAATAATTATTTTTATTTTTTATTAAAGATGAGATGTTTTAAAAAAGGTAGGCATTATAAGCAAGAGCTTCAGCCTACACCTGTTTCAGACTGTGCTGTTGTTTGTTAGCTCAACTGTGTCTGAAACTAAACTAAACATTTGTTAGGCTACTGTAGGCCTATTTGTTAATCTTAGTTAATAATAATACAACTTTTAATTGTTTGTTCATGTTATGTCACAGTCAGTGCATTAACTAATGTTAACAAATACAACTTTTGATTTTAATAATGTTTTAGTAAATGCTGAAATTAATATTAACTAAGATTAATAGATTGTGTAGAAGTGTAGTTCATTATTAGTTCATGTTAATAAATTTAACTAATGAAACCTTATTGTAAAGTGTTACTGATTTCATGATAGCTAACACTTTATTGAATACATAGGCCTACAATTTATAACATCAACATAACTAAACATGAATTCCTCATAATTACCGACTTGATTCTCTTTTGTTTGGTAATGTAAATAATATTTAGTTATATTATCATCATTTCCGAGAGAGGCTCTCTGACCTACTGCTGCTCTCCATCGAGTGAGATATTCCAAATAATTGTGAGGAAGTCATTAAAATATATAAAACACAACAGACAGACGGATACTGCTTTAAATACAGGTGATTTATTTTAAAAATAAATGTTTTTTAAAAAAAGTGCCCTTTTTGGTCCTTCCGCCCCTGCCCCGGAGGAGGTCTGTGCACGCCACTGTTCAAGAGTGATGCCTGAAAATGTGAATGAAAGCCACATCTTGTTCAAACATTAAGCTTGAAAAGCCATTTGAATTTATTATACACTTTAGCTGAAAAGCACAATCCTGACACAGGTTTAGCCAACTGTTTTGTTGAGCAAGTGGTGTGTTCGCACCATAGCGCAGCATATTGAAAGACTGTTCCTCTGGTGAACAGAAGGGGGAGGCAGAGCTGAGCCGGTCAGCTCAGAGAGTTTTCATGCCAGTGTTTGGGTGTTTTTAAAGCTCTGATTAAAGTAAATATTCTTTTTTTTTTAAGAACAATGAGACATAAACAAATATATTTAATGTATGTGTTTTTACTAAATGCAGTACTTAACGTAAATTCAGTAGTCACTTGTTCATTTAATCTTGTCAAATACAACTCATGTATTAAATGGACGCTTACCTCAGTTACACCACCTTTATTACTATTGTTTTATTTATTAACAATATATTATCATTAAGCCTAGTCCAGATTGGATTTAGAGATATATATATAATATAAATGAGCCACGATTTGATCAAGCAATCACCTACTCTTTGGAGACGAGTTCTTATCACTGACAGTCTGAGCTGTTCTGTCAAAGTCCTCTGGCTCACTGCATAGCATGGACTTAATTCATAATGTAAACAATAAGAATCATGTAAACTTTATATTATTTCTTATGCAGTCTCAGTTGTCATTGCTAACTAGCGTTATCGCTAGCTATTAGTCTGAATTTGGTGGCCAACATAGCTGTCAACATAATGTTATAATAACCAAATACAAACAACTGTAATTCCCTGAGATCTAGTTTGGATTATACAAAGGTTTGTAAAACATCTAAATAGTCAGGGATCTTTTCTTTAGTCCACAGCAAGTTGCCTGGACCAATATGGCGGCGCCATTGACATACGATTCATCGGCCAATAAATCGTCTATGGCTGCATCTGAAATCGCATACTTCCCTACTATTTAGTAGGCGGGAAACAGTATGTGACAAAAGAAGTATGTCCGAATTCACAGTAGGCTACTTATAAAAGAGTAGGCAAGAGTAGGAAAGGAAGCGAGGGTGCACAAATAAGAAATGAGTAGTCAAGGGAGAGCAGGGCACAAGCTAACACTTTTTTACTTTCTCAGTTTGTGTAAATCCACTTGGGGTGCAGAGAATTAATTTTATTCCCACATTAATTTCCCACATGTCTAGTACAGTTATGTGGTTTTGTTTCATTTATATAGTGTAGGTTAAACGTACCTATTAAGCTCAAGTTACTATTAAGCACACTACCACCTTGGAGCTCAGATTATAAAAAGAAACAGCAATGTATTATCCTATTTGATTTATTAACTAATTGATGTGTTTGTTACTACATACCTCCTGTAATTTTAAACCAATCAGACCATTGCACACTGAGATATGTGTATCCATGTGTTCACACTGTCTGGTGGCCATTTTGAAAGCTGTCTGAAAACTTTCACCCAGAAGAGGAGCCCTTCAAATGTGCATTTTTTGTATGTTTAAGGCTTTATTTTGGCTAAGTACATCTACTTATTACAAAATTAAGAGATTAATGTTTAGACTTTTGCATATTATAATCTGGAACCTGGATGTGGGAAATAATTACAGTTAGATCTAAAAGATAGTTTTAGCAACATAGCCCAGATGCTACGAACATAGCCAACTTACTAGCTGTATAAGATTGTGTGCTACACTAATATATTACTTCACAGGCATTAATGGCTTGTACTTTTAAATCCATAATATTATACTTTTACATTTTATTGATAGTCTGTGGTTTTAAACTGCTGTAATTTTTAAAGAATTCATATTATTGTTAGGTGAGCTTAAAGGGTGCACTACTGACAATCGCAGCTTTGCTGTGACATCAATTAGAAAAAGCATTTCATAGATATTGTCAATAATAGTTGTTCAGATTAAAATTGGTATAAACTTAATACATTACCTAGATTATTAATTTAGCTAAATATTTTCCTTTAAATTTCATTTAATATTTATTAATTAAAAATTGTTTTTGCTCCAATTAAGCACAGTGTGCTCCCTTTAAGCTCATCCACATTGAACGTCTATGTAAATACTTCATAATCAGACTTTAAATATTAACTGATGGTTACCACTATGTTAATCTTCAAAAAAAATGATTACAGTTTTTTACAATCAATTTGTTACTATTTTCAGAACCTTGATGTCATTTTTCACAACTCTAGACACAAAACTCACAACCAATGATCAAAATGCACATTTTTCAAAACTCTAACCCTTTTCTCAATTGCTTGGATACAATACACATAAAACTTAGATCATTTGTTCATTCAACAAAAATCACCTGTTCAATATGACACAACTTAACATCAAAGTACTACTATTTCAAAAGATAATTCACACATTACATTTCAAATGAGTGTCTATTCATTTCCTTA
Source organism: Squalius cephalus (assembly GCF_949319135.1). NCBI lineage: Eukaryota > Metazoa > Chordata > Actinopteri > Cypriniformes > Leuciscidae > Squalius > Squalius cephalus. Next base: position 17,981,315 of record NC_137141.1, on the reverse strand, counting down.
CAATGATCTAACTATCAATTGATACAACTGCTCAAAATGATAAGAAACTGTTGCATTACTCTTAATGCATAGTTGTATGGAAACAGACAAACAATCTTCCATGTTTACTGTAAATCATGAAAGTTTCAAGATAACGAGATTCATTGTCACCAATTAGCGTGGAGCATGAACCAATTAGACTACAATATCCATGGATGTAGCCTAATATTTGATCATAATGCTTCATCAGACACTGTGTCTACACTCTCAGAAAATAAAGTACATAATTGTACATTTAGGGGTACAATGGCTTGTCACTGGGGCTGTACCCTCAAGGGTACAATATTGTACCTTAACCTTTAAAAGAAACGGTACATATATGTACCTTTTAATGCTTTTTGACACTCAAAAAGCTACATATATGTACCTTGAGGTCCAATAAATAAGCCCTATAGGGTACGTTAGTGTAGATTGTACCTTGGGGAACAGAAATGGACTCCTACTGTACCCCTATTTCTGACAGTGTATGGTCCCAAATACTGTACCACCTTTTCAGACTATTTACAGTATTGACAGTACTGCACTGTATAGATAATCACTCCTGTTTTGTTTCTTACAGTACAAGCAAACAAGTTGAGGAACACTGCATTTGATGTTTTACAGTACTGTCTTTTCTTTTCTATTTCATAGCTAATTATTTTTGCTTTGATTCAAATAAACCTATGTTGTGATTGTACTGTAGTGTTTTGCATCAATATATTACAAACATTGTTCAATGATTCCACTGTAGTATTCTCTCTACTACTGCAGTGCTTTTACAGAGATGTACAGTAGTACTATAATGAAACCTGTATCACTTATTTTGTTCTACAATATTTAATGATTGTACGAACAATGACACAGTGAAACTATCGGTTGGTTGTGTGTGGGTGATCTATAGTTATGTTTCAATGGTATTTCACAGTAAATTTGTTTTTTGAACCAATGATTGTGCAAGTGCAAGATTTCTTTAAAGATGTGAATGCACAATGCAATGTTTTGAACATTAGATAGCCTGTGTTACAAGTGATAACCGTTTTGAGTTTTGTGTCTAGAGTTTTGAAAAATGACATCAAGGTTCTGAAAATAGTAGCAAAGTGATTGTAAAAAACTGTAATAAACTTATTTTCACAGTCTTAAGATGACAAAAGCTAGACGAAATGTTGCAATGAGTTTGAATGACACGTCTCTATGAATAGGATAGGCTACCTGATCAAATTGAATGCCTTGTTGCTTGATTTTAGTGTTCTGTTTTTTTGTGATTGACTCTGTACCTTCAAATAAAACTTTTTTCAATTATTCCTTAAAAAGGTTGTTTAAAATAAACAAGAATTTTTAATAAAACTTCTTGTGAGCTTATTGGGAACAGGGGTGTGCTTAAAGGGTACAAAACGTACCCATTAAGCACAGCCAGACTTTTTATATTTAATGATGTACATCTTAATTGAAATACTTTTGTCATTTAAAATAAAATGAAATATTATAGTGTGAGAGATTAATATTTTATTTTAAAATAACTTCTTGTACTAAAACCAATATCTTGTGCACTAAAAATGTCTCAATGTAGATTTTGGTGAGCTTAATAGGTACGTTTACCCTATACTTTTTTGAGTAGCTTACTTGATATACCCCGAAAGAATGGAAGTAATGTGACAACATGCCCCTACATGTAAGGGGCACATTGTGACCATATGATATGACCAATTAAAATGTTATCTGATCTAATCAAAAAAATATACAAGACAAACTAAAATATTTTGTCAATAAAATACAATTATTAACTTTTTCATATAAAATAATGGCATTTTTTAATAATTAAAAAAATAGGCTATATATTTTGAGTTTGACAACAAATTTACACCGCAAAACACAGCTATACAGCATAGTTAAAAACATAATAATTAATCATTTCTGAACATTGACTCTCAGTCTTTATTCACCTTTTTCTAGAATAGAATTACCTGTTTGCAAGTTTTTTAAAGCTGATAGCGAGTCTGTATGGCTATTTTTCCTGTATCTGGCTGCTTAGACCCATCTGTGAAAATTTGAATATATCCATAATAGCTATCCACATACATCATAGCTAATTGCCCACTAGCTCCCTTGTTACTTTTAATTTTTCACAGAGTGTATATCTATCTCTGGGGCTGGTAACATCCAAGGAGGATGAGGTGGATAGACCACTGATGGACTCTCCATGTTTGCAGTTTGCTATACCAATTTTCCCTGCTTTTTCTTGCACATTCCCACCAAAACAATCTCTTTTACTTTTTGCCTGTTCCCTTCTTTTTGCTGGGTGTCACTTTTTTTTAAATCCCTAATGGAAAAAATACTTCCGGAACCAACACCGCTAAAAAAAGTGGGCAGGAGCTGTTGCACTCCATAGAAGAGGACACAGTAAGCTAGGCTGATTTTAGGCTGAGTTGACTTTTTTCCCGATGAGGGAAGAGGGTGAATGGACCAAGGTTCACTGATGAATATGATAATGAATGTTTGAATATTTGTTGAAAATACGTTTTAAAATTGAAGTTAATCACACCATGTCAAATGTCAGACCACTTACCAAGACTAAAGTCAAACTCCAAGAAACTGAAACAGTTGATCACAGTGAAAACCAATTTTTACATTCAAGCACTTACTGTAGAACAGTTTTCAAGAGGAATGAAAAATGTTTAACATGCATTTATGACAGTGATTGAAATACAATTGGGTGAAGATTACAATTGCTGATGTTGTTTAGTTTTTGAATTCTCAGAAATATTATCTGTCCCTATAAATTGCACACAGCCTACACCTTATTTTGTGCATATGGCTCATTTAAAAACTTGGTGACTTAAACGGCAACATGTGCACAGATTAACATGCCTGAGACACATATCTGTACTAACTAAAATAAAAGTATAATTCCTGGTCATTAGAAAATGAAAGTGAAAGCAAAGTGACGTAAAGCCAAAGTATGGAAACCCATACTTAGGAATATGTCCTCTGCATTTAACCCATCCAAGTTAGTGAACATGTAAGCATGCATGACATCAGATCTAATATTATAAACTTCAAAATTCATTGCAACAACCAATCATTTTATGCAATTTATGTGCTGTCTTTCTATCACATTTACAAAAACTAAACATCATCAGAACAATTGTAAGTGTAGTGAAGAAATACAGGCAAACAGATGCACAATTGAGAACCTCATAGCATGAGCCAACAGAACCGTTCCAGGAAAATTCATATTAAACTCATCTATCGTCTCTTCTCTCTTTACTTCTCCCTCTAAATCTCAGCTTTTCTCTTTTACAACATTTGGTATCACCTCAATTGCCCATAAAAGAGATTTATTGATGTTCCACCCATGGATATGACATTACACAGATACAGAACAGTAAACATTTATAATGTTTCACAAAACCTGAAAATATATAACACTAGAACAAGACACAGTCACATTCAATTCAATCATTAAAATCTGTCTAGAGAAGTTTGAGCAGTTACAATCTTGCTGCTGAATGCATTCAAATATGAGTCCTGCTTGGTGAACGTGATTTCACCTAATAAAACATCCTCGTTGATCCTGGAACAACGTTCCAATCAACCAATCAGATTTAAGGGATAGGTTTACAGTTAATGTAGCCTCAATCAAGTTTAGGCTTACAACCAGGGTTAGGTGCTTCTACATCAGTGTTATTCATCATTTCCCTCTGATTTTAGGATAAGTATGGGTAGGGATAGGGTTAGACCTATGTTTTTGGACAGGATCAAAAAATGTTGATCCAGGAACATGTCTTACTTGGCAAAATCACTGCGACCGAGCATGCTTACACATGGTTATATATTTTAGATTTTATAATGGAATTCTGTCAATCAGAACAGTATGGTACATAAAGTATGGGGGTATAAGGGAATAAGGGATCTGTTGTGTTTGATTCCCACTATTACAGATAAGGCAAACCTTTTCCCAGGGACTGACAAAGATGTTCTGCCTGGCAAGGATACAAGCACTCAGTCCTAGATGATTACACTATAACCTCATTACTAAATCATGAAATGGGTGTAATCTTGAAATGTGGATGCTTTTTCTATTGGGAATGCACTTTAAAATTAATTGATGTATTGTACCAGAGCCCCTTTATCATACAAAATTATTAATCTCATCAATCATGTCTTTATGTGACAGACAGATGAGTTATCGGGCCTGACACCGGATCAACAATCTGAACAGATATTCATTTAGTGTATTTCACAAGCACACATATGAAGGTGACATTTATGTCTCTTTCGCAATTTTATTTAATGCTCTTTTTGAGTTTAAACATTGTATAATATTAATAGTTTCTGAAAACGACATATTTGATAGAACATTTCAGACAATGTATATTTCTGCTGGTTGTGTGTGTGTGTGTGTGTGCACTCGTTTGAAAGGATGAGTCACAAAAATAAGCCCCAGAAAAATTAAAAACTCCTGCACAGTTTTGTTTGTCCAGTGGATATTACCGGTTTTCCCCTTTTAGGCTGCAGCCTGACAATATAAGCTGACAGGTATATTCAGATTTATTGTGGGTTTTAGCTTGTATCATGCTAGACATTAGGGCTAGCATTAGGGCTTAGCTAGCTGCAATTTCCAGGCATTTGTACACTGGCAGTACCTCCAATCTTAGCTCTGTGCCTCAAGGAAGAAGAGATAATGTTTTAAATGCAAGTGTTGCCTTCGCCTAATTCATTCCTTATAGCTTTCATTGTGTTTGAGTGAAAAAAAGCTACATAGCTCACAAACCTTCTGCTGCCTTTTCCTTATATAGTCAACCAGGTTTAGCAGAGTTTTGCAAATTTAAAACATAATCAGTGTGCATAACATACCTCAATGTTACAACAAGGATTAGAAGGATTCAGTCCGGATAAATCAAATGGGTTAGTCACAACTTCCTTCCTTGGACCAATCAGAATCCACACCATTCAATCGTAGAACAAGTTAACATAAATACATTTTCAATACATTTATGTACTTTTATTTCCACATTTCCACCATATATATATCATCTGTCACTGGAGTGGAAGTCAACGTTGATCTAAGCTAAACACTGGTTTTGATGTCCAGATTAATTAAGCAATAAGTCCAATTACACAGAATTGTTTCTGAGCCTAAAAGATGTCCGTGACACATCAGTGTTCATGGTGGACATTGGAAAGTGTTCATAGCTGTCTTCGATTGGCTGAAAATGACAGTGTAGCACCACGGAGGACACATCCTTGCGGAAGTTGCTGTTGAGGAAGCCATAGATGATGGGGTTGATGCAGGTGGAACTCATGGCCAGCAGATGACAGAGTGAAAACAGCAGATTGTGGTAACACACAGGCAGCGCCTCCTGGTGCCAGTCCGCCACCACATTAAAGGCATTTAATGGCAGCCAGCACACAGCAAATGCAACCACCAAAGTGGCAAGCATAACATTTATGCGTTTGCTGTGCATCACACGCCTGTTTTCGTCTTCTCGATTGCGGCTGCACTGGCGCTCCAGCATGCGTTGTCTGCGTCGCAGCCGCAGGAAAATGCGAAGGTAGCAGAGAAGCATGAGGAGCACCGGGAAGCAGTACTGGAATAGTAACAGGCTGGTGGTGTAGACTAGTTTGTGCTGCTGAGAAGGCCAGACTTCCAGACACGCCTGTAGCTGGCTAAGCGGCGCTGGAAGCAGACTGTATGGCTCGCTGCTGAGCATGTGGAATGCCAGGAAAGGTAATGATGTTACGCAGGCCAACAGCCACACAATCAAGACGGCTATGTACGCCTGTGGGACGCTCGGCTTCCAGCCAGATGGATGCAGTATGAGCTGGTGCCTTTCAAGTGCAATCAAAACCAGAGACAGAACTGAAACTGTCACCGACACACACTGCACAAATGGCATTAGGCGACATAGCAGCCCACCGAAGATCCAGTGATCCATAAGAGTGTAAACCACAGTGAAGGGAAGGCAGAACACACTCACCAGGATGTCAGAAACCGAAAGGTTGGCAATGAGGATGCTAGTGACGTTAGGAGGGTCCCGCTGGTGCATAATAATGCAAATGAGGAGGATGTTACCAAGCAAGCCCAAAATAAGCACCAGGCAGTAGCATAACACGAGTGTAAGTGTCATGGCACTTGATTGCCAGCAGGGGACGTCAAGCAGGAACAAACTACTGTTGCTTTGATTGAGGGTGAGGGTGGAGTTTAAGAGCGCCTGCCACCACGGCATGTCAAAGAGAGCCGACGGCATTGGCCACCTCAGGATAGCGCCATCTTGGGAGTCTGAAAATAACAAAAAGGAGCATCTAAATTAGATGTGCACTCCCCTAGGGCACTCCACATGCATTTCAGCTGCTGTGATACTATAGAGACTATAGTGGTTATTTTAGAAATAATGAGGACATAAAGTGAAAGAATGTTAAAGGTGATTTTAAGACAAGAGTTTTACTTAATCCCAAACAGTGACTCTTACAGAGCGCTATTATCAGTTCTTCTGAGACCTTTATATCTATGGGTTAAGAGAGAGAGCTGGGTTGACACCTTAGATAAAAAAAAAGGACAAACTCTTTGTTATTTGACTTTTTCTGTAGTTGGACATAATGGGAAAGAGATAAAGGAGAAGTGTGTGGGAGGAGTGATACTGTGACCCTGCTGAGGGATTTGCAGTGCATCCAATTATAGATGTTCCTTTGGGGGTGGCCATTGATCCGGGACCTGCAATTGCTCATAATATAAGAACACAATCAGACCATTTCAGCAAAGTATCCACAGAGTGTCTTGGAGACTGTAGTGTTTTATTTGTGTGTTTCTTGGGTTGCCAGGCTTGCAGACGGGTCTCATAGTGTCATAGTGTTCTATGGAGAATCTATAGATGCTCTGAATACACACACACTAACACACATTTATCTCACTGAAGCCACTGTTCTTGATTTACTCTTAGCAGTGTCTGAAAAGCGCCTCACATTCCATCGATCAACAATCTAAATTCTTAAAGGGATAGTTCACCTAAAAATGAAAAATCTATCATTAACTCACTTCAGTGGAATCAGTTTGTCGCGCCAACTTAGTGCTTTGCTGTCAGAGAGAAAAGGAATCACAGGGGACAGAAGGTTTGCTCTTGCCTATTTCTATGGGAAATCTTATATAAATTATATAGAATATATTTAGTCAATATTAAATCCAGCAGATATTGAATAAAATGTAGTGTCCCATTCGTTGGCAACTGTATAAACATTGCCCACATGGCACAAAGTGCTGACGATTCCGGAATTTTGGTCAAATAAATGATATTTTTGCTGTGTAAATACAATATCCATCAAATGGTTATATATATATATATATGTAAATATACATGACTGTAACGGCAAGAGAAAGCAATAATAATAATAATTACATTTATATAGCGCTTTATGGAAGGGGGAATCTCCTCAACCACCACCAATGTGCAGCATCCATCCGATGATGCGACGGCAGCCATATTGCGCCAGAATGAACACCACACACACGCTTATTGGTGGAGTGGACGGAGACAGCCAATCATTATATATTAGGAGGCCATGAAGATGGACAGAGACCAATGGCCAATGGGCAAATTTGGCATTAAATCCCTAATTTTTTTCCTCAAAAGACATCCTGGTATTTTTAATGACCACAGAGAGTCAGCTGAAAGACGGTGCTTTTTGACAGTATAGTGTCCACATCACTATACTGGGGCGTAAGGACACACACAGACCACTGGGTGAGTGAGCACCCCCTGCTGGCCTCACTAACACCTCTTCCAGCAGTAACCTAGTTTTCCCCAGGAGGTCTCCCATCCAGATACTAACCAGGCTCAACCCTGCTTAGATTCAGTGGGCAACCAATCTTGGGCTACAGGGTGATATGGCTGCTGGCTTGTTGTGGGAAAAACAGTTAAAACATATCGATCACTGTAATGGTAAAGTTACGGCCAATCCCAACTTGGAAAATCATCTATCAAAGCGATCTTTTTTATGATAATTCATAATTACGGTAATTTCAGCAGCATGTTGAGGCAGCATTAGGCAGGATGTTTACACTGCTCTTTTCCATACAATAAAAAGGAATGATAACCATGTCAAGCTCCAAATCAGGAAAAAATCACCATAATTTTTTTTTTTAATAAAACTAAAGAATGAAATTGAAGTCATTATTCATTATACTGAAAAGAGCAGCATCAGCATTCTTCTTTAGTATTCCACCACATATGGGTGAGTAACTGATGAAAGCAGTTGATCACTACAATTTGCGTGAAATCATTATGTGGAGAGACTGATTGTGTTGCCCTGTTGTAAATCATGTAAAAGAGCCATTAGCTTTGCTCACTATATGCCAGCTGAACTCAGAATAGGTTAGTCTAAGGTAGAGAGGCATTCTTAGCTTTTGACTATGAAACAATGAGCATAACCATCCTTTATTTGCGCAACAAATTACATTTTCATGCTTGGCTGTAGTTGTGGCTCTGTCTTTATCTCTCTTTGTTGGTCTCTCTCTATCTCGCTCTCTCAATCAGAGGATAGACATAATGAGATAATTTTGGACTTCCTGTTGTAATTGTGCTTCATTTAATTATATTATAATATTAGAATTCTCTCATCGTCAAACATATCTGCAACTTGGCAAACAAAGAAACAAGATGAGATGAAAATCAGTTTGTTATGGTTAAATGTGTGGTTGTTTCCAGACAAACAGTTAAATAATAATTTCACACTTTTAGCATAATTTGGTTAAATTACAGATTGGAAATAATGCTCTAAAAATATTATGCAATGTTGGTTGATAATCATTTCATGCAGTAAACAGTGAAGTGCTTTGATTATTGAGTGAATATTTCACTCTTTGGTTAGATTATCAGTTTTTGAAATGAAATATGTTATAATGGATTTTTAAAAAATAATTTTTTAATATTTTTTTTTCAAAAATAAACTACGAAGGCCTAAAACAGTTTTCAGGTCATTTTAATGTGTTTAAAAAAAAGTTGAAATCTGTTAATCTGATAAAAGTGCCTGTAACACGTGCACAAGTGGTCGCTACCCTGACTTACAGCTGATATCCTTTTCTTTTATATCATCAAATGTTATTATTCTTCACCTGTGATAGGACTCGGAGGGTGAGAAAGTCACATTATCCTCCAGCACTTTCTCTCTGTCAGTCTCATTATTTTCTCTCCCTTTCATAATCATCCCAATCTCACATCATCTCTATTCTTATCCTACAGGTGTGGATTTTCCCTTAGGCAGTTTTACATGTCACACTGACCAAACTGTAACATATTCACATCTGCACTCACACTCATATACTGACCATAATACAAAACCTGAGCTGTAGATTATGTAGATGATATTGAAGCCTGGTGCCTGATGTGGTTAGTTATTTACTTAAATACTTAGTACATGATTTTCATTTTCAAAACAATCACAGATGCTGTTGTGCTGACCTCTGAACTCCTTTTCAAGGACCTTTGGTCAAGGGCAATTGTAAATTTCCGTCAGAAAATCCTCTCACACGTAACACATAGCATTATGGTCATATATCCCATTTGTGTGAAGTGACTTATCAGAAGCAGAACATCCATATAAAGGTAAAACATTTGACCCTGAGATATAGCTTTTCAGTCTGAATCAGATATGATCCAAATAAAGCTTTTTTCGAATTCTGCCCGCCTGCACAAACATACTGATCTGAGGAGGTGTGTGTGCATTTATGTGTGCAAGGGAGAAAATTGCCTGTGTGTCCTCACTTCATGGCAACACCAAAGAGCTGCAGTCTATGTCAACATGTCCAATAGAGGACTGTGGGTTACTTCAAGCTTTTCACAACCTATTCCGAACAACTATGTTTGCATGTGCATGTATGGCTGATGTGGGCTGCAATATCAATGTCTCCAATATGGAAGTGAAACTGATCAGATATAATATACTAAATAGAACACAACCTTTCCAACTTAAAGAGACAAAAGAATCCACAGAGGCTTAAAATCATCGTGTCCTCTTCACAGACAATCAAACTTAAAACACACGAAGATGCTCTACAGATTAATTAAACTGTGAGCCTGATACATTCATAAATTCAGTCTGTTTCTCATCTTTGAAACAAGGATTTATAAAATAAACAGTTACACGTTTAAATTATTGTATTCAAATGATCATTTATTATTACTGAATAGCTATATAATGTAGAAACATGCATTTTTCTGTGTATATAGCAGAACTCACCTGTCTTCTACAGCAGATTGCTGTCAGGCAGTCGGGGGAATAAACACTCTGATTCAGTCAACTCCAGGTGTTCTACCTCAATGTTCATCTCTCTCTCTTTCTCTCTCTCTCTCTCTCTCTCTCTCTCTCTCTCTCTGGGCTTCTTCTGAGCCCACATCCTTGCAATGTGCCGTCTCTGTAGTAACTATTCTGCTGGGCTTCACACTGTAAGCATAACCCCATGCGAATGCACTGTGTTTACTGCCCACGTGTGACATGAACCATGTACTGCATCAGGTTCTTTTGGATACACTCTATAAAACACATTCAGGTCCCTTTAACACGTATTTTCCTCAAAAATACACTAGCACAAATGTATGCTCATTGGCCCACGGTACATTTAAAGGTAGGGAAGGCTATGTTTTTCAAAAACACTCTTGGTTATACTGGTTGAAACTCTCTTCACATCCTGATAGCAATCAATAATGAAATGTCGTAACCGTAATTAAGACAAGATGGCAACCCCGTTTTAGAACTATTCATGTCCTCAGACTCGAATTTATGCGTTTCAATGGCAACACTATCAACGCTGAAATGAATCCGCAGCAGTCATGTGTAACATGGAACATTATTATTGTAATGTTATGTGCTTTGAGGCATTTAACAGTCTCTCATGACGCTTTGCAGACCCTGCTCATGTGTTTTTGAGGAGGTGCTTTGGGGAGCGCTGTGAAGGGACGGTTGGATCTACCTTTAAGGTCCTGTTTACACTTGGTATTAAGACTGCAATCTTGCATTATTACCCCACCCTGTTTTGATGTAAAGTAAATGGAGTCGAGGAGTCAAGACAGTAAAGTTGGAGTCGGAATCGAATCGAACACCTCTAGGCTCGGGTATGCACTACGTCTACACTACGATTTGGTCGATTGGATCACAAGTGGACGACGCTAAAAACAAGTGTAAACGGGGTCTAAAACGTTTTGAGCTTGTCAACTTTCGACCACTTCCAGAGGTAGTCGAAAACACATTTGACTGGATTGCTTTCGTAGTGTAGATGCTCTGCATAATTTGTAAGTTGCGAATGTTCTGCATACCCGATAAGTTGGGAATAAGTTGGCGAATGCTCTGCATACCCGAGCCTAGAGGTGTTCGATTCCAGGTTTTTTGGAGTCGAATCCGACTCCCGACTCCAACCAAATTCACTCTCCTGTTCGAGTTTACTGTCTTGACTCCTCAACTCCATTTACTTTACATCAAAACAGGGTGGGTAATAATGCAAGTTTGCAGTTTTTATGACACATGTACTTGCATTTGTTTTCCGACATGAAGCTTTAAATTCCTCTTATTAAAACAACACACTTTTTGGCTGAACTTTCAAATTAGTCCAATTTAGCAATGACATTACCTTGAAATGATGAGTAGCTATCGATGTCATTACCTGTTGCCAATGCCTAATTTTAGAGAGGGAAAAGTCACGAGAAATAGCCGTGATCGAATATTATGCCAGAAATAAACGAGAAAGAAGGTATTCTTTAATCAATTAATCTAATTATAGCCTACTGGTCGGGTGTTGGCACTAAATGCACATGATCATTGTCTTACAATTTCCTGAGACTGGCAAGCGCAGCTTCCAAATCCTCAGTAGCCTACTCACCTTGCTGGATCTGTCTGCTGGTTGTTTACACCTGGCCACTTCATGCGTTTTCTGTGATTGGATAGCTCAGACCAGGTGTAAATACCCTCCAAAACGCATTTGAGACGGATTTAAATCCGATCGCTCAAACCACTTCAGGAGGTTGTCTGGGCTGCATTCCAGATGAAACTGTAAAGTGTAAATGCATCTACAATGCTAAAAAATAAATGTGTGAGAGCGTGTTATAGGCTACATGTCATGTTATAGCCAGATGTGACGGCGCTACTGCAGCACGCATCACCGCAGATGGGCATCTATTCGTCAAGTCAGCCAGCGCGTGCAAACTATCACAAATTAAAGTGAAAGTAAGTCGCAGACACTAAACACACAATCATCTTCATTAAAAGTAAAGAAACGAAATGATCTTACCAGTACTGTTGCCGTTCTCTCCTATTGCACTGATGATCAATAAAATGCAGCTCATATCTGTTGCTTTCGGTGACGTGAACTCCATTAAATCTGCATATAGTGCGGGAACTGAACATTGGATTTATATCCGTTTTGCAAAAACACATTTAAGTGACCAGGTGTAAATGGAATCGTTTTTATAAATCAGATAGCTATTTGATCAGTAAATATACATGAAGTGACCAGGTTTAAACAGGCCCTTCGACATAGTTAACCACCAGATTAACCAGTTAACCTCCTGTCCTGTCAATCCTCAAGACGAAGGGCATCTCAGGAACAGCACTCCAATGGTTCAAGTCTTACTTCTCAGGTAGATGTCATGGAGGGGTGAGGTGTCTAAGTGGGGTCCCTCAGGGCTCAGTGCTTTGACCACTTCTCTTCTCCATCTACATGTCAAGTCAAGTCAAGTCAAGTATATTTGTATAGCGCTTTTCACAATACAGATTGTATCAAAGCAGCTTCACAGTATTAAATTAAAATAATACAACAAGGTTTGTTTCTAGTGGAATTTATTGATTGATAAAATTTAATTAAATATCCCCAAAATATCCCCAACTGAGCAAGCCAAAGGCAACACTAGGATGTCATGTCATCACTAGGATCTGTCATTCAGAAACATGGTTTTTCCTATCACTGCTATGCTGATGACACACAACTCTAACTCTCCTTCCAACCAGGTAGATGCTCGCATCTCAGTAACAGAAATTTCTTGCTGGATGAAGGACCACCTCCTTCAACTAAACCTTGCGAAGACAGAATTGTTTGTGGTCTCGGCCAGCCCAACACTTCCTCACAACTTCTCCATTCAGCTATAGGTTCGTCAACTATAACTCCATCCAGGGCATCCAGAAACCTTGGAGTTGTGATTGATGATCATTTGAACTTCACAGACCACAATACTAGAACTGCCCGGTCCTGCAGATTTGCCTTATACAACATTAGGAAGATCAGGCCCTTCCTATCGGAGCATGCTACACAACTCCTTGTCCAGCCCGGTCTCACCCCAAAACGTCACATACTGACGCGTCTTGACCAAACGGCAATATACGACGAAAAGGGTACCCCTAAAACGTCCATATGAGACGAAGACATAAGCGCACCAGCAGCGCCTCTTAGCGGTACCCTAACGCATACCTAAACCTACCCATAACCCGAATAGTCACATACGGACGTTTTAGGGGTACCCTTTTCGTCGTATATTGCCGTTTGGTCAAGACGCGTCAGTATGTGACGTTTGGGGGTGAGACTGTGTTGCCTTGTCCAAGCTCTTGTTCTATCCAGACTGGACTATTGTAAGGCTCTCTTGGCAGGCCTTCCAGCATGGCCTTCTCTGCAACTTATCCAGAATGCTGCAGCAAGAGTGGTCTTTAAAGGGATAGTTCACCCAAAAATGAAAATTCTGTCAGTAATTACTTGTTCCAACCCCGTAAGACTTTCGTTCATCTTCGGAAGACAAATTAAGATATTTTTGATGAAATCTGAGAGCTGGATCACTCTTCCATAGGCTACTAAGGGATCGAAACTTGCCGGTCCAGAAAAGTTAGAAAAGACATTGTTAAAATAGTCCAAGTGACTACAGTGGTTCAACCTTAAGTTTATCAAGCGACGAGAATACTTTTTGTGTGCGAAAACAAAACAAAAATAAGACTTTTATTCAACTATTCATTTTCATTTGTGTGGGACAGCGTTTGTGTGTAACAGCGCAGCGCTTCTGTGTTGTACGTCACATGCATCACATACATGACCAGCGTCGGCCAATAGTGAGCCTACGTGGTGACGTACAACCCAGACACGCTGCGCTGTTACTCTATGTGAATTCATTCAGTAACACTGCGTTACAATCCTATGGTTACAATGTACCCTATTAGAAATATGCTATTATATTCTATACTTTTATTAATTTTATTGAGAAAACGTGAGAAAAAGGTGAATAAAGACTGAGAGTCAATGTTCAGAAATTACTAATTATTTATTTGTTTTGAATTATGTTGTATAGCTGCTGTGTTCGTAGTCAAAACTCAAAAATGAGTTTATATTTAATTTAAAAATTGCCATTATTTTATATGAAAGAGTTTTTTAATTGTATTTTATTTAGAAAATATTTTAGTTTGTCTTGTATATTTTTTTATTAGATCAGATAACATTTTAAGCTGTCATATGTCATGTTACAATGTGCCCCTCACATGTTACAATGTACCCCACCTATGGGGCATGTTGTCACATTTCACTTCCATTCTTTCGGGGTATATCCAGAAAAAAGTATATATGATGTTTTATTAACAAGGTTCGGGAGGAGCAGGTGCAAATAATTAACCCAATTAGCACAAGTGGAGATCAATCAGTAATCAACTCAGGACAATATAAATAACAGCAGAACCCACCTCTGTTCCTTGACAGTTTATTCAGCATCCCACCTCCACCCCATCTCCTCACTTTTAGTTCCATCTCTTCACTTCTAGTTCCATCTATACCAACGAGGGGAGTACTCTGGGTTCGGGCAGAAATTCCGAGCTCGGAGCCCTCCACCCGGACAGCACGCCAAATACGCATAACCTTTACCGTAATAATTATATGTAGATGTTAACTCGTGAAACTGTATTAATAAAACAAAACCACATAATTGTACTAGACATGTGGGAAATTAATGTGGGGAAAAATAAATACTCTGAACCATAAGTAGATTTACACAAACTGAGAAAGTCAAAAAGCGTTACTTTGTGCCCCGCTCTCCCCTATTTCAAGTTTCTGTAGGCTACGCGAATCAATGTTTCTGATTTACATGCAGTTCATTTTGCTTCATAAACAGTTTCAGTTTGAATGTCTTGCCGTTTCTGACCACTAAGTGGCGGTGTCGCATAATAATTTTGTTGCTCATTGATTCCTTTATTTTATTCTAAAATTTAACTTGAGAATTTCTTTACTTGAGAGATTTGTAGCTGTTTATGGAAATAATGTTTGTAATACCCAAGACACATTTGTTAATGTATATCGGTATTCCTTTCCCTTTATAGACCACACACATCTACACACACTTATAAAACCTCGTAAAGCCTGTGTACTGCTGTGTTGTGTGCAGCCAAAGATTGACAACAAATACACCTCCTTTGCATGGAACGGATCAAATCCAGTGTGTTCTGACGACACCCCATTGAGGAAGGCTATCTATAAACCATCAACTTATACAGTCCAACCTATTCAGTCCTACTATCGAACACTGCGGGGATTGAGAATCAAACCTGCGACCTCTCTGAACATTAGGCCACTACTTCTGTATCTTTGCAGTATACTGCTATACTGTTCTGGTCTAACACTGTTTTCATAAATGCTCAAACAACCACAAATGCATGCTCAGGTATGTTTATTTTATTAAGCCTCATTTATATATCACCTCATTCAACAGGTTAAAGCTTTGCATTAAATTTATTAAATACATTTAAGTATTTTTGCTGTTCAGGATGTTTGGATTATTCACTGTCGTCAGCTGACTCTTTAAAGTCATCCGAAATGACTTAAGTTGAGTCATAAATGACTTCAGGTGAGTCAGAAACGACTTCAGAGGAATGATGCTCACTGGGATGTCCATCACTGCTGAAACACACACATAGACCCGGTCATCTATAAGTTATATGTCTGCATATTGCCATTTCTCAAACCATTGCACAAAGCACTAGTGCTTCTTGAAAACGGCACATGCAATACACAGATGCATACATTTCATTGATTTTCAAAATGGCATAATAAGACTTTACTGCCGGATTTTGATTTTGATTTTGCAAGAGACATATTTTCTGTAAAGGTTGTTACATGGATGGTTCTTCTTCAGGCTCTCTGTGGTCATTCCAAGTGAATGCTCCAAAGTTATCATGATATATTTTAGCGATGGATTCAGTGGTGGTGGTGGAATCAGCAATGGATTCAGCGGTGATGAAATAAGACCTGCCCAGACAGCCCGGTCTCACCCCAAAACGTCATGTACTGACGGGTCTTGACCATACGGCAACATACGACGAAAAGGGTACCCCTAAAACGTCCATATGAGACGAAGACATAAGCGCACCAGCAGCGCCTCCTAGCGGTACCCTAACGCATACCTAAACCTACCCATAACCCGAATCGTCACATATGGACGTTTTAGGGGTACCCTTTTCGTCGTATGTTGCCGTATGGTCAAGACCCGTCAGTATGTGACGTTTTTGTGTTAGCCCAGACATTTGCACAAAAAAAGTATAAAGAAAGAATAGAGTGTCATAATTTTGGTCATATTCAGTAGAACAAATTTCCTGATTTCTGCGAGAAAGTTGGAAATACATTTTCTCTATAAATGTGAAAGTGATGTGGGCTATATTTAAATAATAATAATTTAATATAGTGCCTTTCGTGCACTAAAGCCATTTTATGCAAACAGAAAAAACAAATAAGAAAAAGATAATTGAAGAACACAGTCATGCATCACAGCAAAATTTCCACAACCATCACAATATAATTATTTTATAATAAACAAAAATTGAACAGGGAAATGAGATGTGTGCAAATGTACCGTTCACAACAGATGATTCCATAGTCCACACAGACACACATTTCAACTTCGTTCCCCCATTCAGAGTAAAATTCGTGGAGATTTCCATCAGAGTCAGTACAACCTGAATCAATTATAGAAATGCACCTCAAATATTACTTATCTATCCAGGATTATAAATACACACAAACACAGAAATACTATTTCATTTGATCTCATGAGAAAACTTGTACTTTCAGTGCATACATTTGTGGATTCATTTATACGGGCCTGCTGCTACTAAATCAGTGTCCAGATGAAATGTGCCAAAAACAAGTTTTTCAAACATTAGTGAACGTAATGCTTAAAGGGATAAAAAGCCACACAAATCTTCAAACCACTGGAATAGCCGTTGATGGGTCTCTGAACCCAATGGGCATTTAAGCCCTCCTACCACAGCAGCATCTCTCTGGCTTTAATAGGACGTGCTGACAATTTCTGAATCAATCAATCGATCGATAAATTAATCAATCAGTCAATCGTAGAGTTTGTCTCTGCAATCATATATTTAACGGTTTGCAAAAATGTGAGCATAGTTACATTTTTCCCAATAGACAAGGTAGTAACATCACCTGGGCTGTCAGTGGTATCTGTAGGGTTCACTGTTTCTAATCTGCAGGCATTACCGCAGACCACTGCTGTAAGCAACACAATCAGTCTCAACTGAAAGAGAGGACAAATAGAGATTAACATGGATTTATTTGACATGACATTTGATGTAAATATAGTATATGCTGCAAAGTATATACAAAAATCAACATAATAAAGGCAATCTAAAAATATATATTTGCATTTTAAATAACAAATGCATAACTGGAGACATATGAACTCTACCAAATACATCTACAACATACAGCACATAAGACCCATGAATGAAATACTGTTTCTCCCCCATATAGGTTCCTTGAAAATCACATTGTATCATATTAAAGAAGAAAACACAGAATATTCAGTACCAGAAGAGACCCCAAAACAGCATATTGTTAAAGCGACCCCATAAACCTGCTGTTTAGGATAAAAATTGTACAGTACCATTATGGCGAGATGTGGTGAGCAATACGAGAAGACTGGTCAATCAAACACCAACAGGCACTTTAGGAAAACTCTTGAAATGCTACAATAAATACTATCTCTAAATTCACGTACGTGACGTATAGTCTTTTCCTCCAACCAGTGAACAGCAGCTTTATGCTGGCATGAATGGGTAAACCCCACCCCCATTTTCTACTTCAATTGGTCTACTTAGTTACTTTGCACCTGCAATTGTTACAAAACAGCACTTATCCAAAACCAAATTATTTGCATTGGTGGGGTCAGTTTAGATATTATACAAATTGATCTTGGATAAATATTTCTAAGAACTGGTTGAGGGTGTGAATGCAAAGTGCTTGATTAAAATTTTTGGTGGCTTTACAAACAAATGACTTGATAAAAACCTAAAATATCCACTGCACGAATCAAACTTCCATCAACAAATTAGAAGAAAATTCATTGTAACTATACTGTAAAAATATTTTCATGATTTGTTATCACAATTTTTTTTATTTTGTCAAATCAGCTTAGATAATTCATTTGGTTCAGATAACATAATATTTTTAGATTCTGTTGATTAAACTAATCTCCATTGTATTAACTCAAATTTTTAATTTCACTGAACTCAAAATTTTAAGGCAACCTGGTTACTTACTTTTTTTTAAAGCTGCAGTCCGTAACTTTTTTGGGTTAAAAATTATTCAAAATAACATTTTGAGTAAGTATAACCAGCCAGTGTTCAAAACTATCTGCTTGCTTTAGCTCGATTCAAAACGGTAAGCTTGTAATAATGTTTTTAATTCCAGTGGTACTGGTGGATTTCCGCGGGAAATTCGAGCATGTCTTTGAGTCATTACGTCACATCTGTACATGTGTCTCGGCTAGTATAGGCTATATTGCGTGTGAGGATGTTGGAGGTGGAGATTTATAGCCTTTTCTCACAGCACTTGATATAATTATAATTTAACTTATCAGTTTGATG
Organism: Squalius cephalus; assembly: GCF_949319135.1. NCBI lineage: Eukaryota > Metazoa > Chordata > Actinopteri > Cypriniformes > Leuciscidae > Squalius > Squalius cephalus. The sequence continues at coordinate 17,962,418 of NC_137141.1, read as the reverse complement.
GTGTATTCAGAAAGGTTCAAACGACAATCAGCAGTGACAACTGGAGATTCACCCGTCGTAAAATGCAAAAACATGCAAAAAAAGAGACTGCAACCGGGCCCATGTGAAAACAAGGAAAAATATCGGAAGGGCATTATATGTAGTCACGCAATGCTGATGTTGTTAACATTAACAATTTGAGAACAAAGTATAATTTGCACAGTTTGATGTGATATGATAAGCGATCATTCGATTTAATCAGTGTTATTACTGCAATGCTTTTTTTCCCTTAGTTGGTCAGAGCAAAAGTGGATGTTACTTGTAAGTTGTACAGATGACATTTTCCAGTGAAAATTCTTATTTTGGTCATACTTCCAAAAAGTAGAATCTGTGATTCTGAATGACAGTATCCACACCGGCGCGGAGACTGACAGCCGCACATTCTCCTCAAAACATTGGATTCATGAGCCGAGGCACAACCCACGTAAAGTTGATTATTCCGTGAACAACTGCAATTGCAGATTTTGAACAAAGATGGCTACAAAGAGGAAAAACTACGGACTGCAGCTTTTTAGTTTAATCAACAATCATTTTTTACAGTGTAGAATTATTTTGCTTTGTACAGGTCAAAACCTCTGTCTGAACTCAAATCTTCTTCACGCTTCTGTACAGTATGTTCAGCCCAGTTTCTTCTTTGAATGGTGTAGAGTTGAGGTGGCCTGGGCACACAAGACCTCACCCATGCACTGCTTGCACACAAATGGCTATAGGCTAAGGTTTATATAAAAAAAAGTTGTTTAATTTAACAGAAATAAAAGCAATAATGATTAGCAATTAGAATTTAGCCATTAGCATCATTGTTGGAGTTTTACATTTCCATTCATTTCATTCAAAGGTAAAATTATCCAGTTCTCTGCAATGAAACAATTAGGCCTAAATTCGATTCAGTGAAAAACCAACACACACTTCTCTTAAGGACTATATGCGCTGACTTCAAAAGTCTTTTCTCTGCAGTCTTTTCCTGCAATAATTGAACAGCAATTTATATTGTATGGTGGAATAAACAGGTGAAACCATTGTGTATTGATTCTAGCTTTCAAATCTCATTCACACTAATTAATATTCAACAATATTATTGATTTGCCTGCATTGACACCAACTGAACTGAGCTGGACGATGACATCACTGTTTTCTCCAGAGCGGTTGTATAGATAAATTAACTAAATTAATAATATTTTTTACAACAGAAATGAACCATCACTGAACAAACTTAAGCTGGACCATGACACTATTTTCTTCTAGAGCTGCTGCGCCGAAACAAACTTTGCCCATTTCCCTGTTGAAAATGTGGGTTGAACATCCAATCACTTTACTGCTTTTTTTTTTTTTGGTGGTAAAATGGAGAAAAATTAATCTCCCCCTCTTCCCACCAAAGGTCTGTTGACATCCAATGTTTTTTTTTTTTTTGCATCAATGCTGGTGTGGGTGTGTTTGTCTGATTAAAGAGAACCACAAATAAATGTGCACAGTTCTGTGTTCATATCAGTTATAAAAAAGTATTTCTTCTGCAAACAGGTAACATATGACTATAGTCAAATGTTACCTGTTTGCAGAAGAAATACTTTTTTATAACTGATATGAATATTCAAATAAAGTAAACTGGAAGAACTGTGCAAATTTATTTGTGGTTCTCTTTAATCAGATTAGGGATTCTGAGAATGTAACTAACACATAATGAATCTAACACACGTTTCAGTCACATGGTAATTAAAACCATTAAATTGCTGAAGAAAGAATAAGAACTTTATACGCACGCACGCACGCACACGCACGCACGCACACACACACACACACACACACACAGACACATATATATAAATGACTTATAACAAAATCTATGAATACAGTTTTATCTAACACATTTATAAGGCCATCCAGATTTTTTGCATACGTAATGTTTTCAGTTGCTTTTTCATTATTTGTAAATTAAAATGTATTTATTTTTTTTGTATGAAAGGTACTGATGAATCATGATTTGTTCATGAAAGCATTTTATGTATTTTTTACACATAAATTTGAGACGGACAAACTTAAATCCAAATACATCATTTTATTGTATAATCATTTCATTCAGTTTTTCAACAAGACAGTGCTAACAGGTATAAAGCAGACAGTCTACTAATACCCTAAAACTCTAATGAGAGTTAGTTGACATGTAGGTGCAGCGTTAGTCAACATAATGTCTAAAGGAGACCAGAAAAATAATGTTAACAAACTTAATAAAAACCATACAGATATATTTTAAAAATAAGACAAAAAATTAAAAAAAAATTAAAAATAATAATAAAAATGAAAAAACACACACACTCAAAAAAATGATTCTTGCCACTAATTGAATTTAAGCAAACAATTTAAATGAAATATATTTAAAAATGTATAAAATAACTATTATTGTTGCGAATTACTCTTACACAACATGAATGTAATGGATTCAAGTCAAAACTGATCAAATTACATAAACTATACTTGATTTGTTGCCATAAGGGGCAAATGTAGATGTGGCGCATGCGCACTAGAGTAAAAAAAAAAAAAAAAACTCTGAACTTGGCGCAGGCGGCAACAGTCGTTGGAGGTGCGATACAAGACTCAGCGTCAGCAGATGTGGAATATTCGACAAGGTAAGATATTTTCTATATTTTAAATGATTTCGACTTAATCTATTATTTTTTTTATAAATGTAACAGTTAATCGATCTAATTTAATTAATATCTTAGTTTCGCCGTGACTGCACTTCAGACGAATGAACTTTTTCGGCCTTTCCAGTTAACCTATAACGTTAAAGAGTAAATTAATGTTAATTGATATTTTTGAAGATTTATTGTCGACTGACTAACTTATGTGCATCATGTTTGCATTTAGGCAGATTACTCGTATGATTTTTGACTTGCATTTTACTTTGTATTATGCCAAAACATTGCACTAACACAGTCAATCGAACGTAGGCCTAACGTACGTTATATGAAGGTTTATACAATTGTATAGGATTTCTCATTAAAACAAATATCTTAAAAATATTTGTAACTTTGATCATAAAGCCTACGGTCGACGTCGACTGACTAACGTGTATGTGCGTCATTTTTAATAACAACTTGTCATCTCGACGTGAGTTAGGCCTACATTTTACTTTGCTTGAAAAATCATTTGAATATGCCAAAACGTTGCACAAACATACTTAATCTAACGTTACCGTTTATGAAAGTTATATGCAAAGGTTTATAGGATTCCATTAAGTGGAGCATGCTTTCTTTTTTTTCATGCTGAGTTTTAATTTCATTACAAACAAATAAAACTATTTGTCTTTGCTATTTTAGAGTTCTCATCGCTGTGACACTATTCCAACATTTCTGGCTCCGGTTTGGCACAATCACTCAATTACGGTAGGCCTATGTGTATTTTTTTGCTTTGTAATAAAATTAAACTTGACCTATTTAATTTCTTTACAAAGGTGTGATGTCTGTTGTTTTCTCTCTCTTTTTGAATTTCAGATGTGAGTTTTGGGAATGTGGCAATGTAAAGTTTGAATTATCCAGTAGGTATGAGTTATTGAAACATTCTAAGCTTAAACATGGATATTTTGGGCTGAGTTTCAGGCATCGTTGTGTATACAGTAATTGTCCTTGCACTTTTAGGACAATTGGTGTCTGATTTACCTACCAGGTGGCCTGCACTGTTCACAGTAAATGAAGTAAGTGTTATTGATATTTACACAGCAATAAATTGTAAATTACAATGAATTCCTCCACAGTAGGCCTATATTTCATGCCCATCTTTTATTCCCCCCTTTTTTTTTTGCAGAATTCATAAACTGTGCCACTTCTGTCAAAGTTCTTGGCGCAGTTGGACAGATACACTGTTAATCTACACAAGCTTTGCAGCAACAAAGGTGGTGCTTCTGGACAGAAGATATCACGCATTATGGCAATTACAGACAAGGTGTGGTCAACTGCGTTTTATTTTTTATATATCGTTTATATCTAATTACAAATATTGTGTATATATATATATATATATATATATATATGTGTGTATATATATATATGTGTGTATATATATATGTGTGTATGTATATATATATATATATATATATATATATATATATATATATATATATATATATATATATTAGGGCTGTCAATCGATTAATTTTTTTAATCGCGATTAATCGCATATTGTCATGAGTTAACTCGCGATTAATCGCATTTAATCGCACATTTTTTTAATTGTTCTAAATGTACCTTAAATTAATACTTTTCAAGTTTGTAATACTCTAATCAACGTGGGCATGGATAAATATAGATGCTTTATGCAAATGTATGTTTATTATTGAAACCATAGTCAATATAGAGCATAAGGATGAGATGTTTCAAAGGTCACAGATGTTTTTCAAAGAACTTGTTCATGTCTATTAGACACGTAGAAAGAACAAAAAAATGGCAGGTTCCCATTACTTCTCTTTCTTTGCACTGAGCAATTTACTAATACAAACATGTTTAGATTTTTGCATGACAGGGCAGCTCTTCTGAAAATGCTAAATGTACATTTATTATTTATTAGCCTATTACATTGTAGTTTGTCTCTCTCTGTGCCCATTTTGATGAAGCTAAATTCTCAATAAAACTGTTTTCATTGGTATATTTTACTGTTTCTGTTGTCAAACAACGGAATGAATTTGAAATGGTGACTGAAACGCGACCCATTAAGACATAACCAGCTCTCCCTTCCAAGATGTTAAGTTAATCTGCACAAAAATTCTGATAATCGAGCCGTCGTCTGGTGAAATCAAATTCACATAAGATAAAGACAATATCTGTGCTCTGATTTCGGCTATAGCCTACTTGTAAAAATAGAGAAGCAACATAATATCTGTGCTTAACTGAGTTAAAGCGCTGCTCCTCCGCGCGAGACGCAGAGAGAGAGAGAGAGAGAGCGAGCGAGAGAGAGAGAGAGGTGCGCGCGCGCGCGTGCTGAGAGAGCAGTACCGGCGGTACCGGTAGATTCTCAGAAACTAAATAAGGTTTGGGCGCTTTGTTGAAGGGAAAAAATCGCTAAAGGGGTCTGCAATGTCGCTAAGTTAGCAACACTGTGTATCTCCATTTCTCCAACTAGGGGTTGGGCCACGGGTCAAACAGAAAATACGCGCTGCGTTAATCGCACGTTAAAAAAATTAGTGCCGTTAATATGATTTTGCGTTAACGCGTTATTAACGCGCTAACTTTGACAGCCCTAATATATATATATATATGTATGTGTATATATAAAAGAAATACTATAATAAGTGTTTTTTATATTGTCATAATTTTCAGTGTGATGACATACACATCAAACGAGACTGTGTCATAAAAAGTCTGTGTGTACTTCAATGAGGACATTACAACACTCGTCAAAGAAATTGAGGTTTGTATATGTACTTTTTGTAATGACCTAATCCTATTGCCAGCCTGTATGTTACCAATATTTCAGTGAAACTGAACAAGGTGTTAATTATTATTTGATTGTTTGTCTTTTGTTTTGGCTTAGGACTGCAATCCTGAAGAAGCTGAGAGAGGAATTTCTGAGACCACTCTGGGGCTTTTTGTGATCCGTAAAGAATGTGCTGGTGCTGAGGACAAGCCAGAGGATGTTGGAGTAGTGATATAGGGTCTGCAGCGGCTTCAGCCCTTAATGAGTGTTTCCTTTGGATTGGTAATGCTGTTCGGACTGATCTACGCTCTCAACTTAAGCTACCCTCAGAGTCTCAAATTCATGTTTGAATTCTTTCAAAAGGTACTGATGAATTTGGATGGCAGCAAACTTTCCCCAAAGGTTCAGGCACAATGCAGTGAATAGGACATTCACTTCTTGCCTAGATGTTTCCAACAACTGAAGGGAGATTAAGAACTTTAAAAACGTAAACTTTTAAGACAGGGATGCCCTGAAAGGAATTTTTCGACGGACTGATGACACTAACTCCAGCATGCAAGAAACTGCACCTAATGCACCATTTGTGCTATTGACTCAGTCCAGGAACTTATCTGATGACTTGTTTTGCAGCAGAGCCGAGACTGTTATAGTCAAGATAGAACAGTTCTTGGCTTCAGGTTTTTTTGTTCCTGTGTTCTGCTGAAATTCAGCTTCAGAGAGCTTACACAGAGTTCAGCAACAGTGTAATGATACTTAATCCAGCACCAAAACTTAAGATTGGACATTCTTGGTGGAGATCTTCTTTAGCTATGCAGCATACTCCACGGATAGCTTGATCAGGCAGTGAGTAGGACACTTAATTCTTGCCTAAATGTTGAAATGTGAAACATGTTAAATGTAAAAGATTGTTTTAGGAAGATGGGTACCAATTACATTCAAGTTTACATTTATTATTATTTTTTTATCCAAGTGTCCTGATTGTTTATTTGTTCTACAAATATTTAGGAAGATGGGTACCAATTGGATTCGTGTTTTAAAATCCTGATCAGAAGAAAGCACAAACTAATTACTATGCAGTGATATCAAAATGTTTACCTTGAAAATGTTAAAAAAGAATGTCTGATATTGAAATTTGGATCCCTGTTACTTGGTTTAAAACTAAAAAGTGTAACATGAGTAATAACCATAGAAAGTACAGTTTGGAGGGATGCATAAAACTGTTGCATTAATTTGTAAAGTGCTGTATTATGTCCTGCTTGGATTTTATTGTTTCTTTTGTCAGACTGGGTGTTTCTTTTGACATAGGGAGCAATTGCACACAATAAATCTTTGAAAATTGAACATGTTTTTGACCGTTTTTCAATAGAATTAAGGAAATGTAAGATAGTTATATAAAGCAAGTAACAACAATTTATTTAAAATGAGTAAAGTGTATTTAATACACAATCTTAAATCACAGTTCATCATTTTACATAACAATTATTTAATTCATTCACGTCAACTGAACATGATGTTGAAGCTTAAATAAAATTGTAACTTTTACGTTGGATTTATGTGATTAAATTGGATGGAAAATTGACATGTAATTGAAATACATAAGTTTTAACTTTTGGGGTTAAATATTTTTTTGAGTGCAACATACAAAAACTTAAACTAAAATTAAAATGAAAACAGAAAATATTATACATTTTTGAAATATTAACAAAAAATGTAATAATATATCAATGATGCTAATATATATATATTTTTTATATGTTACATGTTGTATATTGTTTTTTTATAGTTAGATTTAGGGTCGGATGAGTTTAAACATCAACATAATAATGTTTGTAACATGCTCTTCAAATTGAAAATCTTATTCGAGCATGCCATTATGACAGAATTATACCCCAACTCATTTCATGACGATAATTATACCCCAACTAATTTCATGACGATAAAATTCCCATTCCTTGTTTAGTTGTGTATTAAAGACTTAAATTCCTGTAAAAAAAAAAACTCTTTGAATGAACATAAAAAAATCATGGAAAGGATTTCCACATGATTAACTTGCTTTATTTCAGCATTATGCAATTCTGTTATTCCAATTTAATGTACTTACGTTGGGTCAACTTAATTTATTGAGGTTGATTCAACTTATTTACTATGGTTGGGCACAGCTTAATTTAATAGTGTCAGCCCAACTAATTTGTAATGTTTTGGACCAACTAATTTACTTAATTTGCATTCAACTTAATTAAATATAGTTGAATCCAACTTATTTTACAGTAGTACAATTACACTAGTTAATAAAGTTGATCCAATCTATGCAATTTAAGTTAGCCTAACAAAAGTGATTAATGCTGAAAGAGAGCCATTTAATCATGTAGAAATCCTTTCCATGATTTAATTACATTAATTCAAAGAATAGCTTGTGAGTGTTCAAAATAAATAAATAAATAAATAAATAAATTTTGTTCACTTAAATTAAAACCACTTTGCGAAGTTTAATGCATGTATAGTGTATACTGAGTGCCCACAGCCCTAATCTAAACACAGTTGCCACTCTTCTGCATAATGATAACCACAAAATTCAAAAACATTACAGAAAGTCCTCTAAGTTTCTATAACTGAATTTTAAACACTAACATTAACTAACAACATCTTTCCATTTACAGAAAAACACATAAAATAACACTTTAATCCCTAAATTTACCCTCTGCAGTCACTTGCAAAGCATGCTGGGAACTACAGATCCACTGCCCAGTTAGTTGTCAACAAAAATGATTCATGTAGTTTTCACACAAATTAATTAAGTAAACTTCAGTTTTAAATATATTAGGTTGATTGAACACAATTAAATTAAGTTGTGACAAAATATTAAACAATCGTGTTACTTTAGCTTATTTTAATTCATTAACGAACAAGAGGCAAACATTTTTTTTTGAGTGTTTTCATTTACATTAACTAAGTCAAATAAAAGTTTTAAAAAACAATTAAGTAAGGCTATAAATTATTGTGCTTAGCGTGCACATCATATGTTCTCTATGTCGTAAATACAGGTCTAAATATTTATGTAAAGCATGAAAAATACATTGTAGTGAATGGAGCACAAACAACCTAAAACCAGTGGAAAAAGTCAGTTATGTTACTGAACTCAAGCTAGAGACACTTCAGAACCAGCAGAGAAGATAATACTTGCAAATTTGCATGAAAAGACTATCGGTGAACAATACTGCACACAATTCAAATCCAGAGAAAGCCAGATAAATCATTTTATTTTATATCAGATTATACAGTTAAGCCTTTATTTTATTTGTAAGGCTTTTCATCCAATATGAGACCTATTCCATAGATGTGCAATTGCTTCCAGGTGTGTTAGGCAAGTTCGCATGGTTTGCTGTGGTCTGAAACAAGTACTAGGGTGAAAGAGCAGGTTGTTCTGTCAACAACCATCTCGCATTCATCAGGGTGTTCTATTGCTGTTGGGATCCTACACACACACACACACACACACACACACACACAATACCATGTATAAGCTTACTATTATTACTGAAAACAGAAGGGTTATGAAAGGACTAAATATCATGGCCATCTACTGTAAAACTTACTTGTTACAGCATCGAATGCCAAACTGTGTACAGAGACAGTTGTAACAGTCATTCTGCCACTCAGAGTCGAAGTCATGAGCTACTCCCTCTGAGTCGACACAACCTAAATAAACAAGCATGCACAAGACCATAGAAAAGCTATATGCAAATGTTGTTATTTGATTGACAACCATTATTTAAAACAGGACACATTAGATGGAGAGATTACAAACATTAGGCTACCCTCTTTAACAGCTGTGGCTTATCCTTATAAGATGGCACTATATGCTCCTTTGGTATAAATTAATTATAAATACATTTATATTTTTATACAATAAAATATGAATCAAGTCAAATATTGTTTAAATGTTAAACATAGAAAGTAATTATATATTTAATATAACTTATAGCAGAAACATGTCAGAAAGGAAAGGCTTTGAACCAGGGGCACGGGAAGTGTTTTCACAGGATTGTAAATGCAACGCGATTTATTGTTCATTTACATTTATTCGTTTTAAGCATTTAGTAATTTATTTGTAATAAACACTTTAAGTGGGCAATTTAAAAAGTGTTAGGAAGAGGAAAAGTGTGTGTGCAAGAATAAAAAATAAAAAAAAACGTCGGCAGCCGCTCTATACTCCTGAAGGCAAGCCCAGTGTACTACTCAGTGTGTAGTGTGTACTAGGCTACTCAGTGTGTAGCCTGTCGCTGTGCTAGATCTTTTATTGTATGACAGTGGCAACAGCCCAATAACCCTTTTATTTAAATGCTTAATTTATCCGTTTCTTTACGATTGAAAGCAGTTGGCCTATCAATAATGTCAAAAAAGTGATGTGCAGTCAAGTTCAGGTGTTTGTATGCTGTTTTCGAGTGTTCTCATCGATACGCTTGTTGTGATTCGCGGAGTTTTATAGACTTGATATTGTTTCTTATTCAAAAGTGGTGAAAATAAAATAAAAAGACCAGCACCCCGAAACATCTTCCCGCGCCCTGCTTTGAACACTTTAGTCACCTTGCAGATGGTTTATTATGTCTTCGGGGGATAACAAATCAACTTGAGGTTTCTGAATGTAGCACTCGGCACTACAGTAGACCACCATGAAGAGGAGAACGCACACTCTCAACAAACACACCTGAGAAGATGAGGAGAAGTTGCAAAGACATGATGCAAATAAAAAAGAGAGATGAAAAAAGAATATTAAAATTAATGTTCCACCAATGAAATGCCAATGTTCATTTTTGAGTAATTATGAATTACAGACACTCCCCGATTGTAAAATAAGACAGAGATACTAAAAGTAGTATTTGGTTGTAGTAAAGATTTCTAAAAGGCTGTATCATACTGTACCATGTTGTAAATGTTTGCAATATCCAGCCAAAGCAGGTGCTGATGAGGGATCAGTTAGTGGCCGAATAGAAACCCTCACAACTTTTTATATCGTACCATTGCTGTGATAAATCAAAAAATGACAAGTTTGTCATACATTGATAAATAGGAACTGGTTTTCCCTCATGATGGGAAGGAAAGGTCATTTCTCTAGAGCAATTAATTAATACTTTGAGCCTATGTTTGATCATGTCACTTCATTTTGTATGTGTTGACATTAATCACAACTGAAAAAAGAATAAAGAGCCTTATGTTCCCTCTACTGAATCAATATACAGGGTTCAGCCAATAGGCTACACTTAAAAATATTTAGTTCTTTTTTAAAAGAAGTTACATTTTGATTGTACAAATTTCAGATCCGACTGAACTGAGTTAAACAAGGCAACATTGTTATGATCTTTAAGTAATTATCATATTAAATATTAAAATATAAGCAAGTGAAAAAACAGAAGAAAAACCTTTCATATAAAACATATTTAAAATGTACATGAATAACTATAAATTAACATTTGTAATATCATATATCATTCATATTCATTAATATGTGATTTTTCTTGGTTTATTTACCATCAACATCTACAATTATGCCAACGTTGTCTCGTTGCTCACAGGTTCATTGTTTTCTCTATAGCCTCTAACACTTCCTTGTGATCGAAATCTTGATGGTGAGTGGTGACATTACTTGTTAAACAAAATGGTTTATTTCATGCATGATTCCTGGCACCAAAATATTTAAATTAAATTGCATTCTCTTCTAGTTCACTTTAATTAAAAAGACAGTGGTGGTGATGGCGCAGTGGATAAGACACATGCCTTTGGTGTGAGAGACCCGGGTTCGAATCCACTGTGAGACACCAATGTGTCCCTGAGCAAGACACTTAACCCCTAGTTGCTCCAGAGGCGTGCGACCTCTGACATGTATAGCAATTGTAAGTCGCTTTGGATAAAAGCGTCAGCTAAATGAATAAAATGTAAATATATAATTTGTAGTATACTAGATTCAATTTACTTGTTGGTGTGAGTCTTGTCTGATTGAAAAAATTGTAATCTAGATCACACATGTTGGACAGTTAAATCATTTCATCTCTAGTCAAACAGTGCTGTATATTCTAAGCTACTTTATATATCACACCTAACTGTATAAATAGAAACTGTCATACTAAGCTAATATACAACACACTGGACATTTGTCATGCTGCTAGTTTGGTGTATTAAGAACGCATATATAAAAGTGTTTAGTGAGTCTGTAAACTTTTATTATTCCAGTAAGCATCCTCTGGGTACCTCAAATGATAAGACAGAAGTCAAGTTACATTTAAATAAAACAACAAAAAAGAAACAGTACTATATTTCAAAAACACTGTATGCACAAACATACAAATACAAATCATACCCTCCCTTTTTTTATTTTTACAATGTACTTCCCTTTAAGTCCATATAAAAGTGCTGAATGTGTCTTTGATGCTGATATTGGCAAAACATTTCCTAGAATCACATAAAAATTTTAAACTATCTATACAATGGTCACATTTTAATAACAGTGTCAAAAAGTATACGAATTATATCTCTGTGGCTGTAAGACTTAAATTTGCCCCATGATGACGTAACATAGGCAGCACAAGGCACGATTATTTAATAAAGACAATGTATATTAGCACTTTTCCTCGGTTAAACATACTGTTCGTGTTCAGGAGTTGAAATACTATGTGTCCAACGGTTAGAGAAACATAAATCTGCAATTATAAGAACTCAAACCTGCTTCACCAGATAATGGAAAATATGATTCTGCATAATGAGGTATCAAAGAAAAAAGCATTTCGAGATGTGCTTTTTAGTTTGGTATACAGGCAGAAATTATAATAAGTTAAAGTCACCAAAACGGTGTTCTGATTTAGAGAGAATAAAGAATTATAAATAGCGGTTTCAAGAAAGTAAACAAATCAAATAAAAAAATAAATAATTCCCCCAAAACTCAAAATTTGAAGACTGTGGAGTCTGAGCTAGACATAAACACAGGTGTCCTATTCTAGAAATATCCTCATGAAGGAGGGTTTGTAGAAAGGCCAGCTATACTCGTTTGGAACCGGTCCGGTCACGTTGCACTCAAAGAAAGAGAAGAGAGGGAACCAGATACGTGCTCGGCGGCTGTGCTGGTAGGCCTGTGTGTTTGCTAGCGTGTGGTAGTACAGGAACAGTCTGGTGGTGATGTAGAACGCGATGAAGACGTCGATGGAGTAATGTTCATGAGCCGCTAAGATGAAGAAGATTCCAAACAAGTTTAGGACCCAAGACATGGTGTGGATGAAGTTCCAGTTACGTGGCGTGTCTAAAAAAAAAAAAAAAAAAAAAATATTATTCACAAAAAGACGTTGACCACACCACTGAGATACTGCTGATAAATGCACGATACATGTAAGTGCTATCTATTTAAAATGAGTAAAACTCTCTACACTGTTTGTGTACACTCACATTCGGTGACAAAAAAGTTGAGCATGGTGAGAACAACAGTGTGTCCGCTGAACATGTAATCGCCACATGTATGAACCCCAGTTAAAGACATGCCGAGCCCGCTCCAGATGTCCAGTGCACGTTGCACTTTTGTCCATGCATCACCATACATCTGCAAAACACACATATGCAGGATAATGGCCACACACACTGCACAGATGGATGATGGTCAGCTGAAGTGTGTAAGAGAGATATAAATAGTGAAATAAAAAGATAGAGGGAGAAAGAGAAAGTAATTTTTGTTTTTACTTATATAAAAACAAATTAAAATAATAAATATCATAATTATAAAATTAATATATAATATATATATATAGTTATTTTTGTTAAGTAAAACTAAAACTATTACAAACATTTCTGTTAATTGAAATAAAGCTTAAATAAAGTAAAATTTAAATAATAGCTGAAAAACTTCTAAACAAAATCTAAACAAAAATTAGAAATTTTGCCTTTGCAATAAGCTGAAATAAGTTTAAGTTGAAGCATTATAATTATTAACTGGAAAAAAAAGAAACAAAATACTAAAATACACAACGAAATGACTAAAAATTATACTAAAATAAAAAACAAACAAAAAACAAGCTAATTCAAAATATTAATGAAACTAAAATAAAAAATAAAATAGCACCGGATCAAGGAAGATGGTGCAATCAAGAAAGATTGTTTGTACATACAGTATTGATATTATGCTCAAGTAACAACAAAAAGACTTTGTCTTTGTACTCTTCAAATCAATAGTACATTGTTTGATTTGTGAAGACTCTTGTAAAGAGATATGTAGAAGAAAGTAAATATGACCAGTACATGAAAGACAACTGATATATACAAATACTTCCAAAAACGTTAATTGTTTGATTTGTGAAGACTCTTGTAAAGAGATATGTAGAAGTAAATATGACCAGTACATGAAATACAATTGATACAAATACTTCCAAAAACGTTAAAGAATCTTACCATATATGATTTATAGGTAACTCTTTACAATAAGGTCTCATTTGTTAACATTAGTTATTGTATTAACTAATATGATCTAACAGTAAAAAAATAGTTTTATTTACAACATTTAACATTATTAACATTCATTAATAGAGTTTTTCATGTTGGTTCACAGTGCATTAACTAATGTTAATAAAATGTATTTAAACATTTTTAAAATGTATTAGTAATTAAATGTTGTCATTAATATTAAGATTAATAAATGCTGTACAAGAATTGTTAATTCTTAGTTCATGTTACCTAATATAGTTAACTAATGTTAACTTTATTGTAAAGTCTTATCGTTTTATATTTATATGGTCTATCCTTAAGTTTTATTACATATAATATGACACATTTCAACTCTAATTCTGTCCAAAGAGAGAAACAAGATTAACAATGTGTGGCATTTGTCTTGTTTTCAATGCATTTTGCGGGGACTACCTACAGTAAAATGTCTTACTTCATTGCCCATCCCAAATGCACCTTCAAAAATAAATCCTACATATGCATGTTTCTCACCTTGCCTGAACACTGTAGGTGATGACCAGGTACAGACAGTGAAGTAACAAACATGGTGACACAGCGGAGCAAAAATACAGTGCCCGTCAAATTACACAGTCTGCGAAACAGAATGGACCTATCACACAAACACACAATAACAGAAGTTACAGTAAGATAGAAATTGATACAGTAAGATGCAAAATAACAATAATATAAAATTCACTGTTTTACCACAATGAAACTATTTAATAACTCTTAAATGTTACTGTAAACGCATCAACCAAACATTTTAGTCTACATAATCAAATTACATCTAGAAAAAGCCTCTCTGTCTAATGACTACCTCTATCAAACATGAAAATAACATTTAGCCTACATGAGATTGTCATAGTAATGAAGTATTTTCATAAGTACCAAAAGAACAGTGTTGTCTCTGAGAAGATTATAATTACACAATGTGCAACAGTTGTGCGACCACAGTAAACTTTATAAAGTGTCTCTAAGTGCTGGTTTGTATTTTCTGTGTGTTTACCTGTGTTTGTGCATCAACAGGACCAGCACTAATATGGAGCCCAGCACCACTGCACATGCTTCAGCCATGGCGAAGGCCCAGGGAATTCTGGGAACACTGACACATAAATAAAGGGTCATAATTCTTGATGTTAACACTCAAACCATTCGAAAAACAAGATACTGAGCATAAATTCAGAATTTTTTTTCTTGATCAGAGGAATCATCATTTTGACCACTGTTGCTAAGCACATTCAAAATAAAATAGATGTAAAATAAAATAAAAATCTAGTAGACATGATTCCAGACGTTTTTTTTTCCCTACGAAATGAATATTTTATTTTTTTATTTTTTTTATACAGTACTTTACTAAGTTCTATACAGTTATATCATTGCATAGTAACAGTTATATTACATATACTGTATTTACATATGTAAATATCATTTCATATGTTCATTTTTAAACATATTATTTTACTAAAACATTTAAAAAAAAAATTGATTCACTGCCATGAACTGACTAATAGAAATGAATTTTTGCAGATGAGGTTTAAACAAATGCAATTAAAATATATCTGTCTTAACACTGGTGAAGCAATATAACACACTAATCCCAAAAATACATCCAGATATAACTCACCTGTCTAGAAATATGTCTGGAAGTGGCGGGTACGTCCTCATGTCAGGAACCCTCTCATGCACTAGCACCATGACAAACGATGTCACTCCGCACACCAGCATGGCATAGAGTGCGCTGAGGGTGGTCTTCCAGTACTCTGGGTCAAACCGACCACAATACTGCTTACGCTTCCCGTTTGAGTAACTGTGTTCACCACCAACTGTAGTGACCGCCCCATTATAGTGTTGGTGGTCTCCTGACCCTCGCTCTGTGAAGCTATTAGAGACGACACGGTCTGTTCCGCCAGTGTGTATGGGAGACAACACACTGACCTCTGACCCTGAATGCACGAGGACAGTGTGTTGTCTCTGCAGCCTCCGCACAGCCAGCATCAATCTCTTGATATCACCCAGCACCTTAAGCTCCAGTGGAGGAGACCGCAGGTCAGTCTCAGTAAGACACAGCAGGCTGGCACCATCCAAACGGTGCTTAGAGCACAAGAGATCCACATATTCACGAAACCCCTGTTCTCTAAGCCAGCCAGCTACCTGCTTACTGCTCCAACTCTCCACACCGACGTACCTGGAGCCCGGCATACCTGCAGAGACAGACATGATGTTCTTAGTTTTGCATGGAAATTAAAGGTAGGGTGGGCAATTTTTCGGAGAGGCTAGCAATAGCGAGCTAGCTTTGAAAGCATAAGATCCCTCCCTTCCTTCAGAGCGCCTCCAAAGCCACGCCTCCTTCAAAACACATGAACGCGAAGAGCAGGGAGCAAACACAAGCATCACGAGAGATGGCGTTAAACTACCTCATGTCTCAAAGCACATAACATTACAATAATAATGAACATAAACAGGGCCGGAGTGGGGCCACTTTTTCCATGGTGGAATTCCAAATTAGCACTTTTTCTAAATTGGATAAATGAAGCTACAGTTCAGCTCGTACTGTTGTGTAGTTTGTATTAATACCATGGGTTAACAAATAATGTAGCCTAAAGGTTAAATAATAATTCACTTAGACTTTAAGCAATTGCGACTTTATTTCACACAATTCTGACTTTATATTTCGCAATTCTGAGTTTATAACACGCAATTGCGACTTTATATCACACAATTCTGACTCTATATCTTGCAGTTCTGACTTTATAAGCAATTGCGACTTTATTTCACACAGTTCTGACTTTATATCTTGCAATTCTGACTTTATAAGAAGCAATTGCGACTTTATTTCACACAATTCTGACTTTATATCTCGCAATTCTGACTTTATAACACACAATTGCGACTTTATATCACGCAATTCTGACTCTATATCTCGCAATTCTGACTTTATATCTCGCAATTCTGACTTAATAACACGCAATTGCGACTTTATTTCATGCAATTCTGACTTTACATCTCGCAATTCTGAGAAATAAAGTCAGAATTGCGAGATGTAAATTCGCAATTGTGAGATAAAAAGTCGCAATTATCTTTTAAAATGTTTTAATTTGTGGCGGAAACAAAGCTTCCATACCTCCTGGCCTCTTCCTCCCATCCATCCTCCCTGACGCGTACCGTTACTGTAGGGCCGGCCCAGCTATCGGTAGGCACCGGCGGTGCCGCGGTAGCCTACCTGAGAAAACGTTTTGGAAAAGACGGGCTATGGACCCAACCAACTCTATAGGAGGGGAGGGGAGAACTCCCTCACATGGTACAACCCATGCAGAGGCTGCGCTGTCAGAATGCTGAACGTGTGTAGCCTAATGTAGCCTAACTAACGTGACATTGAAATGTGAAAAAAAAATTTTTTTTCCTCGACCGGCCCACAAGTAAAGCGGCCCACCGGGAATTCTCCTGATTCTCCCGATTACCCACTCCGGGCCTGCACATAAACAACTTAAAGAGCACTGACCTGTACCACCTGACTGCTGCAGGTTCATTTCGGCGTTGATAGTGTTGCCACTGAAATGCATAAATTCGAGTCACCGCTCTGAGTATAATGTCACAGGTTTCCATCTCTTTCGAATTACAGTAGTTATGGCGTGAACGCAGCATAAGCTCGATGTTTTGGTTCAGGAGGAACTGTAAAAGGTGGCTGCTGTTTCGGTTGCGGTGCTCGGTGACTGTATCTGTCTAACTCTGCATAGCATGAAACGTGCTGATGACGTGTGATGTCTATGCAAACAGGGTGCAGGCCGGTAGGACATCGTGTCGGACTGAATGCAATAGACGAACATTTTATGGTCCTACGCCTTCCACAGACGATCTATATACATATAAATAAATTTAGACCACTTAACTTAGTGATTGCTATCAGGATGTGAAGAGACTTTCAACCAGCATAATCATTTTTTTTTTGGAACAAATAACCTACCCTACCTTTAAGCTAGTTCCACTTTTTATTTTGAAGTGTCTTATGTTCCCTGCTTTCTTTTCAATTCTGTTGCAATCCGTCTATCTGTAAACGCCAAGAACGAACCTAACTACACTGGATAGATCACTGAAAAATGAAACCTCTGTCATTATTTTCTTACCGTCATCAGAAGAAAGTCAGTCATGCAGGTTTTAAACAACATGCAGGAGAGTAAATGATGACATATTTTTTGGGTGACTAAGCAGACAGTCACCTTTTACACCCCTGGTCTCATTGAGTCACTCTCTACAGCTCAACATCTTTAACTTCTCTCTCTGAATCCAAAGGTCTGTGTACAATCAGAACTACTTGTATCCGAGTACATTCATGCAATCTTCAGTGCAAAATTCTGCTGATTATTATGGAGCTTGAGTGCTAAAGTGCAGAGTTTCTAACAAACACACAAGGGACACTTTCTTATCAGGGACTGTGTGTAACCTATGTAATCAGTTCAATAAATGTCTGAAATTTGATCAGTGTGCTAGGCTGAATTAAATCTGAATTAATTATCAGACCTTATGACCTGTGCTCGCTGACTTAAATAACTTCGTGAACTAGTCACATCACTTGTATGATCTCAGTAAATACTCATTTAGACAAGTACAGGGAACTTAAGATCTTGAGCTTATGGAGATGATGTCTTAATTCAAATGAGTTCAAATGTTTACACCTGTCATCAGGCCAAAGGACTTGCAATATGTACAGTACACAGATAGACAGGATCTGATAATACCGATGTTTCTTAAACATGCTGAATTACATTACACACACAGATCCTTATTAGTGCTTTTTGTTAGACCTACTGGCTCAACAGGATGAGCTAAAAATAAGCTAACATTTCTAGCCATGCTATAGATGATGATGAAAGAATTTGCATTTTTGGGTGAACTATCCCTTTAGCATGTTCAGCATGTAATGCGTTTGACAGGTATGTGCTGTTTGTACATGTTTATTTTCTACTATCTACATTACTGATCTGTTGAACCTTAATGACAGACTGTAACATGTGACAGTCCTGGAACTAGAATGATGTAAAAACATCACAACATTCAGTGGAGCGACTTAAATAAATAATACTCAACTAAAATAGCCCCAGTCCATTTAAAATTAACAACAAAATGATTACAATCATATGACACACACACACACACACACACACACACACACACACACACACACACACACACACACACACACACACACACACACACACACACACACACACACACACACACAAGAATACCGCCACTCGGTACCAAGAGCAATTATTGATTCAGGGAAGCTTCATCCTCTTGCACAACACTGCATGAACAAACAACTTCTTGTTACCAAATCCAGAGGCATTTGGATGAGTTTAATCTGATATACGTCCACAGATGCACATCAGCAATTTTGGTTTAGTAAAATAAAATATTATTCTAAGTGGATTAGAACATACAAAATTCTGGAACTGACAGCAGCAGAATGAAGTTAATGAATTAAATGTCAAAAGTTTATTTCGAGCACCTAACTACAAACTTAAAAAAATAAGTTAAATGATTTCTGGACAACCTATTTAATATTCATGACATACGCCTTTTCAGATTAGTTTTGCAGAACAATATAAATTAGGCCAACAAAAATTAAAAAGTACAAAAAAAAACAAAAAAACAAAAAAAACAAAACCTTTTTAATGAGTCATTTGAGTTAGATAGCGAAGGAAAGGCAGCCAACAAGTGGGTAGCATTCATGGAGACTACTTTAATACAGTTTAAAATGCAAACAGAAACTTTGTTTTATCATTCCCCCCCCCCCCAAAAAATCTTGAAAGTTGTTGCACTATAACTACGGACGCTAGAGGCGCCAAAAGACAAACAGGATTGCGCCTCAGAGACCACGAACCTCATGAGTGGCGTCATTTAAGTCACTTAGCCTATAGACATTTAATATCTTCAAAATTGAAAAGCCAATTAAACTTGATCAAAGTAGCGTTTGGAGCGTGGCCACTGGCCACCCAGTGATTCCAGTTTCCGAGCTGTGGCTCGGTGTCCGGTGTACCGGGGGCGCGTGAGTCTATCTTGACTTTGACAGTAATCACAGATCCTATGAAACTAAACCTGTGCTGTCCCAGAGGCACGACCAAGGACCATAACCTTTAAAAATAAATAACATTAAATTGTTCTAAAATGGACACTTCACCAAACAATGAATGAACACAAAAGGAGATGTCAGACAAAATGACAGTCTTCTGAGTCACCATTCAATTGTATGGAAAAAGCTACGAAACTGAATGGTGACTGCGGCTGTCGGTTCCTCTTAACATCTCCTTTGCGTTTCACGCGAGAAAGAACATCATACAACAAGTTTCAAACAACATTAAGGTGAGTAAATGATATCCATGTGGAAACAGAAAGGAATAGCAAATAATCCCATTGATAGAGTAAAGCATTGACGCTCAAACGATTCTACAAATGAGGGAAAAAAGCACTGACAAATCTGACTTTGGTTCTCTGTCACAGTGGAAGAGTGTGGTGTATGGATGGGAATTGCTTGTCATATGAGCTATGCGTCTGTCTTACCCTGTTTATCCTTGTGATTATTTAAATTATCCAGTTGTTAAAAAATCCTCACCTTGCAATACGGAGCCACATCAGCCTTCTGTTTCTGAGTCACCATGCTGCCAGTGACGCCCAAAAGCATGTAAACAGGAATCGTCGTCACACATGACACGCCCCTTGGGGGTGGCTACGGAACTCCAAATATGGAATTGTTCTAGGCTAGAACTTGTTCAACTTCTGTGAGTATCGATACCGGCAGCACCCTCATTCCTATGGACCTTTCTTATCATTAATTATCTTGTTTTACACGCTGTACCTGAATGTAATGTACTGGAAATGCGCTAAGTACTGATATTTAGGTTTAAGGAAATGCGTAAGCTATACATTTTTTTTGTTGCGTTTTCTGGAAGTTTGTAGGCAACTATGATGGGTATATTGAGTGCTTAGTCATAAATATAGATGCCCATAGCCTACTAAAAAAATATATATATATATATATATATTTTTTTTTTTAATTCAACGATTAAGAGTTGTATCTCACAACCAACAATAAAAACAAACAAACAAATACATATTTATTATTTAGTATTAGACCAGAATAATATATTAAGTTTAAACATTATTCTAATGTTTCATGCCAGGTTACATAAGTATTTACCAGTTAGGCGGTCCATATTTCCTACTGTACATTATAGTACATTAATGTTGAATTCATATGGAACACTGCATATTTCCAAACTGTACTCAACAGATGCAACTCAGCAGTATAATTCTCATCACGTATTTAGTTCTGGTGGCTTTAGTCGTGGAGTGTGAAGCGCTGTGCTGTGGTCACCACAACAACAGTTACTCACTGGTCAGGAATCCTCTGGAACAGCAAGTGTGTGATTTGATTAAGTGGTGAGACTTCACATTGTGACCTCAATTTGGGAAGGTGAATAATATTATTACATTACACGTTTGAACCACTTTTGTTAATGACAGCTCAGTTCTACTGTGCACAGCCTTTGTCAATAAAGCATACACAACTTTCTGGAAATATTAAAATATCTTTGTTGTTCAGTGCTACAAGATCTAGAAAGTTTAAATGCCAATATGATCTCAATGATGATAATTTCCTAAACTACTCTGTAATTTCTGTACAGTTTTCTTATTGTTCTGGTAATGGCTAATCTGATTATAATTTACCTTCCATGGCATGTACTAAACAGATTTAGAAATAACAGAAAAATATAAATTATTCTACACTCATAAGAATAAAAGGTTTCAAAGGTTTTTTTTTTCTCTCGCAGTGATGCCTTAAAAAACCTTTTGTGCAATGGAAGGTTCCATTGATGTTTTTCATGGAACCATATAGAATATTTTTTTATTTTTAAGAGTGTAAAGCAATCTACATATTGTTTTACCTTCGTCTTTTTATACACATGAGTTTGAACCTGAGTTGAGAGTATACAGAGTTGGTCTTTGTACACTAGGTTGTGCTGTTGTACTTAGATTTTGCAGTTGACTTAGGGTTAGTAAGGCTATATTCAGTGGTATATTTAGTCAAATTAAAGGTGAATGGTCTGAAACACTTCTGTGCATGTTGGTTTGAGGGCAGTTAACCTACATTCAACATTAGCAGCTTTCTTGTGTGTTTGCAGTAGTTGTTAGATTGTCTGATAATGATTTCTATCTGTTTTTAGCTTAGTTTAATTGTCCTGAACCTTACTGGTTATTGTTACACACCTACCATTATTCTGAAAGATGACCCAGCAGTAGTTGTCCTGCATGTCTAATGAAAAGTGTTTTTTCAGGATAAGCTGCTTTACCATTACATTATGGGGAGCACATCTTTTCATCAGCTGGAATCAATTTGCACAGAAATATCCTTGCTAAGATCCCCTGGACTGCTGATGTCAAAGGGATGCAGGTTACATCTGCAAGATAATACAATTACACAGTGAAATAGCATTATTGATGCAGTTATTACCTCAAATTAAGGCCTGGGGATATTATACATGCCTTTAATTCCCAATATTATTGTGCTTGTTCATCAGAAAGAGAGATAATCTGTTGACTATTCCACAGTTACATGTAACATTATGAACACAGAGTAAGACATAATAATGTGTGTGTGGATGTGATATGTAGGCCAGTGCAAATTCCTGCTCGGGGTGATTGGAAAGAATGAGAACAAATATGAGCTCTGTTGTTTTTAGTGTGTGTTATATAAATTGTTTGGTGCAGATCATTGCAAGTTTCAAGTTATCCACAATTGTTTTATATGTTAATTTAGGGCTGCCAATCAGTTAAAAGTATAATCAAATTTATCACTGAGAAAAGCCTCAGAATGAAGATAATTACAAGACACTTTGGATTAGTTTAGATATATTGTTTGTTGTACTTCCATATAACTGAACATAAGACTTTCGCAGTACACATCAATTCATTTTGCAAAGTTCAGTCATGCTTGTGCATTCAGTCTAAAATATTAATTGTTGAGTCAGACTGACGTCATTGGTCATAGCATGACGTTTGTTTTTCAGCGTTTGGCGCTATGTGAACTGCATTTTAAGTGTGTCAAGTGTTCAGGTTTAAAAATACATCTGGAGACCCCTGTTTTCTCTTCTAGAATGATTCTAGCAAGACATTGTCAATGATGTTGTCCCCAAAAGTATTCATCTGTTGGTCAGAAACGCACATACGCACAGTGTGCATACCCTACTGAGAGTGCACAAATGACTAACTTTTTCCTGAGTTTCCTTAATCACACATTCCATTTTTCATATCAAACCCAGCAGACCCATATTTATGTAATTGATTAAGTGTAATTTAGTGTGTGCAGTATTAAATTAGCAGTATTATTTATAATGTAAGAAAGTGCATTGTGCTTGTTTGTTCATGAGGTCAGCCGAATTCCTGTAGAAATAAGCAACAAAGACATGTAGTCCATGTAAAATATGATACTGGGGTCAGAAAGAGAGTGAGAGAGAGAGTAATGAAGACAAAAGAGATAGTCAGAGAGAGAGATAGGGATTCTGTGATTTTTCAGAAAAGCAGTTCAGAGGGAGGCCGTTGACGTGGCAGAGAGGAAGTGGTTTCAGTCCGAGGGGGGAATGTGGAGTGAGGAGAGGGGGAGCCATAAGAGGGAAGGAAAGAGAAAAATTTAAGAGCAAAACAGAGAGAAAGCGGGACTGTAAAAAAAGGGAATAAAATGTCTGAAGACTAAAAGTTTATCAAACTCCTCGTCTGTGCAGCTTTGAGGAAAGGGTTGGAAAATTAGGGCTAAAATACAAATTTTAAGAAATTATCACTGAATAACAGCATCAGCAGAAAGGCTCCAAATCTGAATCTGTTCATAAAAGTTTTAACTATACAGTCATATAAGCAATATCACATCAAAGGGTGCTGTTGTTTTGAATATCACCATGACTGTGAGTTGGCCGTAAAAAATGAAAATCAGTGTTAAAATTACAAGTATGTGTGCACTACAGTAGTGGGTACTATTGGGTACTATTGCACTGGAACAAACACTAAAAACACTGGGTAACACTTTATTTTACAGTGTCCTTGTTACATATGTTACATGTACTTACCATAGTAATAACAGTAAATTATGCATAATTACATGCAACTAACCCTCAACTAAATCCTAATCCTACCCTATACATGCTGTTAATTAATATTACTCAGTACTTAAATATATAATTACACTGAAACAATGACACCTTAAAATAAAGTGTAACCAAACACTGTTTTAAAATATAGCCACAATTTCAGCATCATTACTTCAGTGTCACGATGCTTCAGAAACATGCTGATTTGCTGCTCAAGAAACATTTCTTATTATTGTCAATGTTGGCGACTTTATTTTAACACTGCTTAACACTGTTTTTGTTGAAATCGAAATGCATTTCTTTTAGCATTCTTTGATGAATAGAAAGTTCAAAGGAACAGCATTTATTTGAAATATATATATTTCTGTATATATTTTTAATACATATATATACATAAATACAAACTTTCACCTCCTGTCATGACCATGTACTGTAAAGTAAACCCGTGGGTCATGGTTTGGCGGATTAGCATTAGGCAGTTTGTTGGCCCTGCTGGTAGATCTTACTGTAACTACACTATTATATTTTTTCATCAAAAGTGTATTCTAATGAACTACTTTTTTCCCCTCGCAATAGCATACATTCCAGAAATGTCATTAACAAAATTTGTAGATAGATGAGAGACCACTAATAAATTCTAATCATGTTAATGCTTATAACAACCATAAATAGGCCTATAGTTTTTTTCATTCTAAAAATAGAGAAGCATAGTTGTGAGTGCTCTTTTTGTGTCAGAGAGCACTGGCAGTAGGATGTGTTTCAGAGAATCTGAACAAAGTTGGAGAGAATGTGAGTATGTGCTGACTGTGTGAGTATGCTCTATTTTCATAGGCCATATGTTTCTGTTTAAACTCTTTTAAAGGGGTGGAGCATCATTTGATTGGCATCTGTTTCCCCTTTCTCTATTGTCCCGCCCCTTGAGCCTTTAGCTCTCGGTTTATTTTCCTCTTCTCATCTTTCACTCCTTTCGTCAGCTACCCCTTTTCCTTTTCTCTCTGTCTTTCTTTTCCCCCTTTGCTCCATTTCTTTATTCAGTCAGGCCTGTGTCCTGCTGCAGAAGGGATCTGAACCTCTTAGAGGAGATGCCAGAGCCCATATGAGTCTTGTCGTTGGTTGGACCCCTGGGCCCAGGGCCGGTAGGATGTGCTTCAGGTTGAACTGTGCTTGCTCAAAAGCTTTTACCTTGGAACTTTAAGGCGGGATGAAACTGGATGATTAGTAGGATTTGTTGTACCTGAGCCTTTTGAATGTTGAGACATTAACTCCACATATCTGAGCCTCTTTGGGCCTGTGTTCTTGTTGATTCTTGGATGACCCTTGATCTGTTACCACGTGCTGATTGGCTGGGGCTGTGTTGGTGTTGGTGAATGGCGCGGCGCAGTTCAGGTGGACACGGGCGGGGAGGCAGCTGGCTCACGGCCTGTTTTTTTCCATCATCCTCAGGGAAAGAGCGTGGAGAAGCCTTGGGTGCAGAGGAGTGTATGTGTGTGTATGTGGTGACGGCAGACTATCAGCGTCAAGAGAATACAGAAATCAGCCTGAAAGCAGGAGAGAGAGTGGAGGTGATTGAAAAGAGTGAGAGCGGTGAGTGACACATTTATAACACACATACATAACATATTGTCATATGTACAACGGGGTCCAAAAGTCCAATGCATTTCCATGCGTGTATTTTGCATTTTATAATGTAATGCAACATTTTTAATTACTTATAACTTATATTAATGACATTTTGAGTGAAAAGTTCAATTGAAAATAGACCATGAATTTCAGAATGTCTTCGTATTTGATTATTCTCTCTTTTGCTTTAATGACAGCAGCACTCAAGCTGCGTGAACTCCACAAGTTTGTCTAAAATCAGATAATCTTGTTCTGCAGCATGATTTGAGATTAGTCTTTCATGGCAGTTGTGCTTATTTTTTAAATTATTATTCCTTTTTGGAAGCTAAATGAGAGAACAAGAATATATGACTACCATAAAATGACCAATTTAATTCAAAAGACATGCAAAGAGTCATGCTGCTGTGAGCATATAAGACATGCTGCTGCTGCACATATAACATACATGAAATAACCCCTGTAGCAGATCTATACAGGTGGAACTGGGTTTGAAAGCGCACTGCAGACTGCTAACAGCATACAATGCCAAGCATTTGAATGTTGAGCCGCAGCTCATTTGGCTGCTGATGCTACAGCGACCAATCAACTGCGCTATGAAGATAACGTTGTGATCGCTGACAAATTGAGTTAAGGACCAATCAGCCTGCGCCATCTAGAGTCTCATGACAGAACTTTGTATTTTGACACTATGACTATTTGGATGTTTTTGTCAAGATTTCTAAGTAAACATTGCTTGGTTTACTAGAGTTTAAATGAACAATTGTTTGGTTTACTATAGAATTGGAAAGTTTTCAGCCTACAGTGTGTGTTTGAAACAAATTGCATGTCTGGAGAGAATTCAGAATGACCTTTTTACTGAAATACTGCGTTGAAATTTGCAAATAAACGTACACATGCAAAGAGAATTAAGCAACCAGTTGTGAGGAAATCAATGATATTGAGTCATTTTGGAGCAGTAGAAGAGTTGTGTGTGTGTGTGTGTCCTGAAAAATCCCACCACAGCCAGCGCGTTGTTCTTGAGTGAAGGTCTTTAGACCGTCTTAATGGATCCTCCAGAATATTTCCTCTGCAGAAAAAGTGTACGCTCATATGCGTATGTGCACTTGTTTGTGTAGATGTTTTTGTGTGAGTGTGTGTCGCTGAACTCTTTATGTTTAAGTCATTATGAGCTTAAAACACTACTCTCTCTCTTCCACTGACTGTAATTTCTCGTCCTCATTAGTGACTTCTAATATCTGTTAACATGTCTCTCTATCTTCCATTTGTTTGGAATATTCTGATTCTGTCCTTTAACACACACACACACGCACACACACACACACACACACACACACGCACACACACACACACACACACTCACACAGATGCAGAAGTAGGCTACTCTGTAGAAGTAATCTGGAGTACTGAACTTATATGAGCCATTTATATGTTTATGTGTCTCATATTTCCTCAGTATATTATGCTTTTGCAGAGTGATGCATGCTGGGTAAAGGGCCTTAAGATATTTTTTTTACACAGCATAATAAACTGTGGATCTGGCAACCTAGTTTTGTTTGCTCTAATGAATGTTTCACACTGTGAGCACTAACTCAAGGCAGGTGTGTGCAACTATAGTGACAATGTTCTTGTGATAAGCATAAACATTTTTGTGGTTTTATTTTTTTGGGAGTATTTTCTAAACATTTGTGAAGTATAGCTACAAAGGTTAAAAATATGCATTGTAAAATATAATGTAAAATGTATTGTAAAAATGATGTAAAATACACTACCGTTTAAAAAAAAGAATTTAATACTTTTATTCTGTAAGTATGCATTAAATATCTATCTCAAATAAATGCTGTTCTTTTGAACTTTTTTGTATTCGTCAAAGAATCCTGAAAAAAATGTAGCACAGTTAAGCTGTAATGATGCTGAAAATTCAGCTTTGCCATCAAAGGTATAAATTACATTTGAAAATACATTAAAATTAAAAGTTTTAAATTGTAATGATATTTCCTAATATTTATTTTTACTGTATTTTTAATCAAATAATGCAGCCGTGATGATGAGCGTAGTAGACTTCTTTCAAAAATAAAAAAGTCTTATCAACTCCAAACTTTTGAACGGTATAGCGTAAGGCGTAAGCATTAAAAATATTTGATATTTTTAATATCTGAAGTTAAAATTAAGAACATTAATTACAGATGCATTTTTGCCAAATCCTTTGTCCTTAAAAATAATGTTTAATGATCTGAATTTTTTTTGTTTATGTCGATGTGCTCAGGACTATTAAGACAGAGGGTATGTGACCCAATTCAAAAGAACAGCTGGAATCAGTTACATCAGTGGTATGTGCTCACTGAATCTCTCTTTTTCTCTCTCTCTCTTTCTCTTTAGGGTGGTGGTTTGTAAGAACAGCTGAAGAACAAGGTTGGGTTCCTGCAACATACCTTGTCTCTCTCACAGGACGCCGAGACAGCCACAGAGCAACGAATGGAGAGAGTAAGGCAAAGATACACTGCTAAACTACATATTTATTCACCCACGCTGCTGCTAAACTGATTTAAGAACCGTTGAAGAAACAAAGCACATCTTTTACAGCAGATATCAGAGCTGCTGGCTTTTGTAAAACAAGCAGCTGCCAAATGTCCTGTTTTTCTTTGTCTTGCGCAACCCTTAACTCTTAACAGTTTCCATCCATTGGCTTCACGAGATTTATGGGTGAAAACTGTTGGTTAAGTCTGTTATGGATGCAAGTTCATGCCATGTCAGCACATAGAGTCTTGCTTGGATGAAAACCATTCAGTCATCAGATCGTAGTCTAGGGACCCCCTCACACACGCACACACACACACACACACACACACACACACACACACACACACACACACACACACACACACACACACACACTTTTCTTGGAGCATTTAACAGCCTGGGAGTGGAAATTCCAGCAAAGATGTCAGATTTTCCATCTCTTGGTCCAGAAGGCTTTTGCTGTACAACTGGGTCCAACACACGCTGACCCATATTACAGAGAGAGAATATAACTAGAGGTGGAGACTAGTTTCTGCAGTGTCTGCATGTTTTGATTGGTTTTTCCACTGCAAAATGAAAATAGCAAGCAAACTAAATGCACAAGCATTACATAAAGTAGTCCACATGATTTTTTTTCACTTTAGGTTTGCTTAAAGGTATAGCGGAGGATTTTCTTTTTCCGGGTGGATCATCAAGACTATTGGTCCTCCTAAGTGTCAATCATTCTGGTGATATGTTTACGTACGTGCTCGTCCCTAGGTAGTTTTCGCTTTCTGCGCATGCGCACTTTCAGGTGTATATGTGTGGTGAGCTACGGTTTCAGCCATTCCTTTGAAAATGGCGGAGGGTCGCAAGAGAAAAAAAGTCTACGAGGTGTATGATAAGAAGAGAAAGGAGAAAGGCCGCAGAAGATAGAAACAAGACCAGAGTGTTTTTGGGAGAATATTTCACACGATGGTGTGCGCTCAAAACACAGGTTGGGCTTCCCACTGATGCCTCAGTCGCGAAGTATCTACTCGACATTGTAAAGTTTGGCATGCTATTTGGAGAAATCCATTTAAAATCACTGTTAGTAAAAGTTAATGTAAGCTATGATTAGCGATGCTAGCCCTGGCTCAAGTCACGCACCGCGTAGACACGGTAAACATCTCAATTTGCTCTCTCGTGCACACGTTTAATAGGCGTTCCCTCTCGGGAGCAGGTAGAGTGTTGCGCATGTGCATTTTTTCAAAAAGTGGAGAGGGCGGTTCTTTTCTAAAATTTGGGAAAATCCTCCGCTATACCTTTAAATTATTTATGAATGTTATTACATTAGACAACAAAATAACAAACCATATATATTTTAAATAAATATACCACAAACAAACCTTTATCCAAAACATTTCACAAAGTTTGTTCAGTTTGATATGATAAAACAGTAGACACACTTTTCGAAATTAAGGCAAAAGGGATTTCTTGATGTCTTTATTCAGACGTCAGTGAAGTTCACACAGGTGAAGTTCATCACATTAACTATGAACATGTTCATAGTTAATGTGATGAACTTCACCTGTGTGAACTGACTTCATAAATCCACTGACTTTAGAACCAGTTGGTTAAGTAATTGCAAAAAAACACAGCACTTTTAAAAACCTTGACACTCAGAAAACTTACTTCAGGAGGAAAAGTGTAACAAATAATAAGGTTTGATATTTGCATATAAAATTCAATAAGGGATTTCCACACTGTGCTTAACCCTGGGTTATCATCATTCATGAGTTAACACGGCAGTGCGCAAGTGCTGCGAAACAGACAACCAATCACATGCCTGAAATTCACGTGCTTTGGACAGTCATGGAAACACAGCGTGTACTGGCGTTTGAGGGAAAGAATGCCAAATGTTGATGGGAGTCTCGTCAGCTGAAGTGAAGAAGAGGCTACCTTTATAGTCTGAAAAATCCATTATATTGCAGTCGGCAATGTATAATATGATGATGCGCAATATTAGAGCCTTTATGTAAACAGGTTGAGTGTATCCAATCAATGAAACTGCACTGCAAATATGCAGATAAGAACATTAACCCAGGGTTTAGGGATGTATAATGTGAAACATCGTTTTATGAATATCCAGGATTAATTGTAACCCCGGGTAAATTATGAGCAGTGTGAAACGCGAAGCAAGATATCCTAGGATTCCGTTTATCTGGGTTTTAGAGTCCTGATGAAATGTTTAAATGTGACTGTAAGTGTCAAATCATTTTGAGGGTACTGTATGTGTAACATGTGGCTATAGTAGTTAGCACTTGATGAAGAGGGAAATCCAAAATAATAGTCTTTAATGACAAATCTCAGGAAAAACACAACCACATAACTCAAATACAATACAGAACCAAGAACTGAGAAAACTAAGGTGTTAAATACACAGGGAGTAATGAGGTAACGCAAGGAACAACAGATGAAGGTAATCAGTAACTATAGAAAAAAAAACAAGGATCAAGAACACAGGCAAACGGGCACAGGGAGAACCAAACTAAAACACACTGAGACTAAACAGAACCAAAGCATACACCTGAGAGTATGAGTACACGTGCAAGACACCGACACAGATTTAAAATGTATTTATTCTACGCTTTTTTCTCCCCTGTAAGTCTAAGCATTGCATTCGGTTGTCTATGTATGTATCCAGTTGCAGGACAGTATACAATGCGCTCTCTTTCCTCTTTTGTTCGTAGCGGAGTGGTATATTACAGTTCAGTCCTTCAGCAGTTCGAGTCAGGATGAGCTGGGCTTTGAGAGTGGCGTCATTGTTGAGGTCATCCAGAGGAATCTGGAGGGCTGGTGGTTCATACGGTAAACTCTTCTTCCACATGTTTATTCTTCTCTTTGAGCTACTTTAATATGCCTTGCTTTCCTTTGCTGGAATTTACTCTGTATTTGTTGGGTTTTTGCAGAAACAGTAAATGTGATTATAAAATTTGCTAGTTGAGCAGTCAGCGATGTAAACAACTGTTTTTCTCATGACAGTGAACAGCACAAACCACATGGAATCTGATCTTTTCAATTCCGATTTGTGCCACTTCCATATGTAGTACTAAATCCGATTCAGGTCAGATGTTTTGCAGCGCGACCTCAATCTGAACAGTCATACTGGAATTCATGCGACTTTTACGTCACTCTCTAGAGAGCATCATTCATCACAATTCGGCCTCATGGAGTCACTTTTTACACTCCCGAAGTTATCAAGACAGTTGGGAAAGGTATCAGAACTCAAAACTCTTTTTTCGCATCCTCATCTTTGTTTTTAATATTGCCTGCACATAAATTCGCTGGCTTCCACGATAGATCACACTATAAATAAATGCGTAATCACTTACTTTAATGTCCTCCATGTTTACTTCTGTATAACAGCATGCTGCGTGACATCTTTTTATCGTTTTTTTGCGGATGTGGGACAGTCCAGGATCATGATCTGTTCACACTGGAATCTGATATTGGCCACATTTAAAAAAATCGGATCTGAGCACTAAGGCTTGTAGAGTGAACGTAGCCTAATATGCTGATTTGGTGCTCAAGAAATATTTCTTATTATTATCTGTGTTGAAAACAGTTGTGCTGCCTAATATTTTTGTGGAAACCGTGAGGCATTTTTTTTCAGGACTCATTCTTGAATAGAAAGTTCTATAGAACAGCATTTTTATCTATTTGAAATATAATTTTTTTGTTACATTATAAATGTCTTTACTGTCACTTTTGAACCATTTAATATTTGCTAAATAGAAGGAATAAATTAAAAATAGTTAAAAAAACTTTACTTCTGACCCCAAACTTTTGAACTGTTCTTGTTTTTTTGGGGCATGTGCATTATCTCTCTCTTTCTATGGTTTCCCCTCTCAGTTATGGTGGTAAGGAGGGATGGGCCCCAGCTGCTTACCTGAGGAAAATGCAAGATGGTGCCATGGCTGGTAACCAGGCAAATAAACCAGCTGTGTATGGTCAGGTGGAAATCATCGGAAACCTAATGGAGATCAGCAACCTCCTGAACAAGAAACCCGTTAACGAACGGCACTCGCATACACAACCTGACACCAATGCACACCTTAACAGCAACACACTAATACATTCAGCAAACACATACATGCACTCGCAGACTGACACATATACACAGTACAACGGCGATGCAGAGGAGACTGATGCTTACAGTAACAATACACACACTGACAGAAACAGCAGCATTAGCACAGCTGCTAACATGGGCAGCAGTAGCTCAGAGAGAGACTCGGATGATCAGGTCAACCAGCACACAGACTCGAGTGCGCATCTGTCTGTCTCAGATAGCAGTGTGTCTGTGTCAGTGCCAGATGCTTGTGTACCTGCGTCTGCTTCTGAAGCAAATGTGTCTTCAACACCATCCGCACTAAAGACCAAAACTGTCCCTCCATCTCCAGCCATTGCTCGAGTCGCACCTCAGAGATTCCACAGCGTTGAGCCCAGTGAGATTCTTTCTTAAATTCATTTTTTGTCATTTCCTTTCTCTTTATATTTCTCCTGCTCTTTTCCTTCTAATTGTTTGTAATGTTGTTCTTTCGTGTAATGTGTTAAAGATACACATTTTGTGTTTTGATTTGTTTTCCCTTTCTAATCCAGGATCCCCATCAAACAATCAAAAACCACCTCCCCGTCGAGAAAACAGCCTGGTCAGTATGTCTCTCTCATTTTCCCTTTCTCTCCATTGCACACAACACACACAAATAGGTCATTTTGTGGTTTATATTATGCTGAACAGCATATTCTTCTCTTCATGTTCAGGGATTTCAGTTACCGCAGCCCCCAGATCCCCCTACTGTTGAAGCCGAGTATTACACCATCGCTGAGTTCCGGTCCTGCTTGACAGATGGGATCAGTTTCAACGGAGGACAGAAAGCTGACGTACGACACTGTTCAGTAATCTACAGGGTGGGCCATTTATATGGATACACCGTAATAACATGGGAATGGTTGGTGATATTAAAGTCCTGTTTGTGGACTTCTAAATGGCCACCATGGTCACCACCCATCTTGAGGAGTTTGCCCCCTCACATATACTAATGTGCCACAAACAGGACTTTAATATCACCAACCATTCCCATGTTTTTACGGTGTATCCATATAAATGGCCCACCCTGTACATGGAATTATTTGTCATTTACAGTGTAGAGGTTTTGGAGAATAATACACTACCATTCAAAGATCTGAGGTCATGAATACTTCATTTCATTACTTCAAATTCATCAAAAGTGACAGTTAAGACATTTATATTGTCACAAAGGATTTTGATTTCAAATACTGTAAATGCTGTTCTTTTTTAGTTCTAAAGAATCCTAAAATAAATATACCAGTTTCCATAAAGATATTAAGCAGCAACAACAACATTGATAATAATAAGAAATGTTTCTTGAGCACCAAATCAGCATATTAGAATGATTTCTGAAGGATCACGTGACACTGAAGATTGGAGTAATGATGCTGAAAATGTAATTGTTGACATTGACATCACATTAAAATATATTAAAACAGTTCATTTAAATCATAAAAATATTGCTAAATATCACAAAATAAATGCAGCCTTGGTGAGCATAATAAAAGTTCTTTCAAAAACAAAAACCTTTACAAAAATATTTAAAATAAAATCTTACAGACACCAAACTGTTAAACAGTAGTGATTTTTTAAAAATGGCTTTTTTTTTTTTTTTTTTTTTTTTTTTTAATTCTATATCAGTGTAAAAAAAAAAGCTACAATATTCACTAGAGTCAAAAGTGTGACAACTGAGCCCAATGTTCCCTATTAGCTTCAAATTACACTACATATAAGTATCTCTGTGGAAGACCTAAAGGCTGTGTATGTTTACAGGTCATTGAGAAGAACTCTGGAGGCTGGTGGTATGTCCAGATTGGAGAGAAGGAGGGTTGGGCCCCTTGTTCTTACATTGACAAACGCAAGAAGCCCACCTTGAACCGCCAAACCAGTACATTGACCCGGCCCAAGGTCCCACCTCCTGCTCCGCCAATCAAAAAGCAGAACTCGCTTCCATGTGTTGAGTCTGAGGTTGTGAGCCTAGCAAGTCCACGAGTGTATGAGGAACCTGAATATGATGTTCCAGCAGTGGGCCTTGAATTTGACCCCGAGCTGGAGTTTCTCAGAGGAGACGCACCAACTAAAGCCCCTCCTCCTCTGTGTCAGCGCATCGTTTCCTTCACATTGGGCGAGGGGGATGAAGAGGATGATGAGGGTGTATATGCGAATGATGGGTTTAGATCTGTGCCACAGCGTAAGGACAGTTACTCTGACATATACTCGCCCTCTGCGGCCCATCGGGCATCTATGTGGGATCCACCGGAATATGACGCCCCTACAATCGAGCCCAGCATTGACACCAATACGACACTCTACGCACACTCAAAGCAACCTTACCTCAAACAGCAGGCTGATGAGTCTAAATGCAAACCATCCGTGCGTCCGAAACCCGCAAACCAAGACTGTAGTTCCCTCAGAAGCCCCCGAAACCATGAGCAACCAGGCCGGATGCAGTTCAGGACCTCCTGCACATCTGAGGAGTCAGAAAATGGCTCATGGGATGATTTCCAGATGAGATTCTCTGATCCGTCTTCCCTCCTGTACCGCACTACTGCAGCGTACCAACGAGAAGAGCCGTGCGAGCTCAGCTTTCCTGCGGGAGTGCCGGTGGAGGTGCTGGAGAAGCAGGAGAGCGGCTGGTGGTTCGTCCGCTGGGGGAACGAAGAGGGATGGGCACCCACTTACTATCTACAGCCAATCAAAAGCTCAGAAACAAGTGGTATAGAAGCCAAAACCACCGAGAAGGTTAATTCTGAGACGTCTTGGTGTGCAGCTCCTGAGTTGGAGATTTCGGTGCAGGTAGATGTTGGAAAGATGGGTAAATGTGTAAGTTTGGAGAAGAACGAGCAGCGTGTTAACCAAAGCCTGAAGGGCGGACACAGATCTAACCAGCAGAACTGCAGGGTTGGCGTGAAGCAGCTCGCCGTCAGACCTCAGAACGTCCTTAAGGACAACACTAATACGCACACAACTCCCACAGGATGGAGGAACGACATGGTGACTAATCATGCCGCACTACATAGCTACAACGACCAAACGTCCTCTTCCTGTGTAGGTAATACCGAGAGCATGAGGCGTAAGGTACCGGTGTCAATGGTGAAGCCTAAACCTCATTTGATCCACAACAACCTGCGCGAGGAGTACGTTTCTATTGCCGATTACTACGGTGATGCAGAGACCATGAGCTTCCCTGCAGGTACGAGGCTGGAGGTCCTGGAGAGAA
Organism: Squalius cephalus; assembly: GCF_949319135.1. Taxonomy (NCBI): domain Eukaryota; kingdom Metazoa; phylum Chordata; class Actinopteri; order Cypriniformes; family Leuciscidae; genus Squalius; species Squalius cephalus. The sequence continues at coordinate 17,926,921 of NC_137141.1, read as the reverse complement.
ACCCTAATGGATGGTGGTTCTGCCGTGTGCTCGACACGGCTAAAACACGTAAGGGATGGGTGCCCTCCAACTTCCTGGAGAGGAGGAGCTAGTGTTCTTTGATTCTGCCATCAGAAACAAAAAAGGATACCAGAATAAATGATTTCCCATTACCAAACAGCATTCATTTTAAACACTCTATCTTGACCGTGACCCCAATCAAAACGTGTTTTCTTTTTATTTCATATGAGACATGACCTTCACTGTTCACAAAATCAAAGGAAACACAAACAAAGCAAGTCCCAACTGTTGATTGACACCTTGTTTATATGCTGTATACTCCCGCTTCTGCTGGATGATGTGATGTTGTTGTCACTGAACAGGCTTTTAGTTATTGTTATTTTAGTTTAGTTAGCTGGTCTTGATGTGCTGCAGAATGCTTCTTTTAAAATTTCTCTTTGTTTTTTTTGGTTTTACTAAATAAATATATCAAGGTCTGTTTACAGACTATATGCACTTTCAGAATGTCTGTCGGTCTGTATGTCTGTCTGTCTATATCTATCTGTAAATGTCTCTTTGCTTGTGTAATTAAACATGGTGCTATTCCTATTAAATCACTTCATTTTCAAACTGAGTCTTATAATAAATGTCCAAGTGCTGTTTTCCATCTTAATCACAATAGCTTGATTGTCTCTGTGTGTTTGTGTCTGCGCATTAATATATAAATCAGTTAGTAAGTCGTCAATCATGGCATTTTTCACAAAAAACTAGGTAAACAAGCGTGTATACAGATTACAAATGCTTAAAATAAAAACACAATTGCACGTAATAAAAACCTTTAAAAAAATAAATAAATCTATAATTATATTTATATATTCACAGTAACAACAAATAACAACCAGCTCTGTTGTTGGATATCATTAAAGTAATAGTTTTATTTCACAATGAACATAGATAAAGGTTATTGGCACTTGCAATATTGTGAATGTCTACTTTTTTCAATTTGTTTTGCAGAAAAAAAAAATAGCAACAGATCAAATCCACAATGCGACAGATTCAGACTCTGGATTGATTTAAAGTATACAAGTCAAATAAATATTTATTTCCTGATAAATGTGAATAGTTGGTGGGGGGGAACAAACATTGAAAAAAACATGTGAAAAGTTTTGTAAGTTACTAGGACATTATCAAACTGAAAATCAGAATCAGTCTCATTATACCTTCACTTTCCATTGTGCACATCTAGCCATAAGATTTATGATTTATAGAATCTGAGATTATATTAATGTCATGTATTAATGTTGTGCCATTCGCATTTGCACAGTCACTTCTGGGTTTTCTCTGCATTTTTGGTTAGTCGTTTTAAGCAGCCATTTATTGCCTCTTCCTTGCAGAGCTCAAACAAGCAGCACAGGACATGTGGGAAATCCTTTTGGAAAAGGACAATGACCTGTTCAGGGCCTCTTCAGAACCATCCATGTTCTGGGATCCTGTTTGTTGCCAGGTTAAATGCTGCGGTAAATTTTGATGATGTCTCTGATTGGGCTGCGACACATGGGGCAACACGGGTTTGACATCTCCGTCAGCTTGCCACCACACACTGAGCACACACACATGTGTCCGCACGCGTACAGCACTGAGTCCACTGCTCTCTCACAGCAAATTAAACACTCCTCACCAGTAATCGCACAGCATGATGGGGTATTTGGAGATTCTGAGGACAGTGAACTGAATGTTGTCCCTGGTGACCACAACAACCACATAGAAAACAGCAATGAGAAAAACATTAAAGAATTTGGTAAATCAACAAAAGAATAACAATGAGAGACAGGAACACACCTGCAGAACTGCTGAGGCTCTGTGGGCGGAGCTGAAAGATGTCAGTAAAGCCCATGACTGCTGTTCTGTGTCTCTGATTGGCTGAGGTGTGACTGGCATCACTAAAGATGGACCTCTGTGTTTCTGAACTGGATGCAGTGTAACCAAAGGACGTGCCTAGAAAAAACAAAACAAAAATTATTAATAAAAAATATTTGTATAAAATGAAAAAAAAACAAAACAAGCATCTTCACATTATGTCTGAGAATTTTTTTTTTTTTTTTTTTACCCAGTATGCTGATTTGCTTGATGTGAGTGTGTAAATCGAAGATCATCCACAGAGGAGTGGAATTATCTACACACATCTCTCTACAGGCTCTCCCTCCATTATGACTCACAAGCACCTCCCCTTCTGCAGTTGCCCGGAAACCGATGATATCCCCGCCCACAAGTGGTGAAGTCAGGCAGCTAAAAGCCCAAAATTCTTTGCGGTCCAGCAGGTCGTCTGGATTGACTGGCAGGTGCTTTGGGTTAATATGGGCCGGGTTACAGGAAGTGAATCCGTAAGACAAAAATCCATTCAGGGCAGATGATCTCAACGAGATCTTTAGGAACACACACTCTCCACAGCGCAATGGTCGATGCGTGAACACCAGAGCACAATCCTCACGTCTGTTATAATAACGCACCGCTATGTGTTCAGTCAGCAGACGCAGACCGTTGCCATGGACACAGTGAAAATGCAAGTCATCGTTCAGATGACGTGACAGCACTGAGTTGAGGGCGTTTGGAGAGCTTGAGAAAGATGGCAGACCGTCCTGGAGGTCAAGCTCAGAGCAGTTGCTTGACAGATGCCAGTCATCCATCCCTTCATGAGTCAAAGCAGGGCAGAGATATTCAGCTGGCACAATCTTGCTGTCTGTAAAACAAACACACACTGCATTTAAAATCAGAATCATGCCATTATTCTAAGTGATTGCACTTACAAGGGACCCTGTGCCATTAAGCAACTACCTAGCAACCAACCAGAAAACCCTAGCAACCACAATTCCACTCTCATTTCCCCTATTGTTACATACACTACCGTTAAAATTTTTAACGCCAGTTCTGCCGTGACAACTTTCGGAGGTATTGGCATGGTAATGGTAATGGCAATGTTAATGTATTTGGTCTTTGCGAAATATACGGAGACTTGCTACTGCCAATACATTCATAGACATGCTGCTTTGAGCATATAAGACATGCTGCTGCTGTCATGCCAGAACTTGCTATTAAGATTTTTTTTTTTTTTTTTACAAAAGAAATCGATACTTTTATTTAGCAAGAATGCATTAAATTGATCAAAAGCGACTTTTACATTGCTACAAAAATTCCTTTTCAGGTAAACTGTTGTCTGGAAAAGAAGGTATCATGGTTTCCACCAAAATATTGAGCAGCACAACTATTTTCAACATTGAAAATAATAATAATGACCATCCAAGACAACACCCTAGCACTGTGGCAGTAAGTTTTGCATGGGTAAGCATATTTCCTTCATATATTGTAAAACTCTATTGCTCATGTAGCCTGTAATCAGCAACATCAGTATAATTGCACTGGGTGGTTTTTCATTTTGACCTCAGTCAGTAAGAACTTTGCCATTGGCCATCCACGGTGAACAGCCGCTGATGAGAACACCAGAGCTTCAGTGATGGAAATTACTGGTCTGCTATAACTTTCACAGCAGTCGCATCAGCAGAAACGTCCCCAGACGCAGTAGATATTCCTCTCTGGTTTGCTTTTAGTTTCCGGGCTTGACGTCGCTGCCATCCACTGAAGTGCCTTCAGCTGACGCAGACTAGTCTGAACAGGAATTATTAAGACATGGAAGCTTCAGTGACACTGGGGTCATGAAACGGAAGATCAAAAGGAAGGAGGCACGTGGATTGGTTCTTTAATATTTTAAATGATTTCTGTCATGCTGATATTTAACAATTAAAATACTCTATCCCTACACAGGAGGAAATTTAGGTAATATGTGATGAACTGCAGTACAAGGGACCTTCCATCTAGAATTAAAACACTTTAACAAAATGCCAGATGTGGTGTGATCTGCATTAGTAAAAACAGGAGGTGATTTTAGTCACAGCATCTGGCCATCTGACAATAAACACATTTTGGAAGCGGCAGAGGTAATGTGAGAGAGCACAGTGCGTGGTTCATCTATAAACCAACTATGTCTGTCTATTTATACAGAGGCAAAGTGCAACTGAAAATACGTTTGAATACACATAGAGGATGTTGCTAGCTGGATAACAGAAGCAAAATATGGCTTGATGTTTGTGTTTTTGCATGTGTCTAGTACATTTCTAAATCTGAGATCAGGTTATATAATGAAGGTTAAAATAGTCTAGCTGTCCCAAAGGTTAACTGATGTTACACCAATACTGACCCCTGATATCAATACACACACACACACACACACACACACACACACACACACACACACACACACACACACACACACACACCGTCTATGCTTGTGAACACACCCACTTCCTACTGCTAAGACATACTGCTATCTGACTCTGTGGAAACATTGACTATTTTTACTCAAACGTAAGAGAGAGAGAGAGAGAGAGAGAGAGAGAGAGAGAGAGAGAGAGAGAGAGAGAGAGAGAGAGAGAGAGAGAGAGAAGACTGTTTGACAGGTGAGGTTGAGACAGAGATGCACTTTCTCCTACAATGTGAAGCGTTCAAAAACACAAGGAACCTTTACTTTAACAAATTTAACCATATAATCCCAAACTTCAAAGACCTGAATGAAATTTCTAAATTAAACTTTCTCCTGGGAGAAGGAGACAGAACTTATCTTGCTGCCCAATATGTACAAACATGCCACAACCTGAGGGGCAGTGAGTGACCGACACACAAATATATCCAAACATTGTGTTAAGTTTCATAACTTATATATAGTAAAGTCATTACTATATAAGAACATTGCTATATGTTTTTTTTTTTTTTTTTTTTTTGTTTTGTTCATATAACTGTTTTATTATGTTTTTATATATTACGTATATATTTTATTTGTATATTTTGTATATGCTTTGGCAACATTGTTTCAAAAACTTTCATGCCAATAAAGCCCCTTTGAATTTGAATTTGAATTTGAATTTGAATTTGAATTTGAATTTGAGAAGACCGTTTCAAAATAGTGCGATAAAAAAAGTACTTAAATTGTCAAAAACAGTGCAGGGGAGTGACTAACTAAAAGTAAAATTGCTGCTAAATTAAGTAATTTTTTGTATTGTGACAGTAGCTCAGCTCTTTTCAAAACAATACAGAAATAGAAAACAGTTTATTTTACATTGTAATAATATTTCACAGCATTACTGTTACTAATCAAATACATGCAGCCTTGGTGAGCAAATAAATAAATAAATAAATAAATATAAAAACCTTACTGACTCTAAAATTTTAAACGGTATATCAACCTCTTTTTTTTATGTCGTCTTTTGGTAGCGATACACAAAATAATGTCAGATTTAATGAAGCAAGATAATAATTAGTGTAAATTTTGTGCATTAGTGGTATTCTATTACAACTAAAGGAAAAGTCATTTTGCAAAATGGTAGTTTAACAGTAGTTTAACTACTTTAACATATCATAAAGTCACTTTCCAAACACTGTTAACAGCTGCCAATCAGTTTTTTTAGGTGAAGAAAACTTCTGATTAATAATACCAAACAACAAAAACAACTGTATTCGGAATCTGCATGCATTTACAAATTCATTAACAAATAAAAAAAGTTTCAGGCATAATTCTTCTCATTGTCTCACTGAATGCTTAATCGGCTTAATTAAACCTGACTTTGTTTCCACAGAATCTCAATAAAACAGAATTATGAATGGAGTGGAGTTTCATTGATTTTGTTCAACACAAATAGTTTTTTCTCACTCTGCCAGCATTCTGGAATTCCCCAGCATACGTTTTTCATTTTTGAAGCGAAAGTGTTGCTAGGCAACATTCCAATCTCTCCAATCTTTTTTCCATTGGGCAGTTTTTGTAATTAGGATAAGAGTGTATAAATCTAGGATTCTATTTTTAAATGTTGTGAATTTAAATTGTTTAAATGTGCTCGGCCCAGCGAAAAAACAAACTGGCCTCTGTGAACTTTACAACTCATCAAGCGATCAGCACGAGCTCAGTGAAGCGCAGCTCAGATACTGGCCCACATTACACGCCGACCTGGAGCTCAGCAATTCCACTTGGAGCAAACTCTGAATGGCACATCATCTGATCTGCGTAGAGAGTTATTTCACAGAGATGTCAGACAAACCAGCTTCAGGCAGTTTGATGACTTCTTGGTTTAGAACTTGACGGGACATTATAAATTCTTGAAACTTGATAGTTCATATAAGAGAAATGTGAACTCACCAAGTAGCTGCACTCCACGTGTCAGCCCGTAAACGTCAATGACCGCCCATACCGGCTCTCCGACAGGAACACCGCTGAAGAAGAAGATGGGACAGCCGCCGTTAACCCGGTAAAACACTCGTCCTGTGTTATCCAACCAGAAGGAAAGAATGGTTCCTTCTTCACATTGTTCCTCAGGAAGTGCTCGGGCCCAAAATCCCCTCTCGCTGACCAGATCCGGGCAGGCGAACCGCGGCAGCCACGTCGAACACAAGTCTGACGGGTCCACCGTACTGAAACCCACTCGCAGGGCACCACTCCAACATCCCTGTCTCTTTGTGATCTAAAAGAAGAGGCCAAAATGACACATTTTTAAAACAATATTTACAAAAAAACTCTGATAAAAGTTATTGCGTGATGCTATAAAAAGAGACCAGCAGAAGCATTTATCAGAAACGGATTCTTGTTTTTTCATTCCCAAACAACCTCATTCACCAGAACAAGATAACGGCACAACCTCACATGTTAGCATTTCTAGCATTCTCTTTCTGTTTTCCCTTCGTCGGGAAAGTTTGAGATGGAGTGATATGAAGGAGGGATATGTGAGGGCTATTTTGGGACCACACAGGTCGGAATGTGGAAACGGGTGAGAGTTAGGTTACCATACCTTTAGCCTGACCTGTTCGTAGATTCTGATTGGCCGGTTGGTGAAGGTGATGGCATTGCAGAAGCTGGCAATTCGGCGCACGCTGCGCTGTGTCTTGTCCATCACGATCTGAGAGCCTTTAGTGTTGGCATGGAAAGAGAGCGGCAGGAGGGCTGGCATCTGTGGGTATATGCTCGCCTTTAAGGGGTGGCAGTGAAGTGTTTCGCCATCTGAGAGATGGACAAAAAAAAAAAAAAGAAAGTTAAATTGCTTCCAAATATACATGTATTGCCTATATAGGCACTCACAACAGTGTAAATTCTGACGAGCTACTGTTATTACTTAAGAGCTTTGTGCTGTGTTTAGAGATCACAGTGGCTATCTCTGAATGAAAATCTTTATCAAGAACAGAGACAACAAAAGAGACACAGAGATAGAGAGAGAGAAAGAACGCAGGCTTCTGCCATTCAGGCTGCCAAATATGAGGTTATGTCTCCACACACACAAATACTTACACATTGGAAAGACATCTCAACTCAACATCAGACTACTTCATTCTTTGATCATACATTTGATTTTATGCCTTGCAAGCTTTGGTTTACTGAACATTGCTGTCATGAACTCTCATTATTTAAACATTTTACCAGGGCAAAGTTATAGCTGGCTAATCTGAGGTTTTGTCACAATTGTAATGTTTGAGAATGAAAGCAGTTTAAATGTGTCACCAGTAAAGAATGTCATCGTTTTCAACTAAAAGTGTATATCAGTATATAGTTGTCTACTGAGTTACATTATAACGGTATAATTACCAGCTATTGCTGCTATATATATATATATATATATATATATATATATAACTTTTAGTGAAATATGTAAATATATAAATATATAATTTTTTGTCATTGCTAAAGTATTATTTTTTCTGTAGTCCGGTACAACCCATAATTTAATAAAAAACAACAAAACAAACAAACAAATACATAAATTAACTAATAAATACAGGATTGCTATTTTAAATAACTGAAATAATTTGCTGTGATTTAGAATGGTAATACGATCAGTTTTAGAACTAATCCATACCGTGTAGTTATTGAAAAATAAATAAATAAACAGCTTAGAATGTTAGTCAGCCAATCAGAATAATGCATTCTAAAGTGCTGTGCATGGTATAAAGGCACAATGTAGTGTCTGGTATTGTAGTTGAGTGATAAAATGCAGTGATAAACAATTCTGGGATAGTAGATGGTCTTACGCAATTCCATGATGATGAATGAGACAATAAATAAGTAAAAGCATAAACAGCCCTTAAAAGTAGCAAATGCGATGCACATTGATTCTCACAGACGAAACTGGCTTGTGATCAAACACTTGCTCCTCAACTCCCTTTCATATTTTCCCAGGCCCCTCCGGAGCATTAAGTCAAGGACACAGTCTTGTTACGGAGATATTTTTCTCTTTAATTAACTGCTGTTGACATTTCACTAGGTGTGGGTCTTTAGCTTTTAGTTGAGACAGATTCTCCATGCTTCTACTTCCACACATAAGCTCTGTGTGGGCAAATGAGGATATGTAGTTGCAGGTGTATGTGAGTGTATTTGTGTATGTGTTAATAAGATAATCATGAGACACACACACACACACAGCCAAGTGGGACATAAATAGAAATAATATTCTGAGTCTGAGCTCTATGTCATGACAAATACACATAAACCAATATTTGTTTTCATGGTGTGGATTTTTAAACTACATTCTGTTTTACTGATTTAACGATATTTTATATCCCGTAAGACTAAAAGTCCCCATATTTTGTGGGGCGGTTGGTTGGTTGGTCCTTACAAAAACTGCCCCACACAGCCAACAAGCTACCCAGATAACAGGGAACGTTCTCAGAACTAACGCTGTGGTTCTCTCAAAGTTATGAACAAATCATCCAGTAACGTTAATTAAACATTTGTTCAAAGTTATGTGGTCTCTATAATGTTAGCACAAAAATATTATTTATACATTGTTCATGGAACGTTTTATTTTTTTACCTGAAACATTTAGTTGGATGTTCGTCTAAAGTCTTTTAAATGTTAGTTTCAGAATGTTCAGAGAACATTCAAAAGTAACATTCCCATGTTTGCAAAATGATGAAATGGAATGTTCCATTAACATTTGCATAACCAAGAAAAAACATTTTTGAAACATTTTAATAACTAGACGTTTGAACATCCAGGAACATTCAGAAACACAATTTTTTATAACTTAATAGGAACGTTAGCAAAACATTATTTGAACAAATTTTTGATAGCTGGGTAATCACTAATCACAGATTCCAATATCCCTAATTTTTCCTCTTGGTTCGAAGAGATGTTAGGGATTTTCTCTTGATAATAATGTCAAATCCTATTATATGTGTGGACTCTTTCTCTCAGTGCTGTAGGCAATAGCTGGCCTAAGTGTCAGGTTGACTCAGTGTCAGCTTCGTTTACTAAGTGGGTATAAACTTGAAATGGTTTATTATGCATACTTTTCTTGTTTACAGCAAGAAAGAGCAAAACATACAACAGACATATCTAAAACTATGAATATGTGTGTGAAGAATATAGGAACAAAATAGTCCATTTGGAGACATACATAGTATAAATTGCTCAAAACTCTGTGAATAATGTTTTTAATTATTATTAAAAATATCAAAACGTATTCTTTTAAGGTTTGGATTAGAGTTAATCTGTATAACCATCTGAAATATGTTGGAGAAACGGAAGAGAATAAAGTCATTTGTTTGATAAGAAGAATTTGAGCAACAAGTATTCTGTTTAGAGCACGTTTTTAAGTAGACTAACAATAAGGTAAGGAAGATAACAAATTTTCATTCAGATAATTGGGGAAAATGCAGCCATATTTCTTTAAATAATATTCTGAAAAATAATTAAGATGCTCTATATATCAGTTCACAAAGGTTCCTCGAAATCATTATGGAATTATGAATTACACGCATAATTCATTGTTAGGCTACTCACCTAAAGCGGTACGGGTAACCTGCCCACCCATTTCAGCGATGTTCACACTATGAAATCCTGAAAAACGTCTTTGCATTTAAAAATAAAGTAACTCGCACTATGTGTCAGATCTATACTCCGCGGGTGTGTGTTATTGTACAGCGTCTGTACACATGCAAACGCGCTCCCATTCAGCAAGACCCTTCAGAGGATTCTCATTAGCATAGGAGGCGGAGCTTGGGAGGTCTACTGGTCAAGGATTGGATTATGAAAATGAATGAGCTTACGTGACTAGACGCTCTCCGAAAGTTACTAAGCAACGTCTGAATGACCCGATTAATAGTAAGAGTCGTACTAGTATGGCTATGTTTATACATATCCAGTTTTTATATGATTCGCTCTTCTGACGGATCCGTACATTTTGCCTCTCTGCGATGCCTATAAAATGACAGTTGACACAAAATTTACCAGATAAGAGTAGCCTACTTTCACTCGCAGTATCCATAACTATCTCCGTTGTTTCAGTAGGCTGAAAATACGAGGTAACGTTAAGTGGAGATTGACGATCCCTTTGGCATAGGCTGCTGTTGCCTATTTGGATATTGTAACATTATATTTTATCTTCCATTACAGAGTGGACATGACCACAAGCATATCTTGCATTCTAGCATCACAAAATAAAGGTAACGTTAGGCTAAACATGTTTAGATAACAGTGGGAATCTGTTGTTGAGTGGGAGTCATGGTATGGTCTGATATGTGTCTTGATCTAATCAGATTCACTTCAAATGATAGTGATTATCTAATTGAATTCAGTAGACACGTATTATTCTGTGAGTGGGTGTGTGTATACCTGCTGACATTTTCTGTGTATATAAAGTAGCTGATAGGCTATGACATCTTATGAAAGGTCAAAAAGAACAGAACACATTAATCATCACTCAATTTCTTGTCTAAGCTCATCATGATTGCATGAACAAACAAGCGAAGCACACAAACCCACAAAGTGTTTGAATTCAGTTTTGGCAGCAGGAGAGATTAGTTCACCCTTCTGCACTGGCCATATTCCTTCTGTAGAAAAACAAACTGTATGACACAGTGTGACACGTTGCAATATGGACAGTCATTAATGATACTGACGTCATGCTTATTCTACAAAACTTCCTCACTGACACATATAGAGTTAGCCTCGTAATACCAGACTCTGCTACTTTAAAATCATTGGTTACCCGTAAGCCAATCACATAACGTTTGGTTATGGCGTGTGTTATGCGCATGCTCAGCCGCATCTAACTTCCACTGTAAACACATGTATGATGCAAAAACTAAACCATTGAGCGAAATACCGGAGTGAACATGGCTGTGAACGACTTTTGCAGATTATGTGAAGTAAATATACGCAAGTACGCATCCACCACGGTACAATCAGCGTCTACGTCACGGCTCTCAGCCCGCCCTCTGTTCGTTGATTGGCCCGGCTGTTTTCAGGCCGGTGGAAAACTGAAAGATACGCTGCTATCTCAGACTGACTACAGGAGCGAAATTAAATTAGCGGAAGTAGGAAGTCTGACGTAGTCAGGCTAACCTAGAGTGCCCCCACCCCCAATAACCTCTAAGAATAAATAAAATAAAATGTGTTTCATGTAAAAAAATTCCAATTAGAGAGCTCTCTTATTCAATTATTACTAGTAAAAATTACAATTACAAAGCTCTCTAATTCAGTTCTTATTAGTAACAATTCCAATTAGAGAGCTCTACAAATTCTTACTAGAATTTAATTAGAGAGCTCTCTAATTGTAATTGTTACTAGTAATAATTGAACTGTAGAGCTCTCTAATTGGAATTGTTACTAATAATAATTGAATTAGAGAGCTCTCTAATGGTAATTCTTACTAGTAACAATTCAATTGTAGAGCTCCGTAATTAAAAATGAATGGAAGTCAATGGAGACATATGACTAGTTAAAATTCATTTGTAGAGCTCTCTAATTGGAATTGTTACTAATAAGAACTGAATTAGAGAGCTTTGTAATTGTAATTCTTACTAGTAATAATTGAATTAGAGAGCTCTCTAATTGTAATCTTTACTAGTAATAACCCAGATAGCATGTAACCATTGAAACAATGTTGAGTCAGTGTTGATGTGTCAACGCTGATTACATTGAAATGACGTTAGAAAGTGATGTTGCTTTAGCATCACTCTTGCACCCTCGGTTAATATTGAAATAATGTTCAGATTTCAATCACAAATCAATAGTGTTAATATTGCTTCAACATTACAAAGTGATGTTGTTTTTGCATCACTCTTGCACCCTCAGTTAATGGTGAAGCAATGTTGAGATTTCAACCAAAAATCAACGGTAATAGTATTGACTCAACATTACAAAGTGATATTTTATCAACATCACTTTTGCACCCTCAGTTAATGTTGAAACTGTTGAACAAAAAATCAATAGTAATGCTACTGAATCAACATTACACTATGATTGATTCTACATCACCGATGCTGAATCAATACTGAAATTAACAAAAATAATCAATGGTAATATTGTTGAATCAACGTTACACTATGATGTTGAATCTACATCACTGCTGTTGAATTAACACTGAAATTAACTAAAATAATCTTTGGTAATATGGTTTGATCAATGTTACAATGTGATGTTGATTCTAAATACATTTTGTTGAAACACTGAAAATACAAATGAAAAGGAATGTCAAACAATGTTGCCATCTGATGTACTAAGTTAATGTTGAAACAATATTAATATTTCAACTACACTTCAATGATGCGTCAACAAATTCCTGACCATTTAAAAATTTGGCAAAAAACTTTTAAAATATAAATTACACCTTTCAGCAGTTGAGTCAATTTATTTTATTCAATCAATCAATGACAAAAATATATTAAAAGATCATTCTTTAAAAAAGAAAGGGGGAGAAATAGGACAAAAGCATTTCAACCTTTAAAAACAGAATTGGCTTCAGAAGTCTGATGTCATAACTACAGGTGGTCCAACAGTTCAGGTTTTTAAAAATCTGTCTTACATCAGACTACTGCCTCTTTTCCTTTGGGTTCTCTGAAATCTGAAAAATAAAGCATGATGTTTCTCAAGAACAAGTCAATTCAGTTGCCACATTCAAGAATGTTAATATACTAAACACAATATGATTCACTTTTAAAAAAAGTTGCTGAACACAAAATATTCTAACTACGATTAAAGTAAAAGAAAGTACTATGGCAGGGGTGTCCGATTTTATCTCCAGCCCTAATTAAACACACCTGAGGCAGCTAATCAAGGTCATTAGGATCAATGAAAACTTCCAGGCAGGTGTTGGAGCTAAACTCTTCATGAAGAGGAACAAACAGTTCCAGTTCTCAGTTCATTTTCTGTGAAACTACATAGCATTCAAGTAACAAGTTTATCTTGTAGAATAAAAGAGCTTAGGTTTTTTCAATGAAAATTTCTTTAAAGGGATGGTTCAGCCCGAAATGAAAATTCGGTCATCATTCAAGTTATTCCAAACCTGTATGAGTTTCTTTCTTCTGTTGAACACAAAAGAAAATATTTTAAAGAATGTTGGTAAGGTAACCAGAAAGGTGACGGTGTCCATTGATTTCCATAGTAGAAAATAAATTCCATGGAAGTCAATGGCTACCATCAACTGTCTGGATGCCAAAATTCTTCACTCTATCTTCTTTTGTGTGCAGCAGAAGAAAGAAATTCAGGTTACACTTTATTTTAAGGTGTCATTGTTACAGTATAATTATGTATTTAAGTACTGAGTAATAATAATTAACAACATGTACTTACTATAGGGTTAGGGTAGGATTAGGATTTGGTTTAGGGTTAATTGCATGTAATTATGCATAATTTACTGTTATTACTATGGTAAGTACATGTAACATATACTGTAACAAGGACACTGTAAAATAAAGTGTTACCGAAATTCATATAGGTTTGGAACAACTTGAGGGTGAATAAATGATGACAGAATTTTCATTTCGGGCTGAACCATCCCTTTGAAGCTGCAGATTCACCTTATGTAGACCTTAATCTCTTTAAATATCACAAAATAGCCATGTCAGTCACTTTCTTCATAAATACAAGATGTTTATTGTTATTGTGGTTCAGTGGAAACAAGCTAAACTGAGTGGAAATCAGTTACATTTCTCAAATTTAATACAGATTCAGGAATATGAATGATTACCTGATTAAGCAGTGATAAGGCACAGGATATCATCAAGTCCCAGGTCAGGTGATTATGCTGTCGACAACAACTCAGTGTATAATCAATGTCAGCATTATCAGGAGGGTGCTTCTTTTTTTTTTTAATTGTCCATCTTCGTCGGCCTTCATACTTTCGGAGCAATATCTGCATGCAAGCACTGACGGATGCAAGACATGGGCTATGTTTGCAGTGTAACTTTCTTGCACATGTTCATGTCTCCTGCACTTCAAGAAATGTGTTAAATGACGTTAGAACTTTATTCAGGAAACTCTTAATAAACTTTACTAAAACAATGTGCATTTTTTAAGAATGTAGATGCACCATTGTTTGAAACTGTGCTAGAGAAGTCATGTAAGTATGTCAGGTGCTTCAACAAACAAGACTTCTGTATAGGATGCACCTATGTTTTCTCTCTAATGAGGAAGCATAGACTACTGAGAAATGCGCATACAAAACCAAAATGGGCGTTTACCATTCAGTGGCCAATTTCAAACTACAATAAATGTTTTTCAACCATTTTTCAACAGACTTGCTAAACCACCCCACCCCTAAACCAAGCCCCCAGTGGATTAGAGCAAATCAGGTAAAGCGGTTGAAAATGCCCATTGTGGTTTGAAAACGCCCCACTGATAGAGAAACACCCACTAGTGTTCTGCAGAGATACATGCCTGAATGATCTTGTGCTCATAAACTACAAATCACTGTTAGTTCAATGTCACTGTCTCCACCCATGTGTGCTGTTGGCTTTCATCAAAATTTCAATGCTGATCCAACACACTTTAAACACTGAAATGTCAATCTCAACCAAAATTATGGTTTGGATCAAAACTCAACATTGTATCAATGTTCCCATGCTATCTGTGCAATTTATTTCAACACTTTACTTACTTTGAAAATTAATGTATGTTAGTAGATTTAATAACAATAATTAAAATGCAAGTAAAAAGCATGCTAAAAACAGAAATACATATGCACCATTGTTTGAAACTCAGAGAGTGCATGCATGTCAAACTAGACTTCCGTATAGGACGCACCTTGTGTTTTCTCTCTAATAAGGAAGCATCAATTAACTACTGAGAAGCCCACATGCAAAACCAAAATGGGCGTATACCAATTAGTGCCAATTTTCAAACTACAATTGGTGTTTTTCAACCATTTTTCAAAAGACTTGCTAAAATCATGAGGGCCCACCCCTAAACCAAACCCCCAGTGTATTAGAGCAAATGAGGTAACACCATCATGAACTGAAACGCCCCACTGATTGGGAAACACCCAGTAGAGTTTTGCACAGATACATGCCTGCAAGATCTTGTGCTCATAACTGTTAGTTCAATGTCACTGTCTTCACCCATGTGTGCTGTTCCCTTTCATCAAAATTTCAATGCTGATCCAACACACTTTAAACATTCAAATTTTGATGTCAACCAAAATGATGGTTTGGATCAAAACTCAGCATTGAATCAATGTTACCATGCTGTCTGAGAATTGAATTAGAGAGCTCTCTAATTGTAATTGCTACTAGTAAGAATTGAATTGTAGAGCTCTCAAATTTAATTCTTATTAGTAAAAATGCAATTACGACGAGTAACGCTGGGTATAATTTAAGCTAAAACGGCTTGCCATACACATTGGTATATGTGTTTAATTCACTCAAAAGCACCGGCTCATAAGAGTCATTTGTTCATGAAATGAGCTACATTGATCGGCCTGGTTTGATTCACTCATAACTAAGGACCAAATAGTTATTTAATTGTGTGATCAGACAGTGACAGACAGGCCTGTTGAATTCGGAACAGCACACATACATCTATTACTATTTCTGCCATCAAAATATTTTGTAAAATAGAGTAATATTAGAATGTGGTTCCGAACGCAGCACGTTTTTCCACTGACAAAAAAAGAACCGCGTCATAAGAGTAATTTAGTGATTCAGATTTCATTGGTCGCGCTGGATGTTTCTGATTCAGTAAAAAGAATCGGCTCATAAGACTCATTCGAATAATTCTGCAGTGGTTTAAGCGGTGCACCAACAAACTAAAATGTATTTTGCTACACAGCCATGACAATTAAACGAATTAAGTTCAGTCATGTTTACTTGTTTTACCTCAACTGTCATTTATTTGCAACAAAGAACCACAGGACTTGTTTCTTATCCGACACGGCAGTTTCTCTTTCGTCCACTGAAGGGTGCCCTATTATCACTAAACATCTGGTCGTTCACATTTCAATTCTACCTGTTCTTACTATTATTATGCATCAATATTCTACACATTTTATGCATCAATATCGTCAACAACATTGGTTGATTCTACCAAGAGCAAACTTTGGCAAAATATCAGAATTTTATTCATGTAGCTGACTAGCTGTTATCTGATACTTCATTATGTGTGCATATGTGTGTGTCCTCTGTTGATGTTCTGCTCCTGCTTCCCCCCAGCACCCTCTCAGACACAGTCTAATTCTGTGTCCAGATAGTTTGAACAATTTCCTCTGCAGGGAAACAAAAGACATGTGATATATATATACATGTGTGTGTGTGTGTGTGTGTGTGTGTGTGTGTGAGAGAGAGAGAGAGAGAGAGAGAGAGAGAGAGAGAGTGAGTGAGTGAGAGAGTGAGTGAGTGAGTGAGGGAATGAGTGTGTGTGTGTGTGTGTGTGTGTGTGTGTGTGTGTGTGTGTGTAAACTAATATGTCCACAGCTGGAGGCTCTGGTGAAGGCCGTTCTGACACTGATTAAGCCTCTCGAGGCCTTGACAGATACAGAAGCTTAAGAGTAAGAGATAGAGGAAGAGGAAATAAGTAAAAGGGATGAAAGTTAGACAGAGAGAAAGAGAGGGAGACTGAGAGAAAGACAGCAGTGAAAAGTTGCAGTATCAGGAGATGGGATTGGAGACTACAGTCCAGACACTGAGTCTTGTGACTCTTAATTTCTTTGTGTAAACTTTTTAAATTAAGGAAAAATTACTATACTAAAGTCATACTTAATATAAATAATATATTTTTTATTTATTTAGAACACTTACAGTCAAACCAAATTTAATTTAGATACCCTGCATGCTATATAAATGATATAAGATAGAAAAATACATAATTTTGGATTTGACTGTATATACTTTTATTATGATTATATTATTATTATCTATATCCATACAATATAATTTTCTTAAAACATTATTATTAAAACTAATAATAATAATAATAATTTAAAGTACTATTCATTTCTTTATGTGTAAATGAAGGGAAAATGACAATACTAAACTCATGTTAAATTTCTTAAATATTTATTTGATTTTATTTATATTTAATTAATTAATTATTTAATTATTATGATTATTATAATGATTAATATGTATACAGTTAAACAAATTCTATGGTACGGACAATTCATGAATATGGTTAAAGCAGTGTTAAGTCCTACAAGCAGTAATTGTTTTCTCAGAATGTGAAGTTGAATATGAAGTAGGCCTATACATTTTGCAGATGAATAACTGTTCTTCTCCAGTAGCACTTGTTTTTGATCTTTTCAGACAATTTAGGAACATCTCTCTCTCACTGTCTCTCTCTCAGCAAATAACGGTTTAACTAGCCTATCTGACAGCAAGCGAAGTGAAAAGAGCATGGGTCAAAAACTCATGTTAAAAAGCCAGAGTTTGATTTTTACAAGCCTAAATGTCACCACCAACCAGCTCCATGAGACTCTCACTGTAACGTGACTTTGAGCAGAACACCAAGATACTCATCATATAAAAAATGTTTTGAGTTGCATTGTGTCTATCATGAATTTGCACTTGTACACATACCCTCTGAATCTTTTAAAATGTAACAATTGTCCAGGCGGGGAAGACTAACATTTGATTTGAATACTGAATAGCGTAGTAGCTATATGTGCTGTTTAGCTGGCAAAGGTGAATTATCTTGTTTTTCTTAGAAATAACTAAATGGTTCTGTATATATTGTTATTGTATAAGGCTGTGGATAAGTGTGTGTGTGTGTGTGTGTGGTTGGATCTGGGGAAATGTTTTGGTCCCCATGAGGAAAACAGCTTATTATAAACCATACTAAGTGATGTTTCTTGAAAATGTAAAAATGCAGAATGTTTTCTGTGATTGGTAGGTTTAGGGGATAGGATATACAGTTTGTACAGTATAAAAATCACTATGTATATGAAAAGTCCCCATAAAGCATGAAAACCCAACATTGAAAGAGAGCAATCGGCACTCTGCATGAGTGCTGTGTGTGTGTGTGTGTGTGTGTGTGTGTGTGTGTGTGTGTATGCTTGTGTGGCCAGTATGACCTTATTAACAGAGATGTGTGTACTAAGTCTTAGAAGACCACCAACAGCGAACCCATCAGAGCCCAGCAATCAATATAGACACACACACACAGCACTCATGCAGAGTGCCGATTTCTCTCTTTCATCAGCCTACGTCATAAATATCAAAGCAGTCAGTCTCAACCGGTTATGACAGCATCGCATGCCGGTACCCACACTGGCACTTTAACAGGGAGAGTGAGGCCATGCCCTTCCAATGAAGATTAATGCTTTTTAATAGATTTACTATCTTTTAAAAACTATAATTGGCATTTTTTAAGCCAGTGGTTCACAAACAGCAGGTCCAATCCCTAAATCTGGATCCTGAAGCAACACCAGTTGAGAAACGCTCTCCTAAGCGTTGATATAAATGCAAAGTGACTGGAAAATATCTGTGTGCTTACAGTATTTTTCAACTGGATACAGGCTATGACTGAAGCCATACACCGAGGCATTGCTCATGCTAATGTCCTGGGAACAAATACAATTTCTGCAAAACTGTTTACACATTCTTGTTCCCTTCACACAATTTGCAGTTCTGGTGCATTGTTCAAAACTCGATGCACAACTTTGTGCTCATTTCTCATTGAGAATCCTTAAAAACCAATGAGATTATGCAGAATAAGACGTCTGTCACGCTCCGGCTGTGACACACGACAAAGATGAAGATCCAAGACAGTCTTTAGTATCCACAGGTAGAGGCAGGCAAGCAAACACAACCATAACACTGACGAGACCCGTCACCACTGAACTGAAACAAGGGAACTTGAATACACAGGTAAATGAGGATAATTAAAGACACACACCTGAACTGAATAACAAATCACATCAGTGTCCAAGACAACAGATTAGACAGTGCAAAACGGCTTTGGATTTAGCGAAGGGATAGTGAGAACAGGTAGACTGGAGGAGGCTTTGTTGGAGGGCAAAGATCCGGGAGGGGGATCGATAACAGGACAGTCCAGGGTGGTGAGGATGGTGGATGAATCTAGGGGATGGCCTTGAACAGGGGCGTGCAGATGGTGTGATGTTCGACGTCACCTTGGGGATGACTGGAGGTGAAAATGCCAACGGTAATAGAGGTGGAGCCCACAGCACAGACGGAGAGCCGATGAGGTGGAGAGTCACTGAAGACCTAGGCGGCCACGACGGTGCCGCAGCGACTACCCGGAGGGCAGCGATCAGGAGGGCAGAGGTGGAGCTGGAGTGACCGTGGGCGGAGGCGGAGCCTGAGGGAGGACAGAGCATGCCAGAGCCGATGGGGTGGAAAGCAGTGAATGGCCCCCAAGCCCGCAGTGGCGATGTCTGACACAGGTGGAGCCGACGTACCAAGGGAGCCTGGCGAGGCCGAATGGCCGATGGTCCACGCTGGAGTCAAGGGAGAAAGGAGTGTAGGCACAGGAGCCATGGCGACGGGTCCAGGTGGAGCGGAGCACTCAAAGGCTGGAGGCGGAGCCACGGACATTGCTACATCCAGGACGAGATGGCTCCTAGCAGGTTCGAGGGGTAGCCGTGCCACTGAGAGAAGGCTGAGGTGAAGCTAAGGGATTGATGGGAGGTAGCGATGACTGGGTGGTAGGAGTGGCTGAGGGCTAAAGAGGAGACTGGAGAATGACACAGAAACTAACTAAACAAAATCAATCAATAAGGGCAGTTTGGAGAGGTGGTGGGAGAGGGAGGTGGGTGGGGTGAACAGGACTGAAGACGATTCTGGTTCTGGCGAGATGAAGAGACACAGGAAATTCGTCTCTTCACAAACACACAAATTGTCCATAGGGTAAAGCCGATACTCACACTGGCAGGAGGGTGGGCGGGGCTCGCTTCCATTCCCTCGTACTCCACAGAAAAAAATTACATTTAGAAAAATAACTGCACCTGATTCTGAATAGGCCTATTGATTGATCTAAACAGTATAAATAAAGCAATATTCAGAAACAGATGTAACGAATAAAACGGAAAAAGAAATGCTTGAAACTTGTAATTAAATTAATTTATATACAATTTAATAATATATAGTTGGGTGTTCTTCAACTGAAGGCATGCCGGCTGATTTTTTTTTAATGCAAAGTGCTGTAGTTTTGCTATAGCCTACCCTATACTAAAAATATGAAAAGTAAAATACAAAAAATAACATTTTTAGTTAGCCTACTTCTGTTTATGAACAAATAAAGCAGTAATTGATGTCATAAATACACAAGTCTGATTTTTGTTTTAATTATCAGAATCTATCGTACATGACAAATAAATAAAAAATCACAAACATGATGCTTGGGCTACCTAATATATTAGACTATAATTAAATGAATAAATAATTGTATATATGCAGTTTATTACTATTTTGCTAAGAACAAACCAAAATGAAAACAATTAGTTTTTAATCCGTATATTTGACACACCCATCCACTCGCATAGGTTACTTCTAAGTGGGAAATCTTCCCAGGGCAGTAGCCTGCCTTGCTCATGGTGCCCACTCTGGGGCTGAGTCGGGTGGACGAACAAAGGGGAGGGGGCACAGTGGCCGAGGTGGCAGGGGCCGGTCCCCCTGGGGCCCCCTGCTGGCGCCGACACTGCTGCTGCCGTCTGTGTCATTGATGTTAATCAAATACCAAAAGAGAGAAAATCTCTCACTTTAATTTAAACAGTGAAGACTACAGTGTTTTTATTCATTTGATTACTATTTCTTATTTCTGGTGCTTGACGTTTTTCAGGTAGGTCTATTTAATTTGTGTCTTTGTTTATTGTAGTTTATTTTCCTATATGCTTGTAATTGGTTTTGTTCTTATTTTATCACTGCTTTCTTGTTCAGTAGGCTAGTATTCTTTTTTGTAATATTGAAAATTGTGACAAGAATTTTTATATCAATATCTTATTTGAAGCAAAAAATATCTATAACGTTATATATATCGTTATTTTGAAATCAAATTACTCATATCGTGATAAAGATTTTGATCATATCACCCACCCCTAGCCTGCACCATATCCATCTGCTTTAGTGCACATGCTGTTCATAAACCTCATACATAAACAACATCAGTCGTGACTTGTGACGGACCACGAGGCACATTTGTGTTGTGGGCTGGATGAATTTCTTAACATCAGAGAAGTGATGCTTCCAAATGCACACAAGGAAAAGTGTCACATTGTCTGGTCTCATAATGTTACGTTGCATTTTTTAATGTTAAGTGCTGTGGTGTGGAAGTGTTTACTCTCAAGGGTAGATCTTTCACTCTCAGGGCCTGCAGTACATAGCCTGGAAATCCAGACCTATCTGAAAGATTAATGGTCTGGCGTTGACTAATGAAAATCGGCCAGCTCGAGGGGCGGCACCAAGCATGCATTTGCACGCAATTGGATAACACTACGGCCAATCACAACAAGCTCCATACGCTTAGCTACCAGTGGAGCTAACAGGTAGATTAGACTCTTGCCATATCCGGTCGGCAAAACAACAAAAATGCCCTTTGAGCGCCGTCTTCTGTTCCGCTTTTAGATAAAAAGCCAAGTCTAACTCGTTAATTGTAGCGGCCAAAGCCATTTCAAACAACTGTGTTCATCCATACCCTTACGTAAAAGAATTTTATTCAAGTGTGCTATTAGTATACTTCTTTTAAACTAAATTTTTTTTATGTACTTCTCAGAAATATACTTTATGTACTTCTCAGAAATATACTTCAAATTCCACTTAAGTATACTTGACTTATACTGACAGAAAAGTCTAAGTATATTTGGCCTATACTTGTTAATCGAGATATACTTAAAAGTATAATTAAGTATTCTTGAACTTGTGTTTACTATTTTGATTGAGTAGCTTATTAAATACTTTTTTTTAAACATAATATTACACACTGTCTTATAAACTAACATGTTCAAGTTTATATAGTAACAAGCTTTTTGGTGGAATAGCTTAGAGAGTAAATAAAATAAGCATGGAACTGAACCTGATCTTGTAGCGATAATAATTCCCTTACGAAAAATAAGTTTATTCAAGTGTTCTATTAGTATACTTCTTTTCAACTAAAAAGAAGAAAGCATACTTTCAGTCTACATTTTATATACTTCTCAAAAATATACTTTATGTACTTCTCAGAAATATACTTAATTACACTTAAGTGTACTTGACATATACTGAGAGAAAAGTCCAAGAATATTTGGCCTATACTTGTACTCAATCTTTTGATCGAGATATACTTAAAAGTATAATTAAGTATTCAAAAGTATTCAAAGTATACTTGGCTTGTAGTTGTTACAGTACTGTGAAAAGTACTGGCACTTGTGTTAAAAAGCTGTAAAGTGAGAATGCTTTCAAAAATAAAATCACAAATTGAATTTATTTATGATTTAACTTCTATTAACTAATTCAAATCAATATATGGTGTAACGACCCTTTGCGTTTAAAACAGCTTTTGTCCAGGTACACTTGCGCATAGTTTTTCAGGTAGCTTTGCAGGAAGGTTTCTTCAAGTGTCTTGGAGACGTTCCCGCAGTTCTTCTGGATTTAGTCTGTCTCAGTTTTTTCTGTTTCTTCACGTAATCACAGACGGACGCGATGATGGTGAGATCAGATCATACCGGCTGTTGTCAGACTCCTTGTGCATACACAAATCTCACTGGGTTATTACAATTAATGGCAAAAAGAATAGGAAATGTGACCCTGGATCACAAAACCAGTCACAAGTTGCACGGGTATATTTGTGGCAAAAGCCAACAATGCATTGTATGGGTCAAAATTATTGATTTTTCTTTTATGCCAAAAATCATAAGGATATTAAGTAAAGATCATGTTCCATGAAGATATTTAGTAAATTTCCAACCGTAAATATATAAAAGATTTCTTTTTGTGAGTGAATGCAGCACAATCGCGAACATAACTGCACAACTTTAAAGGCGATTTTCTCAATGTTGCGATTTTTTGCACCCTCAGATTCCAGATTTACAAATAATTGTATCTTAGCCAAATATTGCCCTATCCTAACAAACCATACATCAATTGAAAGCTTATTTATTCAGATTTCAGATGATGTATACATATCAATTTCAGAAAATTTACTCATGTGACTGGTTTTGTTGTCCAGGGTCACAAATGTAAACTGACATTTCCTACTGACACACTACAGCAAAAGATATAAAACTGACTTAAAACCATATATATGTAAAAAAAAAAAAAAGTTTTATTAGTAAATGTTGTATAGAACAGCTTGGGATTTGAGCGAGACAGAGACAACAGAACTGAGAGTGTTGATGCTTAATTCCTGTCCTGTCTTTAATAAACTGCAGACGTGGTCCCCTGAAGAGCCTGGTGTCAGTGGTTCATTTGTGGTGCTGGGTGAAATCCGCTACACTACAATATTATTATTTGCAGTATGCAAATGTATAGAATGACATTTGTCCAAATGTGCAGTACATAACCAGAGCATATAATCAAAATGCTCAACTTCACCCATTGAATTAAACATGTACGTATATGTAATAGGTCATGTTGCATAGCATACTACTGTTTAATGCAAGCTGTTTCATATATAATTTACTGTCAGCGTTGGTTGCAGCAGAGATGAAACAGGATCTAAGTGCAGCAGTCTTTATTTCGAAAGAAACGCCAATATTCACAAAACAGAATAGGAACAAGGATCAGGAACAGAATAACCAACATAAAACGACGTAGAACTGAACACTGACTGAACCAAACAGGGTTTAAATACACAGGGACTACTCAAAGAAACGAGACACAGTCGACATGACTAAAGAGATAATAGATGAACAGGTGACAGGAATACAGACACAGGGAAACATGAACTGAACAAAGTGAAAACTAATGAAAAGAACAGATCAAAAAACAAACTCAAAATGTGACATTTACAGTGTTTATAGCAACTGAGTGCTAAATATCCAATTAAATACCCCATAAAGAGATGATCATATCTTGATATTCATACTTTATAGACATTTTATGCACACTGTCACAGCATACACAATGGCAGTAAGCAGACTGCAGTATGAAAAGACAAAAAATGATTAATAACTGATTTGCATAAAATGTATTTGGTTAAATATTATTTTCACCAGTGCTGAAATGACAGACAGAACTGTTTTACAGGGATCTACAAATGAAAACCATATACACAGTCACACACAAAAACCCAGACAGGCTTTAGCAGGCACGATACTGATCGTATGAGTGATGGCAGGTAAAGGGCATCTGTGTCTCAGAATCACAGGAAATGCATTTGAGACTTTATTAACATTACAGTATGTATGTTAGTTGTAAGTATGTTAACTAATTTACAAGTCCTTCAAACAAATTTGGCTAATATAATTAAAATCCTTCAAACAACTGGTTCATTGACTAAAATGATATTAAAGGGGTCATATGTATACACTATCGTTTTTTTGGGTAATATTTTTAAGAATGTTTTTTTTGTCCATATATGAAACTGAATGGGGTCCAAAACAACATTGGGCTCCTTTGACTTTCATTGTAATTCATAGATAAAAAAAAAAAAAAAAAAAAAAAAAAAAATATATATATATATATATATATATATATATATATATATATATATATATATATATATATATATATATATATATATATATATATGTGTGTGTGTGTGTGTGTGTTTCACAGAAGAATTTGGTTGAGGGTTAGTAGCCTAAATTATGGGTGAACTATCCATTTTTGGGTGAACTATCCCTTTGGACACAAATGATCACAGACCAGAAATCTGTACAGAAAATACAAAATGAAAAATCTCATTCAATGACCTCTTTACAGCAGTATTGTGTGTGTTCTCTTATTAGCATTTGTTGAAGGCAACTTAGAATGTCATGTCTCATTTGTGTTTCAGCGGTGTGGTGTCATTACTTGAACTGTTTCTGGCAGGTGACGTTCACCTTAGGGATACCTCCTGAAGAGCATGTTTGATGTTGTGGTGTATGAAATGTTGGCATTTTACCTGTAAGCCTTTTCTCACCCTGTCTTTAAAGTTTCAAGGTAAAGGAACCATAAGTAGAAAAGACAGAAAGACTAAGAGAGAGAGCTGTCAGAAAGATAAGAGATAAACTATAATCAATCACAACCACTAACCATCTTGTCCGTACAGCCAAGGTTGGCTCATAAAATACAGGTTTCATAGCCTCAGATAGACTGTGATTCCTTTACATTTTGTTCTCCATAAAATGGAAGTTTTACTGGTGCATTTATGCATTAGGACATCAGTCTTTTATTTACACACTTCACTTCAAGGCATCGTCAAAAAAAAACTGGCAGGAAATTTGGGTCAATATAAAGCAATGCAACTTTAAAGGCCTTAACTGTTGGGTACTCACACACACACACACACACACACACACACACACACACACACACACACACACACACACACACACACACACACACACACACACACACACACACACACACACACACACACACACACACGCGCGCATCTTCAGCTTATCTGAAAATACAGAGCAGAGAAATGTCCCATTAGCAAAAATAAACATGTCAGATTTGTACATGAGTCAACACGTGAAATAATGAAATAATATATTTTTTTTAAATTCCCAGAGTTGTCAAGGCTGTTGGAAAGAATGTGTGTGTGTGTGTGTGTGTGTGTGTGTGTGTGTGTGTAAGATTATCCCTGTCAGTTATTTTATCTCAAAGCCCACAATGCTTCTCTAAACTGAGTTTACAGATCAGACAGGTCTGATCAGAGTGAAGGCATGATGACAGGAAATTCTGCAAACTCTTTTAATGTGGGATAAATCTCTCATTTTACATGACATAAAACCTTCTTGTCATCTTTTTCTCTTCCATTATTTTGTACTCTCTCTCTCTCTCTCTCTCTCTCTCATAAGCGAAGGGGGGTGGGTGTGAATTTAGATTTTCTTGTTAAGATCGGCTTGTTTGCGGCTCAGTGATTTCACTGGTGGAGGAAATGAGAATGAGCTTGACTGAGAGATGACAGGACATACATGGGCATAAACACAGACACCGAAGAAGGAAAAACAAGAAAGCGAGAAACAATTACGCACGGTGAGCGATCCGCCAGGGAGACTTCAGGATGGACATATGGACAGACAAGCAGGCAGGTGAAATGCACATGCAGTTTAAAAAAGGGCAGAAGTACGAGGGCCTGTCCTGACAGGAGAGAGTAATTGTCTTGGAAAAAGAGAGTAAAAAGCTGGGGGAACCGTGTGAAGGTGGGATAGAATGGAAGGAGAAAGCGTTTCTGTAATTCAGAGATGAGATCAGACCCCTGGACCTTAAGCACACACATGGACACATGCATGGACAGACACACACACACACCTTGAAACCTCACTCAACCCGACGGAGAGTTTTAAGCTCACAGCTCTGAGACTGGACACACGCCAAGCTCATTACAAACAGAGCCCCCTCCACCAGCTCCCATCTCTCTCCCTCTCTTGTCTCTCTCTATCTGCTTTTAACAGGTTACACCCCCTCTCTGCAGGAGGAACCTTTGGCCTCCACCACAATGAGTTCTGTAATGGATAAAGCTGGGTTTACACACACACACACACACACACACACACACACACACACACACATCTTGGTTCCAATGAAACCAAGAGGAATCATGGTCCTATAATACTGCTGGATGTACCCATGTCCCTGAAGCCCTGATGGACGTATAGAGTGTAAGCACTGCAGAGACATAGGTGGGTAGGTGGGTAGGTAGGTAGGTAGGTAGGTAGGTAGGTAGGTAGGTAGGTAGGTAGGTAGGTAGGTAGATAGATAGATAGATAGATAGATAGATAGATAGATAGATAGATAGATAGATAGATAGATAGATAGATAGATAGATAGATAGATAGATAGATAGATAGATAGATAGATAGATAGATAGATAGATAGATAGATAGATTTAGTTGGTAGTATACATCATAAATTACACAGTAAGCAGAACACTGATATTCCTCTCTGAACAGCTTAAATGTTATAAAATGCAGGCTTGTTGAACTCTATCATAATATAAACTGTATGTCTTGTGTTTCTGCTGTTAGCGAATGAAAGTGAAGGATTTTTTCTTCTGTTTATACTCTCAAAGAGTGATAATCTCTATCCCCTGCTGTCTTTTCCACACAAACTTGTGTGTGTACAGACACTTAGTGTTGCTTGTTCATGATGTGCTGTGAGAGTGCACCATTTCATCTGCTTTCTCTTTTGACATCCATTTAAACATCACTTGCCAAATGGAAAACACATAGACTCAAAAATATAAACTCACAAAAAAGCATCTTTTTATTCATAGCACCATTTCAGACAACACAGCAGAACAACAGTGTATTGTATCTGAGTCCACAAGAAGCCTCCTGGATTAGAGGCAATATTTGAAGAACAAAACACTCTGTCTCTCTGTCCATTAAAGGCAGCATAAAGAGGAGAGGAGGAAGCCAGAGAGAGGGGGTTAGAGAATAACTCTGTTTCAAATATACAAACCAACAGCCCAACTGCAATATTGTTTTTAAAAAGCAGTTCAATAAAAAAAGCAGTTAAAACCAAGTAACCTAACTCTACCATTCAAAAGTTTGTGGTTGGTAAGATTTTAAAAAGTTTTTTTTCTTCAAAGAAGTCTGCTCACCAAGACTGCATTTATTTGACAAAAAAAAAAAAAAAAAAAAAAAAAAAAAAAATACAACAGTAATACTGTGAAAAACGATTGCAATTTAAAATGTCAATTATCCCTGTGAAATCAAAGCTGAATTTTCAGCATTACTCCATGTCACGGAACACACACAGGAAACGGTAAGATCCATTAGCAGTATATTTATTGTTAGGGCAATCCAATTCGTAGTCATCCATGCAGGAGTCAAAATCCATAATAGCAGTCCAATAACAAATAAACAAGAAACAAAACAAGAAACAAAACAAGAACTGGCTAGGAAACACAGACCAGAATTGTAGTGACGAATAACAACGACTCCGTGACAAACACTAAACAGGCAGTATATATACACACACAGAAACTAACAATGATAATGGGGAACAGCTGGGTGCAATGATAAGTGATGGGTACAGACAAGGATTGTGAGGAATGCAGTTCATAATGTGGATGACACCGTGGGGAAGAGGACCTCTAGTGGACACCCAGGGAACACAAACCAGACACTGTGACACTCCAGTCTTCAGTGTCACATGATCCTTCAGAAATCAGTCTAATATGCTGATTTGTTGCTCACGAAACATTTCTTATTATTATCAAAGTTAAAAAAAGATGTGCTGCTTATTATTTTTGTGGAAACCATGATAAATACGTTGATGAATAGAAAGTTCAAAAGAACAGCATTTATTTGAAATAGAAATCTTTTGGAAGATTATAAATATCTTTACATGCATTAATGAAGTATGAATTAAATGACTAATTTCTAAAAAGAAAGAAAGAAAGAAAGAAAAACCTCACTGACCCCAAACTTTTGAACAGTATTGTACTACAGTATTGTACAACATAATGTTGCGACTGTCTATTATTGCTCCACTAAAGATAATAATTCTAAACACAATCAAAAATGCATCTCCAAGCAAAAAAGTATTTTTTCCCCTGAATAAATCATTGTTTTTGTTGTCATTAAAAACTGTGCAGTTCATCCAGAATGTAATGTGCCGGAGAAAGCAGGCGGAAGCAAGGATCTAAGCGCAAGTTTAATGAAATAAACATAGAACAAATAATAAAGAACTTCAGGGAAAAAGAAACAAAACCACGAGCATGACAAGACTAGAAGCAACCCTTACATGTACAACAACTGACAAAGTAACAAGTGAAACACAAGGGCTATAAATACACAGGGACCAACAAGCTAAACAAGATAACAAGGGGGTGTGGCTAATTAGAAACACCTGGGGATACTAATAAACTAGAAAAACTATAAAGGACTACAAAACATGACACAGAACAGGAAATAACTAAAGTCCACACAAGACGAGGGAAACACAAGACAGGAATCATGACAGAGCCCCCCCTTTAAGGAGCGGATTCCAGACGCTCCACACAAAATAAATAAAGGTCAAGGAGGGTGGTGGAGCAGAGGTGGAACGGGGGAGGGATGGAGGGCCAGGTCCGTGGAATTGAAGAGGACCTAGAGACTGTGGCAAAACGGGAGACCAGGGCGGAGCAGGCAGTGCAGGCGGCCAGGGCGTAGCAGGCAGTGCAGGCGGCCAGGGCGTAGCAGGCAGTGCAGGCGGCCAGGGCGTAGCAGGCGGCCAGGGCGGAGCAGGCGGCCAGGGCGGAGCAGGTAGTGCAGGCGGCCAGGGCGGAGCAGGTGGCCAGGGCGGAGACGAACCTCCAGGCGGCCAGGGAGGAGACGAACCTTCGGGCGGCCAGGGCGGAGACGAACCTTCGGGCGGCCACGGCGGAGAAGATCCTTCGGGCGGCCACGGCGGTGAAGACCCTTCGGGCGGCCACGGCGGTGAAGACCCTTCGGGCGGCCACGGCGGTGAAGACCCTTCGGGCGGCCACGGCGGTGAAGACCCTTCGGGCGGCCACGGCGGTGAAGACCCTTCGGGCGGCCACGGCGGTGAAGACCCCTTGGGCGGCCACGGCGGTGAAGACCCTTCGGGCGGCCACGGCGGTAAGACCCTTCGGGCGGCCACGGCGGTGAAGACCCTTCGGGCGGCCACGGAGGTGAAGACCCTTCGGGCGGCCACGGCGGTGAAGATCCTTCGGGCGGCCACGGCGGTGAAGACCCTTCGGGCGGCCACGGCGGTGAAGACCCTTCGGGCGACCACGGCGGTGAAGACCCCTCGGGCGGCCAGGGCGGAGACGACCCTTCGGGCGGCCAGGGCGGAACAGGAGACCACCCCTCTGGCGGTCCTGGTGGATCGGGCTGGTCCGGAGGTGTATTGCCCCCCCCCCCCAAAATTTTCTTGGGGAGGCTCCCCGGTAAAGAGTCCTGGACCAGCGATGAAGAGGGCTTTGAGCTGGGCAGGACCAGCGGCGAAGAGGGCTCTGAGCTGGGCAGGACCAGCGGCGAAGAGGGCTCTGAGCTGGGCAGGACCAGCGGCGAAGAGGGCTCTGAGCTGGGCAGGACCAGCGGCGAAGAGGGCTCTGAGCTGGGCAGGACCAGCGGCGAAGAGGGCTCTGAGCTGGGCAGGACCAGCGGCGAAGAGGGCTCTGAGCTGGGCCGGACCAGCGGCGAAGAGGGCTCTGAGCTGGGCCGGATCAGCGGCGAAGAGGGCTTTGAACTGGGCAGGACCAGCGGCGAAGAGAGCTCTGAGCTGGGCAAGACCAGCGGCGAAGAGGGCTTTGAGCTGGGCAGGACCAGCGGCGAAGAGGGCTCTGAGCTGGGCAAGACCAGCGGCGAAGAGGGCTCTGAGCTGGGCCGGACCAGCGGCGAAGAGGGCTCTGAGCTGGGCAGGACCAGCGGTGAAGGCTTTGAGCTGGGCAGGACCAGCGGTGAAGGCTTTGAGCTGGGCAGGACCAGCGGTGAAGGCTTTGAGCTGGGCAGGACCAGCGGTGAAGGCTTTGAGCTGGGCAGGACCAGCGGTGAAGGCTTTGAGCTGGGCAGGACCAGCGGTGAAGGCTTTGAGCTGGGCAGGACCAGCGGTGAAGGCTTTGAGCTGGGCAGGACCAGCGGTGAAGGCTTTGAGCTGGGCAGGACCAGCGGTGAAGGCTTTGAGCTGGGCAGGACCAGCGGTGAAGGCCTTGTGCTGGGCAGGACCAGCGGTGAAGGCTTTGAGCTGGGCAGGACCAGCGGTGAAGGCTTTGTGCTGGGCAGGACCAGCGGTGAAGGCTTTGTGCTGGGCAGGACCAGCGGTGAAGGCTTTGTGCTGGGCAGGACCAGCGGTGAAGGCTTTGTGCTGGGCAGGACCAGCGGTGAAGGAGACTCTGGGATGGCGTGAAGCTCTGGATCGGCAGAAGTGACGTGAACAGTCTCTGGATCGGCAGAAGTGACGTGAACAGTCTCTGGATCAGCAGAAGCGACGTGAACAGTCTCTGGATCAGCAGAAGCGACGTGAACAGTCTCTGGATCAGCAGAAGCGACGTGAACAGTCTCTGGATCAGCAGAAGTGACCTGACTCTTCTCCACCTCCCCTACAGTGAAGGGGGAACCACAAAACTGCAGGACAAAGTCAATGTACTGTACCAGGGTCCAGCTGGGGTCTTCCTCTGGTAAATTTAAGCTAATGTCCTGTTCTAGTCCACTCCAGAAACAGTCCTTCAGCCTAGCCTCGTTCCCAGGAACGAGATGACTATAAAAAAGGAACTCCTCCACATAACTTTCGATGCTGCGATCATCTTGAAAAATAGAACAAATTTTGCTCAGTGGGTCCCAGCTAGTACTTGCTAGATCCATAGTCGGTCAGTTGTTCTGTAATGTGCCGGAGAAAGCAGGCGGAAGCAAGGATCTAAGCGCAAGTTTTTAATGAAATAAACATAGAACAAATAATAAAGAACTTCAGGGAAAAAGAAACAAAACCACGAGCATGACAAGACTAGAAGCAACCCTTACATGTACAACAACTGACAAAGTAACAAGTGAAACACAAGGGCTATAAATACACAGGGACCAACAAGCTAAACAAGATAACAAGGGGGTGTGGCTAATTAGAAACACCTGGGGATACTAATAAACTAGAAAAACTATAAAGGACTACAAAACATGACACAGAACAGGAAATAACTAAAGTCCACACAAGACGAGGGAAACACAAGACAGGAATCATGACACAGAAACCATCACAGACTCACTTGACATTAACTTCTGAATAATTTGATCGATTCAGCAACTTGAGAGTTGATTGATCCAGTGGCTCAAAAATCATAAAGATCTTTGTTTTTGAATGAACCATTTGAATGAATGATCTAATGACTCAATGACAGTTACTTGTTTTGTTCCTGAAATAATCAGTCCAGTGAATGATTCATGACGCACTCATTAAGACACTTGTTGCCATGGGAAATTATGAGTAACACATTTCAATAAGGTTTCAGTTATTAACATGGACTAAGAATGAACAATACCTCTATAGCATTTATTAATCTTAGTTAATGTTAATTTCAGCATTTACTAATACAGTATTAAAATCAAAAGTTACATTTGTTAACATTAGATAATGCACAATGAACAAACAATGAACGGCTGTATTTTTATTAACTAATGTTAACAAAGATTAATAAATACTGTAACAAATCTGTAGCTCATTGTTAGGTAATGTTAGTTAATACATTAGTAACCTGCAGAAAGAGTTACTGCATATCCCTCCTTGATAACACACAGCTTCTACAGTCTGTCTGTCAAGTGGAGTGATACAGTGAAAAGTCCCAGTGCTGCAAATCAGCCAATCAAATTCGAGGACTGTTGTTCAATTATTTCTTTTTAAATAAGCATTTATCTCATTAAAAATGAATGAATGTGCCTTTGACAATGCAAATCACTGTTAGTGTGAACGCCCTTTTCGAATTTGGCCAAATGAGGTATCTTCAGGAGAAGCATAATTAAATTGCCTTCCCTTTGGAACAGTCTTCACGACGGGAACACACCTATGAAGTCAGAGGCAGCTCACTGCGTATGAGAGAAAGACATGGAGAGATCAATAAGAAATGACAGCGTTAACGTCTTCAAACGTTTACGGCAGGGTAGCTGGATGAAACATAAGTTTAAAAAAAAAGTCAAATGATTCAATTAAAGAAAATGAAACACAATTCTACTGACAGTGTCCACACTTCTGAAAAGACTGGGTCTGCATTTAAATGATGCACAAAAGCATCTGAGAGCCAGATGTTGTGAACATCATTGTGCATCATAATTGACACAATTAACCAAATGAAATGCTATTTGGTGTCACTATACCGGTGCTATGTGTAAGCATAAACCCATTTCATATTCATGCTTTTTAGCTGCTGTCACCGGTTTTTGATATTATGCTTTTGGTTCACTGCTCTCAGGGTGAGAATTCGCCACATAAATATATTTGTATATTGTTATTTTTCCCTTTCCAGAGATGAATGATGTGTGAGATGAATTCTAAGAATGAGGTGATGAAACGATTCAAGGATGAGAGAACAGAGTGATACAGAGAGAGTGAGAGGGGATGGAGAGGTGTGAGGAATTTCTGTCCCAGAAATCAGACTTTTGTGTGCTTATTTACAGTCATCGTGATTAGAATTCTAATAGCAGAAACCTCAAATATCAAGGCTCAAGAATTGATTAGCAAAAGTCTTTTGGGGTTTCTTACATCAATAACACACACAAGTACACTCACAGGTGCACAGACCAACTGACACACAGGTACAAAGATTCACATTCGTGGGTAAACTATCAGGCTCCCAATTATTTAAAACACGTGTTTACGGGATGTGAGCTAATTGATTTTTGTTTTTGAATGCGTATATAAGAGATATTACGATTCACCATATGTAAGCCATCTTATCAGTCTCACCACAGGTTGGCCCGAGGCGATCGGCTGCCTCTACTTTATGCTTCAGTCATATTGCAGATCCATCAGTATACAATCGTTGCAAAGCCAGCCGACCGGAGAAAGTCGAAATTCCTAGGATAAATTAAACCTGTGATCATGGAGTCCTAGAAAATCAAAGGCTCCGGTAATGCTGACCAAGGGTCTAATGTGAAAATGAGTCTCACATACGCACACATTTATAGATGTAAGTCTGGAGGATTTAATTGGCTCAGTTGAATTAATTACATATTTGAGTGCTGCTGAAGAACATCAGTCAGAATTAGCCACGGCGTGAGAGGTTTAAACATACAGTGAGAACCCACCGAGCGACGCATGCGTGGATGCGCGTTCGAGGTGCATAAAAATAACAAGGGAAAAACATATAAACATTAGCTGCCTTTATTGCCCTCAAACTCACCTGAACCAGACGATTATAGGGAGCTGAGAAATTGTAACACTGAGCTAAGGTAATTTGATGGAGTCATTATGGAGATAAAACTACGGAAGCATTTCAAACAACACCCGGGAGACGGAGCTTAATATTCAGTAGACATTTAGAGAAAAACTCCCCTTTGCATTCACAAACCCATTGCTAGTCTTCCACGCTGGTCATTTTTCTGCTTGGTTTGGAGTTTGTTAATTAGGTGTAATCCTGGGGCAGGTTTACCTTAACGAGCTCCCACAAGAGCTCTAAACGAGACCTTAACGAGAACCCTTGATTAAAGTTCCCTCATTAGCATATGAAGAGCCCTTCAAAGACACTATGAGCCTCCTAAAGCTACAAAATACCTCCAGCTTTAAGGAACCGTAGCTTTCTGAGCCTCTCGTTGATCACAGGAGTGTTTTACACATCTATACACACACACACACATTCAAAGAAAGAAAGAAATAGTTCTTTCCAAATGACTCAGAGCAGTTCCAGACATTACCCTATATTAATATCTAATACATATTTCATCCGTAACTTCATTTGTTAAATTATCATGAAATTAGTTAAGTAATCCTAATGACTGGCGATACTCTGCAGATGGGTGTTTAATGAGTGGGTAAGCTTCTCCATCCCCTCAGGCTCTGACAGATCAAGACTTTAATGTTTATATCAAAGAGAGAAGAACTGTGATTTACGCATAAACCCGTGGAATTCATTCTTGACGGCAAAATAGAAGAATCCGAAAATTACGGGGCTACACACGTCTGTGTCTTGACAGTGTGTGGATAAGATTGAATGATTTCTTTCTTTTTTTGGCCGGCCTGAAGGATAGGTCATAATAATATCATTCCCTCTCATTCACACCATGAAAGATCAATGGAACCCACTTGCTTTCATTTCTTTCTGGATCTTTCAGTGCAGACCTCAACTAAACGACAGACCTCAATTTGTTTTGTGCCCGTTTTGAACATGTGACATTTTCAGAAATGAAAGCTAGGAGTGTTAGCTATAGTGAGCTAAAGGCCAGGCTTCTCGCTCATTATATGGCGTTCACAGGAGAGATGTGCCTTGGATTTATTAACGGCGGTGTTTCAGAAATCATTAACTATATCATTTTAAAGGGATGGTAAATTATGTCATTTTTTACTCATACTGGTTTACTTTTATATGTAATTAAAATTAATGGAGACTAAAGCTTACAAGCTTCGAAAAAGAATGCAAAAGCAAAAAAATGGTCCATGCATTTGAAGGGGTATGCCACCACTGGCAAAATAGGCTTTCGATAAAATGTGGCTGCCTATACAGTAGAAAGGTGAAACAATTAAAAACAGTGCTACCTGTCTGAGAGAAAACAAAGAAAAAAGGCTGTTGTCTTCTCTTTTGCCAAATAGGCACTGGGCATGCACTGCATGTTGCTGGCCAAGGCTGCTTCCACTAGTCTGCTATGGATATGCGTTATGTGGACTACATTTATGATACTTTCATGTTTGGTTTTCATTTTTAAAGCTTCAGTCCATGCTCATTGTAATTGCATGAAAAAGGACACGGAAACCATCGTCCAAATTTCCTCTTTCTGAAAGAAAAAGAAGTACGATTTGAAATGACAGTAAAAAAATGACACAATATCTATTCATTATTAATATTCAGCAAACACTCATAATATTCAGCAAAGCACCACATTCTGAATAATCTAAGAAATGTTCTAAAAATGTTTCCGTGGAATTTTTGTAAAATTGGCACCATAATGAGTCTGTTATTGATCCGACCAACAGACATCTCACAGTCCTTGATCAGAGCGTCTCTCTCACTACCCTCACAGACATATAAAGAGATTCATTTTCACCAGCGTTTGATCTCCCAGATCCACTCAGAGACTGAACGACAGGAGCCGACCAACACACTCCCGCTCACACGCACGCACGCACACACACTCATTTTCTCTGTCTCTCACAGGCACACACAACCTCTCCGTACTTTCATTCTCTCCTCCAGGGCTGTGAAGTTCCATCAGAGCTACTTCCTCTCTGATTTTCGGTGTTTCCTGTTCCATAGTGTCTGATTTTTCTCATGTCCAGCGGCACACCGCACGTTGAAATTGTTGTCAAAAGTCGCACAAGAAAGAGAAGAGATAAGGAGAAGAAAGAACATCAAAGTCTGCTCTTTATTTTACTGCCTTCGGACTGGATTGGCAGCTTATCAGGCTTGCAATGTATGTGTAGAATATGAGAGATTTTTTAAAGGTTTAAAAAATATATTTTTAATAGTCATTGAAACTTGAGTGAGATGTCACACAGACAACAGGTGACAGGAATGATAGAGACTGAGAAAGAGCGGATACAAAATACACATCCACCTCACTGAATCTGATAACATGTTAAAGGTCTAAAACCAATCATGCTGCCTTATTGTCAACTTAGACAGTATCCTAACAGAGGTGCAGAGGTGGACAAAGTACACAACTTCCTTACTTGAGTTAAAGTACAGATACTTCTGGTCAAATATTACTCCATTACAAGTAAAAGACTGTTTTTTTACTTAAGTAAAAGTATAGAAGTACTCATTTTTAAAAGTATACTTAAGTATCAAAAGTAAGTAAATGTCAATGCATTGTTTTATTATTGTTGCATTGTTGTATGTAATACCAACGCATTCTCATCCTAGGGCAACATATACTGACGCTTTTGACATTTCGTCTACATCCAACGCACATGGCACCCTTTAGCGTCAATATGAGACGCAGATATCTTTGTTCAGTTATGGGTAGGTTTAGGTCTGGGGTAGGGTTAGGGTTAGACCGCTAGGAGGCGCCTTCTGGCCCATCTGCGTCTCATATTGACGCTAAAGGGTGCCATGTGCGTTGGATGTAGACGAAATGTCAAAAGCGTCAGTATATTTATTTCTAGAACACAGTTCCAGTAGTGGGATTGAATGTGAGATTGAATAAGTGCACTCAATAACGTCCACAATGGTTTCAGACACCCAAATGGCTGTTCCCTCAAATAGAGCCCTATTTAAAGTTTTTTGGTTTTTAGTATGAACATGTTAGCCTTACTGTTATCTATAAGCTAGTGTTCTCTAAAACAATGACAAAATTCGCATTTAGAAGACCAAACCCAACGTTGAAAATGAAAATCAGGTAGATGTCAGAATGATTGACGTTAATCTCCAACATTGGACAGACGTTGTATTGTGGTTGAATATGAAAATCGGGTAAATCAAACTGACATCGGGTTATGACTTCTATCCGACGTCGGGTTCTGACGTCAGTCTCTAAGGCAGTTTGAAGACAACAGTATCGCCTTCAAACACATCGCCTCAATCAGTCGGTTCTGAGGCCAATTAAACAAACCTTTAGAGAAATATAGTTGAATAAAGTTCTTTCTGAAGAGTTCAACTATTTAGAACAGACAGAAAGATTAAAAGAGATTGATAAATACTGCAAATTCACATACATACATACGCACACACATTAGTTTTTCCTTCATGGTGAGGACTTTTCAATTGGTTATTGCTTTTATACAAGGTTATGATATTTTCTATCCTCTGGGTTTTCAGCCTTACAGACCTACTCAAGATTTCAGCCAACCCAAAGAACCCTCAGTACAAAAACTCGATTTTCTCAGTAACTCGGTAGAATTTGTATTACTATCATTAAACAAACATTAAAGTTACTGCGTAATACCTAAAATATCTCTTAAAAATCTAGAAATTAAGTAGTAGTTAAAAATGTCTTTTAAAACTCTACATGATTTCTATAACCTTCTGCATTTGACCCTCAGAGTACTTTCAGGGCCTTGTTGGGACCGCTGGCTGGCTCAGTCTCGAGTCGCTTTTCCACCGTCGGGCCGAATGCTTCTAAGAACGGTAAGAAACAGTTACAGTTATATTTCCACTTGAGCATAGTCCGGCATGATTACAAATTCTCACTCGGAATTCTCACAAAAAAAGGTGCTGGTAGAATGCATGAAGTGACTTCGCCAATCAGGATTGGTCACTTGTCTGTTGCATGGCTGCCAGTTTCTCTGTAGCTGGCCAAGAGTGCTATTTGAGAAAGGTAAACGCAAGTTAATAATAAAATTAAAAGAGATATGTGATCATCCTCCATAACGCAGTCACTATTTACATCTCATACTGTCTGTAAACTCTTGCATTACCAAGACAATTACAGACACATTTGTATTAGTCGTCGTCGGTTAGGAAACTGGGTGTGCTCTTTGATACCAATCTTTCATTTGAAAGTCACGTGTCTAGTATCTGTAAAACGGCATTTTTCCATCTTAAAAATATATCTAAATTACGCCATATGCTCTCATTGACAAATGCGGAACAATTAGTTAATGCGTTCATGACCTCAAGGCTAGATAATTGTAATGCTCTACTGGGTGGTTGCCCTGCACGCTTAATAAACAAACTACAGTCCAAAACGCAGCAGCTCGAGTTCTTACCAGAACCAGGAAGTATGACCATATTAGCCCTGTTCTGTCAACACTGCATTGGTTCCCTATTAAACATCGTATATATTTTAAAATATTGCTGATTACTTACAAAGCACTAAATGGTTTAGCTCTGCAGTACTTGAGCGAGCTCTTAACGCATTATAGTCCTTCACGTCTATTGCAATCTAAAAATTCCGGCCAGTTGATAATACCTAGAATATCAAAATCAACTGCTGGCGGTAGATCCTTCTCCTATTTAGCACCAAAACTTTGGAACAGTCTTCCTACCATTGTCCGGGAAGCAGACACACTCTGTCAGTTCAAAGTAGACTAAAAACACATCTCTTTGACCTAGCATACACATAACACGTTATAGACTTCTATAATTCAATGTTAGGCTGCATAGATCAGGTCAGCCGGAACTGGGAACACTTCCTATAAATCCTGATGTACTCGTTACATCATAAGAAGAATGGCATCTACGCTAATTTTAGTGTTTTTGTTCATCCCGAGGTTTTCCCGCAGCCTGCCGGATCCAGGCTGCATCCAAATCTGATGAAGGACTTGCGCCTGGACCCGATGTCATAGTGGGGTGCTAAAGTGCCAACTAGTTTCTCCTTAGAGACTATCTGTACTGTACTGTATTTTATTTTTTATTTTTCTAAACTGTTTTAATTATTCTTATTTCTTTTTATTTTAATTTCTTCTATGTAAAGCACTTTGAATTGCCATTGTGTATGAAATGTGCTATATAAATAAACTTGCCTTGCCTTGCCTTATGGAGGATCCCTTTACCACTCTACAGATAAAGCGTTGTCGGGAAAATTCGGTTTGCGTATCAACAATTCTGTATCAAAATGTTAAGGCCAGACAAGTAGTTTAAGGTTTGGTTTGTAGGGAATTACAAACCTGCGCACATATATTCAAACGCGCATACCAATAGACTGAAGTCGTAATACGCATGTGCATGCCATCAGCGTTCTCACAGGTTTCGCATTTAAAGTCTGTGTAGAGTTTCCTGTTAAAACGGTGTTGTGTTAGCGCCCCACCCCCTAAGTTAATAACTAATGATTGCATGTGACTGAAGTGAATCAATCAAATTAACTTTAGCTGGAATATAACTTTATTCAAGAACTGCTATAAAGCCAAAACAATCTCTGTTACTTTAAACTATCCTTGTAAAGCTGCTTTGGAACAATCTACATTGTTAAAATTTTCTTCAATAACTATACCACATTAAAAAGGTGGTTACACTTTATTTTAAGGTGTCTGTGTTGCAGTGTAATTATACATTTAAATACTGAGTAATATTAATTAACTACATGTACTTACTAGAGTTAGGGTTTTGTATTAGTATTAGGATTTGGTTTAGGGTTAGTTGCACAATAATTTAATGTTTTTACTATAGTAACATGTAACACGTGTAACAAAGACAATGTAAAAAATTGAGTTACACTTAAGGTGTCATTGTTTCTGTCAGGCTTCTGGGTGGATGAAGTAGGAGACGAACACGAAGATGATGAATTCCAAGATTTTAATTCTAAATATAAACAAATACAAACAAAAAGGGAGCGTGCGCTCAGAACAAGGATAAACCTAACATTAAACAAACCTAACATAAACATTGACCGACAAGTGAAGAGTGAAAACCAGGAACTTAAATACACACAGATGAACACAAGACAGGTGATGCAGATAATGATGATGACGAACAGGCGGGTAATGAAGGGAGTGAGTTCAGGTGTGGAAACAAGGAGGATTCTGGGAACTGTAGTGCAGACAGGACGATGACAGACGGTGAATGTGACATTACTCCCCCCTCCCGGTAGGCGCGTCCTCGCGCCGTAGAAAGACCAAAGGGGTGGGAGGGTGGGCGCCCTGGAGGCTGACGGGGAAGACAAGGCAAGGGAGACAAGGCAGGAAGCCTCCAGGGTGGAGCAGACTGTGGGTGTGGTCACGGTGGAGCAGGCTGTGGGCGTGGCCAGGACGGAGACGACCCCTCGGGCGGCCACGGCGGTGAGGACCCTTCGGGTGGCCACGGCGGAGAGGACCCTTCGGGTGGCCAGGGCGGTGATGTCCCCTCAGGCGACCACGGCAGTGAGGACCCTTCGGGTGGCCATGGCGGTCCGGACCCTTCGGGTGGCCAAGGCGGAGAAGACCCTTCAGGTGGCCATGGCGGAGAAGACCCTTCAGGTGGCCATGGCGGAGAAGACCCTTCAGGTGGCCATGGCGGAGAAGACCCTTCGGGTGGCCACGGCGGAGAAGACCCTTCGGGTGGCCACGGCGGTGAAGACCCTTCAGGTGGCCATGGCGGAGAAGACCCTTCAGGTGGCCATGGCGGAGAAGACCCTTCAGGTGGCCACGGCGGTGAAGACCCTTCAGGTGGCCATGGCGGAGAAGACCCCTCAGGTGGCCATGGCCCCTCGAGTGGCCAGGACGGAGCCCTATGGGCAGCGATGAGGGCTCGGTGCTGGGCAGATCCAGCGATGAGGGCTCGGTGCTGGGCAGATCCAGCGATGAGGGCTCGGTGCTGGGCAGATCCAGCGATGAGGGCTCGGTGCTGGGCAGATCCAGCGATGAGGGCTTTGTGCTGGGCAGATCCAGTGATGAGGGCTTTGTGCTGGGCAGATCCAGTGATGAGGGCTTTGTGCTGGGCAGATCCAGCGATGAGGGCTCTGAGCTGGGCAGGACCAGCGGCGAAGAAGGCTCTGAGCTGGGCAGGACCAGCGGCGAAGAAGGCTCTGAGCTGGGCAGGACCAGCGGCGAAGAAGGCTCTGAGCTGGGCAGGACCAGCGGCGAAGAAGGCTCTGAGCTGGGCAGGACCAGCGGCGAAGAGGGCTCTGGGCTGGACGGGACCAGCGGCGAAGAGGGCTCTGAGCTGGGCGGAACCAGCGGCGAAGAGGGCTCTGGGCTGGGCGGAACCAGCGGCGAAGAGGGCTCTGGGCTGGGCGGAACCAGCGGCGAAGGGAGCTTCAAGCTCGGCGGAATAAAAGAAAACAAAATCTCTGCGGGCATGACGCTGTCAGTCCTTAGCTCGGCGGGCATGACGCTCACTGTCTCAGGCGCGGCGGGCACGACGCATACTGCCTTGGTCTCGGCAGCTCTGACGTGAAGTGCGGGCTCGGCTGGACTGGCGTGAAGTGCAGGCTCGGCTGGACTGGCGTGAAGTGCAGGCTCGACTGGACCAGCGTGAAGTGCAGACTCGGCTGGACCGCCATGAAGTGCAGGCTCGACTGGACCGGCGTATTCAATGGCTTTTCTGACTGACATGAAGGCTGGGTCGAACATCTTCAAAGCCAGGTCTGCACTGTTCGACACCAGCTTACGAGCTCTGGGGATGAAGAACCCCGCAATAAATCTCCCCATCTTCTTTCTTCTTTTTGGTCGGTCAATCTGTCAGGCTTCTGGGTGGATGAAGTAGGAGACGAACACGAAGATGATGAATTCCAAGATTTTAATTCTAAATATAAACAAATACAAACAAAAAGGGAGCGTGCGCTCAGAACAAGGATAAACCTAACATTAAACAAACCTAACATAAACATTGACCGACAAGTGAAGAGTGAAAACCAGGAACTTAAATACACACACAGATGAACACAAGACAGGTGATGCAGATAATGATGATGACGAACAGGCGGGTAATGAAGGGAGTGAGTTCAGGTGTGGAAACAAGGAGGATTCTGGGAACTGTA
Organism: Squalius cephalus; assembly: GCF_949319135.1. NCBI lineage: Eukaryota > Metazoa > Chordata > Actinopteri > Cypriniformes > Leuciscidae > Squalius > Squalius cephalus. The sequence goes on along the minus strand of NC_137141.1, from coordinate 17,884,580 downwards.
GTGCAGACAGGACGATGACAGACGGTGAATGTGACAGTTACAGTGTAATTAAGTACTGTGTAATATTAAGAAACTATATGTACTTACTATAGGGTTAGGGTAGGATTAGGATTTGATTGAGGGTTAGTTGCATGTAATTATGCATAATGTACTGTTATTACTAAGTACATGTAACATATGTAACAAGGACACTGTAAAATAAAGTGTTACCAAAAAGTGTTACCAAAAGGTTTTTGTTCTAATTAAAATTCATGATTCATCCGTGAATCTTTAACTGCTTTAATACTTTGCATGTTGATATCAGTGTTGTTATTGTTAACCACAGCTAAAAGTAAAATTATTCAAATCGTTTTTGTTAATTGAAATAAAACTTAAATAAAATGAGATATAAATATAACATAAAAACTTAAACTTAAAAAAATCAATGAAATTTAGTAATACTGCTTTGGCAACTTACTGAAATAAAATAAGTTTAATAAGTACTATACTAAAACTGAAATAAAAATTAAAGCTAATTAAAGCTAAATAATTATTCTTTTATCAGCTAAAAAACAAACAAAAATGACAAAGCACATGACACAATTACTAGAACAATTCAAAATCTTAATTAATACTTTACATACATAATACTAACACAACTTGATATTAAATTTTGAATTAAGACAAATCATGGCTTTTCTCATGCACGGATCTGTGGTGTTTTAATGAACATACATTGCTAAATGTCCTGACTCGTGTACAAAGAGTTCAGATAAGGCAAAAGTACTTTGAAATCCCTTGAGAGTCCCAAGTAAGTGCGTGTGTGTGGCCGCATGTCAAGTCAGATGAGTGTCAGGCTGTACTTGAACATTTGGTCATTTAAATGAGGCTAATTATATTATAAGAGCAAGTGCATCTGTATAAGGACTATATGTTCTTTTACAGTATGTGTGTGTGTATGTGTGAATGTGTGACTGCATGTAATTATGTATGATGAGACTCATCTGCCGCCTAAAAGAATCTGCACATCAATAATTTCTCTATGTGTCCCAAGACACAGTCATTCACGATCACATTCACACATATTCATTTACACCATACTATCTCTCTACAAAGTATAGAGTCTGTTATCTCAGGCATATTAAATCCTGACTCGCCAATAGCCCTGCAGAACATGGCACGGGGTCACAGTAAACATTACAATAACATCATCTAAAAAAAAAAAAAATCCACAGTGAAATATTGTGAGATTTTAAATGAACAGATCTTGACCCACATATAATATAGCCAGTGCAAAATAAATTTTCTCCCCCACAACACAGGAGACACTCTCGTATTCTATTGTTATCATTCACAGGAGTGGGAGAAAGAGACATAAAGTCAGTGGATGAAAATGAAAGAGAATTATTTCTGCACAAGACATTCTCTCATATAGCTCTTGTAATATTTCAGACATCCTCGAGCAGCAACATGTCAATCCCCTTTACGCGGATTGAAAGGAAGACTGAAGGGGGAAAAACAGAGGGAGGTGGGAAGAGAGGGAGGGAGAGTGTAGTATAAGGTGTTTTGGGAATTTAGACGAGAGAACATAACAGCACTCTGCTCCATCTGTTATTCATGTTACTGTCTAATGTTGTCTGTCTACGGCTGCTATTACACATGCCCTGAACTAACGCTGCATCTTGTCAGCAGTCGCCTTATATAATGGCATACGTCCACAGCGGAGAAGTTAAGAAGAACTGTCTGGACGAATAGACTGGGACGTGCCATCTGCAGGATGGCACTTTTTGTTGGATCTAATATGGCACCTGCAGCACTGCACAGAGCGACTTACAAGATACTTACAAGAGTTTCAATACGGAAAGATTGATTACACTGGTCAGAAGACAGAAAGATGCTAAATTTGATGTCCCTCCCTCAGGCATTATATTAGAAACACTCACGTGGCTGTGATTACCAGTTTTCTCTAATTTAATGCCAAGGTAAAAAAGCATAGTGTAAAAAAAAAAAAAAAAAAAAAGCATGTGTTTTTGTGCGAGTTTGTTGTGTTCAAAACGACTTGAAAATATGTTAGTGTGTGAACCTACAGAAAGTTATGTAATTTATGTTAAATACAAAGTCGGCAAAGTGTATGATGCTTGGTATTTTAAAAGCTGTTCAGATTTTAAAATGTTAAGTAGTGTATTCCACCCTTTAGCTTCTCGACTGAATTTATAAATTAAAATAAAATTGTATAATGTCATATTTTAGCTAAATCTGCTGAAATTATTTTTAATTAATTGTAATAACATATATATATTTTAATGTAACTGTCACAACCACCAGCTGGAGCGCCCATGATCTCCACCAGAGGACATTCCTTCCATCTGCTTTATCTCAACATGAACTACATTTCCCATAATCCATTGCCTGGACTAATCATGCTCTGATTACTTCCACCTGTGTGTTATCTCATTTACACTTGCCTATTTAAGCCTTGTGTATTCACTCTTATTTTTCAAAGTCTTGTATGTTGTTACATTGCATTTCTGAGCGTTATCCTGGTTTACCGTGTGTTTTTTGATTCTCTACCCGTTTTCTGGATTACTACCCCCCCCCCCCCCATAAAACCTGACACCCAGTAAGGAACATTATTTTTTAGACCCTTTCTCTGGCATAATGAGTAACATCACATGTTAATTTAAGCTAAATCAAAACCTTCTTACCCACTCATATGCTCTTTAACAGCATCTACTCATCAATAATCACTCTAAAGCACCCTACACACCGGGACGAATATCGGCGCGCGTTATTCGCCAGCGTTTTTCAATGCGTTTTTTGTGTTCACACCCAAGCGATTTTCGCTGATGATGAGCCGAGTGAACATGCAAATTCATTCCCTGACATTAGATGGCGCTTAATGTAAAACAGAAATACCCCGGTACACAAGGTGCAATACCACTCCATAACAGTTCTCTTTTATCAAGATTTTTGTAGTCGCTGTCGTGTTTGTCATATAGTTCTTTATGTTCCGACACCAACGAGACCAGCAGCTCTATACTCATATTGCCTTGCATCTTCCTCGTCTTATTTCTTCCCAGCAGTGTAGACGCTACTTGGCGCATATCTTCTTCGCCGTTACGTATGTGTGCTCGGCAAGACCGTTTTGTGTTTGAGCACCCCCAAGTTGTGTTTTACTGTAACTTCAGAAGCTCCAGACACGTGAGCAAAAGCGCCAATCTCATTGGTCGGATAGTTTTTGATGCGGCGCGTCAAACCAAAAAAACGAACCCGAGGCGTTTATTAAAAAATTACGCTTTTACGCGTGGCGTTTTTCGCGTCGGTGTGCACACTCACATTGGCGCCCTTTGTTTAGTCACGAGGCGTTAAACGTCAGTGAATATCGCGCGCGAAATTCGTCCCGGTGTGAACAGGCCTTAAGGGCCCTACACACCGGGACGAATATCGGCGCGCGTTATTCGCCAGCGTTTTTCAACGCGTTTTTTGTGTTCACACCCAAGCGATTTTCGCAGACGATGAGCCGAGTGAACATGCAAATTCATTCTCTGACATTAGATGGCGCTTAATGTAAAACAGAAATAACTGTTTTTGTAGTCGCTGTCGCGTTTGTCATATAGTTCTTTATGTTCCGACACCAACGAGACCAGCAGCTCTACATTCATCTTGCTTTGCATCTTCCTCGTCTTATTTCTTCCCTGCAGTGTAGACGCTACTTGGCGTATATCTTCTTCGCCGTTACGTATGTGTGCTCGGCAAGACCGTTTTGTGTTTGAGCGCCCCCAAGTTGTGTTTTACTGTAACTTCAGAAGCTCCAGACACGTGAACAAAAGCGGCAATCTCATTGGTCGGAGAGTTTTTAACGCGGCGCGTCAAACCAAAAAAACGAACCCGAGGCGTTTTTTAAAAAATGACGCTTTTACGCGTGGTGTTTTTCGTGGCGGTGTGCACACTCACATTGGCACCCTTTGTTTAGTCACGAGGCGTTAAACGTCGGCGAATATCGCGCGTGAAATTCGTCCCGGTGTGAACAGGCCTTTAAGGGGGACAAAAACACAAACATTCACTCAACATTCATGCACAATGTAAGTGTAGTGTCTGTTATCTCAGGCATATGAAATCAGACTGAGCAACAGCCCTGCAGAGCATGGCACGGGGTCACAGTAAACATTACAATAACAACATCAGCAAAGATAAAAACCCCACAGTGAAATATTAAGAGATTTTAAATCAACAGATCTTGACCCACATGTAATATGGTCTTTGCAAAATAAATGTTCTCCCCCACAGCACACACATACATCATTCTCATATTCACAGGAGTGAGAGAAGTTGAAAAGGAAAATGAAAGAGAATTATTTCTGCACAAGACAGTCTCTCATATAGCTGTTGTAAGACCTTAGACATCCTCGAGCAGATCTCAAATTTCCTTAGACAGAAGCCCTGTTACCCATTCTGGAGTATTTTTTGTATATAAATATATACTTCAGGTTTTAACTGTAAAACCGGCAACCTCTAAAATAAAAAGAAAAATGAAACTGCTCATATAATATTGTGCCATCAGTGTGACAATCAACATTATCCGAAGGCAACATACTTCTGTTCACTGACCATTTGTTGAACACAATTTGACTTTTCGTTTTTAAGAGTTAATTTCTTAAGAGTATTTGTGGAAATTAATTATAAAAGAATTCAAGGAATTCCTATTAGTTGTACAGTACATGGAGCAGTCTGTACATTATCACAAGCTTTCTAATGGACCAGAGGACATTTCAAAATTAATTATTGTTAATATTTGCACAGAATTTTGCATGCTTTTAAGTTTGATAGCTCACTTGGCATCTCTTTTAGGCTAGCAATTTTTGAAAATCTAGCAATAAAGTAAATTCATAATGCAAGATAAAAAATACAAGCACCATGGCTCTGAAATCTATTCCTCATTTTAGCATTTTCTCTATTAACCTTAGACAAACTAAAAAGTACAGTGTAAACTAATGAACCTCTATGTAGCAAATTATGTCAAAATAAATATTAATAATCAATCATAACTTGTAATAATTAATTATGAATATTTGGAACAGTTAATAGAATTAATTTAATGTAGTAAAATTAAAATTACAATCAATCAACCTGTTCGTCCAGTGAACACTCAGTGTTAATTGTTTATTAATTCTAAGAAATATTCAATTCCGGGGCAGGGAAATGTCTTTCTTACTGTACAGTACTACTAAGAACCTGTAGTCACAATCTAAATCGTAAAATAAACTTTGTTGCAAGCAGAGAATCAGAACCAAATACGTATTGTGCACAAGTTTTATTAACTAAATCACAAACATAACTAATCTAAACACACATACATACATGCATAGGTAAAATGGCAAGTGACAGAATGAAACCAGAAGGAGAAAATGGAACTATGGAAAATATCCATTTAACTATGAAAAGAATATCCATTTAACTACCATCATCTTATTATTTTCAGAGCACCTCATTAAATGTATACTTGCATGGCCTTTGCGGTGAAAGCATTTCGTGAAGTTTCTGAAGAAGGATTTTGATGGTCCCCTGAGTCTCAATTGATTTCTTCTGTGTTGAAAAAAAGAGAAGAGGTGATGAACTTGCATGGTTTGTTTGACTCCGTTCTGGTTGGAAGTTCTCTCTCTCTTCATGAGTACATGGCTGGAGCACAGATGGTGGCTTGCCGGCCCTGGGCCGGAGAGGCCACACAGAGCAACCAGGAGAGGGGAGGAAGTCGAGTTGTGATGGACTTCTTATGCATCGAATGAAGAAGTTGTGACAAACTCCTGATGTTGTCCTTGATTCTGTTGTGGTTGAGAGAGTTCTCTCTCTCCTGAATGAGCACATGGCTGGTTGTGAGTCAAGGCCTGCTGCGGCCCCGCAGGACAGCAACCCGAACGTACAAGAGAAGGCCAAGAGAGCAGAGGGCTTGTGTAGAGGCCATTTAAACACTGAGAAAGGTTCCACCTTTCAGGGTTGGCTCAACCAATAAGAAAGGGGGAATTTTCAAGTGGGAAATTCTCTGTTGGGAGGATTTATGACTCTGTCTCAAGTGTGGGCCTTGCCATTTGTGTCCATTTATACTCAGATAGATATCACAAACACACACTGCATTCTATGAGAAGGCGATGTACAGTAAAGTGTGAGTCATTAAATGAGGATTAATTAGATAGGAGACACGATATAGGTGGGGTTACATTAACTAGTAGTTCCCTTTCGAGGGAACACGAACTGTGTTGATACAAAAATTTGGGGAACGCCCTTAGCGTAACACATCTAAAGTATGAGTGAAACTAATCCAATCCTGATTGGTGCTGCATCATGACGTAACATGTGATGGCATACACGGAAGCTACAAAGGGACGCCCTTTGGAACCCTGGGGAGCCCTCAGGAAATCGATGTCTGTATTCTGCCATCAAATGCGCTTCGGGACACATCGGTTTCCAGCAAACGCACGCTGCTCTGTCTGCCCCACAGGCTTGCGGCCAGGCAGTGCTCGCATCCGCACATCGAGAATTGTTTCGACCAAACCCTGCCGGAGAGCCGCTTCAGTGGATCGAGAACGAATCTCGAATAATACCCGAAATCAGTCTTGAGAGGCTGGTTCCCTTAGTCGAATATTTCAAAGCATGGCAAGACCTGCCAAATATTTCCCCATGGGTCCTGCACACAATAGAGAAGGGTTACAGGCTGCAGTTTGATTCCGCCCACCGAAATTCAGCAGGGTGGTGTAGACTGCAGTCCACCCAGAGCAGGGTCAGGTATTGGAACAGGAAGTAAACTCCCTGCTGGTAAAGGAGGCCATAGAGCGTGTTCCTCATCCAGACAGGGAGTCCAGGTTCTACAGCCGCTACTTCATAGTTCCCAAGAAGGATGGGGGTTTGCGCCAATTTTAGATCTAAGGCACTTGAATTGGTCTCTGAGGAGATTCAGGTTGAAGATGCTCACTATTCCCATCATCGTGAGTCAGATCAAATCTGAGGATTGGTTTGTCACGATAGATCTAAGGGATGTATACTTCCACATATCCATCCTTCCATCTCACAGGAAGTTCCTGAGGTTCGCTTTCTAAATTCCAATATTGTGTTCTTCCGTTCGGCCTTGCTCTCTCCCCACGCACATTTACCAAATGCATGGATGCAGCTCTAGCTCCATCCATGAGGCTTCAGGGTATCAGGGTGCTAAATTATATTGACGATTGGCTTATTATGGCCCAGTTACAAGAGCTGGCAGTTCGCCATCGAGATGTTGTCCTTGCCCACATCCAGAGCCTGGGGTTGAGACTCAACACGAAAAAAAGCGTGTTGGCAGCAGCCCAGAGAACCACATTCCTGGGAGTGGTGTGGAACTCGGTCACGATGCAGGCACAATTGTCTCCTGCACGGATCGAGTCCATCCTGGCCACGATGACCAGGATAAAGCTAGGCCAGCCAAGCCATCACTTAAATGAAGCTAAAATTAAGTAAAACATTTTCAGAGAGTGTTAGGGCTCATGGCAGCAGTGTCCAACATCATTCCATTCGGCCTGCTGCACATGAGGGCCCAGCAGTGGTGGTTGAAAACCAAGGGGTTTTCCCAGAGGGGGAACCCATTCCGCATGATCAGGTTTACGCGCAAATGCCTTCGTTCCCTATCTATATGGAAAAAAGCTTGGTTTCTGTCCCAAGGCCCCATGCTGGGAGTGTCATTTTGGTGGAAAGCCATTTCGACAGACGCCTCCCTCACGGGCTGGGGCGCGGTCATGGATGACAGGGCTCTGAGGAGCTTCCTCCCAGACCTCAGGGGCCACCACGCAGAAATTGTGTCGGTGGTCTCCTACTTGATTTATCAGGGGGTTCTGAGATCGCGCCCTCTATCCAGATTGGTTATCAGATCCTCCTGTGACCCCAGGAGAAACTGTTATCTCTCCGAGCAATGCACGTCCCAGGGGACCAGTATCCTGACATCCTGTCGAGGCAGGGGCTGAGGCCCGGGGAATGGAGACTTCACACCGAGGTGGTGAAGACGATATGTGAGAGGTTCGGCCCAGTGGAGGTGGATTTGTTCGCGTCTCGAGGGACATCCCACTGTCAACTGTGGTTTCCTCTCACCCATCCAGCCCTCTCCCCTCACACCTTCTACAAGCCATCTCTCCCACACTTCTTCTAGCACTCACACACATCATCAACTCATCCCTCCATACTGGCACTTTCCCCACAACATTCAAGCAGGCTCGGGTTACTCCACTGCTTAAAAAACCAACGCTAAACACATCACTTGTAGAGAATTACAGACCTATCTCTCTCCTACCATTCATTGCAAAGACACTTGAAAGAGCTGTTTTCAACCAAGTAACATCCTTCTTGTCTCTAAACAACCAGCTAGATGTCAACCAATCTGGCTTCAAGAAAGGGCATTCAACTGAGACTGCATTACTGTCGGTCACAGAAGCCCTACGGATCGCAAAAGCTGCTTCCAAATCTTCAGTCCTCATTCTCCTGGATCTGTCTGCTGCCTTCGACACTGTGAATCATCAGATCCTTATGTCCAGCCTCTCAGCACTGGGCATCACAGGAACTCCTCTCCACTGGTTTGAGTCCTATCTCACAGGTAGGTCCTTCAAGGTCGCATGGAGAGGCGAGGTATCCAGAGCACATCAACTGACCACAGGGGTTCCCCAGGGTTCAGTTCTTGGTCCCCTCCTCTTCTCCATCTACACCACATCACTGGGACACATCATCCAGGCACATGGCTTCTCCTACCACTGCTATGCTGATGACACACAGCTCTTCCTCTCGTTTCAAGATGATCCCACAGTAGCTGCACGGGTCTCAAGCTGTCTGGCGGACATCTCCACATGGATGAAAGAACATCACCTACAGCTCAACCTGGCAAAGACTGAGCTTCTCGTCCTCCCTGCCAATCCGTCACTACAGCACGACTTCACCATCCAGCTAGATTCATCATCAATCACCCCGGTCAGAAACCTTGGAGTAACGTTTGATGACCAGCTGACCTTCACTGATCACATTTCAAAGACAGCTCGATCATGCAGGTTTGCACTGCACAACATCAGGAAGATCAGGCCTTTCCTAACTGAGCATGCAACACAACTCCTCGTCCAGGCCCTGGTCATTTCTAGGCTTGACTACTGTAATGCTCTTCTGGCCGGACTTCCAGCATGTGCAACCAAACCTCTACAGATGATCCAGAATGCTGCAGCTCGCCTTGTCTTCAACGAGCCCAAGAGGGCACACGTCACTCCACTGTTCATCTCTCTGCACTGGCTACCTCTCGCTGCTCGCATCAAGTTCAAGGCATTGACGCTTGCTTACAGATCTGTCACAGGCTCAGCTCCCTCCTACTTTCACTCACTACTACGAGTCTACATCCCTACCAGAAGCCTACGATCGGTCAACGAGCGACGCCTCGTGGTTCCATCACACTAAGCCACAAAATCACTTTCCAGAACATTCTCATTCACAGTTCCATGCTGGTGGAACGCTCTCCCCACCCTCATCCGGAACGCAGAATCCCTGACAACATTCAAAAGACAGCTGAAAACCAATCTATTTCGTGAACACTTAACCTCTTAATAAAAAAAAATAAAAAAAAATAAAATAAAAAAAAATCCTTTCCCTTTGAAACCTCACTTATCTGGCTTATGCTACTCTGAATAATGCCTGAACTTCGTATTTTGAGCACTCCTTGCGTTGTTGTTGTTTTTGCCTCTTCATGATGACTCGCTTAATTTAGTCCTAATTTGTAAGTCGCTTTGGATAAAAGCGTCTGCTAAATGACTAAATGTAAATGTAAATGTAAATCCAGCCCCATTGGGGTTGGATGCCATGGTACAGACATGGCCGAGGCTACGCCTGCACGCCTTTCCCCCGATCGCTCTGCTCCCGGGAGTTCTGGAGAGGGTCCGTCGAGACAGGATCAGCCTACTTCTAGTAGTCCCCGTACTGGCCGGCCCGGGTATGGTTTTCAAACATCATAGCACTCCTGGCAGGCCAGCCTTGGCAGATCTGAGGAGGGATCTGCTTCCACAGGCCGAGGGCTCAATATTCACCCTCGACCAGACCTGTGGAAACTTTGGGCCTGGCCCCTGAGGGGGCTCAGTACCTAGAGGCTGGCCTGTCGGCTGGAGTGGTTGAGACCATACTCAGTTCCAGAGCTCCATCCACGAGTAGATTGTATGGCCTAAAGTGGAATGTATTTCCACTTGGTGTAGAGAGCGTGAGGTGGGCCCAGTTAACTGCCTGGTGGCTTCAGTGCTGGAGTTCCTCCAAGATCGCTTCTCAGCTAGTCTTACCCTGTCCACACTCAAGGTGTACGTGGCTGCCATTGCGGCTTTCCACACTCCTCTGGGTGATAGGCCTCTGGGGAGACATCAGCTGGTCGTACGTTTCCTCCGTGGGGCTTGGAGGATGAGACCTGCGGCTCGTACCAGGGTTCCCACATGGGACCTGGCAGTGGTTCTCGAAGGGCTGTTCGAGGCCCCCTTTGAACCTCTGGAGTCGGCTGAGGCCAAGAACCTTTCCCTCAAGGTAGCTTTTTTTACTAGCCATTACTTCTCTGATGAGAGTAGGAGACCTTCAGGCGCTGAAGTGCATCCATTACATCAGTCGTTACATCTATGAGAAAGGTTTCTGTTTAGTGCATGACAAAATAATCCAGTCTTCCGTGCAACTTGGAAGTCTTTGCTACATCTGCTCTAAAAACAGTTTTTTTCCCCCCGTCTCAACCTCAAGTCTTAAAACTGGATTAAACCGATTTCAAGACTGGATTAAACTGATTAAAGACTGACGCAACAGATGGGTCTGTCTTTTTAACACCCTGTTGTTTAAATAATCATTATGTTTTTTTTTATCAGCCTCTTTATCGGCCCTGTGAACTTAAAATGACTCTCTGCTATTCATTTCCTGATATCTAGAGAGTGGAAAAGAGGGACTAAAAGACTGACATTTGCACTGTCCTATCTCTCTCTCCATGTACTGGTTTAAACTGATCTGGACTCTAGGGCCTGAATCCATCGATTTTTTTTTAATTTTTTTTTTTTTATCAGGACAGGTAGAAGGAGGACTTTTACCAGGACACATTACATGGCCAGGAGCTGTTCCAAAAGATCTTGTGCAGTGCTTTGCTTTGTGTCTTGTGCTAAAATAACATTTTCACTAAAGCTTTGTGATATAATACAAATTTTTAAATGTTTTTGCATAGATTGATCATTCAGATTTAAAGGGATAGTTCAAACAAAAATAAAAATTCAATCATCATTTACTCATCCTCATGTCATTCCAAACCAATATGTGTTTCTTCTGTGAAAAAATTAAAGTCAATCAGGTCCAATGTTGTTTGGACCTTAAACAATCTTCAAAATATCCTCTTTTGTGTTCTGCAAAAGAAAGTAAGTCAGGTTTGGAACAACATGAGGGTGTGTAAATAATGACATAATTTACATTTTTGGGTGAAATATCTCTTTAAAGTTTCATAATATTCCAAGAGTTTTACATATTTGCCCTCAGTGACTATCAGTGTTGGTCAATAGCATCACTACAATTAGTTTAACTACATTTCTGAGTAGGGAGCTTTACTTTATTGATAAAGCAGTAGGGTACTGCTGACAAAGACTATACAACATTACATTTTCCCTTCAGCAATGAAGTTGCTTGTCTGCAGGGCAGGATTTATGCATAGGCATTCTAGGCATGTGCCTGTATGTGAGTTCTCAGAGTTCTCCTCTGGCCAATGAACGAACTGTGTATGATTATGATTCAAGCAGCATTATAGGTCAGAAGTCAGATTGGTTTGGAACAATTAGAATATTATCCAGTTCCATCTGGTTTAAGATCAGAGTCATCACACCGGGATGGAGACAGGTTTATTGAGGATCAGTGGTGATGGCTGTCGTGTCCATGAGGCCTTTGATGAGAGTCTAGTTGACACAATCTCTGCTGACACTTCAGGGATGCGTTCCCAGGTGAAAAAGACAGTATTAAATATATTACAAATATACTTGAAATTCAAGTAGTGTGTTTACAATACATTTCTATTCCCAACATGCTTATTTGAAGTGCATTAAAAATATATGGAATTGCATTTTAATATATTTAAAGCTACACTGTGTAATTTTTTAAGTTGATTCTTAACAAAAAACACTTTGTTCTTTCAAAATTGTATGTGCTCATTAATGTGTAATTACTTCTACCAACTAATCAAGTATTCTCGTAAGCGTAGAATCTGCCATTTAGAATACATACGAGCGAAAATATGAAAACATCTTGAAAATACATGTGCCAAAAAGGGACATACCTGGAAATTCAAGCTTCGCCTTTCGCGTTTTTACACTCAGTGGCACCGTGACGAATGCGAGGGGGAGATTACTTGCGACTACCGGCAGATTTGAAATAATACGGCCACCGTACAGTAGGAGTTAAAACGCCCTCAGAATGGGAGGGGCTAGAAAGTAATTTTCAGTTGGTAGTCATAAACAATTTAACCGCTAGATGGGAGAAAATCCTACACAGTGTAGCTTTAAGTATACTACAAGTACATTGGTAATAAAATATGCTTAGTTACACTTTTAAGAAATATGCTAAACACAAGCATACTTTTAGTATATTTCTAAAAAGTGTACTATAAGTACTTTGGGAATAAATATATGCTAAGTTACACTTTTAAGGAATATGCTAAACACATACTTTTAGTGAAGTTTTAGTGTATTTACAGAAAACATACTTATGTTACTCTTACTTAATGTATATTTTATGTGTACTCTGTGTAAGAACATAGCAAAATGATTAAGCTTTTAGTGGGTTTAAAAATATATGTACTTTATAAACGCTTAGGCCTACTGCAATATATTTTAAATATTTAGGCCTATGTATTTATCATTTTAATGTTTTGAAAAACATTTTTTACATTTACAATGTACCAACTTATAATGTATTATAAACATTTGTCAACTAATATTAAGCATTGCAATAAGCATAGCCTATTAATATATTGTTCACTTTTACTTTATACTTGTAAGGCTACCTAAAAGGCTCTTGTCTATTATACGTTTGTACTACTGAAATTCCCACAAGAATTTGAACATCATATTATTTAAAATGCATCATAAATAAATTTGAGTTGAATGGCTCTGTTTATCAGATATGTTGTGCATGCATAATCTCTGCGTATGTTACTTGAATGTGATTAGAGAAGTATACATTTAAACTGTTAAATTGTATAGAGCGATCGTGTTTCTTTAGAGGACTTGGAGGAATCCACGCGATTCATATGGATTAGGTGATGTTTTTTTGCGATGAACTTTTTGAAACGTAAACAGTTTTGGTGAATCGTTCATCGCGTGTTATAAATCTCTCAGGTTTCATTAAAATATATCAGTTTTTCTTTCGAAGATGAACGAAAGTTTTAAATGGTTTGGAACTACTGAAGGGTAAGTGATGACAGAATTTAGAGTTTTTTGGGGAACTAATTAATAGAAAAACGTAGTGTTATGTTTGTTTTTTTTTGTTTTTTTTACCCAGCTTCTTCAAGTTTCCATGCCGTGTGACATTCGGAACCTCATTATTTTGTGATGCTAGGTAAGAATTGTTTAAAAATTAGCGTTATTTGTCTGTGCCAGTCGTATTTTTCACACAAAGTGTAACAGCACGTCTTTTTCAGTGCAGCTACATTTGACCCCCTTCCCTTGGTTGAACATTATTAAAGTTAGGGCTTATTTAGAGAAATCAGCCGGATGGCTTAGTGCAGGCGCTAATGGATCCTAGGCTGTAAATTACCCCACTAATAATGAATGGTACCAAACTTATAAAGTAGTACAAATAGGTACTGTACTCATAAAACGAGGCATTGGAAAGTATGTGAGTATACATCAGAAATGTATTTAAATAACACTTAAATGTTATTTAAGTGTTTAAGTGTTATTTAAATGAGCCTGGCGGCTCATGCTACTGCTAACCCGGACGTCGACGTCACTTCAGTGGTTTGGGAAAAGCACATAAATGTCCTGTCAGAAAGCGATGCATAAGGATGTAGTGTAACGACGAATTACTGTTTTTTCCGAAGTGTTAACAACTTAGTGTTAACTAATAATTGTTGCAAACTGGTACTACTAACAAAATATTAGTGCATTCCTGGAACTGGGCGTCGTTACATCCTTATGCATCGCTTTCTGACAGGACTTTTACGTGCTTTTCTCAAACCACTGAAGTGGTTTGAAACCATGCTAATGCAATTCCACTAATGCCAACATAATTTTCGAGTCTATTTGAAAGAATGTTGTGGTCAATGGTATCAAATACAGCACTAAGATCAAGTAACACTAATAGAGAGATACAACCACGATTGGATGTAAAGAGCAAATAATTTAGTAACTCTGAGAGCTGTCTCAGTACTATGGTACGGTCTAAATCCTGACTGAAAATCCTCGCAGATACCATTTCTTTCTATAAAGGAACATAGTGAGGATGCGGCTTTTTCTAATATCTTTGACAAAAAGGGTAAATTTGAGATCGGCCTGTAATTGACTAATTCTGTAGGATCAAGTTGCGTTTTTTTTATTTTTTTTTTTAAATAAGAGGTTATTAAGAGGACCAATTAAGATGGTCTTCATTAGGTTCAACTAACACAGTCGTATGTGCTGCTCATGAAGAACAACAGTTCAAGTAAAACATTTTCCAATTAATCAAAAACACAAAAGCACTTAAAGTAACAAAAATAACTATTTCATCACCATGTGCCATCAAAAAACCATGGTACATTAATATGAATATGATTTTGCATCTGGTACTGTATAAGCATCTGATGGATATGGTACTGCCACAATAAGCTGCTTTTTGAAAGCCAATTTTGAGAAACTTCTGCTGAGTCATATGAATAGTTTTTTAGATGTAGTTTGTATTTGACAGTATGCGGCTGGCATCTGGTTCATTTTTTACCACTGACTTTCTCTCTTCATTAACACAACTGCCAACATATATTTTTTAATTAGTTTTTTTTGTAATAAATATTACTCCAAATTACAGCAATTTATTTTTAATATTTTATATAAAAAAAATATGAAGCTACTTTTGCCATGTAGTGTAAAAGGTTACTTTCTCTAAACAATAGCTTCCAGCTTAGTTTAGCTAATATTCTGCAGTTTAGTTGGTAGCTTAGTAAGCAAAATTTTGAGTAGCTTTCCCAACATTGTTGAATATATAACCTGGGGGTACACTGCATCTTATAAACCCTTTTTTGTCCATTGTCATTATTTGAATGTATGGTTATTATGCAAATATATAGAGTTATGGTTCTTACAAATATTGTTCTGGTCTTTCAATAACAGAGAGGTAGACATCACTCTCTATTTCTCTCTCTCTCTCTTTTAATCCATTGCACATCTCATAGGCTCTTCTTTTGATTTATGTCTATTAAGGGACTCATATAGAAAACAACTTATTTATTGATTTGTTTTCCCAAAGAGCCAAAGTCAATCTGATAGTATTGATTCATGCTGTGCCTTGGAAAAACATTAGACGGCACAAACTAATTCACTTTATTCTATGTATCTGAAGAATAGTATTCTTTTCTGCCCCAAATGACACACTTATGAACCTCTGTCTGTCTGGAGCCAGCGCACGCGGAAGACTCAAAGAGAGTGAATGAAACTAAGTGGGTCAGAGAGTTTGTTCATTAACAGATGGTGTTTGCTTTCCAGTGGCAATAAACAAATGCACTCAGCAGAGCCATAAAGACCTGTGAATATTTGTGTGTGTGCAAGTGTTTGTATTGGTAATATGCATGGAT
Source organism: Squalius cephalus (assembly GCF_949319135.1). Classification (NCBI taxonomy): domain Eukaryota; kingdom Metazoa; phylum Chordata; class Actinopteri; order Cypriniformes; family Leuciscidae; genus Squalius; species Squalius cephalus. The sequence goes on along the minus strand of NC_137141.1, from coordinate 17,868,805 downwards.
GCCCGAATATAAATGAATAGGCTGCTCTCTGATTAAGATTTTGTGTGGCGAAGCTGCAGCTGTAATTGCAGAGCAAAGAAAAGAAGTGAGAGAGAGAAAGAGAGTAAACATTAAAACACAGAGAAAATGATTCCAAAACCCCATTAAAGACAAACCACATTGTGTGTGTAGTGGTCTTCATTATTCATTAACAGTTAATTTTCCAGCGTAATTGTAAATGATGGTCTCAGACTGATTGTGTTTATTGCCCTCAAGATGTGTCACTGTTTTCATATTTAGTGAATTTAACATAAGATTTATTGTAAGAGGTACCAATGAGTTACTCTTATTCCTAATCACGTTGACTTGTTATATAATAAAATAAGACATTTCACTAATTGCCATGACAATGGGTCAATACGTTTGGTGCAATTAAAAGTAAGTGTAAATGGTGCATCTTTAGCTTTTCAAATGACCTGACCTCTAACAATTAGGGAAACATCAGAATGAAATGGATCAGATTGTCTGAGCAATTTGTTCATTTCAGAATGTCTTCATCATTTACACTTCAAATGGAACACTTGATCGTAAATCTGTTGAGCACTTGATGTATTTCCAGTGGTTTTAGAATAGCACAAATATACTGTATATAAAACCTTTAACCTCACTAATTGACTGGCTCTCATTGAACACTAATAGTTTCTCTACGTGCAAGTCAAGCACTTTAAAGGGTTAGTTCACCCAAAAATGTTATTTATCCCAATATATGACTTTCTTCTTTCAGCCGAACACAAGTTATATTAAAAATGTCAGGACACTCCAAGCTTTTCCAAGCTCTTTCAAGGTTTATAATGGGAGTGAATAGTAACTGAGATTTTGAAGCCCAAAAAGCGCATCCATCCATCATAAAAGTGCTGCACACGGCTCCAGGGGGTTATTAAAGGCCTTCTGAAGCAAAGCGATGCGTTTTTGTATGAAAAATATCCATATTTATAACTTTATAAACTAGAATCACTGGCTTCTGTACGCAAGTCTAGTTTCTGCAAAAGAGTGACCTCTGACCCGACATATGACTTATTGACAAAATTGGAAGTGCAGAGGATAGAGAAAACAAAACACTGGTCACGAATTAGAAGTCTAAAATGAGATTTTTTAAAGAGAAATGTCGAAGGATCTCATCTCAAGTTTGTTGCCCACCCCTTGAGCCCTATTTGCTTCAACCGCGAGAGGCGTCTACTCTCACATAAGCTCACGCTACTCCTACATCCTACGCCAGGACTCAACTCTCTCGTGAACGCACGGACGGACGTTACCGGAAGCTAGTGATTACAGTTTATAAAGTTATAAGACAGCCTTTATTAACCCCCCCGGAGCCGTATGGATTACTTTTATGATGGATAGATGAGCTTTTTAGGGCTTTAAAATATTCACTCCCATTATAAAGCTTGGAAGAGCCAGGATACTTTTTAATATAACTCCGTTTGTTTTTGTCTCAAAGAAGAAAGTCATACAGTAAATACCTGGATTGAGGGTGAGTAAATTATGGGATAATTTTCATTTTTGGGTGAACTACTAACACTTTAAAGGGATAGTTTGGCAAAAATGGAAATTGTGTCTTCATTTACTCACCCTTGTGTCATTCCAAATCAGTTTGAGTGAATTTGACAGTTCTTCTGTGGAATAGAAAAAAGCAAGATGTCAGGGAGCATGTTCAAGCTGACTCATCAATGCCTTTTTGATTAATTATTTAAATAATTCACAGAAAAATCTCTCAGCATATTAAACCTTGATACATCACAACTGGTTACAAGACATGTGAGCATTATTGACATCAAACTGACATGTAAACTCCATTTCTAAAACATCAGGGTGGAAGATTTCCAGCAAATAATGCAGTAAATTTATGTCTGTTCATCAAATATCATATGGCTTCTGAAGAACTGTAATATAGCACACAAGCTTGACAGCATCCATCTCCATTCATTTGTATTATATGAAAAAAAAAAAAAAAATGCATAAACCTGTGTCAAAACTCCTTTTGTGTACCACAGAAAAAAAAAGTCATACAGCTGGAGTGACATGAGAGTGAGTAAATAATGACAGGTGGGTGAACTAACACTTTAAGCTTCAGACTTTCACTTGAGAAAAAATGCTCTTAAGCTCAGTCTATAATGTTGCCTCTGACATGCTATTTTCCGTTCTGCAACAACAAAGGCTTTTGTTGATCACGGTAGACCTTTTCTGACCTTGTTGGAGACTCTTGCCCATGTGTTTACCAACAAAATCCAGGCTCTGCATTTTAAAAATTCATCACGTCAACAGTTTGAGACTCTTTGAATTGTCTTTGAAATCCGGAGATTTGTTCTGACTGTGAACATTACACAGATAAAGAGGAGAGCCATAATGAAGAGAAAAAAACACTGCACAGATAATGAGATGCAATGAACAAAAAGTATATTGTCTTTGTAAAAACAATTAATCTAATATGGATGATTCAGTTTAAGGACAGTCAGGAATTTCATTGCTCTTCTCTCCCTTTCCTTTCCTTTTCCTTTTAAAAAAAAAAAAAAATTATAAATATATCCAACCAGTGTAAGTGTAGCTGCTTCATTATGTCAGTTTCTGGTCTCTCTGTCTTTGTTGTCTGTGCAACTGAGAAGCCCATCCACTAGGACCAATGGAAGTGCTTGTGTGTGTGTGTGTGTGTGTGTGTGTGTGTGTGTGTGTGTGTGTGTGTGTGTGTTTTCCGCTACACACAATGGCAACTGCAGTGATAAAAGCTCTGCAGCACTCTCTTTCCAGGTGAAAAGGAAATATATTTAAATTGTGCTTTTTTAGACATACTTAATTTAAATTGTACTATACTAAGTGCATATTAAATGTGTTATTTTGAAACAGTTTCAAGTATATGTATTTCAAGATATGCTTAAGATCAATTTTAAGCTATTTGCACTATATTTTAATATATTACATTGTGCTAAAATGGAACCATTTCAAGTACATTTAGTGCATTTAAGTGTATTCCTGCAGTTCATTTAAAATATACTTTCATATTTCTTAAATTACAGATATAATACATTTAATGTACTTCAAGAACACTTAAATAGCATTTCAGCTCATTAAAAATGTATTAGCATTACACTAATAGTTTCTAATAAAGCTGTTTTATTCAGTATTCAGAATGATATATTAAAGGTGCAAAAATAATTAAATAAATGTTAAGACATACAAAGAGTTTGAAATCAAGAAATTCTGTTCCTGTTCCTGAGCCGGTGTCTGTTCCTGTGCCCTGGCCTCCTGAAGGGTCGTCTCCTCCCTGGCCGCCCGAGGGAGAGTCTCCGTCCTGGCCGCCCGAGGCAGGGCCGTTTGAAGGAATTTGGGGGCCCCAAGCAAAATGGACATGGAGGCCCCCCCAATAAAAAAACATATTATAATATGTAACCATATTCCATCCGTTCGAAAAAAAAGTTGCACTAACTGTTCGTTACAAGCAGCATTTGCCGTCAGGCAGGTAGCTAACATAAACATATTTTTTCTAGCCTACCTGCTGCAAAATTACACTATTTGTACAAGACAAGTGGAGCTATTTTATCCAGTGTAATTTATCACTTACCACTAGGGGTGTAACAAAATTCACGGTTCGGTTCAATACGATACACTTGTGTTACGGTTTGGTACGTTTTCGATACAGCAAAAAGAAAGAAATGCCAGAGAAATTTCATTGATTTATTTATTTTTCTTCTTTTTTTTAATTAAAACTAACATTATAAAATATGATTTTTTTTTTTTACTTTGAGCAATACTGGAGCTATAATTGACTCTTCTTAGGAGCATATAAAACAAAACAGCTCCTTGGAAAAAATGAAATGTAATATTGTAGTAGTTATAAACAAATGTTTATTTTAGTTCAGATTAACATTTGAGGGCATTGCATTCATAATGTCAAAATAAAACCGACGTAATGTTACTTGAAGGCATTATAGCCTACTAGTCCTGCCAAACTATGTGAATGTTTCTCACTAGATCTCGCAGCGATGTTATTACTTCTGTGGCTAAATTCAAATGCTTTCTTTACTGGATCTCTTATTAGCGCTGTGTAGTAACAGTGTCGCATGATCACGATCGGCTCGCGCTGCATTGGTCCAAACTGATAAACGGTCCTTCAACCACACAATAACGAGCAGTTTCGTTCCGCTTGCATTACGTTTGCCATTTGATGTTGGGCAATGTTGTGGTCGCGCCGGCGTCTCTACATTATGAGCGCGCTTGCCACGCGCAACGCGCCTACATTTGAAATAACGAAATTTTGGTCGGCAGGAAAAATGGTCCAACGAACCGTTCGGTTTGAAAATGCGTGCCGAAAACCGAACCGAAAGCCTCGTACCGAACGGTTCAATACGAATACGTGTATCGTTACACCCCTACTTACCACTATCTTGTTTTTTCTTTCCTCCTCTTCCTTTCTCTTCATTCTTTTCTGGCTTCCTAAAGCATAATTCCGCTTCATGATGACTGCCGAGGAGGTTTTGTATTTTGCCGGCAGCAGAGATCACGGGGTTGGCTGGCTGTTGTCAGCGACTACTGAGAGGGGCCCCCTTGAGGGGGATCCCGATAACAGTGTCATTGCACTTTACTGCATTGACTATCAAAGGGGCGCTCACACAGTTTGTCGTTGCATTTTATTCTTAACCAGTCGTTGTCTTGGGGGTCCAAGGCCAGCTCGGGGACCCAAGCAATTGCTTGGTTTGCTTGCCTTGTCGCGACGGGCCTGGCCCGAGGGAGAGTCTCCGCCCTGGCCGCCCGAGGGAGAGTCTCCGCCCTGGCCGCCTGCACAGCCTCATCCGCCCTGGCCGCCCGATGGATTGTCGTCTTCGCCCTGGCCGCCCGAGGGGAGGTCTCCGCCTTGGCCGCCCGATGGACTGTCTGTTTTGCCCTGGCTGCCAGCTAAGCTGTTCCCCCCTGTTCCTGTTCCCCTCCATGGACCTGGCCCCCCATCCCGCCCCCTGATCCTCCACCATTCCACCCCCCGCCTGGACTCTTGTTTTGTTTGTTTATGTGTCGTGGAGCGTCTGGTAGCCGCTCCGTAGAGGGGGGGTTATGTCACAGTGTCTGGTTTGTGTTTCCCCGGGTGTCCATTAGAGGTCTCTCTCCCTTCCTGTCACCATTCATTCTGTAACTGCATTCCCCACAATCCTTGTCTGCACTCATCACTGTTCATTGCACTCAGCTGTTCCCCATCATGATTGTTAGTTTCTGTATATAAATACCCTGCCTGTTTAGTGTTTGTTACGGAGTCCTTGTATATTGTCCACACTTCTGAGGTCTGTGTTCTAGCCTGTTTCTTGTTTTGTTTATTTGTGTTTGGATTGATTATATGGACTTTGACCTCTGCCTGAATGACTACGATATTGGATTACACTTTAAATAAAACCTACTGCTATTGGATCTCCTGTTTTCCTGTGTGTGTCCGTGACAACATATAATAACAATGAGGTTCCAAATGTCACACGCCATGCAAACTTGAAGCTGGGTAAAAATAAAAACAACACTACGTTTTCTACCCCCCCCCCCCCCCACTACCCCCCCCCCCCCCAAGTAGTTCCAAACCATTTAAGACTTTCGTTCATCTTCGAAAGAAAAATTGAAATATTTTAATGTAACCCGAGAGATTCATATCCCTCCGATGAACTATTCACCAAATCTGTTCACGTTTCAAAAAGTTGCTTGCAAAAAATATCACCTAATCCATATGAATCAGAGATACTAAAACTTCAATAAAATTATGCTTGTGTTTAGCATATTTCTTAAAAATGTAACTTAGGATATATTTATTACCAAAGTACTTGTAGTGTACTTTTTAGAAATATATTAAAAGTATGCTTGTGTTTAGCATATTTCTTAAAAGTGTAACTAAGCATATATTTATTACAAGTAATATACACTCACCTAAAGGATTATTAGGAACACCTGTTCAATTTCTCATTAATGCAATTATCTAATCAACCAATCACATGGCAGTTGCTTCAATGCATTTAGGGGTGTGGTCCTGGTCAAGACAATCTCCTGAACTCCAAACTGAATGTCAGAATGGGAAAGAAAGGTGATTTAAAGGAACACTTCGACTTTTGGGGACTTTAGCTTATTCACCGTATCCCCCATAGTTAGGTAAGTCCATACATACCTTTTTCATCTCCGTGCGTGCTTTAAATCTGTTTGACGCACCCACCGCTAGCCTAGCTTAGCACAAAGACTGGATGTAAATGGCTACAGCTAGCATACTAATCCCAATAAGTGACAAAATAACGCCAACATTTTCCTATTTACATGTTGTGATTTGTATAGTCACAGTGTGTACAAATAACAAGGTCATATGAGACACAGACATTTTTTAAACGTTTAAATACTGGGAACTATTTTCTCAGAAGGCGAAGCACTGCTATTTGGGCGGAGTGATGAGCGCAGCACCCGAGAAGCGCCGTTCCGTCAACAAAACCAACGTGACTAACTAGCTAGTAGCGAACGTGATTCGTGGTCATGCCTGACTTTGATGAATTGTCAGAGGATTTTTATTTGGTATCAAACCAAGATCCAGAACCATATCGTTTTGAGCCAGAATACACAGACGAGGAGTTACAAACTTTTGAAGCTGATAGACAATGCCGAACAGACTGAGGTCGAGGGGAGAATCAGAACGGGAGTAATTTAGCCTACTATTTCACAAACAAGGTCACTGTTTCTCAAAAATGAAAACTGCCCATCCCACCCTCCAATTCATTAGCAAGTTGAAGGCTTCAGTCCTGAAAGTTATCTTTAGCGCCGCTTATTTGTTACTGGGGCGATAGAGCGCGTTTGTGACAACACAATACTAACATTACAGGGGATACATGGAGCCCGGGAACAACTGTAATATATAGTGAGCACCCTATTCATGTAATAGTGTCACGAAGGTTACATTACATCTAACGTTAGCTAATGGCACTGTAACAGTAGGCTACTCATCTACTGATGATACTCAAAAACATAACGGAACACTTACCGCAGCCGCAGGTGATCCACTTTGTCCTGTCTTTACTATCGATGGGATGGCCGTAACGTTATCCTTCAGCACACGTTTCATGCTCCGTGTGGCAAATTCAATTTTTTCAAAATAGTCGTCCTCCGTGAAATGTTCCGAGCAAATGCGATAGTCCTTGATGATGTATACAGGTGTGTTTGGATCTGTATCCAGAGCAAGTAGCCATTGATTCATCAGGTCAGCGTTTTTGGTTGGAATTCCCCTGTTTATTGTCGCAGCTCTTTACAATACAGCAACACCCATGATTGTTAACTTTGCATTTACTATCTAGTAATTGCTGACTCTATTACTCCAACTCTGAGCGAACTCGCTGCTCCTCACCACGGCGCTTCTCGGGTGCTGCGCTCATCACTCCGCCCAAGTAGCAGTGCTTCGCCTTCTGAGAAAATAGTTCCCAGTATTTAAACGTTTAAAAAATGTCTGTGTCTCATATTACCTTGTTATTTGTACACACTGTGACTATACAAATTACAACATGTAAATAGGAAAATGTTGGCGTTATTTTGTCACTTATTGGGATTATTATGCTAGCTGTAGCCATTTACATCCAGTCTTTGTGCTAAGCTAGGCTAGCGATGGGTGCGTCAAACAGACTTAAAGCACGCACAGAGATGAAAAAGATATGTATGGACTAATCTAACTCTGAGGGATACGGTGAATAAGCTAAAGTCCCAAAAAGTCGAAGTGTTCCTTTAAGCAATTTTGAGCGTGGCATGGTTGTTGGTGCCAGACGGGCCAGTCTGAGTATTTCACAATCTGCTCAGTTACTGGGATTTTCACGCACAACCATTTCTAGGGTTTACAAAGAATGGTGTGAAAAGGGAAAAACATCCAGTACGTGGCAGTCCTGTGGGCGAAAATGCCTTGTTGATGCTAGAGGTCAGAGGAGAATGGGCCGACTGATTCAAGCTGATAGAAGAGCAACTTTGACTGAAATAACCACTCGTTACAACCGAGGTATGCAGCAAAGCATTTGTGAAGCCACAACACGCACAACCTTGAGGCGGATGGGCTACAACAGCAGAAGACCCCACCGGGTACCACTCATCTCCACTACAAATAGGAAAAAGAGGCTACAATTTGCACGAGCTCACCAAAATTGGACAGTTGAAGACTGGAAAAATGTTGCCTGGTCTGATGAGTCTCGATTTCTGTTGAGACATTCAGATGGTAGAGTCAGAATTTGGCGTAAACAGAATGAGAACATGGATCCATCATGCCTTGTTACCACTGTGCAGGCTGGTGGTGGTGGTGTAATGGTGTGGGGGATGTTTTCTTGGCACACTTTAGGCCCCTTAGTGCCAATTGGGCATCGTTTAAATGCCACGGCCTACCTGAGCATTGTTTCTGACCATGTCCATCCCTTTATGACCACCATGTACCCATCCTCTGATGGCTACTTCCAGCAGGATAATGCACCATGTCACAAAGCTCGAATCATTTCAAATTGGTTTCTTGAACATGACAATGAGTTCACTGTACTAAAATGGCCCCCACAGTCACCAGATCTCAACCCAATAGAGCGTCTTTGGGATGTGGTGGAACGGGAGCTTCGTGCCCTGGATGTGCATCCCACAAATCTCCATCAACTGCAAGATGCTATCCTATCAATATGGGCCAACATTTCTAAAGAATGCTTTCAGCACCTTGTTGAATCAATGCCACGTAGAATTAAGGCAGTTCTGAAGGAGAAAGGGGGTCAAACACAGTATTAGTATGGTGTTCCTAATAATCCTTTAGGTGAGTGTATTTCTAATACTAGTATATACTAGACTAGTATATACTAGTATATACTAAATACTATATTTCGTATACTATAAGTATGCTTGTGTTTAGCATATTTCTTACAGTAAAAGTGTAACTAAGCATATATTTATTAACAATGTACTTCTAGTATACTTTTTTTTAAATATATTAAAATGCAATTCAGTATAATTGTAATGCACTTCAAATAAGCATGTTGGGAATACAAATGTATTATAAACATACTACAATGAATACATTTAATACTACGTCTTTTTCACCTGGGTTTCACATGTCTGCATAAGTGTGTGCGTGTGTGTGTGCGTGTTTGTCTGTGTGTGTGTGTGTGTGTGTGTCTCTGTGCAGGAGGAGACCATTTCAGTGTCTGTCAGATCTCATACGGAGTGTCAGAGCTAACAAGCTCCTGCATGGACTGAGAACACTGCAAATGGGACACTGCCTGGAGGTTGCTAGTCTTTGCATACACATGCGTTTGAATGTACACGAACATACGTCAATCTGAAGAATGTGACATTAAGCGTCTATATTTTGCAGCAGTATATTGTAAACTGTAGAGAACACTGTGTCTGTTTGTGTTTGAGTATGACAGAAGTGTGATATACTGAGGATGTGAGAGGACTAAGAGCTATGAGTCGCATATGATTAAAAACAAAATAGTAATACCATTGTTGCTGGCGAACGAGTGGAGTATTCAAGGCTGGAAATCTGGAATCATAATCCTGACAGAGGCTGCCCTAAAGTAAAAATGTCACAGAAGAAGAGGTTACTGATTTATTTCCCTTGAAAATCTGACAAAGCAATAAGTGATTAGTGAAATGCCAATTATCCAATACATGCAAAACATTCCTGTCAGTCACCTTCACATTACGAATACACCGGGCATTCCGCCAGGAAAAAGCTCGCTTTTAAAACACAAACAAATGATTTATGAAGACAACAAGCGGAAGGAATCACATTAAAAATGCTGATGCTGCAATTATTCATGCAAAATGACACACACCTTTAGCACATTTAAAATGTTCTGTTTTAGACAGAGGATTTTCTGTGCTAAGAGGTACAAAGCCAGATTGTGAAACGGGGTGGTAACCATACTGAAAACTCAGGCAATAATCAGCAAATATGCTATTTCCCAAAAGTTATATAACTTTCAATATAGTATATAAAATTCACCTTGAATGTGCTAAGTTAAATCAGGTCGACTGAACAGGTAGGTAAGTTGATGAGTTAAGACAGTGAACTGCAATACAGTTCAATAAATCTTTTAGCTGTTAGCAAGGGTCAGAGTTCAGCTGAGAGGGCTGGAAAATAAAGCTATGGAGCTTACGTAAATCCTCTGGGTTTTCTGTGATGGACAGAATAATGTCCAGAACGTCTTAATCATGGTAAAAAGAAAAAAGACCAGATATTTCTGACCTTCCTCATGTCAGGCTGAACATGCATGTTTGTGCAGTATATATATATGTGTGTGTGTGTGTGTGTGTGTCTGCATATTTTAACTCAACTGCATAAAGAGCTTTCCTTACCTCCTGCTTCAAAAACACGCAACACAGATGAAAGACATATTTTGCCTTTCCTCTCTCTCTCTCCCTTAATGTCTGTTTCTCTCTCTAATCATGCTATTGACAGGTTTTAAATTAATCATGAATGCAAATTTTCGTCATGCTTTCCTTCCTTAAAAATAAAAATGCTCACTCTGATGTCATTCCAAACATACACATTAGAAAAGTTTCAATAGGGCCCAATGTACTGTGTTACAGTATATAGGAATTTTCCACATTGATTTTTGCAGGTATTTTACCCTTCTTTTGAATTACGTATTGCATTGTATTTTAGGGTTAAAGTAAATGTCTGTAAACTTAACAGGTTATGTCCTGGCAGAAAATGACCAGTACCTTTTTTTTTTTCTTTTTTTTTTTGCTGGATTTTTTTTTTTTCTTATAGTGTATGAAAGCCACATATATCTCGATGTACACTTTAAATGTATCTCTCTCTTATATATGTGACTTTATTTCTTATTTTAAACTTTATCACAATTTAATATGTTAATTTATGAGGCAGAAACTGGCTTCTATACAAACCTGTGGTGTTATCTATTCAATGAAACACACAAACATTTTTCCTTACAATGACAGTTTTTATAATGGCTACAAAAAACTAAATAAAAAAAAAAAATCCACATGACTTATACATTCTGATGTGATTCATTCTAGATCCTTATGTTGTCAATCGGTCTATGGTAAACATTAATTTGGGCACCAGTAAGCATAAACCTGACAACATTTCTAAGTGAACATATTAAGCAAACTAAATAAAATAGCACAATGTTTATTTTTGGTGCATTGTGGACATTTTGACATTGTGGACATATGAATGTGAATGTTGACTGAGTTGTTTGAAACACACCCCAAGTCTTTTAAAACTGTGAGGAACCAAAATGTAAGCTGTTAAAAATGATTTGCTCCACCGAAGCTTTGAAATCTCATTTGTATACACATTTAACATTTTTTTACATTTAAATTCACCTAATTTTTTTACATCATTTACGCCAAATACCATTGCTTGTGTGTTGAAAAAGTAACTCTTGAGTCTCCACTTTGAATATTCAGAACAGTGAAATTAGATAACTGCAGTAGAAGGAAATAATCTTAATTTTCATCATATGGCCTCAAAAGTATAGCCTAATATGGACAACTTTTATGGCATTTTTTATTCATTTTTGGAGCTTGACCGATGTGGTTACAATAAACTGCCATTGTATGGAAAAGAGGTGCATATAGCCTATACAGATTCTTCATAAGATATGTTCCACAGAAGGACATGAGGGTGAGTAAATAATAACAAAAGCTTCTTTAAGGACGATCAGTTTCACAGTAAATCAATTTGACTTCTACTTTAAAATGAAGACTTATCAGTGGTTTTCATTTTGCTGTTTCTGTATTTAAAATCTGCCTCTCGGTGATGTGACAGCAGACGAGGTTATCTGTTTTCCTGCTTACATATTAATATGAAAAGATGCCGTCTCGACTGCTCCAGATGTCTCTGCTCGCGGATACCCTCGGGGCCATCGTTATACCCCGCGCGCGCACCTGTCACACACTCTGCTCCCGAGCTCGGTCCAAGCCGGAGCGAGTGAGTGAGCGCGTGTCACTCAGCAGCTCCACCCCTCCGGTAACTACACCCAGCTCACATCCGACCGAACCCGCACATCAGAGACGTTCACCGTTATACAGGTATCCCCTCAACGTCACTACCGTGGCAAAAAGTTATCTTAGGTGTTTTTGTTGGGATTTTGAGGGAACTTACGTGGACTTGGTAGGGTGTAAAAGGTGAAAATGAGAGTGAGGACGATTAAGATGACGGAGTGTAGCTGGACGTACTGGACGCTGTTTTTTCTCGGCGCTCTAGTGCCGCTCCCAGCGCGCGCAGATATCACTTGCACCTCGTGCTTAGCTCCAATACGCCGAAATGAGGCACAAGTGCAGACAACGGCTTTTGTCAGCCGTGATTTTGGAAGTGTACCGGACGGCAGCACTGATAAAAACTGGAAGTGGGGAATTGATGGAGCTCAACTTTCCCCTGAAGCGCACATAAAGTCTCCTTCTGTGTCCTGGAGAGAGACACCGGAGAACTTGCACGTATCCCAAGCGGAACGGACGAGCCCAGCTGAGGAAAAAGACGGAAAAGTTTATCCAACAAGGTTTCCTGAGGAAATCAAAGTAAACAGTAGGGAAAAGCGCAGTCTGTTTCCGTCTGACAGCGCGGCCGGTTCTCGGTTCGAGTTCAGGCGTACCGGAGGAGTTGACGGTTCCGGGAAGAGTCCGAGGCAGAATGAACCACACCTGATTACGTCCACCTTTGCGTTGTCTGGAGATTCTGTTCATAACCAGGCCATGGTGCTGTGGTCCGGACACAACAGCAGCGTGAGTTTAGACTTTATCCATGCATCACATTTTAGAGAGCCATAATTATGATATAGGCTACTTGTAAAGTTAAAACTGAGCAACTGGGTCATTTTATCTGTTGTTTTATTGTGATGGACTGTAGTTCACGCACACGACTGGTGCGTGGCAGCTGCAAAACCGTGCACGCGTCACCATTTCTTTCAACACCGCTCTTTCTTTATTGTAAAAAAAAAAAAAAAAAAAAAAAAAAAAAAGAAGAGGAAAAAAAGAAAAAGAAAACCCTCTCTTGTGTGTTTACGGACAGAGACTGCAACCAAGCCGTATCATCCAAAGAGTCGGTGCAAATTCCGCGTGCATTTGACAGACCACGAATTAATCCATGAATGAAATCAATCAAAGTCAATCTGTCTCCCCTTAGCATTCATTTCTTTAATGAATGTCTATTTTCCATAAATAATTATATTGATTATTGGAAGCCACTAGTTCTCATTTAACACCCGTCCATTAATTTTTCTATTATTTAATGAATTAAAGTATGATCATAATAGCCTAATTTTGCTTGTCATTATACTTTCTCTGAAACTCTTTATTTAAATGGCAGATTTGAAGTTTTGCATGGAAAGCATTTGCATTACTGTGCCTTATGATTTCATGTGATAAACAATACAATAATTTTGTTTTTAGTCTCCCCTAACATAGACATTTGCCCCTACACCCGATTAACCGTTATGTTTACTTCCTTACTATGCAAAAAGAGTAGGATGCCAGAATGTGTAGTATTTATGAAACTGTAGGCAAGCAATACCCGGATGACCTACTGCATCTGCTTAGATACTGAAGTGTGCAGCTAGTGGACACTTTTCTGACCCATAAGTCCACAGGAGCTGAGAGAAGTAGAAATATTACAATAAATTGTCTCAGAATTGTGAGCCAAGTGCTGTAGATAAGAAAGTTGTTTCTTGTGGCTAAATTGTTCATATTTAACACCTTGTGTTTTGCGGGTGTTGTTAAATCATAGGTCAAAAGACAATGTCAACATGGTGGATGAAGTATAAAGATGCAGTTTTTTTCTTTATCATCAGATAAAGATGATATACTGCATACTGAAAAAGTACAGGATTTCGGACACAGCTTTAGTCTGATTTGCCAGATCATCCTCTTTGGTGTTTGTTGTCTTCTTCATTAGGGCATCTGTTCTGGGATGCAGATGTTTCAGATGAACCTGCCAGAAATGCAGTTTAAGTGAACACAGTGTACAATTCAGAAGAATGAATTAATATTACTTTAATATGACTGTCATTTATTTGCCTGGCTGCTACACTTTACTTTATTAACAATCAATTTCTTTCATCAATAATCTATTTTGCTGCATCTGCTAGAGACCTACATCTCTAGCACCCTGGGTCCTCTGCTTGTATTTCTCCATATGCTGCTGTGGTTTGAGTGACGCCTTTTTTTTTATATCTTTGGTAACCCGAACTCATTCCTTTTCCTTCACAATTTCTGTGCCTCATCTGAAATATAAATGACTGACTCTGTCAGCATACTTTTTAGATTGGCAGGGTAATACCTGCAGAATTTATGTATGTGTGTGTGTGTGCGTTTCTGCCTTCTGCTGATGCCATCGGTGTATCTTTTACCAAACCGCATGAGTGATGTTTTTGCGACGCCACAGATGCAAACTGAACGTCAGAGAAAAGATAGCATCCACACAAACTCTTTCTTCCTGTGTGTCACTATCTCACCCTGACATATACACATTTATGCATTGCACATAGACATTTGTTGTATTGATTTGGCACATTTGACACTGCTATCCATAATGAACCACCAAATTGTTTAAAGGATAACGCACTCAATAATATGTTAAAAAACATCATACACAATCATGACGTTAAATGAAAAATGAGGCCCATATGGTTGTTTGAAAAGATCCGTTTAGGAAATGATGTTAGCATGAGAAGAGATGACACCGGTAGCCTCTCAGCGGCAAGCAACAAATGAAGCCCTCTGTCATGCCAGTTTTCATCAAATGTGAAACCTTTCCTTTTGCTTCCTGTAGACACTCTGTCTTATTACCACACAAGTGATAAAGCTAATGTCTGGCCTTTCACACCTCTGTTGGACCTCACTCAATCCCTGACACACACACACACACACACACACACACACACACACACACACACACACACACACACACACACACACACACACACACACACACACACACACACACACACACACACACACACACACACACACACACACACACAGTTCTATTTGCACACAAGGATGCATTGGGCAATAATAATAATGACACTTTTTACTGTTACAGCCCAGCCTGCCTTAATTCTGCAATCTTAAAGGGATAGTTCACACAAAAATGAAAATTGTCAAAAATGTACTCACCCTTATGTTGTTCCAAACCCATAAGACTTTGGTTAATCTTCAAAGGTTTCTGTCCCTCCATTAAAAGTCCAGGTAACGGAAACTCAAAAAGATAATAAATGCATCATGAAACAAATCCATATGAAGCGGTCTAATCCAAGCCTTGTGAAGAAATATGATCGCTTTATATGATGAACAGATTCTTCAATTTTAACATAACCAAATTACATTTAATTTCATATTAAACAATGCAACATACATTTATCACTTAGTCTAACGCTTTCAGATATTAAAAAGTAATATATTTGTATTTAAATAAATAGGTGTATTATATGCACATGTATATTAAATGTAAGTATGGTCATTTCTATTGTATTTATTTACAAACTCCTCTAATATGCAAAACTCAAATTTCATCTATTTGTGATGATTTTGCAGTGTGTACCAAATGAATGAATTTTGTGAAGTGAAGTGAACTTCAATAGATATCCCCTACTTGGTGAGTAGGACGCAGTGAACACAGATTAGGGACCCTGCCATTCGCAGATACAGTCTGCATTTTATGATGGTACTCATTTGGCAACTTACTTGGCTCGTGTTTTACGCCTTTCAAATAGAGTAACGTTTGCATGCAAGGATTTGCTTTATTTTGATGTTAGTGGCTTTAGCGACCAAATTGATCCACATCGTTCAGCAGTTTTCCTGAAGAGGAGTGAGTGTGTGTGTGTGTGTGTGTGCAAGAAACTGTGTGTTCTGCTGAAAGCATACTCTCTTAGGCCTAATGTCACTGAAAGCTGAAAGCTTTCACTTTTGATTCACGACAACTGAGAGGCTGTTTGGCCGCTTTCTCAATTGTAAAAACAATCAATGAAAATCCATAAAGATGATGGAAATGCAAGAGAATAATTTTGCTGGCCCTGCAACGCCTGCCCTTGGGTCCTGATCCATAGTTTGCCCTCCAAAGTCCACGTTGACATTTTCTCTGAGAGGAGCCCCCGCAGAGCAAGAAATCATTGTAAAGGTGGGGTTTGTGTATTTCGTTGTCTAGACAAAACGGATCTTATGCAAATGTGGCTAAGGAAGCACATCTCCAGGGGAAGTCTCTCCATGGGAGTTTGATTGCGATCAAGCAGTGATTTTAGAGTTTAAAAAAAACTTTCCGGCCTGCTGTGAGAGAATCGCAGATTATGGCTGTACAATCATAGGTTGCACAGGGTTTATTTTGTTTGCCTGTCTGTAGCGCTCAAGTTTCATGTTGATGCTCTGTTGATGCCCTACAGGAAGATAGCAGTCAACTATGTCCAAGTGTGGGCTTGTGCATGCGTTCATGTGAAATTTTGCAAGGGTGTGTGCGCATGTGTTCATGCGAGTACACATGGCCTGCGGAGAGCATGAGGGATGTCCTTGAGTTTGGCTGTCCATCCAAATGTCTACACATCCTCCAACAATTTCACTCTGGAGTGACAGCCAAAGTGTGTGTGTGTGTGTGTGTGTGTATGTATGTGTGTGTGTGTGTTCTAGACCTGTGTGTCTTTGTGTCCTATCTATCTCAGGGCAGCAGAGTGGCTGAGCTTGTAGCAGTACACACTCTGACTCGGGGACACATCAAGCCTGGTTAGTTTTAAAGGACTTTTCAATATTAGGGTGGTTTGAGAGGAAGTCAATGTTTTAGTTTTGCGGCAAGTCACTGCTGGCACTTCAAAAAAGTTTATTTAAAAAAGTACTATTTTTTTTTCAATAGTTTAAAAAAATATGTAGAACATTGGTGCACCAAGGCTGCATTTATTTTACCAAGAATAAAGTAAAACAATATTATAAAATATTGTTAAAACTTATATATTCTGACCGAATACTTCAGAAATCATTCTAATATGCGGATTTGGTGCTCAAGAAACATTTATTATTATCAATGTTGAAAACCATTGTGCTGTCTTTCAGGATGGAATAGAAAGTTCATAAGAACAGCATTAATATATAAAAAATATATATATTTTGTAACATTATAAAAAATCTTTATTGTCCATTTTTATCAATTTAATGCATCCTTGCTGAACAAAATTATTCATCTTTCTGTTCCCAAACCTTTGAACTGTATATTAAAAATGTTTATATTCCCTTTTCTTTCATTTGTTCAAAGATGATGAAAAATGATAGAAGTTTCAACAAACTATGCTTTAATACTAAAATTAAATTCTTGAATGAATGCTCATGCAATCTAAGGTAGAGTTAGCCTACCTATATGTTTTATATTAGCCACCGCCATAACTTCCCAAAACTTACTAGTCCAGGTGGGGATTTTACAGCTTCTGTCCAACTGTTTACAGACAGCAAGTCATATCCATTTACCTGAATCATATGATCAAGTGAATCTGCACATTAATTTGTCACCTAATGTGCTGAGCTGGTTGCATAACCTCAGGATTTATTCTCTCAAACCCTGAAATCTCATAATCATTATTAGAATCTACCAGAGCAATGCGAATATATTTTGTTAAACTCCATGTTTTACAGATTCATGTATTGTGTCACTTACTAATCATTTTAAAATCCTATGATTTATGAGACACAGCCATTCCAAAGTATACGAATATCCAGTACCAATATAAATTTGAAGCTAAAATAATTTGTCATTTGCTCAGCACAGAGATTTATGGACAAATTCAAGGGAAAGTGGAAAAAACAGCCCAACTCTTAACATTTCTGAAGCCAAGGATTATAAATATCTACAATTAAAAATTCTTCCTTTTGTCATTGTAAAAAATATCGTTGTAAAGCTTGACAATCTTTTAATATTATGGTTCCTTAAAGTCATCCTTAAACCGAAATAATTAGACGTGTGATACTCTTGATCTTCTTTTCAGGTTATCCTGCTATATGCACACATTTGCAAAACTCCATCACTCAAATATTTGCTGAAACTCACAAATGTGGTGGTGATGGTAAGTTCAGTCAAGCTCAAATTTCTGACTGTCACTTCTGTAAAGGGGACTGCAGTACAACACTTTGTGCCAATTCAGTCATTTAAATCTGATTATGTTTTTGTTTATCTGTAAATGTTGCTTCTTTAAAGGGGTGGTATAATGCCCTTTTCACTAGATGTAAAATAAGTCTTTAATGTCCCCAGAGTGTGTATGTGAAGTTTTAGCTCAAAATACCCCACATATATTTTATATAGCATGTTAAAGTTGTCCATTTTTGAGGGTGAGTAAAAACGCACCGTTTTTGTCTGTTCCTTTAAATGCAAATGAGCTGCTGCTCCCAGCACAGAGGGCGGAGCTTCAAGAGCTTGTGTCCTTTTGCTTCACTCAGACATGCACTGAAAATTTCAAAAACTTTTAGCCTTTTATGTTCAAACCGGAGTCAGAAAGATAGAGAGACTCAAGAAGAAGTGACAACATATAGACACCATTTCTCAATGGTTAGTTGATGAATTTATGTAGCTTAGTTATCTTCTAGTCATTGATTAGCATATTCTGTCTTGATAATCTATAAATCACGTTCCCGGGGGGTTTGTGATGTCACTAACCCGGGAAGAATGTTGTGTATTCCCTACCAGCTGTTTGTTGTAGTCCTTAAAAAGCAATTTTTAAAAAAGAAAATATCTTCCTTTGCTTTGAACTTTGAGCGTTGTAACTTTGCAGATGTTGTTTATGCTCAAACAGCAACATTACACACTAACTAAAGTTAGAAAAGTGAAATTATTCAACCACCCCTTTAAATTCGAGGTTGACCAAAAATGGATTTTCAGAGGTGGGAAGAACATCATATTTCTGATTTATAAAATCTGTATATTGAATGTGCTAAATATGTCCTTGGTCTTTCTATAGCCTTTTACCCGTGACAGGCCATGACATGCATAGAGCCTACAGAAGTGCAAAATGTATGAAAACTCAGGTGCAGTTACAACCAAAAATCACAATAAACCCAAATCCCAAAAGAATCCAGAAAAAAACAGTATAACTAGAAAATTTTACATTATATATGGATAAGAAAATGAAGCACAAACAGCTTAAATGACTTCAAATAACCTCCCTTCTCTTTGTTTTCATTTGTCAAAGTGAACATGAGTAACTCAATGGTAAATCATGCTCATGTGGTGTTTTTTTTATAACATTCTATCTATATTAATAATTATACAATACTAATAATATTAGACTATAAAGAGTGATGGAAATGTATGTACTACATGTAAGATTTATGATTTCTTTTTCCCAGATGAAGTTGTATGTGCTGACAGGGCACATTCCCATATACTCTAATTTTCTTGGCATGCTTTGACTTTAATTTAGTGCGCTTTATGATTATAATCAAAATAACTAAATATGCATTAAAGTAACAGTAAAAATAAAATAGTGAAACTATGAAAATAGTTAGTTAACGAATAAAGAATGCAATATATTTTATAAACTAGGCTATATTTTATTTTGCCCCTGAGTTTCAATTTGGGTCAATTTTAGAGGATGTATGAAGTCAGTTTGGTCTTCTTTCTGAATTATATCTTTATTGATTTGAAATTTAACAAGCTTAAAATTTTTGAACTATATTTCTTTCAAATAAACGCCATTATATAGAGACGTTTTCGACACATAGAGTTGATTAAGTGTCCAAATACATTTTTGGGGCCACTGTATATCTCAATAATAAAATGTGCTCAATAATAATAAGATACGTGAAAGCGCCCATGTACCCTTCACATTCAAATGTATGCAGACCAGTGACCTGTTTTTCCTTCCAATGGGATTCGCAGTGACAGATTTATTCATTATGAGCCATCCAGGCTTTGTCTCAGTACTGAATATTAATGAGCATGCAGATTAATTGTGGTCATTGTACACTTTCCAGGGATGTAGAGAGCAAGTGTCAGAAGTGACCTGGAGATGAGAGATGAGAGCATTTGTCATTGGTCTTTAGAGAGTGTGTGTGCGATTCTGTGTGTGCAAGAGTGCTTGGGTATTGTGTGTGTGTGTGTGTGTATACGTGTTTGGCACTGATGTGTGTATGCCTGTGAATGTCTTTGAGACCTGTGTGTATCCGTGTGTGTGTGTCTAATTATTGGTCTGTAGAGAGTCAGCTTGTCTCTCTGTCTTTTTAATTAAAGGCAGAGGCAGCGGAGGTCGAGTGGGTATCCAGACTCTGGAGAACGGCTGTGAAAGACATGGAGAGGAGCAAAGGAAGCCAAAGAAACAAAGGAAGTCAGATCAAAAAAAAAAAAAAAAAAAGCATAACAGAGGTCACAGAAAATTTAGAGAGCAGGCTATTATAACCCAATTCTGCCACAGAAAGGAAGTGACATCACAGAAACGGTGTTAAGAGGGAGCAGAGATACGTTCAAGTCAAAGTAAAAACCCTTCGGTGTCTTTAATGCTAATGACGCAACTTTTTTTTTACTCATTCTCTTTGTTTTGACTTTGTTCAGATGACAGCTCAGTTCAATCTATTTTTACCTCAGTGGCAAAACTTTCACTCATATTTCTAGCCCTTTAACCCCAGTGACAGCTTGTGCTAATGCTCTGTGTCAGGTCTGAAAAAGAAATCTCCTCTAAAAGGCTACATCCTTTTAAAAATGACTAACACCTCTGTTTAACATTTTGTGGAGAGGAGCCATTAATATTTATCACTTTATATGGGCCAATAATCTCACAGCATGTTGTTCAGGGAGCTAAACAGCTCATTGTTTATCCTTTTAACATCTGACTTTTTATTAGAATGCAAAATATTAATAATACTTTTGTTTTTGCTCATTGTTCATATGATGTGCTGCAAGCAGTCATTATAGAGGAAATTGTCAGTCTAACTCTGTAATTTTTGTTGTTGTTTAAACAAACTAAAATGCTCTATAGATAAATATTACATGTAGGCTCTGTTACACAAGTAACTCTACACTAGTACAAAACCATTAGGGGGTGCAGTTTACTTTGATTTTCCTTAAAATAAATAATTTCACTTGATTAAATTAGGAGCATTATGATATCAGTCTATAATTCAGCTTTTGTACGCCTTAAAATATGAAAAGCATTGCTTAAATATTAAGTAGCCAGTTAAAGTGGTTTCCTTTTTTACCCTGTTCAAAAGTAATTTCAAATGTAATTTAGGTTAAATCTATTACTATAGTTTTGTATTTTTGGAATATATATTTTTTAATTGAATATAGAAGAACTGGTAACTCTACAATAAGGTCCCATTAGTTAACAGTTTTTTTAATGCATTAACTAACAATGAGAAATTAATTTGTTACAGCATTTATTATCCCTTGTTAAAGTTAATAAAAATACAGATGTTCATTTATGTCACCTCAGGTCCATTAATTAATGGTAAAATATACAACTTTTAATTTTAGTAATATATATTAACATTAACTAAGATCAATGAATGCTTTAGAATAATTTTTCAGTGTTAGTTCATGTTAATTAATGTAGTTAACTAATGTTAACAAATGGAACTTATTGCAAAGTGTTACTGAAGAACTCTACACCATAGTTTAATATCAATATAATTTGATTATCTTGGCTCATGCATCAGTTTGGTTTAGGGTTTTTTTTTTTTTTTGTCACTAGAAATGTTTACAGTTTTTTTTTTGTTGAGACATTTAAGACAGCACCACTTACTTGTGTGTAGGATTAGCATTGGCCTTCTCTGCATGGGTGAATAGTTGAGATCTGTATCTCATAGGGTTCTTCAGTGGTTTTATTATCTTTGAGGTGACATGGTCTCACAGGACAGACAGTCCTATTATTGTGGACAAAGAAACACTCAAAAGCACATTGATTTTGTGAAGGAGAAAAGGCTTACTTCTTTAAATGCAGATTCTATTTACTGCTTTTTTCTTTTACATGCAGATACACCCCCTATACATCAAATGGTCACTGAAGGCATTAGTCTGAAGACTAAAGGACTAAAATTGGATTGTTTTAAGAAAATAATTTTGACTTGTCTCTCTGTTAAACTAAATTGTGCATTTATTTACGCATTGTAATGCTCTTACAATGAAAGTCTAATTAGGTCATTCCACTGAAGTGTAAAACCTGCATTCATGTTTAAGCACTTATACATGTAAGTGTTTTAACAATACATTGTTTTAAAAACAGCATGATGAATTGTATATTTTTAATGTTCCAAATTAAATTCCAATGCTGTATGATTGCCATATAGACTTTTTTTAACTGAGGAGAACAAGTCTACATTATTGTCTGTTGTAATCAGTCGCATGTCACAGTTGTTGTCAAAAGAAATATTCAGTTGTTGGCAGAAAGGGTTGTTTCATTGTTTCAATGTTGTTCAATTGGGCTTCCAAACAAAGCTATCTGCCCATAGCAGAAAAAAAAAGTAAATGCACCAAGAACGAAGTATAGGCACGTAGTTTTGAAACATTTTAATTCTTATTTAGTCTTGACAAACCAATAACTCCAGTCCAGATCTCTGGGTTCAATATTAGTCCACTATGTTTCGTTAGAAATGCCACAAAAAGAAATTTAATTTTAAGTCTGTCAGTATATACATCAATAATCAAAATGCTCTTATGGGTGGTTAAATGTATAAGAAATAAACACATTCCTGTTCAGTCAAGCTGTTCTGTGAGTCCTGTCACGTGCTTTAGTTTAGAAACATTGCACATTAGTCTAAAGTTAGTACATTTAGAGAATTATTGATGTATTTTCATATGTTTACTTAAGCTTTCTTGGGTAAACTATATTTATCTTGCTTAGTAAATCACGCATTTGGAAAATCCTTTCAGCTTTGTGTTTGTTATAGTTTTTTTTTTTTTTTTGACAGCTAGATGATGATATTTTCATAAAGCATTTATTTAGCTGTCAACGAAATTTTTACTTGTTCTTACTGGCAGTTTAATGTGTTTTCTATAATGGGTTGCCCTTGACATTTATGTACTTTTTTTCATAAAGTATGCACACGTGCAGTCCTTGCATATGGAATACCATTGTCATTAGTATTAATGTTTATTGAAATTCAACTCACTGTATGTTGTTTGTTGACAGTGAAACGGCTCTGAATTTAATTAAGATATGGATGTTTATTTCACGTGATACCTTTCTCAAAAATGAGTTTTAAGAGGACATCTGTGAATACACTATCATAAGTATAGCAAAACACAGTACCCCTAGTACGAGCTTTATGGTTATGCATGTGTATGTATGTTGGCAGAAGCTCATATGCCAGTAATTCGTCTGAAAAACGGAGCATGGAACATGACTTAAGATTCAAGGAGTTTTGCAACCAAAACACTTGCCCAGTTCTCTAAGCTGTAGAAACACTCAAAAATAAACAAAGCAAAAAGTACAAGCACAAGAATACAATATAAAGCCGTATAGCTGCACAAAATGTCTAAGTTTGGTTACACATAAAGATTTATATATGTGTGTGTTTATGTGTATGCTTACATGAAGGTTTCTTTTTATATCATGCAGTAAAATAAACCTCCCAGCTGTTGCCAGCGTTATGAAGGCTGCTGCCCTCAGCAGAAACTTTGTGCACAACGTGTGTATGTGTGTTGTGTATGAATGTGTGCGGAAATGTGCACCTGCTTGCGCTCTAAGTGAGGATCATCTCTGAGGGATATCTATGAAGGTCATTTATATTCATACATGTATATTCATATGCAGATGTGTACTTGAGGATTAAGTTTAAGGAGCGGGATAATGTACAGAGTTTTATTATGGTCCTGTGTGGCCCCCAGGCCTTCTGTTGAATAAACACAAAAAAAGATCCAGAAGTGTGTGAAAATGATTGAAATTTCCAGCGAGGCAGAATCGAGCTATGCAATGATTTGTGGTTTTTCCAAAGGCAAAGCAGTGAGCATTAATAAAACATAAATATGAATAAGTATTCTCCTTTTCTAGGTGTGTATGTATGTGTGTGAGAGCACACATCTTTCGCTTATTTGACTGATGAGAAAATGCGTCTCTCCCCAAAGCGCAAACTCATTCTTGAAATTCATCTATTGTGTATATTATCCCCATAAACTCTATTTCATGCTAAGAGTGTCTGCAGTTCTAATGATGCTGTGAGAACTCTGACATAGTCGCAAACACAAAATACAGAGAGTCTTTCATTTACCTTGATGGGTTATCATTAGAGTATGAGACCCTACAGCCCCAAATAAACCCCTGGACACAAACACAAACATGCACTAAGATTTGATTACTCCCGCTGAATTTATGATACTTCCATTCAACATCCCCACCTTTTTTATTGTTATACTATATTCAGATATATGAAGCATACAGTAATACAGCTGTCTTTTATAATAAACCATTTAAAAAATCAATTCTACTTTTTCATTCCATCCCTTCCCTCCATTTTGCAACATATTTTAATGTCTTGAGGTTTATTGATTCATATGGCAGCTTCTAAACACGATACTCAGAGAGCAATAGAAGACAAATTGAGGAGGAAACACCATGAAAGGGAATGAAAAGAGAGGGTAAAATGAAAAAGTAAGGAATGTTGGATTGATATTCAGCACACTCCAAGAACACATTGAAACTGATTGTTTCAATTCCACTAGAGCTAAACTGATATATTATACCCCAGTCTGTTCATGATCACTGGATTTATGAGAGAATAAAGATTCCTCTGTCCTTTGTTTTTTATTTAAATTGTGAGCATAAATTTCAGTTTGGCACTAACTCCGCGGGTGTATTACAGTACACAGAAACAAATTAGTGCCAAAAATACTGAGATATGAGCTGTGAAGTCCACCAGAGAGAAACAAAAGTCACAATGTGCTGCATGACTCCTTTGAGAGCAGAATGGCAATGAAAGTGCCTCTTTGCTCTGCCGAGAAAAAGTATTGCAATGGAGAATTCAGTGTTTTCTATGGGTTCTGTAGAATGTTCAGTGCTTTCCTCGGAGAGCATTGAGCTGTAGGAATACCATTGGAACAATGAGCAGGTAGTTCCATTTCATTTCACCATTTTAATTGATTTCATCTGAGTGTTTGAAAACAAAGTCTCTGACCGAAAA
Organism: Squalius cephalus; assembly: GCF_949319135.1. Lineage (NCBI taxonomy): Eukaryota > Metazoa > Chordata > Actinopteri > Cypriniformes > Leuciscidae > Squalius > Squalius cephalus. Next base: position 17,843,719 of record NC_137141.1, on the reverse strand, counting down.
CTGACTCAGAACATATAGACTTTTTAATCATCTACCCGTGTTAATGTGATTTTGTTGTTTAGGGTTTCGGAAACGGTTTTAATTATGGGCTTCATCAAAATTACCACTTAAAATGGGTCTTCATGTTTACTTGATTTGTTGTGTGTGCAACCCCAGATTGCCGCTGTTTGCTCACAGGTATGCAGGTGGTATTGCTAGGTTATTTAAAAAAAAATTTGCCTCAAAAAACCTGCTGGTGAATCATGAACCTCTATAGTCTGTTTTACTCTCCAATAGGGTTGATTGTTATACTGGCACTAAAAAAGTAATTTAGCACATTTTGTTACCTGGCTCAGTCAACAATGGTCTGCTCTTTAGCATAGTTTGGCATTTCAGCCATTGTTACTTGATTCATTAAATGTGGTTTTTTTTATAACGCATTTGTGTTTCAAATCTGACATTATCATTTTGTAGTTTAGAAATAGAAAAATGAAGGCAAGTAGATTACGACTCTGTTTACAAAAGACATGGATCTAGGGTACCACCATTAAACAAACCAAATGTGGGACGATTATGTAACGGTCACCAACTGGAGTGCCCTTAAGCCACCAGAGGCCACTCCACATAAGACTATTATCACTCACAAACTACATTTCCCATAACTCACTGCCCGGACTCATCATCACTTATCACTGATCACATTCACCTGTACCTCATTCACTGATTGCATTCACCTGTGTCTCATCATCCTGTTAGTCTCAGTCTATTTATACATGTTCATTCATTCACTCACCGTGAAGTCTTGTTTAAGTGTTACACTGCATTTCTGAGCATTCTTCTGGTTTTCTTGTCTCTTAGTTTTGGATATCTTGCCCTGTTTCCTGGATTACTCTCTTGCCTCTGGTCCCTGCCTGTTTTGTTTGTTTCTTTGTTTTGAATGCCTGCCTGTGTATGACCCTTGCCTGTACATTGGATTACTCCTCTGGATTGCCCCATACAGTAAAGCTGCGTTTGGCTCTCAACCCTCGTCTCGGAGCAGTTCGTAACAGATTATAAGTTTGTGTGGGACAATGTGGGACATGTTACCAACTAGGGCTGGGCGATTTAAATCGTGATATTGTTATGCGCATCTCGTCAGTAAAGCCGGTTCCTTGATTAGTAGTAAATCGCCATCACCTGCTTTCAGATGGAGCCGCATTTACAACACAGTGCCGTAGTTAACTGACAAGCTGAGCCATATCGCATTAAAATCGCGGACGTATCGCCAGCGATAATTAATGCGATATGGCTCAGCTTGTCAGTTAACTACGGCTTTTTGTAGTAAATGCCGCTCCATCTGAAAGCAGGTGATGGTGATTTACATCTAATCAAGGAACCGGCTTTACTGACGAGATGCGCATAACAATCTCACGATTTAAATCGCCCAGCCCTATTACCAACACTAAAACATAACCTGAAACTGTTATGTCTATCTAACTTAATAAAATACATTTGTATTCTGCCTTTCAGCTGATAAAAGTTCTTTGTTCTTTAGTCCCTTCCAGAAAACACCATTACATCACAATGTAACATTACATGTCTTTATTTTACATGTCATTTAAATTCAACATCACTGAGCCCAAAGGCAGCAGGCATCATGCAGATAACTATTTTTGAAACAGTTCTGACCAAGTTCAACTAAAATCCAACAAAATAAACAATGAACAAATAAAATATAAAACAACATGAAATTAGATCATTGACAGTCTTATATATTAAGAATATATTAAACCAAAAACTCCTATTTTTAGAAAGGATGTGAATTAAAACAACCACAGCAGGCAACAAGTTGATAAATTCTGTTAAATTCAAATTTTAATTGACCGAATTATCCATTTGTTTTCTGACAGGGAACACATGGAACGAATCACCGCTCCACATTTTGATTGACAGCCGTCACAACCTACTAGTGATCGTGTTTACTCCTTTCTTTTCAACCATTGGATAGGATTTCAAAAACGGCTGTTGTATTTGTACTTCTGATGAAGCGTTGTTAAATATAGGTGAAAAACTGCACCTCAAAAAGAATAAATAAAATGCTTTCTTAAAAATACAAAAGAACGCATGCACGTTTTCTTAATATGATAATTAAAAATCAATAGACTGATGAAAATGTGGACATTTTCTCAATATGCGACGTGTGGGACAAGGGCTGAAAATGCTGTGGGGGGGTTAGTGTTTGAACTAACACTTAATTTTTGGGTGAAACTATGAGATTATTTATTCATTTTTGACACTGAATCTCACGAAATATTGACTTGAATATATTTGACAGTCAGAGCTTGGTTTCATTTCACTGGTTGCCTGATGCTGTTAATGCGATGCTTAAGATGTTGATTTTGTTGAGTTGCCAGAGGCTGGTATTGTACTGAAGCCAACATTTTGGTATTTTGATGCAGCCATACCCCCCAGTTCATGTAGTTAGACCAAGAGTGTTGTCATAGTCTGGCGTTTTTATGTTCAGTGGTTACAGGGAACTAGAAAACCTCTAGGCCTTATTCTAAACAAGAAAACCACATTCTATGGCTACAAAAGAAAGATGGAGAAAGTAAGACTTTCAGTCAACAAATTGATTTAAAATGTCAACCTGTCCCAATCTATGTATTATTTCATTTTTTAAAAAGTTACAGCTTAAAAGCTGAAGTTTACAAGTGTATCATGATTTCCCACGAGTGGATTTTAAAAGGCTTCTGGTCCTCTTTGAGCATAGCCTTGAGTCTTCTTCAAAATGTCATGGTCCACAACAACATAAATAAAACAGAATAATGTTAGTAGGGTGCTCACTTGGAAAACTGTAATCAATGGGGAAACACTTTTACTGCTAGTTGTGCAGTTGTTTTTGCCGTAAATAATAAGAATATTATGGTTAATGGGTCAAATATGTATTTTTGTACTTATTTGCGGGGAAACATGCAGTTTTCAGATCTCTAATGAGATGATTAAAATATGGTAAAATATGTTCAATTGACCATAAAGTACTGAACTTTTACTGGTTTCTGAAAGAATCATCAAATTAGCCAGAGTCTTTAATGAATGAGCATGCGATGCGTGTATGTTTTAATTCTGCAAAAAATCTGCAAATGTTTCTGTGGAATTCTGCAGGCGCAGATTCTGTACCGATTTACTTGTGATTAAAAAGACTGTTATGACCAATTAAGCATCATTGTTATTCAGTCCACTGGCTACATGTTATTTTGGCTAAATGAAAATTACATAAACAGAACGGATTTCAGATCTTAATGAATACTACTGAAACATGAAACTGAATTATTCTATTATAATTAAATATATAATCACACATGTAATTTCACTCAAACATTTTAAAATACTGGGCCCCAGATGAAAGGTTTATTAGTGTTTAATGTTTAAAAATGTGGACTTCATAACCTTCCAGGCAACTTAAAGGCAAAATGTGGTTAATATTCAATTCAAAACAATAAACTAGATCATGTTGTTCATGTTTTTTTTTTTACTATGTACATCTAATGTCTTTTGTGCAATATGAATATATACATACATACAGTACACTTTTAGATATACATACTAGAGGTGTAACGATATACCCTCATGTCACGATTCAATACATATCACGAGACTAAACTCACGATATAATTGCGATACTCCAAGACATATGGTAAAAGGTTAACAAAAAATTTACTGTTGATTAAAATGCTAAATTTGGTATTACAGTGGGGGGTGGGGAAATAGGTGTGAGCGATATCACGATTTTTGATTGTGGACGATTAAACTCACGGGATACTGCAATTCACAAAAGTTAATTATTTGCATTGCTTTAAAGCCTTGCCGGTTAAACATTTCATTCGCCCGCTGATGCGCTGTTCTAACACACCCGAAGCGCACATATGCACTTAAAAGCCTGTCAAACAGCGCCTGATTGCTGGACTAAGTTATCTTTCAAGTCTTATTGGGTTAATACACTCAAATACACACAAGGTTTACATAATCACACTTGGTTATGTCTAAAGTCAAAGCAAATATTTGAGAACACAAAAGAAGATATTTTGAAGAATGTGGCAAACCAAACATTTGCAGCCCCATTGACTCCCAGTAGGAAAATATATACTATGGAAGTCACTGGGGACCAGCAACTGTTTGGTTATCCACATTCTATAAAATAACTTTTATTTTCAACAGAAGAAAGAAACTTATTTGGGTTTAAAACAACTTGAGCGAGTAAATTATGACAATTTTCATTTTTGGGGGAACTATCCTTATTAATAAAACAACAAAAAACAAAGAGAAAACCACTCACTGCTCTGAGAACTTTAATAGTAGCTTTAATAAGTATCAATTTATAATTTATACAGTGAAGTCTATGTAGTGTTTTATTTTTATATTTGTTCAATTAAATTCTTTCTTGAATGCTTCTGTTAAATTCACCTACTGTAGCTGAAAAACTAAAGCACTGTTTATTTCATTTGTATATGTTGTGTATATATATCTTTGGGTGACCTTAGCCGGTGTCCGTGCCGTTTCCATGTCCGAGTCCGTGCCGGTGACCGTGCCGGTGTCAGTGCCGGTGTCCGTGCCGGTGTCCGTGCCATTTCCATGCCATTTCCATGTCCGTGCCGGTGTTGGTGACTGTGCCGGTGTTTGTGCCATTTCCATGTCCGTGTCCGTGCCTGTGTCCGTCCCGGTGTTCATGTCGGTGCCGGTGTCTGAGACACTTTAATAGTAGCTTTAATAAGTATCAATGTATAATTTATATAGTGAAGACTATGGAGTGTTTTACTTTTATATTTGTTCATTTAATTTCTTTCTTGAAGGCTTCTGTTAAATGCACCTACTGTTGTGTATATGTAATGTGTATCTTTGTTCTTATCTTTAATAACAAAAAAAATGTCTAAATATTTTTTTCTTCGCCACTTTGGCCTAAATGTCTGCCATTCTTTTTTATTTTACATTTTGTTACCTTGTAAGGCTTTGTTTTTAAAATAGGGAGGGACATTAGTTTGGCTGTAATTTTCAGTCACTTGCAAAATAGTAAAACCAACATGAAAAAGAATCATGATAAAAACGTGAATCATGATTTTCCTGAAACAAATCGTGATATGATATTGGATTGGATTTAGTGTTGATAACCCAAAGCAGAGGACAATACTGACACCAGAATAAAAATGTTCTTGATTCTGAAGCTGAAAATACAGAATTATTTTAGACGAATATGCTTGCACTCTGTCACTGACTAGATACAGTATATTTAAAATAATGTAGGCCACTTTTTACTAGAAACAAAAGACATTTGGCATTATGAGGACCCACAAATATTCCCCCATTGCATTATTATACATTATATTCAACATTGTATATTGTAGTTTAATGTAGTACTGACACTAAAACTCTGTAAACTTGAATAGTTTTCTCACACAGTCATTTTTTTTATTTTGGGTGAACTATACACAATACAGATTGTCACTATCCACGATACATATTGTTGCATTTTTGTATTGCAATATATTGTGACATGATATGTTGTTACACCCCTTATTCATACTGTTTTTTAATGTTCATAGGCAACAGAGTAAACATCCATTTTGGGGAAATAAAATAGTTCTTAAAGTGATATGTCTTGCCATTTCAGTCACAAAAGCTGTAAAAAGTATTGTCAGCTTCCTCTGGAAGATTCATCAGCTAAGTTAGTAGCACAATACCATATGTTCTTACTCCGACTATTGTTGTTGATTTCACTGCTACTTGTTGTCACTGTCAAGTGAGCAGCCTTCAGTGGATACACTGATTGGTCTTTGCAGGACTTGTTTCCATGGTATCACGCAGAGCACAACAAAATGGCCATACACAGCACTATAAGCTGCAATTTAGATAATCATATTTCATGGTAAAATGCAATAAAGTAAATGAAATAGATACGGGAATTATGGAAATGGAAATGTTCAGTTGTAAGATTCAGCATGTAATACGGATTTTATGACATGCCAGCTCTAGCTGAAAAAAGACAGGAATGTTGAGTCTTCAACAATGTTGACATGTTTCGCATGTAATGAAACATTTATTTCAGAGAGAACAGAAGGTAGAGGAACAAAAGATGAATGTAATGGTGAAGCTTTTTCATGTATTTGAGGTTAGAAGAATAAAGCGACTGAACAGACCTCAGCACATTGACTGTAATATGACAGTAAGTCATTCATGTTTAAACTGAATCTGATCTTAGCTTGAACATGAACTGATCAAACCCGCCATTTATATGCAAATGTAATTAAATCTGCATAACATCCCTGCACATATTATTGACCTCATAGAAACGGACAATAGAAACCTCGACTTTGAAATTAATATTCATTTTTAGCCCCATGGACACTGGTCTCCCTCTCTCTCTCTTTCAAGAAAGAGATGTAATTAGTTCCAGTATCACGGTGGTTTTGCTGGTTCAGGAAGCTGAGTGAGTTTGACTGGGGTCCTGCTCTTTCAGTTATGCTGTATTTGGATATGCTAATAGTTTGTCCTCTTCTGATTGGTTAATTAACCTGAGATGAAGCCGTCCCGTCACAGGTGGGGCCGTGAAAAGTGAAGGTTGCTCACACACGCATACACAAACATAGGACTCGGTATAGCGGCGTTAGTAAAGTCACAGACTACCGGTAGGCTGTAATAGGTTTTTCTATAACAGTCGTGTTTGCGTCCGCATCCGTTTCATGAATTATTACTCGATTTTCTTTTAGGTTAATGACAATACTCCTGTTGACTGAACTCTCATTAGGGAACAATCATGGAGTGTGAAATGAAATATTGGACCTTTTAGTCTAATATTCATTAGTGTGTGGAGTGGACGCGATACTGAAAACTGTGTTCTCACACAGACACGGACGCAAAGGGACCACTTACTGTCTTCTTTTGATTCAAAGTCTCTCTCTATCCCTTTCTTTTTATGGTAAAAACTCACAGTGGAAAGACAGATGCTTGTTTGTTCGCTGTTGTTTATGAGTGTGTGCTCAGAATGTTTTGTCAGTTGGGAAGAGCAAAGCGCTTTACCTGCCACGTTTCAGCGTGCCATTTGACAGCTTGAGCGTGTTTGTGTTTTTAGCGTATGTGTACAGCATCATGGTTTTTTTCTTTCGCTCTTCTCTTCCCCTGATCATCATTACCTCCATCAGGCTGTCCTGGCTCTGAGTGCATTGCCTCTTATTCTGCTGTCATCTCAAGATAATAAAATTCACACCTGATATTTACTCTCATCCATCACTGCGAGGCTGCCTGACAGACATTTTATCATTTAAGTAGCACATTAAGAGTGCTGTAGCTGGGGAAATGTGTAAATGGAGATTGCTTGGTGATTTGTTAAATGTCTGCATGTTTTTCTTTCAGGTGATCCTGATTTTGACAAAACTGTTCGACTTTAACCTGGGAACCGTGACGGAGAGTTCGCTCTGGAGGTAAAGCCTTTTCTGTGAAGGGAAATACTGAGTTTATTCACTCCTCTGAGTACTTTGGCCATCAGTGCTCTGGTACTCCTTATGAAAAATGAACTACACTTTAGCATACTTTTAATAAGAGTACCTAATAAGTAAATATAATAATATACTTTAAAAGAGTATACTTGAGTACAAAGTTAATGTTTTAGACACTTATTTGCATGTTAATTGCAATTAAATGAAGTATACTTTAATGCCATTTCTACTGAAACTTGTATGTCATGAATTAACATGTATTTTTAATTGTACATTTCAAGTAACTGTTCAGTAGCCTACATATAATATATATTAACTTGAAATGTAATATCAAATGTTCACGACAGTTCAATATATTATAATATAATTATAAAATCTAGTTGTGCTTTAGTATGTTAGTCAAAACATCAAGGGCCCTATCTTGCACCCAGCGCAATTGACTTTGTACACCAACGCCTGTATCATTCCTATTTTGCACCCGACGCACAGAGGACTTTTCCCTCCACAGACGCACGTCAGTTAACTAAGAAATACACTTGCGCTCCCCGGGGCGGTTCAGCGCAAAGAGGAGGCATGTTCCGGCGCAAACGTTCCCTCATGCTATTTTGCAGGTTTAGAAAACAATTCCGCCACTGACCGAAAAAAAATAGTTTAAAGTCAGTGGCGCGTTCTGCATGTTATTCATATGCTATTTTAAGGATGCATGTTTGGCCATAATCAATGTAGAGTGTGCACAACGCGCATACACTTTGATTCTCTCATCTACACACAGACGCAGCAGTTTTCATTTTTGCAAGATAGATAGATAGATAGATAGATAGATAGATAGATAGATAGATAGATAGATAGATAGATAGATAGATAGATAGACAGTTTATTATAAAAGCATACATCAAGCTTACACATTTACCCAAATTATCATGCGCCTGTTTAACCGAAGTTAATTTGGGTGTGTTTCTCCATCCACAACGCCCCTGACGAGAACGTCGGTCTCCTCGGCTGTGAACCGCTCCTCGTGCGCCTGGCAAATCAGCCGTTATAATAGGAATCCGCTATAGAACAAGCGCGCCTGCTCTTAAAGGGAATGTGAGATGTCGCTCTGATTGGTTTATTTCACGTTACGCCCAAACCACACCTATGAATAATGAAGCTACTTCAGACCAACCCATTTTAGATTTGCGTCGGGCGCAAGAGTCATTTATCGTATAATAGCAACAGCGCCTAAGACCCGCCCACAAAGTTACTTGCGTTTTGCGCTTGATACTTGCGTTTCAGACCGTTAAAATAGGGCCCCAAGTGTACTACTTTAAAGAATGACAAATTATTATTAAAACAATTTTGACATTATTACAGTGCACTTTTTAAAAGTGTATTTAAGTGAAATTGTACTCAAGCATGCTTGAGTGGACTTTTATTTAGTTAATATTATATTATCTGAAGGTACAGTTTAAAAAAATACACTTTAAAGATTTAAAGTACACTACAAGTGCGCATTAAATAGAATCAAGCACACTTCTTTTACACAAGGAACAGCTCATCATAAATGCATGGAAATACAGAATCATGTGTTGTACACCTACCGTGTGTAAAGTTTGCCATTCCTCATGGGTATGTGGCAAGTTTTTACTTTTTTTTCAGCCTTTTTAACTCCGTAGTTTACTGTATAATGAGAGCACAGGGGAAATTTTATATCAGTGCTAGGAAAAGGGCAGGAACACAAAGCTTGCATTCTTTAAATAGGGGTGAACCTTCCAACTGCTGCAGCACTGCTGACCCAGCCTGAATTAAATAATCTGATAACACTGTGGAATTAGTATTACTCTTCCGGCCCATTACAAATCAACACACATTCTTGCATTAGCCCCACAAGTGCGTTAGTGGCAAGTACACTGGACTATATGAATGGCAAAGACCTGTGATGAAATACTGCTCAGAAGCACTTTCACTGACCATTGCTGATATGCCCCTGGGTAAAGTACTTAATCCTTGTCTTCTCCTGGGACGCTCTGTACCATGACCCGGCTCTCTCTCTCTCTCTTTGTCATAGTGTGTAGACAATGGAAAGAAAAGAATTGCAAGGTAACTGTGTAAGGCAGGCTTATCCATAGAGAAAGAAAGCACTGACTGTACATTCTGGCACCTCACGTTTAGATTTTTTTCCCCCATTAATTTCTACTTCACTTCATAGAGAACAATCGTTTACTCATTTATAAACCTTCACTATTCATAAGACATTTTTTTTCTATCCTTTTACAAGTTGTGAGAAGCTCTTCATACTTTGGTATGCTTTTTTAAGTTTCAGATTAGACTGCAGCAGTGCATTTCTGTCTGGCTGTCTGAGAGGGTCTGAAAAATTCCCTTCCCAACTGGGGTGTTTCTCACATCCATTTTATCCATTAAAATGGCTCCCAGTGAAATCTACAGTTCACTGCGATTTAAAGTACCTTTAATTAAATTTAAAAACCCTAGACCCTACATTTTTGAATGGCTAACTGGTTCTTACTGGAATAATATAATCCCTTTACTTTTATGCTTCTGCACTGTATCGTTCAGTCACATTGGAACTTCCAACTGGGATTTCAGCTTCAAAGATGTTGAGCTGATAATTTTTTTATTTTAGTCATTTATTTAATTATTAATTATTAAAGTTTTTGGGACAAAACTAAAATGCCTGAATTATAACACAACATGTTATCATCAGTATTACTGTAATATAACCACCTCTCTGCATCTTAAATGTAATTGTTTTAATGTACTCTGTATTTATTATAGTTATGTGCTTGATCTTTATCCATTTATTAAAGCTGTGATTTACACAAAACTCTATAAATACCACCTGAAGGTAAATGGAATTTAACGAAAGAGTAATTGTAGCCACAAGCGCTGAGTGATCATCATCAGTACAGCTGATATTTGGTTGGACTTTTGTCGTTTTTAATTAAAAGAATAATGAAAACAATATTGCAGTAATTAAAAGGAATGCTTGATATGTTTTGGGAGATATGTAGTATGACATCATCCTTTATCAGCATACCATCACTGCAAAACCGCACATACACACAAACGCTCATACATACACACACTGCAATCACCTTGAAGGAAGCCTTTGTTTAATTTCTTTTTGGCTGCAAGCCCTGATGAGATTTCCTCTCCTGGTGAGTGTCACTCAGAGACGGGGGGGGGGGGGGGGGGGGTGTGATCTGGGGGGTTTACAGAGAGAAAAACAGAAAGCCATTACCCAACTTCCACAAACAGAAATGGCATAAACAGGAAATGAGGAAGAGGAAAGTAAAGGAATGGGAAAGCCGATGAGCGAGAGATGAGGAACAAAGAGAGAGAGAGAGAGAGAGAGAGAGAGAGATAGACAGTGGGGGAGTGGGGGGGGGGGGGGATGTGGCATCATGTTATTAAAAGAGGTGAATGCTAAAGCTCAGCTTGCAGGCTGTAGTAAATGATGTCAGTAATAACAGAATGAATGATTAATGAATGTTGCTGTAGGCGGCATAAAAGGGTAGAAAAAATATGAAGACAAATCACGGCTCATTCTGAGGAGCTAGTTAATCACACTCTTGTGTGTTTTAAAATAAAGATACATGCTCTAAAAAGTATCCAGCCTTCCCATGCAATTGCTAAATTACACACACGTACCCAGGCGTATTTGTCCTGAGAGGAGGAGTAATGTCCTCTTGAGTACAGGGTAGATCTGCCAGAGGAGAGAGAAGGAGTCTGACCAGACCAGAAACATCAGAGAAGCGTTTTAGGGCAGGCACTCAGCATCGTTTGAGGGTGCTCAGAGAACCATCTTCCTCTTCACCTGTGCTGCTACAGCTTACACAACCCAAATAACCTGAACAGCTCAGAACGGCTGTGTAATTGCATCCGATGGTAAAAGTGTCAGAGTATGAGCACTCTCAGCACATTCAGAGATGAGCACTCGAGGAGATAATGCTTCAGACGACACCTACACGTGTGCTTCTCGAGCACTGCATCGTGCAACTGTCTGGCTTAAAACCATTAACATTATTATACTTGTAAGAGTTCGGCAGACTCTCCTGTCTGCTGTCGTACCTGCCGGAGAAGAGACGGTGTTAATGAGTTCCGATGGAACGGAGACGCTTGCATACACAACAGCTTCAATTAATTAGGCCAATGACTTTTGAAAATCTCAGCTTCACTGCAGCTGTGGTGTGCCGTGCTGTTGAGTTATAGCGCTCATGTGGGTGATGCAGGATCTAACATGGCCCATGATGTTGTACCCGTCTAATATAAAAAGCCTTAAGCCTGTGTCCACATTATTTAGAGTTTTTGTCCTAACCAGCTGTGATGGCATCAAGGGATGCGCAACAAGACATTTTGGACGTTTGGTTTCTATTTCTGTTCCGCTGGGAAACAGGGTCTTTTGTGAAATCTCATTGGTCCAAAATCCTGCTTCACATGTAAATTCAATATTACAATTTTTACATTTAGTGAGGGCAGAAAAATGACATGACACAGGAAACCTGTTGTGTCACACAGGTTAGATTAAGAAATCCTCAGCTCTTCCTTTTGTGTTTTCACTTTGGCTTGTGCTTTGTGTGAAATCAAATGTCTGTGTGGGTCAATGACACATTAACTAACATTGTCTAATGGGAGCTTGTTGTAAAGTGTTACCATATTTTTAAATAATTAAATAAATAAAAATATCACATTATTGACCTTTTGTATATGTATTTGTAGGTCAGTAGATTTTGGGACGACATATGAGAAGCTGACGGATAAAGTGATGATAAGAACCATGCTGAGCTATCTGTACGTCTGTCCCACCAATAAGAGGAAGGTAAGTGTGTTCAAATGCATCAGAGATATGGATGTATAAAACTGTCAGATAGAAAATATCCAGCTAATATAATTCTTGCTCCCACTCCCCTCTCTTCCTTAGATCCTGATTTTATCTGATCCGGAGGTGGAGAGTAGTTTACTTATCAGTTCTGATGAAGGAGCCACTTTTCAAAAGTTCAATATTAACTTCTATATCATGAGTCTTCTGTTTCACCCTACGCAGGAGAATTGGATACTGGCCTATAGCCATGATCAGAGGGTATATATACACACACACACACACACACACACACACACACACACACACACACACACACACACACACACACACACATACACACACACGCTCGCACAGCCTCGAGAGGGTCTAGTTCTACTGAACAATTAAAAGCAGATAATGTGGATAATTATGTGTGAGCGAGATAATTACCTTTGTTGGCTGTAGTTAGGGATCTTACAGTGAATGTGTCTATTTCTCTTTTGGCTGTAGCTGTATAGCTCAGTGGACTTCGGTAAAAAGTGGATTCTTGTTCATGAGAGAGTAACTCCGGGGCGATTCTACTGGTAAGACTCTCTCTCTCTCTCTCTCTCTCTCTCTCTCTCTATCTCTCTCTCTCTCTCTCTCTCTCTCTCTCTCTCTCTCTCTCTCTCTCTCTCCTACACACATACACACACAGACAGAGTAATTTTTTTTTACTGATCATCAATCTCATATAACACGCCTACAGTACAATTTCACACTGAAAATTAATCTGACTGCAAGAATACCCCCCCCCCCCCTCCACACACACACACACACACACACAATATCACATACTGAAAATTAATCCAATATTAAACCCACTCTCCACGTCCAATACACTGACACTGATAAACTTACACACACACTTTCCATGACTCTTTCCCCTCTCTCTTTCTCTATCTATCTCCATTTATCTTACTGTCACGTCACTTCCCTCTCCCCCGTGCTTCATGTTATCATATGTGTGGAATTTTGATCAGGTTTTATATTTTAATCCCATCAGTGTGAGCTTGCGTGTGTATATGTGTGTTTGTGTGGGGTGTAGTCCCATATAGCAATAACTGGTTGCCTGTCACATGCTCGATGAGCTGTGGAGATGGGCAACAACATGTCTTCACCCCTGGGTTTAACATCCCTCTGCACACACACACACACACACACACACACACACACACACACACACACACACACACATTCCTCTATTCCTCCCTCACATTCCTCCCTTCAAATATATATAAAATGCATCTTTTTTGTTTTTGCTGTTTTTTGCACTATTCTGCTTATGTTTGTGTCACTGAAGCCCTGCTGTGTCAGGTTTGGTGACTGCAGAAGGGGAAAATGGAAAAGTTTAGCATTGGACTATTATGGGTCTCAGTATCAGACTGTGTTTGAGATGAATGTTTAACGCCCTCTAATTATCTAAGTCTGAGTTACAGTAAATGTCTGTCTGGGATTGAAAGAGATGTTTAATCTCGGTCAGATAATTGAAACGTGTTTTTCTCAGACTGAGATATTGAGAAGTGGTTAAAACTTTGACTGAGATTAATGAAGTTGTTTATATGTAATATTTTGGTAAAACTTGAACACTTTCAATAAGCTTCAATTTGTTAACATTAGTTAATGCATTAGGTACAGGGCCGGATCTACCATATGGGCAATCTGGGCACGTGCCCAGGGGCCCTTGCACAGAGAGGGGCCCTCCGTGATCGGAGTTTTTTTTTTTTTTTTTTCGCCACGTGTGCTGCTACATAAAAATAGTATACACAAGGCTTGGCCTCGATCTTGATAATTATCCAATCAGAATAAAAAAAGTGTATATCACATTATATGATCTCTTATTCATGCAAATGTTTTTAAACAATTCATGTGCGACAAGACAAAAGTGTGACTGTGACACACACACAAAGACGCGCGCCAGTATCGTGCGTACAGACAGCACGCCAGAATACAGTTATCTTTCGTGCGTGAACTTACATTATACTACAGGGCTGTTGAATGCTTGAATCTGATTGGTTGAAGAACGTTCTAAGGTGTGCATTATTTTCAGGGAAACGCACAGCTAAAGTAGTTCCAGGCAGGTCTTGACCGCATTACAGTTCCATATCACTTCGCGTAGTCAACTGTAATAACGGAAAATAGGATACAATTCAAAACAAGAAAAAACATGCAGCCCCATGCGCTTGATCTGGAATTTTCAATGTCTAGCTTCACAATCAATGGAAACATGCAGTTTAATTTTAATATATAAAGTATATAGTCCTAGGCTATCTATAATCAATAGAAAATTAAACTGAATATAGGCTAAATAAATGGATAGTCCTGCAGCACGGATTTTTAGATAATATATAACAAATAAATAATTATTGATAGGCCTACTTGTTAAAATGACTTTGTGTTTCATTTATTTTGCTAGTCTACTGTCATCTGTCAATAATATAAAAAAAGAATGAACAAATTAATTATAACGAATTGAATTAATAAATAAATAATAATATTGACGCACATGCTTTTCTGTCTCATTATTGCAACATCTCTCTCTAATAACTGCATAAAGTCGGGGACACACTTTAAGGCCGGTTATGATGTAATTTGATACTTATGACTGATCATGCCCAAACGCACGTTCAGTCTGTGTTCAAAATCGGTGTTTAAAATCTGCTGCAGTCGATGAAAACAGTCAGAGAATGTGTCAGCTATTGTGTGTCCCAGCATTAGTCTGCTATCAGTGGCTCAAACCTCCGTTACTAACTCTAAAATGACGTTTTGGAATTAGCAACGGAGACATTGGATTAGATGCGTAAGAAATTAGTCCTACATACAAGAGCGTTTTAATGACAAAACTTTACAAACGTCTTGAAATACATAATCTGAACAATGTTTCGAGGTGTGGTAACTGTAGTATAAGCGGAATAATTGACTTCAGGCCGTTGAATTATTAGAAAAATAATGCACACCCGAGGTGAACGGCCACTCCGCTTCGCGTCGTGACCGCATTACCACCTTGGGTGTGCATTATTTTTCTAATAATTCAACGGCCTGTCGTCAATTATTCCTTACATAAATAACACACACAATTATGCCAAAATGTCTGTTTTGTCGAGTATCTTCATAACATAAGAGCTGTCTTATGATGAACGTGAAGAGTTGTGTGAGAACGAGGCGCGTGTGAGATCAGCGTCTCCGTCAGCTGGTCTTAAAGAGACAGCAGCCAATAAAGCTTTCTGTCAGTAAAGTTAATCAAAGAACAAAACGAACAGAGAAAATGACTCACTGCTGGTGACTAAAGGTTTTTTTTTTTTGTTTTTTTTTTTGCGCTATAATAAGGATTAGTCTATATTTAATTTATAATTTATGCAGTGCAGTTTGATAACTTTATTCAATTTCGGTATATGTCCTAGGTCTACCTGTTATAGGCACAGGTAAATATGACATTTATTTTTAGCTCTTGTATTATTGAGACAAATAACAATATTTAATTTTTAAAAAATATTATTTTAATTTGAAAACACAGTGCATTTAGTTGTTGTTTATAGTTTCAGTTGAGAAATAGGCTACAAATTTCAGCATTATCACTAATCTGTGTGTGCATTTTGCTTGAGAAATAAGCAAGTTAATCATGAAACCATTTGTTTACTATATCGCATATCGCAATATTGACCTCAATAATCACTGTGACATTTTCCCTAAATCGTGCAGCCCTACTTTTCAGAAAAAAAAAATATTTTGTATCATTGTCTTGTGAACTAGTCATTCAGCTTTTGATCAATAGTGATTGGCATGTTAAATCCCACACCTGGTGGGCCACCTGTGTGTGTGTGTGTTTCTTTGGAGGGTGTGGTTGTCAGGTAGGGGAGGGGGGCCCATGAGCTTCAGTGCACAGGGGCCCCTGGGGGTACTAATCCAGCCTTGATTAGGTATCATTAAGCAGTAATTAACAATATCCTCTTCCTGTCCAATCTGGGTTAATGTCGGTCAGATTGTTCATTGTTGATGAATTTACTTTTTCTTTTTTAATATATTTTAACTCTATATTACTCCATGCAGTTTTCAGTATCATGATCCTTCAGAAACCATTCTAATATGATGATTTTCTCAAGAAACATTTCTTATTATCAGTAAGAAATCAATGTTGAAAAAAACCTATTATCAATGTTGAGTTGCTTATCATATTAGTGTAATGCATAGATTATTTGATAAATTCAAAAGAACAGCATTTATTTCAAATAGAAATATTTTCATTCTAATTGTCTTTACTGTCACTTTTGATCAATTTAATGCATTCTTGCTGAATTAAAATATGAATTTCTTTTAAAAAACTGATCCCAATCTTTTGAACAGTAGTGTTCATATAATTCTGCATCGTAGATGAGTGAATTGGTCTTACTTTGATCAAGAACTCATTCCATATATATATCTGATATAGCTCAATGTCTGTCAGTGATCGATCACTTCCAAATCACTGTCTGACTCTTGAGATTGAGGCTACAATTTTACCTTTAATTTCATTGTCTGCCAACTTGAGGGACAGAGACTTCTGCAGTTTGCAGCTGAACAAGTCATTCAAGTCAAGATCACCACGAGTTTATGTTGAGATCATGAGAAAAATACATTGTGATCTCAAGAAAACAATCTTTTTGGAACTGATGGAGAAGTTTAGAAGAAGGGGTTTAATTTGAGACATGCAATGAGAGAGATGTTCAAATTCAGACTGAGATTAATATTAATCTGAGATTGAGAATGTAAATGGGGCTTAATATCAAACGAGGGCTCTGTAAAGGTGGAATATCAGATTTTTACTGAAAGGTTTAATTTTGGATTGTAAGAATGATTTAATATCAGATTGTGACTGCGTTCAAACTGACTTGGAAGAAAATATGGATAACAAAAGACAAGACGTTAAGATGATTAAAAACCTCAGAAAGAGGATATGATAGTGAATGTGTGTGTGCATTACAGGTGAAAAGAGGTAAGAAATGAAAGTGTGTGTGTGTGATTAATTGCTATCTGAGCAACAATAAGGATTCACTGGAGACAGACTGTCTCCTACTGGAGCAGTGGAATTATGCTGTCCATCACTACCCCTCCATCCTTCCCCTCTCCTCTTCCATCACTCCATCACTCTCATGCTATTACCGTACTCATCCGTCCGTCCCCTGCTGGCACCTCCTTCTCTTTCCTTCCTTCTTCATCTCCTCTCCACTGGAGCCCTTCCTGATTGTTTTCCTCTCCTCTGTTCTTTTTTGTTTTCTGTCTGTTTCTTTTTTCATTTTCAGGGCTCTGAGTGGTCTGGATAAAGAGGCAGACCTGGTGCACATCGAGGCGCGAACTGACAGTGGACGTTAGTCTCTTTCTTTTCTTTCGTTTCCCTATTTTGCCCCTCACAATATTTTCTTCCTTTCTCCTGCTTTCTCAGTTTCTCTCTTCCTCCCTTCCTTGCTCTCTCTCCCTGTCTTTCTTACTTTCCCCAGCCTCCTATGCTTTTTTTTTTTTTTGCTGTGTCGCAGTGAAAAATGAACAGATGAATTGTGGACAACAGTAAATTCAATAGTAAATGGTTCTGGCTTCGTTCTGGCAGACTCTTGTGCTTATGTTTTATCCTTTTGGGACAGTGTTGTGCATTAAGCTATATTGATATGAGCCTGACACAACACAACAGGCCCTAAGCTACGGACAGTTTAACAACAACAATACATTTAAATGTGTTATGAGTGATGCCGTGGTTATACCAAACTAAATTTGAAGCACAGGCAAATGGAGAAGGTGCCAAAAACTTCTTTAGTTTTCAGACAGGGTCATTCCGTGTCAAATCAGCCAAATTTTGGAAACTTCTCCTGCAATGAATCATTTTCAGTGATTGAAAACCAAATATGGTTAATTTTTCTTAAGAACAAATAATGTTGACCTAGAAATGTATATTTTTTCCTTCTATCAAAGAACATGACAATTTTAACTATTTCAGAGCCAAAAAATCACTGAAATGGTCAAGATGAGGCACATTCATTTTCTCTCAATAGTTTATTCAGCTTAAGGGAAATTTGGAAGAAGGGTTTTTATTTATTTTATCTGATTCTGGAGCTACCAAGAGCTAATAGACCTGGGGAAAGCAACCACACTGCCATAAGAGACATGAAACTTAGGTCTATTTACTCTGGGTACCTCCAGAAAAGTTGTCCAGAATCTAAAATGATATTGAGATATTTTTATTTCTTCTTCAGTTACAGACACATACATTTTTGAACATTCTCCATTGGCATATAATGCAACGAAGAACAGAATTTACTAATTGACCTACCAATATAACAATGCTGCTATCTTTCTAAAGTCATTTACTCGCCTCTGTAATTTGGCTTTAAATTTGAGGTGAAAAATTTGATCACTATTTATGCTAGTCTTTCTTCAGATTTGCTTCTTTTTTTTTTTTTTTTTACAAAAACCTCTGGTTGAGTTGACACAAAATAACCCAGTAGTAATCAAGCTCTGTTCTGCAGAAATATTTAATGGGCCAATTTATCTG
Organism: Squalius cephalus; assembly: GCF_949319135.1. Lineage (NCBI taxonomy): Eukaryota > Metazoa > Chordata > Actinopteri > Cypriniformes > Leuciscidae > Squalius > Squalius cephalus. The sequence goes on along the minus strand of NC_137141.1, from coordinate 17,824,923 downwards.
TTCATGCCTTGACAATAGGCCGTCATGTGGAATTATTGGCTTTTCAATTCATAAGTTGCAAATTTAATTCATTTGGCCACACCACACCCCACAGGAAGCTGAATTGGAATGACAGGAAAAGGAATTTAGTGAATTGCAATTGTAATGCATTCTAGGAACTGAAGTCGTCTTCCACTGTAATTTATTGACATCTGATGATATAATGAAGTCTGTATGCCTATAAACTTTTAAACTTCAAGGCTTTTAAACTTTCAAATGGCTTCCTTGCATTTAAATTTGAATTGGAACTATGCATCCTATTTTCTACTTAAATTCAAATTCAAGTGTCTGAACACTGTCTGAAATACTGGTTGCATTTTTGCCAAGAAGTTAAATTCCACATGTGAAACATGGAATCTTTAGTTGCTCACATAATTTATAGTTGTGTAACCTCAATCTTTATTACAAACCAAGGAGTTTTCTAATTTATTGAACTAGAAAAGTTGCAATGCATTGATGAGAAATACAGCACAATTAACAGAGACTTTGTTGGTTTAGATCTGGGGTGCAAAGCTCAATTCCTGGAGGACCACAGTCCCACAGAGTTTAGTTCCAACCCTGCTCAAGCACAAATACCTGTATTTTTCAAATAAGCCTGAAGGACTTGATGAGTTTGATCAGGTGCATTTATTTAGGGCTGAAGCTAAACTGTCAAGGGCTGTGAGTTTTGCACCGCTGGTTTAAATTAAACTTTACACATTTGAGATGTTGTCATTTTTACATCATGCTACTGACAGTTAAATGAATGGTTCAACAAAAAATCAAATTCTGTAATTATTTACTTTCTTTCTTCCATGAAACATGAAATAAGAAATGTTCCAGAATATACTCACAAAATCTTGTCAAAACAGGCACTGTCAAGCCACCTTAAAAGTAGTCCAAATAATTTGTGCAAAGCTTTTCATAAGAAACAAACCAAAACTGCTATACAACATGAACTGTATTTATTTTTTTATGTAAGTACATAGAAGTTAAAGACACCTAATATAAAGTGTGACCTGTAAGTGATTAACTCGCAATGTTGAGGGTTTTTGTTCAGTGATACATAATCAGAAAAAAAGATAATAATCCTAATCTGTTGTTTCTGTATGGGCCTCTTTTTTCCCTTCTCTCTTTGCTCTCTCCTTTGTTTCTCTGTAGTTTTACTCCCACCCCCTCTTTTTCTCCCTTCTGAGTGAGGATGGATCGCTAGTAGAGAGACTGATAATGGAGAGCACTGATTAATTTGGCTAGACATAGAGATGTGTGGGAAGTTTGTGTGTAGGTTCTAGATTGTGTTTGTTGTGTGGGTGTGTGTGTGCCAGCGAGAGTGAGAGATATTGATCATCTGTTTTTTATTTGGTGTAGATCAAGGCGTTCTTGTGCACAAGCGTATCCTGTGTTGATAAATCTGTGTGTGTCTCACAGAAATGCAGTATATTACCTGCCGAGCACAAAAGTGTTCAGAGGAGAGTAGGCAGTATCCATTCAGTGGCCGAATTGACACCAACTCCCTCGTAGTGCAGGACCAATACATCTTCTTACAGGTACAGAAGTGTGTGCGTTTCATAAAGTCCGTAAGTGTATGTGATTTAGACTGGTGTGGAAGATACCAAAAGTGTGTGTGTGTCTGTGTGTGTGTCATCTCTGTGTGACTCTTTTTATAGCTCTCTTTTTATCTCTGTCAGTGACGTGTAAGTGAGTTATAACCACTAAAACCAGCCTCTCCATCTTTAACATCGGTCCAGGGGAGGACAGGACAGGTTTTTGAGTGAGAATCCCAAACCTGGACTCTCCTCTGTCAATACAAGTGACTTTCTTTTGACTTTTGTTGCTTGAAGCTGTTGGATTTCAGTTGACAGAGAATAATGAGGATATTGATTCGAAAAGCACAGGAACAAGAGACTGGCCGACACCCCACACCTCTCGCAGGAAAAACACAGTGTAGCACCATCCTCACCCTGTAAAAGTGGACACGCACACACATACACACGCACTGCCTCATTCTTTGAACATCTAAGCTATATTGACACTGGATCAATCGAAGCATTAGACCCTAATGCAATGTTTACAACCTAAAAGAACTATCTACTTGATAAGAGTGTATAAAACATGTACGTCTGTGTCCACCAACATTCAGTAAATGCACTTTAAAAGTTTGTCCAAAACAATTGTTCAGTCAGAACCACTTGTCCTAAAAATACACAAGGCAAAAATACATAAGACAAAAATTGTAGTCAACATTTTTATTGCACGTTTAGCTATTTTTTAAAACATTTGGCGGTATGGCTCTGTTCTAAATTCCCCGTACTTTTCATGAGCCCCGTGAAAGCTGAGACGGGGAACAGCAGCTGCTTCTGGGTACATTTTTTGTTTTAAAATGTAACTGGGAACAAATTTTAATTTGGGAGTTCAGCAAAAATCTCCATTGAGAACAGAGCATGCATCAATGGCAACAGAATGACATTGATTAAGTTAAACACAAGTTAAAGGAGGAGCTGGGGAGGACGTGGGTTGCCACGCAGCATGCAGTGAAAGAAGCCAAGCAAGCAGACTGAGCTTCATTTAAGTAAGGCGCCTTGTTTGAGCGTTGCCAATAGAGTGCCTAGAATTTGAATCAGCTGATATGGGCGTTTTTTTCTTTTTTTCTTTTTTCAGTCGGCTAATGACAGCTGATAACCGAGCTTGACTATATAGCCTGCTTGAACTAACGCGGTGCTTGATTTTGTTACCAAATTGCTTTTTTAAAATGTTGTGAAGACTAAAAGACCTAGATAATGCAATTGTCTCAACTTCGTCCAACAATTTGACTACAATTAACGTTGTGTGTTTGCCTTAAAAGAAAGCTATGTATTTAATCCTTCAAATATGCAATTATGCATTGTCAAAAAATCAACAATGCTGTAGCTTTATTATAAGTGTGCATGTAAAAGAACCCCACAAGGATACGCAGGAAAAACAATTTTCACTCAGAAATTGCTAGTATATTTCTCAAATAATTACAATGAAATGGCAAGTAACACTTTGAATGTGAAATTTTGAAGATAAAAGATGTACTCCAATAATCTTCGTTTTGAAACCTGAAGTAACCTGTGACAAAGATATGCTTAAAAACATAATAAAACTAAAACATTTCAAAAAGTAAAAAGGATTGCGTGAGATAGTGTTGTCACAATACTGGCATTTCTAACTTTGATACAACAGCTTGAATAATATCGATGTTACATTTTCGATACTACAGGAAAACATTCCTACAAAATTAAGGGGAATTTAAGGGCATAATAATAATTATACAATTATTATATTTCTAAAACAAAAATGTATTACTATTGTAATTTTGTAAACTGCACTGTAAAATAAAAATATATATTATTATATATATTTTAATTATTTTACTTATACTTTACAATACGTTTGTCATAATTTTTCACCCTCTAGCATTCATAAGCAGAAAACCGCTGTTTCTGTGACAACGTGTTGCTCACAGCAAATGGCACTGACAGGATCATGAGCAATGGAAAGTCACTTCTATGATAGACAAGCAAGCATGAGTTCTGACTGGTGTAAAATGCTGATCTCTGTTGTAAGTCCTTGTAAATGCTGTCTGTGACTTGTTTGTGTGTATCAGCTAACCACAGCAGGAAGAACTACATACTTTGTGTCCTATCAGCGAGGGCCCTTTAGGACCATACAGCTTCCTAAATACTGTCTACCCAAAGTAAGACATATGACACAGCACTAGCTGTCACAAAAAGTTGTCAGATGAAATGTATGTGGCTCTAACAGCTGTTCTCCATGCAGGACATGCATATTGTCAGTACAGATGAGGGGCAAGTGTTGGCAGCAGTTCAGGAATGGAACGAAAATGACACCTACAGTCTGTACATCTCTGACACACCTGGAGTCTACTTCACCCGCTCGCTCCCAAACCTCCGTACCTCCCGCGGTCTTGCAGGAAACCTAATTGTGGATGTCTACAAGGTCAGTGAATATGTAGCCTGATGGTGCTTGCTAATTAAGAAATTTACCATCTTGAATGTTCACAAATACATATTCCCCCAGTTTCACAGACAAGGTTTAAACCTAGTCCCAGATTAAAATGCATGTTTGAACTGTTTTAACTGTAAGCAACTGACATTTCTTAAAATATATCAGTGCCATTGTTTTGTCGCACACCAGTAATGTTTTGTTCTATGGCATGTTTATAAAAGCTACGTAAATGTCCTAATTGAACTAAGGCCTAATCCTGGGTTAATCTATGCCCTGTGTATGAAACCAGGCCATTGTATGCAATTAGAAAAACTTTTGCAATTACCATGGCTTTCTCCAGGAATTTTTCTAAAGTAGAACAGGGAACTGTGTAATGCAGCACAAAACAACAATGTTTGAAGTTACGACATTAAACACTATAAATACAAAGAAAGAAGAAAATCTGATAATGAGAGCAACTGAAAACATCCAGAAACTGTAGTGTAAGCAAAAATGCAAAGAGAAAGGAGGGTTATCTGTAATAATGTAGAACCTGATATCCTTTCGCTCTCCTCTTTTGGCTTCTAGCCAAAGAACACCAACTAATATATGTAAATGTAAATAATAATAATAATAATTATTATATATATATATATTTTATTATATTTTATTCATATTATATTGAACACGGAAAATGGAAATGGAAATCTAAGTAGTTCCGATTATTTTTCCTGTCCTACAGGTGGCAGGTGTTAGAGGGCTGATCATAGCCAATAAAAAAGAAGACATGCAGATGAAAACATATATTACCTACAGCAAAGGCCAGACATGGAGATTACTACAGCCTCCGGCTAAAGACACTACAGGACATGACATCAACTGCAACCTGGTGAGACTACTAACTGCTGGACTAAATTTATGCAGGTATACGTTTCCATGAAGACGTTGCCAAAAAAGGGGACATAAATCACCAAAATAAAAGTATGTCAAATACTATTTAACATAAAACAGCCATTAATAATGCTGATCCTGGTACAGTGTCACAACCACTGCAGCCACAGCCACTCCCACTTTTATTAAAAGAAGATACACCCACTATATACATTGCATTATACTCAGACACACCTACTTGACTGTGGTCAGACGAAAACAAGACATTAGTGTTGATGCACGTTTCACGTTTGATGCATTTTTACAGTGGAGCCCTGTAAAGAGGATCTCTTTTAGTCTCACAGTGAGATGAGGGTGGCCACCAGTTACCAAACTATAGCTCTGAAGTCAGTGCTTTCTGATGGTTTGATTAAGACACACTACCTTCTCTGTATCTTTGTAATGACTTTCACTGATGTTTTACACTGTTCTGGAAGATTGGTGATTTCAATTAAGACATACATTGAACAACTGGAGTTGATTTATCAGCAGATCTCAGAAAGTCTTAATTACTCTTTTTTTTCTGCTGCACCAAAAGACAGTGGGTTCTGTGTTTGCACATGTGTTGTCATTCTTTAGAAACACAAGATGAAACAATTTTTTTTCCAGTCCTTGTGCTTTGGGTATTTTGGGACTTATTACCAACTTTAAACAACCAAGAAGAATTCAGAACAAGAATTCAGAAGCTTGTACACACAGCCAACTTGTGAGAACAATAGTTTGCTGCTTACTTGCATATGCAAATAGTTTTGAATCACTAGGGGGTTGATTGCATTTGTTTTACTGCATTTTTGACACTGTATTGATGCTGAATTCTAATTGGCGTAATTACATCATGATTTTTTGAAGCTCTAATATCAAATATTTGATTTTGTTAGTTTCCGCAAGAACTGGGTCACACTAATTGTAAGGGATACTAAAAATATGGACAGAAGCCGCGGAGATCCGAAACAGATTAATTTGCACGGCTTTTGAAAGCTGATGCTACAGTCGGTTGATGCAGGGGAGATTATGTAGATAAATGTAAATGTATTGAGATATAATTTAATACTGTGTAATGTTCTAATTTTCAGCCGTCGTGCTCACTGCACCTTCACCTGCAGATGTCTGAAAACCCCTACACACCTGACACTATCTCCACCAAACACTCCGCTCCAGGGATTATAGTGGCCACAGGTGTGTGTGTAACTGTGCCACTTCCTCTATTGTTTTTTATGCTTGTGGCATCTTGAGTACGGTCCCCCAAGTGTTTCTGATAAATTCGAGTGAAGAAGGCATATAAATGTGCGTGCTTTTAAATGCAGATGTAGTTTAAGTGGCCACATCGTAGATTCCAAGTTGTTACATCTTTCTGTTTTGCAGCTGCAGAGTTTGGCATGATTGGAACAAAAATTCATTTCACGCTGTTCTTTTGCTTGTCAGATTCATTATAAAGTTATCTTCAAAACTCAGGCCTAAATAGCTTCCTGCATGAGTATAGATAGATGCACGCTCAAAAAGTTAGCCATGCAGATCACGCAGAAAATATGACCGGTGTCTTCCACATTCATAATTGCCTGTCATGTCCGACAGCTGTTCCGCAATCACTTTCCCATGCTCAGAGTTTATAAATATGGTTTTTTTTTTTTTTTTTTTTGTCAATGCCAGCAGCTTTACCAAATGTTTTTCATCAGGCGTCATGAAGATTGTGGTCTGTCAGGGCACTCATACCCAACTGGCATTAACCCCACCAGACAATGTGCATGAGGAATTCTCCAGGACATCATAGATTATTTATTTAATATTATACTGCTGTGCAAAGGTAAAATGTATCTACACAATTGAGCTAACCTAAATGACTTAAATCAGGTCTCGTTGGCCATGGGGTTTTCAAGCTGGTGTCCAAGGACCCCCATGGGGACGGCAAAGGGGGCTCAAAATATTTGGCGAAAAAGAGATTTAAAAATGTGTTGAGGTACTTAAGAAACTAATGAAATATATAATGCATCACAAAAATTGTGTTTATCTCAGAAATGCTGTAAACAAAAATACATACATTTGCATGAGTACAGTGACAATATAGAAGCAAATTATTTAATTTTGGAAACAATTGATTTTTTGTCTTTACAGTGTCACACAATATAATGTGGGCAACGTCATATTTGGGTATTTGGCATCAAGGAATTAAAAAACCTCTGTCTTAGACAACGAACTGTCTTGTGACTGACAAATTTGGATCATCTATGCTCAGTTTCTGATCAAATGTGAGAAAATGTATGAATTAAAATTCAACAGTTTTGCCTTTGTAGTGCAGTATAGAGCTTTATGTTCTTTGCTTGTGTTTGCATAATTACCCAAATACGCGGATTATCACAGACCTCTTTTTCAGTGTCAGTTTTTTTTTTTTACCTGTTGGAATCCTATTATATTCTATTATGTGAAAAAGAATAAAATCTCCTCCTCCAGCATATGTATGGTTAATAATAATACATCTGTCAGAGTTACAGCAGTACTTTTCCTCTCAGGAAACATTGGGCCCGAGCTTTCCTTCTCTAATACAGGAATGTTCATCTCCTCTGATGCCGGCAACACATGGAGACAGGTAAACCGCTCACCTGCTCAGAGTTGTTGACTGTATTGTAGTCTTAAGATAAAAGCATCTGGTCTCTGATCACCAGTCAAATTAACTGAAACACAAAGAGACAGGAAGCTGAATTACCTTGCAGGTTTTTGACTCTGTAAACACTGTCTTTAGATCTTTGAAGAGGAGCACAGTGTCTGGTTTTTGGACCACGGAGGGGCTTTATTAGCTGTTACACAATCTGCTGTACCTACACGCCATTTATGGTAAGATAGAATGCATACAAACACACAGATTAATAAAAGCACCGCCTTCACAAATTATATGTATGTTATACAGAACACTAGAGAGATTATGCATTTTTGAGTTCATTGCAGTTCATCTCTATCTTTTTGGATATTTTTTATTCAGACTAAGTTTTTGAAGTTCCCTCATGCTTAAACGTCAGCTTTTATACGGGGACTGGTAGATATAAACAGCAGGCGATAGGTCTTATCATATCAAACATTTGGAATCCTTTCAGCGTAAAGTGCCTGTCAAGGCTTTGTAGTGCAGGTGGTTGTGTTTGCCAAGGCTTTTATGCTCATGTTGTGGAGGGTTATGGTTTGAAGTAGAGGTGGGATTCGGTGGGCTTCCGTTCACATGTTATTCCTGCCACGTCACACACGCGTGGCTTTGATGTACTAAGCTCTGAAACGTTGTCAGGATCAATTAGGCTGCGGAAGATAATTTGTATCCTCCTGTGGGATGCTGATGTTAGAACAGTAGTCTGATGTGTGTGCGGGTGTTCAGCCATCAACTTGGGTGACTTTGACCCATATCTACAGCAACAGAAACACCACACCAGAAAATCTTTCCTTTCTACATTACAAGATGCCATAATGAAGAGACTGTTACCTCTGTTGAACAGTAAAATACAGAGAACAGTTAGCTTTTAAAAGCATTGTGAAGTGAAGATATGCACATCGTTCAACAGTTCTGAAAGAAGTCTCTTATGCTCACCCGGGCTGCATTTGTTTGATCCAAAATACAGTAAAAACAGCAATCTTATGAAATATTATTTGATTTTTAAATAACTTTTCTATTTTAAATATATTTACTATTATATCATTAATTCATGTGATGGCCTTCTAATCCTTAAATCATTCTAATATGCTGATTTGGTGCTCAATGTTGAAAACATTTGTGTAGCTTAATATTTCTGTGGAAACTGTGATACAAATTTCCAGAATTCTTTGATGAATATAAAGTTAAAAAGAACAGAATTTATTTGAAATGGAAATCTTCACATATAAATATATTTACTGTCACTTTTGATCAATTTGATGTGTCCTTGCTGAATAAAAGTATTATTTTCATTAAAATAAATCTGACTCCAAAATTTTGAATGATGGAGTGTATAAACAATAGATGTTGTTAACTATTAAAAGCATGAATGCAGAAATGCACTTTCTGCAGACTCGGCAATGCCAGGTAGTTGCAGTTTGTTATTGAAAGTATATAACCAAATTACTCCTAAATTAACTTGATCTAAACAAAGATCCCCAAGAACACAAATAGCGCATAACTAATGTGTAATGTTTAAACATTCAACGCTCAGAAAATAGGACAAACAGGAGGGCTCTAAACACACAAGAATAAATGTCATTGACACAATCAGGGACTTTAAAGTACAATATATTCATAGAAAGAACAAGATCTGAAAACAAAACACACTGAAGAGGCACTTACACAGAGCAAAATAATAAATGTAATGCAAAGGACAGAAGGAAAGCAGAATAAGGAGATGCAACAGAACAATGAAATGCAAAATGGACTGAATGTGTAATGAGACATAATATACATTATACATGACTAATAATGATTAGAGTGTAATGTAAACACAAGTGGGGTATGGTGAATAATTTTGTCTTGATATTTTTCAATGAGCATATATTAGATTTGATTTTAATGTAATTATGCAGATGCAGCCCACATTAAATGTTAATGCAGCGACTCCGCAATTACTTGTTTTTGTGGATCTGCTAAATATTCTCAGATGGCTGAACAAATGCATCTTCTATTTTTATGTCTTTGTCAAATGTGCACTGTACATTATATTAATCAGAATATGAACCTAATGTGCTTTGTCAGTTAAATGAAAAAAGATTTGTGTATGTGTGTCTAGGATTAGTTTGGATGAAGGCCGGCAGTGGGACAAACTCAGCTTTTCATCTACACCTCTATTTGTTGACGGGGTTTTGATGACTCCAGAGACTGAGAATCGCATCATTACGTAAGAATCATTTTACCTCATCTTCTCAGACAAACGTATCTAAATAGTCCAGGAGGTGTCAGTAATGAACCCTCACTTGATTGCGATCATTATTATCAGATTAAATCTTTTCTTTTGCAGGTCTGGACTAGTATCCTGCACACTTACTTGTACTGACAGCAATGTAGTTTTACTGACACTTCCTATTAGTCCTTTACAGATTTGCCATAGCAAAATGTGTCCTTTTGGTCCCTTAGCAACTGTAAAGAATGTAAAAGTAAACAGATCCTGTTGTACTTAAGCACCTCTGTCCTCGTAGATTCTTCGGGCACTTTAGTTACCACTCCGACTGGCAGCTGATAAAGATTGACTACAGCTCCCTGTTTGGGCGGAAATGCACAGACGGAGACTTTCAGACATGGCACCTCCATAACAAGGTTGTCACCTCACATTTATCAGCAAGCCTTGCTGTTCGGTCTCTCAACATTCAACATTAGTTTCTTTTGGCACTGAATTTGCTAGTAATTAGACTATTTTCATATCTGGGGTTTCATGCCCAAGCAGAATGGAAATTAATGGTCGTAATGGATTTGCAACAGATCTAGCCAGTAGCCACCACCATAATGTTGGTGACATGTTGTCCATCAGCTTTGACTCTCACTTGTGTTTTTACCGAGTCAGCCTAAATTGCATGTCAAATCTGTTTTCTGGAAAGCACAATACACTTTTTAAAATTCATACAAACTAGCTAAGCAGAAGGAGTGTAACATCTAATGTAACTGGAAAACTGCGAGCCTATTTTGGAGGAAATCATGTGAATAAGTGACATATTTATGTGCATTTAAGGGCGAGGTGTGTGTGATGGGAGAGAGACAGGTGTATATGAAGAGGAAGCCTGGCACACGCTGCACTCTGGGTCGGGAGTATTCTCGAGTCGTTTCAGCTGAGCCCTGCATCTGCACCCTCTATGACTTTGAGTGGTGAGTCACAGGCATGCATACGTGCACACACGCGGAAATGCAGAGCAGCTGCTTTTCCAATGGAGGAAATGAGTGACAGTAACTCTTGCGGATCAAAGGACTCAGTGTTGCATGCAGAGAACAAAAGCTGCAGGGATCCAACCAATTATACAGATTAATTAAGTGGTATTTGAATGTAAAAAAACAAGGTTTTTCTCTTCATCTGTCCTTCGTCAAACGTCTGCTCAGTCCAGCTTATGATAATGCTGCAGTCGCTACATTAAATTAGTTTGCTCTTGAGGCGGCAAGGTAAAAGCCTGGTTTTACATCGGTCTTTCATAATCATATCGCAATACTGATGGATATGTCTTTACAAGCCCACCATGATGCACATGGAGAGACACTCCTGCGCTGATCATAACGACGACATAAATCTCTCTTGTACCGCACACAGGCTCCATTAGAGTCGTCTGCTCTTAGGCAAATTACACATACGAATGAGAGGCGCGCAAAATTAGCATAATGTCAAATGATTAATTATCTCCAAATGAATAAGTAATGAATATTTAAATGGATGATAAATGTGGCAGTGATCTGATTAGCCTGAAGGAGCTGGTGTTACTGAGTTTAGCCCTGATCCGCAGCAGCAGTTTAAATGTTGTAAACCCGCAACTCAAGTCTAAGACTTTCGTTCATGTTCGGATCACAAACTTTTTTGATGAAATCTGAGCGATTCCTGTCTCTAAGCAACTACAAACTACAAAAACGCTTCAAAAAGTTCATAAAGAGATCTTAAAACTAATCCATATTAATTAAGCGGTTTAGACCAAATTTTCTGAAGAGACACGATCACTTTATATGATGAACCGATTGAATTTAGGCTTTCTATTCCCATATTCTACACTACATTTACTATAATAACTTCAATTAAATACCAAAATAGGGTTGACAGTCTGATTCCAAGTCAGTGTTGTTATTGGTATCTAAAACTTTTGAAAATAGTTTTCGAATTGAAATATAGCTGAAATAAAATAAAATATAACTATTAGATGAAAAACTTAAATAACAGTTGAAGTTTGTGTTGTGTTGAATTACAAAAAATACTAAAATTAAAAATAAAGCCAAAATAGAAATATTAAATAATGAATACAAATGGCAAAATCAAAAATATAAAAAAATAAAAGCTAATTCAAAATATGATTAAATACTACAATAGTATATAATTCATACTAAAAACTATGCTGTTCCGAGTGCAATTTAGTGATTTAAACTGCTGCGGTATAAACAGATAAATCAGATAAAAAAAAATATATTTTTTTAAGCTTTCATATAGACAACACGAATAATACAGTGAAAATTTTAAAATAGGTTTTTAGTGAATCCTATGGTGCATGAGAGAGACCTTGAAAAATCTTTATTTTGCAGTGTATGTAAAGTACATTCTGTATAGTATATATTCAAGCCACTTCTCTCTATAGACTGCTGTGGCCTTATAGAGAGGAGCTTAACCAAACTGAATAATTTATGTGTTTTTATGATTTCCTTGCAGTGATTATGGGTTTGAGAGACAGGCCAGTGGAAAATGTGCACCTGCATTCTGGTATGATGTCAATTTACCAGCACACACCTGCAGCCACGGACAGCGTTTCCGCAACAGCACAGGGTAACACACACACACACAGATACACAGAGATACACAGGCACACACACACATTGCAGCATGATTCATAGATGCAAAATGAATCTCTTTGTGACATCTTCTGTTTAGCTTATGAAGTAATACCAGTCCTGCCCTAGATTACCATATATAGCCTGCATAAGATTGAGTAAAACTTTTTTTGTTTGTGTATCAACTACATGTCCCTTTTTGTGTTTCTGCTGGTAACAGAGATGTTTTCTAAAGTATTTGTGCATGGCGGTGCAGGTACAGGAGAGTGCTGTTGAATAACTGTAGAGAAGGTCTGAAGGATACACTGAGTCCTAGGATGCAACAGTGTAAACCCATAGCACCAAGTGGCCTACAACTGAGCACCATCAACTCTCAGCTCACTGCTGTACTGGGAACAAACATCACCTTCAGAGTAGCTTTGCAAAATGTGAGTTAGCAGCTGCACACACAAAGTAATTCATTTAGTACGGTGTTGTGCTTTGCATTAATGGTTCTCAAACATTTTTACGTGAGAGACCACTTCAAGAGTAAAACCAAAACCTTAAATCTCATAAAGGAGTCTCATTCATCAGTCTTGTCTTGAGCCACCATTCCACAATTTGCTAGACTGCTGTTTTGTTATTTTTTCAATTAAATGAACTATTAACTAATTAACTAATTTTGTTTTTAAAGAAACTAATACTTTTAATTAGCAAGGATGAATTAAATGTACCAAAAGTGATTGTAAAGACATTTATAATGTTACAAAAGATTTCTACTTCACTTAAATGCTGAACTTTGTGCTCATCAAAGAATCCTGAAAAAATGCATTACGGTTTCCAGAAAAATATTGAGCAGCACAACATTGATAATAATTAGAAATGTTCTTGAGCAGCAAATTAGCATATTGTAATGATTTCTGAAGAATCATGTGACATTGAAGTCTGGAGTTATGATGCCGAAAATTCATTCTGTATTTTGGATCAAATAAATGCAGCCTTAGTGAGCATAAGAGACTTCTTTCAAAAACATTACAGAATCTTACGTCAATCTAAACGTGAACGGTAGTGTAAAACTTTATTTATGGTAAAGCACTAATGCATTATTGACAGAACATAAACATAACTGCTTTGAAACAATGTGTATTGTGTTATAATTTTTTTACTTGACTACAGTAACTGTGACTTACATTATTAATTTACCATAAAATAAATGTTAACAGTGAACCTGGTTTATTTCATTGTAATGAGCTGGTTAATTCAGTGTTATTTAGTGTCAGTTATTATTATTATTATTATTTTTTTTTTTTTAGGTCTAATTTTTTTTATGTGCCAATCAACTCACGGACCACAGTTTGTGCACCACTAAATTAGCCTCAATGTCTCTCGAAAACATAGAATATATCTGCTTTTTTCTTGTTTTTGTTTTTTTGTAGGGTGACTCGTTGTCTACAAGTCTCCATGTGGATTTTGGAGATGGCATCTCAGTGTCATACTCCAATATAAGTCGCCTTGGTGACAGCATCACACACACGTACAGGGTCGCTGGGATATTCAGGGTCACCGCACATGCTCAGAACAGTCAGGGGTCTGACAGCAGCTCTGTCTATCTGCACATCACTAGTATGTACATGATCACACTCATATATTTCTAAGAATTAGAATTTTCTTTAAGAAGCCACTGCCATCACTGTAAAGAAAAAAACACTATCTGTCACAATGACTGCTGTCACACTAAATTACCTCTATGCCACTCACTGCACATCTAGACAATCTATTTCTGAACCAGCTCTCAATGAAGGATGTGTAGAAGCAGAAATTGCTGTTGTGTACGGTGCTAAATGTGATCGTTATTGACTTCATATTGTGTCTGATGAGATATCACGTCCGATGTGTCGTGTTAGGTCCCGTGGAGCGTATCTTTCTTTCGACACCGGTGGTCGTCATCAGAGGAAGAGAGGCCAACCTGACAGCAGTGCTGTGGCCCAGTCAGCCCAAGACCACTACCTTCTACTGGTGGTTCAATAACAGCACAGAGGTTCAAACGCTGAGTATTTGTATACATGTGGCCCAGAGGCCCAGATCAGTTAGGCAGCTATTCCAGTATTACTTTTGACCTCTAACAAAGCAAAGGCTCTGCAAAAGATATTGTGCTTGCCAGGGTCAGAGAGGTAAACCTGTTTTAGGATGGATTCGGATTGAGGTCAAATAAGTAAAAAGCAAAGCCACGTTTAAGTGGGGGAGGTACACTGTTTTTCCCCTTTGCAGAACACCTGCTACCAAAAGAAACAGAATAACTAAATTCTAACTCTGTCAAAATAATTTTTGTTGAATGACAGGCATAGTTGGGAAAACACAAGCGGAAAATGCTCCCATGCAGTTAAAAAGCCCAGATAGAATTTTAAGATCTCTTGTCATAAGGCAACGTTTTATTGGGCATTTAATCTACCGTTCCAAAATTTGGAGTCTATGATTTAGATTCTTTTTTTCTTTTTTTTTTAAGCAATTGATACTTTTAGTCAGCAAGGACAAATTAAATTGATTAGACTAAAGACTTTTATAATGTTACAACATATTTCTATTTAAAATAAATAATGTTCTTTCCAGCTTTGTTCATTAAAGAGTCCTGGGGGGGGGGGGGAACTATTGCGGTTTCCACACTGAATCAAGCTTCACAAGCATTTTCAACTGATAATAATAATAATAAGAAATGTTTTTGAGCACATAATCAGCATACTAGAATGATTTCTGAAGGATCATGTGACACTGAGGACTGGAGTAATGTCTACTGAAAATTCAGCTTTGTGATCACAGAAATAAATTACTTTTGAAAATATATTGAAAAAGAAATCAATTATTTTAAATGTAATAATATTTCACAATATTACTGTTTCACTGTATTGATCAAATAAATGCAGCTGTGGTGAGCATAAGAGACTTCTTACAAAAACATGAAAACATCTTACAGACTCCAAACTTTTGTACAGTAGAATATATTGTCAATATTGCTGGCACTTAGTTTTTGCCTCCGTTTTAATTATTGCTTAATGTTCTCAAGATTATCACATACTTTATTCTGGTTTCTTGTCTCATGCAGAATTAGGGTAGATTTATTATTGGCATATGAATCACTATTTAATTATGCTTTCAAACATCACTGAATTATGTTTCTAATCATTCAGTTCAGGTCTACTTAACATTTCTAATATGAAACACAAAAAGTGGTAGTGCAGCTTTTAATGGTTATGCATCGTTTTATTTGATTATCAGGATTGTTTTAGAGTGATGTTCCATTGAAAAGCATCAAAATGTTGCCCAGTTTTGCAGTCCAGATTTGTTTTATAAGCCAGTTGTTTTTGTTTGTGGTTGCATTTAATGTTTAATAAAGTAATAATATACACCAAAGAGTGCAGCCAGTCAAAAAGCAGAGCCTCCAGTGTGTTAGGGATATTAAAAAAAGAATATACTTGTGAATAATTTAAGTGAAGTAAATGCATTAGCTTAACCCATTATATACTAAAAGTACAATGTTTTTGTATTCACTACTTTCATGGAATACTAGGCAGCATTAAAGTGTTACCGCGTTGTTTTGAATGAATGTGAATATTAAAAAGCCATTTATAAATGTCATTCTATTTTAGTGCTGCTGCCCAACATCATGTTCCAGAACATGCAAAAATAGATCAGCAAATCCCTCCATATTATTACAAATACATTTCACAAACGGAGTGGCATGTTAAGAAATACTACGAAAAAGCATGAAGATTTCCAAGACCAATATATCTACGGAAAACCCCGAGATCAAAAGCATGACTACTGAACCATGAAACACAGCGGGAGTTTGGTCATGTAGGGCTGTAACTGGTTTCTGCTATAAATGATTCTGCCACTCACAAATCAGTCAGAGTTGTGATTTACTTTCCTGTTTCTCTGCCTAACTAAATCTGAGCCGAACTTCTCACATGTGTGTGTGTGTGTGTGTGTTTTTAGCCACTGATCACACTGGAAGGAAGTGTTTCACACACATTCACACGAGAGGGACCTAACTCTGTCACCGTACAGGTGTCGGCAGGAGGCACAGTCCTACAGGATGTGAAAATCATCACTGTCAAAGGTGAAGACCTCCTGTAGTCATGAACACTGCAGTGTTCTTTGAGATACAGAATGTGATATTTTTAGCTTCACTGAGAATTGAAATTTTAGGCAGAGCTTCTCTGCAAAAGAATAAACCGTGTTCCTATCCCTCCATCTTGTTTCTCTCATTCCTAGACTTCTTCCGTTCTTTACTGCTGTCGTTCTCTTCTAACCTGGAAGAGCACAACCCGTCGGTTACCGAGTGGAGACAGGACGTGGGGCGAGTTGTCAGGGCAACGCTCTCTCAGGTATACTGAGCTTAAAGTCCATCATCAGTTCCTGTTAGAGTGCTCTGTTCATGTCGCTGAAAAGAACTCATGAAATTTCTTGAAAGGCTGCTGATAGCTCACCACGCTTCCTCTCTCTTTAGCTATTCTCTTTCCTTTCTCTCAAACGCTGCTTGTTTTAAGCCTGATGGCTCTTTCTGGGCTCTCTGGCGAGGTTTGTGTTTGGCTGAGAGGCTTTACGTGCTCTCACGCATCCATCTGATTTCCCCTCAGTCTGAGAGCGAGAGATAGGGTAATGTAGTGCTACTGGCAAGAGTGAATCACAGGAGTTCAGAGTGAATATTGATGCGGCAACTGAGAGACTCTAAAGCCAGTCAGCCAATTAAAGAACAGAGCCAAAGAACTGCTCCGCAGAACTCCATTACAATGAGTCGCTCAAGCACAAATATAATGGTCTCCCAATACCTCTGCATTTTCAACTTGAACAGTGCTTTCAGTATGGTTACACAACATCATATCATAAATATTACAACCATCTCGAGATTCACTAGAATGACTTATGATTTGCAAACATTAACTGAGATATTATTAATGTGCAAACGGGCATGAAATGATTGACTAGCTTTTATGCATGAATTAGATCCCGTCATGAATGTTGCATGCTGATAAATGTAATGTTTATTAGTGGATGAAAAATATATGTGTGTGTGGGTGTGTGTTTTCTAGGTTTGTGGCTTCCCTAAGGACCAGTTGTTGGTGTCTGTGTTTCCTGGATCTCCAACTGCCGCTGAGCTCTTCATCCTACCTGAGACGAACCAGTCGGCATTCAGATCACACACAGAGGAGCAGCTTGATAAGGTAAGAACCACACACACACACACACACACACATATTGAAAATAAAATGCTTTGCTATGATCTCCTCAAATGACAAGGTCTGATGATTGATACAATCTGTTAAAATAACCTATTATGATTCTCTGATGGCTAAATAAATTATAGTGGCAATAAAAACAGGCTTTATTACTAGCGAATAAACCTGCTGAAAAATACATGCACTTACTTTAAAAATGTCATGGGCTGAATTTGTAATGCCTAGCAACCATAAAGGGAAATAAAAACTCCTGTCAAATTAATACTTGACAATAATTCAAATTTATGCTAAAACAAGCACTATTTTTTGATTGCATTTTCAGCTAATATAGGGTGATGACCTACAGGGTACAGCTTTCTGAATGAAAAATTTTATATGATCATTTAAAGACATTTTAAGTGGCTTACGAATGATTAATATTCACAAATAAAGCCTTTTTGCAGCCTTTATAAATATTGTTTTGATAAACTCAACACAAATAGACTGCCGTTCAAAAGTTTGGGATCTGTAAAAAAAATCTGACAGAAATGAATACATTTATGACAGTAAAGACATTTATAATGTTATAACAAAAGATTTCTATTTCAAATAAATGTCGTTCTTTAAGCGTTCAATTCATCAAAGAATCCTGATTTACACAAAAATATTAGTCTAGCTGTTTTTAACATTGATAATGATAAGATGTCAGCATATTAGAATGATTTCTGAAGGATTATGTGACTGAAGACTGGAGGAATGAAAATTAAAAGCTGAAAATTCAGCTTTGCCATCACAGGAATAAATTAACATTTTTAAATATATTAAAATAAAAAACAGTTATTTCAATAATATTTGTAATAATATTTCATAATATTGCAGCCTTGGTGAGCATAAGAGACTTTCAACAACATTAAAAAACTTGCCGACCTCAGACTTGTGAACGGTAGTGTATGTTCAATTAATGACCGTGATTTTAGTAATCAATTTAGTAATAATTTACACACATTTACTGCTTTAATGTTGTAACATTGCGTATTAAATATTTAATATAATGATCTGGTCGATTAATACAAGGCTTTTCATTATAGATCATTTAGAAAAATAACAGGTTTCAATTAGCACTTCTCTATTTTAGCCCTCCTATTCATCATCATCATCACCCACCATCATCTTCCTCTTGTTTCAGATGTTGGAGGTCTTCATGAACGCTTTAAATCAGAACCTGATCCAGTTTGATCTGAAGCCTGACACGCGGGTCACTGTGTCTTTGTCTCAGCTCACACTGGGTAAGACCTGAACACAAGTTTCTGTTCCTAAGGATTTAATAGGACAACCCATGTTCTCAGATGACCCTTCCAGAGGAACACAAAATGCATTTCACTGGTTCTGTCTGTGGTTATAGAGCTTGTTGTCTTTTGTTATGAATTACATTAAACTGTCTACCGCATTGTGTTCTGCATTTAATTGCAGCCTCATTGTGGTAAATTACAGCGCTGCCTGTGGTTATGTGAGGTGACTTTACGCTTCTGTGGTTATATAAGGTACACTAAATGATTACTTTGCTTACGCTCCATTGTGTCAAATCCTTCAAACTTCTCTTGGTGCTAGAAATCCTAGAGAACAGATACTCTACCCTGGACTTTAGATTAATATTGATAATACGGAGCCTGTCTGAGCATGACCAATATAGTGAGTTGGAAATGACATTACAGGATCATAAAGAGTGTCTCTCTGCCACATATAATTCTACCCTTTTCAGACACGGCCATTTGTCTTCATTGCTCCGAACAGGAAAAGGTTCAGATTGCCTCCTGCATTCTGCCGAAAGGTCACAATCATCATGCGTCAACCCTCAAAGGGCTGAAGGATGGACTGCAGTGCGCGTGTGTGTGTATGTGTGTGTGTGTGGTGAATGAGTGAGACAGTTTTTAGAATTACTGAAATGGACACGCTCTGAGAGACAGTAAAGAGATTTGTGGTCAACCGAGTTTTTTTGTTTTCACAGTTGTTGTTATAGCAGTAACATATACACATTGTCTTTTTTTATTTCTGTTTTTAGAGATTATTTTTGAGAAAAGAAAGATTTAGAATCTTTGCTAGAAAGAGTTATTGTGAAAATCCCTGCGATTTTAAAAATGTCAGAACAGTTAAATCTCAAAGAAAATGATTTTTTTTTTCACGCAATGATTAAATGATTTGATTGTCATTAATGGGCATAATACATTATGAAATGTGCATTACATATAAATATAAAATTCTTGAAATAAATGTATTCAAGTACTTGCCATATCGTATTTGATACAGCAGTTTCAATATGATTAGTCTATATAACCAATGTATGAAAGATTAAGCAAAGTAATTAGTCATTTTATAATATCAATAATTACATAGTTACATATAGTTAATCGGACAAGTTTTCCTTGACAAATAAATATAATATGCATTGTCACATGAAGGAGGACATTTTGGAAATTATATTGAAAGTTGTTAGATTGTATACAAAAGGTTTTTGGGGACAGTATTGAGGCCTTAGAACACTATCCGTCAAATAAGCATACATCATTGTATGCTAAAATACCTATTCAAATTATAAGAAACCATCACTCATTTAAAATGATACATTTTTTGCAAGAACATGCAATTAAATATGAAGTACATAAAATGCATTTTTCATAGATTATACATAATGAATATATATATATATATATATATATATATATATATATATATATATATGCATTATATACAGACTTCAAGTACACTGTGAGATGAGACATTGAGACTAACTAAAGTTATGCTGTCTGCCTGCAGCGCCTCTGGTGGACTCCAGTGTTCTCCCCAGTGGCTCTGCCATGCTTTTACTGGTTTCTCTGGGCCTGGTGGGATTGGCCATTCTCTTCATCTACAAATTCAAACGGTAAGCCTCACCTCTCCCAAATCCTCCAATTCTGCTCAACAAATCTAGGCATACATATGGCGGACTGTTATTTTCAAATGCTCTGGCAAAACCAGCCAATGCTGACAAATGATCATCACCTTAATTTATTGGCATCAGTAACAGTTTCCTCTACTTGGATTAGCAACAAAAAAGTGCATCCAGTTTTTTTCCACAACACTACTTTTGGTTCTGTGTGCTCAGTAAAATCCCATGGATCCATGTGGAGACCGAGGATACCCATGAGAAGGAGCCTGAGATGATCAGTGCTGTCGAACAGGAGAAGAACGGCACACGTACAACAGCCGCTTCGTTCACGTCATGCAGCACACACACCACACACACACTGTTTCCCACGAACACTGGAACACACAATAGCTTCAGCCATCTGCCACCTTCGAGAGAACTGATGGAGAAAGAGCTGGAGGCTCAAAACCCAGGTGAGGTGAAGTGATCAAACCATACACAACGCATGTTCTAGGTCATGTCTAATATTGCTACTGGAGGGCCACTGTCCTGCAGAGTTCAGCTCCAACCCTAATTAAAGTCACCTGAAACTTCCAGGCAGGTGTGTTGAGGCAAACTCTGGCCCTCCAGGACCGAGTTTGGACAGCACTGTTCTAGGTTTTGTTGTGTTGTTGTTAAATTTATCTACTCTGTGGAATCTATCTGTGGAAAAAAAGTACACTTTAGCATACTTCTAAAAAGAGTATTTCTTCACTTTGTGTGAACTCAACGTAACATTTTCAGGCACTTAATTGCATTTTATTTACAATTAAATTAAAATGTATTATTGTTTCATATATTAAATACAATTAGTTAAGCTAAAGAGTGCTTTTTGACCCACCAAAGTAATTTCATAATTATTTAAAAAATATGGATAAAGTGTACTGCCGAATGAACTGACAAGCATTTATTGGACACTAAAATTTACTTTGATGTAATTTCTATTGAAACTTGAATGTCATGTATTTAAACATATTTGTAATTACATATTTGTAATGATGAATTTGCAATGTAGTACATTTAAATTATATTAACTTTAAATGTAATATCAAATAACACACTACAGTTAAAATTATAATCAAATACTTTACATATGCATTAGTATGTTAGTCAACACATCAGAATAAGAGTTCTTCTTTAAAGCATGATAAATGTTTAAAACAATGTACTTGACATTATTACAAAGTGCACTTTTTTAAAGTTTACTTACTGTAAGTGTGTTCAGAAACAGTCATGAAAGTGTGCTCTCTTTAAGTACACTTGAGTGGCTTTTTTTATTTCATTTATAATATATCATCTGAAAATACAGTTTTTAAAAAATATACGGTTACACTTTATTTTAAGGTGTCATTGTTACAGTGTAATTATATATTTAAGTACTAAGTAATATTAAGCAACTACATGTACTTACTATAGGGTTAGGGTTGGATTAGGATTTGGTTGAGGGTTAGTTGCGTGTAATTATACATAATTTACTGTTATTACTATGGTAAGTACATGTAACATATGTAACAAGGACACTGTAAAATAAAGTGTTACCAAATATACTTTTAAGTCCTTTTCTGTCACTTTAATGTTTATAAAGATGCGATTTGGTGCTCAAGGAGCATGGAGAGAGACATGCTTGTTTTGTGGCTATCTGTTGTTTGTAAGCGTGAGGTCAGTGGATGGACCCCAATTCATTCATTCTACTTTTATTACTGTGCTGTCAGGGAATGTGATTGTCTTATGAGTGTTTTTGATTCACAGTAATCAAGGACTGGTCCCATGACACTGAGGTGGAAAGCATTGATTCCAGAGTTGCCCTTGCCTGTTGGTTGCAATTACTGTGAATTTCTGTTTTGTGTGTGTGTGTGTGTTTAGGAGGCCTTGGGGTTGGAGAGCGGCTAAGGACCAGACAGATTCCAAACTGCACCAATGTCTGAAATGAAGGAAGGTTTAATGATGAAATATCAATTGTATAAGATGTATAATTATACCATTTTCTCCCTTAACTTTTCCTGTTATTGTGGTGCTTATGGTTTTTTTTTATTATTGTGGTGTTTTACATTTGAGCTATATAAATAAACAATTACTTAAGTGTTAATCAAGGTATTATTAATTATAGGTGTAAATTAAATCAAAATCTCTACTGAAAACATTTAGAATAAAATTTTATCAGCTCTTAAGTAGTAGTTTCTTTCAACCCAATACAATTCTTTCTTAAAGCGATCTGCAAAACTGATCTATTCTTCCTAAGCAGGGGCACCAAATTCCTTTTGTATAACATATTTACAAAAGTAAGAGATCATTCTCTGCATGCTGACTTGTAGATATATTAAGATTATCACATTTGTAAACAAACAGCTCACTTTTAGAAAATCAAAAAGTCATATGCTACACTTTCATACAGGAAAATCAATATTTAATCATTTAAAATATGCTTATAGTTGTATAGTTATACAATGTATGTTTATATTGATGCTTACCTCACCTGAATTGATAGTTACAGAGCCCCCCTAGTCCCACTTTGTCAAAAAATAATTAATTATAACTATCTCGTGGCCTCAAGATACTATTTCGTGGCCTCAAGATAGTAACCACGAGTTACTATCTTGAGGCCACGAAATAGTATCTTGAGGCCACGAAATAGTATCTTGAGGCCACGAGTTACTATCTTGAGGCCACGAGTTACTATCTTGAGGCCACGAAATAGTATCTTGAGGCCACGAGTTACTATCTTGAGGCCACGAGATACTATCTTGAGGCCACGAGATACTATCTTGAGGCCACGAGTTACTATCTTGAGGCCACGAGTTACTATCTTGAGGCCACGAGTTACTATCTTGAGGCCACGAGTTACTATCTTGAGGCCACAAGATACTATCTTGAGGCCACGAGTTACTATCTTGAGGCCACAAGTTACTATCTTGAGGCCACGAGTTACTATCTTGAGGCCACGAGATACTATCTTGAGGCCACGAGTTACTATCTTGAGGCCACGAGTTACTATCTTGAGGCCACGAGATACTATCTTGAGGCCACGAGTTACTATCTTGAGGCCACGAGTTACTATCTTGAGGCCACGAGTTACTATCTTGAGGCCACGAGATAGTTATAATTAATTTTTTTGACAAAGTGGGACTAGGGGGGCTCCGTAGATAGTGACTCTGAGATGTTAAGAGGTCATAAGGAGCATGGTTTTAGGATCAAATAGATGTATATGGCACAAATAGAGGTTGGTACCTTCATCTGTGTAGAAGCCTCATCTGCTGAACGTGTCCATTTGTGCCTTGGCAATGTGTATTACTATTGTAAGATGGCAACATATTCTTAATTTGGTTCATATTCACAATACTGTATTCCTAGAAGTATACTCATTTGGGCGCATGTTTCATTGCTGCTAATAGCTGACAGCCAGTTTTATATTTGACTGTGAACTGAAAGTCACTTTAATCTGAATAAATGTATTTTTACATTATTGACTGCCCACTGATTCTTTACAATGGATTTTAATGACATTTCTATAGAAGTGGATGGCCTGTGTGTCCCAATTTCTCTAGGCAATTTCCAACCACCCATCATTGTTTCATTTCTCCAGTAAATAGTCTAGCAGATGACCTGACACTGAAGAATATTTAATAGGATCACGCTAAATGAAAGGAAACAAAAGAGCTTCTCTGCTGAAATGAAAGTAAACACTGTGATTCAGCATAATCTCCATTTTGCACCATTCCAGGTATATTTTCTATTTACTGTCAGTTTCTTTCCTGTATTGAACTTTTTTGAGAAGTTTGAGTAGGACAAATTGAAGAGCTCAGCCTTGAAACATGGCAGTGTGAAACACCTGTAGTGTGGGATCAGTCATCTGCATTTTATTATTTTCCCAGATATATATTAGTGAAAAGTTAATTTTGTCCATTTTTAGGAGTACACTGACAGAAATGACATGCATTAAATTGATCACAAATGGCAGTAAATATATATATATATTTCAAAATAAATGCTGTTCTTTTGAACTTTCTGTTCATCAAAGAATCCTGAAAAATATTAGACAGCACAAATGTTTTTGAGCTCCAAATCAGCATATGTCACAGGTCAGATGTAGCGATGATTCCAATAAAGATGCGTGATGCAGAAAGACGATCAAATAACATTGGTCACACTTTAGATTAGGGTCCAATTTTCACTGTTAACTATTAACTACGACTAGGGCTTAAATGCAGAGGGTAGGTAATCGAAATAACAGGGAACAGGTGTAAGAATAAATAAAAACTATAACAATTGATGGGTGACTAGAATCAAGACAAACAATAGACCTTATTCAGAGCAGTGCCATGATTGGTATGAAAGCAATGCTGTGACAAATATACTTACCATCTTCTCAATGACATCTGCTGTAAAAAGCAGTATTAAGCTCCCAGATCACTTATAATTTTCCAGAGCTCATGTTGTCGAGTTTTTTGTCGACTGAAATGTCTTGGAAAGATATTTTTGCAATGTTTCGCAAGTAGAACAATCCAAAAACACATTAAATAACAGTACAACCCTCTGAAGAGATGTATGTCTATCCCTCACATTCTCGTTCGCTTTCATTCCCGTTAAAAATCAAAGTTATTCGTTGGTGTGAATAAGATCTATGAGAATGGAAACTAAGACTGAACAAAACAATGTGACAGCATATTATAATGATTTCTGAAGGAGCATGCGACACTGAAGACTGGAGTAATTGTGCTGAGAATTCTGATTTGCAACACAGGAATAAATTACATTTTAAATTAATAATAAAATAAAAATATTGGTCAGTTTATGAAACTACTTTCAAAAACATTAAAAAATCTTACTGACCCAAACTTTGGAACATAGTGCAGCCAGGGTCAAACTAATAAGAGAAAGATTTAATTGAGCAAATTCATTAATCACCAATTTTATCAGGAAACTTTAAATTGAAATGTGTCATTGTATTTTGAGATGGACACAGAGAGTGAAACAAAACAGGAAAGTCTTCAGTTAGGATTTTGACTCCAGGATCTGCTAAAGCTGTTCAAAGACTCGGTACACAAAGGAAATGCAAACATGCCTCTATTCAATATCCACCCATAAATGTGCAGGCTGCTGGTCTGGACAAAGGCTGTCTAAATATCCTGCACCACAGTAGCCTTTAGAATGTCATATTTTTCATCATTTTAGCTCTCTCTCTCTCTCTTGCACATACACAGACACACACACACCGGTACAACCGCAGACGACTCACATATCCAGCAGTTTCTATAGCTCTAAGCATTTTTCAAAGTTTGTGCGGTTGCATTTGAAGATTAAAGTTCAGTAACCTGGACAATAGAGCACTCTGCATGAAACAAAGTTAGCTTTATCTATTCTAGGGAGTCCCAGTGGTCATGTTTATGTGATAAGGGAGAGAAGGGTAGAATGAGAGCTTGAGTGATTTTATAGTAAAGCACAGAGCTTTGCCTCCAAGGACTACGCTTCCCTTAGAATCTCATTTACCATTATGATTAAATGTACAGCAAAGAAAATAGTTGGATGTCTCACTGCACACTCTACGCTAAGTGTTCTGTATTTTGTAGTGATGTGCCTACTTTAAATTCAGCCAATATTCACATGTGACCGGCATAATTACAAGTTAATGAGACCGTACGTAAATTGTAAAACTGCACGTCCCATGACGCAGTAGGCCACTTCACATTACTGTGCAAACTTGTTTTGCAATGTTTGATTAAAAATTCCCCACTCTGCTCAACTAAAATAAATAATGTATTTTGCCAATTTTATTTTCCCTATTTGTGCATTAATGGATCTGTGTGTAGATAAATAGCTAAAAAATAATAATAATAAGCATACATTAGACTGTCAGCCAGAAAACGTTGCTGTAAACTTCAGGTTTCAGACTTTCTGCAGTTAGTGCATTTCAACTTCCATAACTTTAAGTTTTGGAAAAAGACAGACAGCTGTCACGTTATAAAGTCCGAAAAATGAATCTATGTCGGAGTGATTGAGCTTCGGCTGTCAGCACATGAGAATGTGTGTGCGTGAATATTTCTTGTGTGTAGGCTACTTCCTGTAGCTGACGGACTGTTTAGGTTTCAACCTTTCCTGCCAGACTCATCACTGCCGCGTATAAAAAAGATTTAACATTTTCCAAAGGTCATCCTGCGCTTTCAGAGATGGAGAAACATTGATAAAGTCAGAGGGATTATTTAATGTCTGATGAATTATTAAAAAGGCCTGTTTTGGTTTGAGTACTTCCATCTCCTCCGTCTGTCATTACTTACGGAGTTCACCTCACACATGACACATTCATCAGGCCCGTTTCACTTCAGTGCCATTCTGACTGGCGCAATTCTTAGAAAAACAATCGTGTTCATTTTTTTATGCACAATCATTATTCATGACCTTTATAAAAAAAATACAATGAAATGAGATGTTGTCACCGAGTTGTCAAAACATATCATTAGAGCAGTAGGAGACTTTGCATTTCCTGAAATCTGGACTTTTTTTTATTTATTTTTCTAAATATCTAGCATACTAGGAATTAATACAGTATATACTATATTCACTTATGCCAAAAATAACTGCCAGGCTTAAACTGGATAAAATCCAAGCAAGAGACTGATATTGGAAATATCCTTTTCCATGGTGACCTTCCAATAGACCAACTTTATGAAACGCCATTCTGTTTTATGTGCTTCATTAAAGGATATTAAACGAGTTGGTTGTCCTTAGTGATATCAAACTAATGATTATGCTTATATTTGCAGAAACCTCCTCTCCCCTCAGACTTTACAGAATGACATTTTATTTGTTCGTTGCTAATGTGACCATGTTTAACGTTTATTGCATGTTAATCTGTGTAGCTGCTTTGTGATTCCATATTTTATGGATTCATATCCTAGTTTTACTACTAGGCAATTAGGGGAGCATGAAGATTTCAAACTAATGTCCATTTTAAATGGATAAAGTGCAATTTAACATTTTGGCATAATATGCGGTTTAATCCCTAATAGATTGATCTGCTTCGGTTATATTTATTGCTTGCTATGTTTTACTTCAAATCTAAAATATATATATTTACAGATAATTTTCATGAGAAAATGTCTAACTATGTAATTCTGGAATAATTAAATGTGAAGACAAATGTAAATTTAGATTTTGTGAATAAAATCTGAGTGGTTCTTGCATATGACAGTACAGCCAGGTTGACTTGGGTGGTTGCTAGATGGTTGCTAGGGTGTTGCTATGCAGTTACTGTGTTTTGATGGTTACTGGTTAGTGTTATTCCCTTATTTAAAACATTTTAATGAGAACAAAATTATCTAAAGTGAAAATGTGTGCAAAACATTTTAACACAGAACTCTACACCTGAGATGCATTATCTTCCTTTTAATTTACACTTGCATGTAATCCCTGTGAGTTTAGAGATTTGCTTGATTCTCATTTGGAATTGATAATGAAGAGATTAATAATATTGACTTCCGATTCTAAGAGATGCCATAATGTGTGCAAACAGCCTGTAATTCAGCTTCAGTTCCCTGTATGCAGTTTGTATTTTATATTCATGCTGTGCAGGTTTGATATCGCAGTCACTGAGTATCAGTGTTGTTAATAATAAAATATATATTGTGATTGTATTTGCCATCAATGTAAATTATGCATTGAATTATGCATCGTGTTTGAACACGATAAAGGCAGGACCGGCTGAGATAGAGCCAGCTGCTTCAAAGTTAAAAGTCACTGTGCATATTTTATTTTCAAATGCACTCAAACTCACACTCATACACTCGCACAGTCCAATCAGTAAAAAGGTGAATGTGACTTTGTAATTACTTAGATCTGTCATATATATCTACATATATCAACCACCCACTCTGTCATTTTTTTATTGCAAAATTTCACAATATTAGTGTTTTATTGTATTTTGGTAAAATAAATGCAGCCTTGATGAGCATAAGAGACTTTCAAAAACATATATATTTTTTTGCCAAAACCAAACTTTTAAATGGTATTTATTTTCAGATTAAAATTGTGCATTGTATCACCTTAGTAACCAGCAAAGTTACTTTTAAAAAGTAATGCATTACAAAAGTGCATTACTCCCTAAAAAGTAACTAATTGTGTTACTTAGTTACTGAAAGTGATGTGTTACATTACTTTTTCTCACCTGGGTTTGGCTTGCTTGTTTGTTTTTAATAAAAAAAAAAAACACACTCTTCAGCAATAAAAACAAAGCACCTCTACACTTATTCCCGATTTCTCTCAACATGTGGACAGGAGAGCTGTCAGTCAATACATTGCAAAACAAAGTAACTTGCGGTACTTATTTGAAAAGTAACTCAGATATTTTGTTGCAAATTTAAAAGTAATGCATTACTTTACGAGTTACTTGAAAAAGTAATCTGATTACATAACTCGCGTTACTTGTAATGCGTTACCCCCAACACTGATACAGTTTTCCTCAGCAAGCCACATTTGATGATTTGAGCTATCTTTCATGTCCATAGCACAAAGGTAGAGGGCTAATGATTGGTAGAGCAGTACTAATGATATCAAGTGTCTTAAAGACTTAAATCAGGACTTCTGAGTCCAGGTGCTTCAGAACGATCAGGGACAACCAGGAACCCTGGGAAATAAACAGCCGTCCTTCATGCTCTTTTATCATCATTTCCATTACATCAAGAAGCTCGTTATCGCCAGTGTTTTTATTAAGTCTGCGGTTAATGTTGAGTGTCCGCTAAGTGAAAAGACTCCGTGATTAATGCAGTGAAGCACTGTTCTCAGATCTGTGAACTAAACCAAGCTCATAGACACACTCACAAAAGTGCAGTACAGAGGGACACAGAGGGGTGAATCCATCCTCGCTAGTGCAGAATTTCTCTACCGATTCCCCAGTGTGTCACTGCTGGGAAAGAGTCCAGTCTGACTAATGACTGTCCAACGTCCTATGCTGGGACCCGTTACACACACACACACATTCGAAGCGTCACTGCGGACACATATCCTCACGCACGCGTGTTAACTCCTACTCTGTGACTAATGATAGTGTCTTATGGCCCATACAAGGGTCAGTAAATCAATTACACATTCTAATAAAGAAGCAGACACATCTCTCTCAGCCTGTCACTACTGATATATTGCACATACTATGAGCGAGATTGTGCGCGTGTGTATATATGTGTGTGTTAACGCTCCACTGAGGCCTTTCAGACTCCCACACCACAGTACGGACTGTGATGGAATTATACTGAATAATAATGACAATAACTACCAACCTAAATCACTTCAATGCCATCAAACTGTAATCTAACATCTGCTCATTGTTTATTCTACCGTTATAAATCATCTTTAATTAGTGCTGAGAAATGATGTACATTTCATATGTTCATTTAGACAAATTTCATCTACGCAAGCATGAAAACCAACTGCTTCTCGTTTTCTCGCCACATAATTATTTGTAATTGCACCACGATAGTTTCAATAGTAGACCTATAACAAGACTGAGTTACTAACAGACAGCTGATGATCCATCCAACCAGGACTGCACAAATGATGATACATAGGCCTTCTTAGAAAAGAAAAAATAGTGTGTATTCACACCTGTATTGTTTGGTTCGATTAAATCGAACTCAAGTTCATTTCCCCCCTTGGTGCGGATCTTTTGGGCAGGTGTGAATACAGCAATCGCACTCGGGTGCGGACCAAACAACCATACTGTACTCTTCAGAACCAGCTGAAAAGGTGGTCTCGGTTCAGTTCTAAACGAACTCTGGTACAGCGCACATAAGAGCATGCTCTCTCCGCCGGAACCATCTTGCAACACTTCTTCGCTTTCGCAAAACCACGGAGGAGCGTAAGCATAAAATAAGAGAGCGACAACAGTGTAGGACGAGAGAGGACCAGGCCTGGACTTTTCTGTTATGTTTTTTACTTTCGTTTTGTGTTTGTTTTATTATTAAATTGTTAGCGTTTCATTTTAAAAAGTATCGATTCACATTAGAAAAAGTATAGATTCACTTTAGGAAAAGTATCGATTCACTTAAGGAAAAGTAGCGATTCACTTTAGGAAAAGTAGCAATTCTTTTTAAGAAAAGTATTGATTCACTTTAGGAAAAGTATCGATTCACTTTAGGAAAAGTATCGATTCACTTTAGGAAAAGTATCGATTCAATTTAAAACTGCATTCCGTAACTTTTTTAGGTTAAAAATTATCCAAAATAAATTTTTGAGCAAGTACATAACCAGCCAGTGTTCAAAACTATCTGCTTGCTTCAGCTCGATTCAAAACGGTAAGCTTAATAATGTTTTTAATTCCAGTGATACTGGTGGATTTCCGTGGGAAATTCAAGCAAGTCTTTACGTCATTACGTCACATCTGTACACATAAAGAAGGTGTTCCAGCTAGTAGGCTATATTGCGTGTGAGGATGTTGAAGGTGGAGATTTATAGCCTTTTCCCACAGCACTTAATATAATTATAATTAAACTTATCAGTTTGATGGTAAATCCAGAAAGGTTCAAACAAAAATCACCAGTGACAAGATTCACCCGTGGAGAATTCTTTTTTGGAAAAGTATTGATTCATTTTAAGGAAAAGTAGCGATTCTTTTTGGGAAAGGTAGCGATTCACTTTAAGAAAAGTTGCGATTCTTTTTGGGAAAAGTAGCAATTCTTTTTAGGAAAAGTATCGATTCACTTTACGAAAAGTAGTGATTCTTTTTGGTAAAAGTAGCGATTCACTTTAGGAAAAGTAGCGATTCACTTTACCAAAAGTAGCGATTCACTTTAGGAAAAGTAGCGATTCACTTTACCAAAAGTATCGATTCTTTTTAGGAAAAGTATTGATTCACTTTAGAAGAGGTATCGATTCACTTTAAGAAAAGTAGCAATTCTTTTTAGGAAAAGTAGCGATTCTTTTTAGGAAAAGTAGTGATTTTTAAGAAAAGTATTCAAAAAAGTATTGATTCTTTTTAGGAAAAATTTATTCATTTTAAGAAAAGTATTGATACATTTTTACTTTTTAAATATCAGAAAATGTGTCTTTTGTGGAAGTAATTTTCCAGTTTCCTGAATTGTCAATGCTTCTTTCCAATGTTGTCTTACTGCAATATCTTGTATTTTCTAATGGATTTTAAGTTGAGCAGCATATGTACAACTTAATCTCATTTAATTATGTTTGACTGAGTCCTATCAAACTTGGGGTATTGACTGAACATGCAGTGACATCTAGACACCAACAGCAATATTTCCGGATGTCTCTAAAGTGACACGTGATAGAAGTATGTAGTACTATGTCTTTTAAAAGTCGAATTAAAACCAATTAAACATTAAAAATCCTTATATTCCCAACAGGTCATAGTTCAAATTCGATAAAGCCAGAAACTGAACTGTGACTAGTCAAATGCACTGATTTAAACCTGCCAGCCTTGTTAACAGTTCTCATTCTCTGTTTGCATATTCACAATCATAGCCATCGGGGAGGTCATTAACCTCTTCTGGTGTCAAACTATAATAGCACCATGGTATTGGTACCCATGTTGTCAGCAACAACACTGTTTACTCAATCCATTGCTTTAGGGCAACCCCCACCCCCCACCCCCATTCTCAACTGCTGCAGTTCGTATATGACTAATACGCTATGGGTCATGACTGCAATGTGGAGTAATGAGCTGCCAACCCCTTTAGACTGTCTTATCCATAAACACTCACAAGCGAAAACATGTTAGTTTACAGGTAGTGCAGCTGAGGGCAGCGGATATAGTGAGCAGGAATGAGAAATTGCGGTTTTCTAGGGAACGAGAATTACAGTAAGGTCATGGAAGTCGTAATGTGCCCAGAGCTCGAATAAACTACTAACCTATTTAAATCTGAACGCTTGATGTATTACAAAAGTAATGCTGCAGACAGCAGGCTTAGTCCAGACAACAAGCTTTAATTTGAAAACATATATTTTAGTCCAAATGTTGAGTTATTAACATCTAAAACTATAATTCATGCATCATTTATTATTCAATTCAATATGCATTGCTTGTCAGTGATATGTTGTTTTGCTGCACATGCAGGTGAACTATGTAGAGAGTTTTTTGTTCACTTTTAGATTACTTTTGACTTTTAGATTACTTTTGACTAATTCATTTATCACATTGATTTGAACAGGATAATCATGTACCATATTGATATAGAAATACAAAGAGAAAGAGAATATATTCCATTCTTTGTTATCAACAACATGTAGTGCATTAAATATTACATTAATATATTGCATTAAAGTTTCCCAGACTTGGGTTTGTGATGGAACTGCAGGGGTTTGTGAGTTTGATGAAAAGATATTAAGTAATTAAATCATACAAATTTAAAATGCAAATACATTTTTAAAAAACAATCAAAATAAAACACTTACTAAAAAAGATTGTACCTGCATATCATGATGTGACCATTAACCAACACCAGAGAACAGTGAACTTAATTTTATTATTGACCGAATTTAT
The DNA here is from genome assembly GCF_949319135.1 of Squalius cephalus. Classification (NCBI taxonomy): domain Eukaryota; kingdom Metazoa; phylum Chordata; class Actinopteri; order Cypriniformes; family Leuciscidae; genus Squalius; species Squalius cephalus. Next base: position 17,791,957 of record NC_137141.1, on the reverse strand, counting down.
TAACTTAAATTGATAGTTTACACAAAAAAATAAAAATTCTGTCATCATTTACTCACCCTCAAGTTGTTGAGTTGTTATTCTTCAACATCTTCTTTTGTGTTCAGCAGAAGAAAGAAATTCATACAGGTTTGGAACAACTTGAGGCTGAGTAAATGATGACAGAATTTCAATTTTTGGGTAAACTATCCCTTTAAAATCTCAGGGGGTACGTCCAGTAGATATATAAGCTCAAAGAGGTTCAGCTGACAAAATGCTGGGGAATCCCTGCATTGCATGCAAATATGAAATGATGTGAATTTGTACATTTTAATCTGTTTGAAAGACAAAATTCCAAAGACAGTAATACATTGAATGACTCACTGAGTAATAATGCAAATATTAATTAATGTGTTTGTCAGGAGCTGATTAGATATGCAGTGTTGCAATGTTGACAAAACACTCAATGATTTTTGTAAATCCAGTGATCAGTGATAGTCACATGACTAGTGTCTGGTCTGTGTGTGCAATTTCACAAACCTGGAAGACCTTCTGTACGTATATAATCAGTTGTAGGCTTTTTTAGAAAGGAAAATTTAAAAGATAAAAAAGTAGTAGTTGGGAGAATCAATGAATTAGCCTATGAATAATTTACTGCCAGTGTGAGAATAGCATAATCAATTAATCAATAGTATTTAATCAATTAAATACTTAATTCAATTAAATCAATACAATTTAATCAAAATGATGTCTGATTACTTTAAAATGTAATATATTAGTATTTTAATATAATTTAATTACAAGTACTTATTTTTTGGAAATCTAATTATGTAATTCAGATGTCATCAGACACCCACTGGTCACGTGTTCTTATTCAAAATATGGCAAAAACAGATGTCACAAACATGAAAAAAAAATCCTCACATTCGCTTTAAAAACAGCTTTCAAAAAGCAAAAAAAGTTATCATGATATTAGGTTATAAACTCATACTGCGTTCATGCCATGTCGTAATTATCATCATAGATGACAACCCACAATGTTCTATTCTGAGCTGTTCACCAGTTCAGATTGAGAATTATGCGTTTCTGTGTTATCTTTATAAATGCCAAATTAATTTGTAATCTGAGTAATCAACAGACAAAACTACAATACAAGTAACAGTCGTTATGCAAATGCCTAATTAAAAGGCAGCCGATATGCCTTTTTTTATTGAATCTTTCAGTTGTGCGTATATATAGCTGTTAGGGCATGTAAACAATCTGCAAAGTTACAAAGCACAAAATCCAGCATGATAGATCCACCAAATACTATCACAACTTCTGTTGCATGCCCACTTTAAGGCCCATTCACACCAAGTATGATACCTATAAAGATAACTCTAACAATACCTAAATTAGTGTACACATCAACGCACAATAAAGTTCTGTATGTTATAAGCGTGTGCTGCAGTTATGTCGTCTGCTGCTTTAACTGCTCAAGCTCTCAAGATGATTGGATTCTTATAGGCTGTCAATGTTTTTATCATTCATCAGCTAGAAAAAAAATCATTTTGAAAGTGATTCCAATATTATCGTTCCTCTGTGTCGTTTTTTTACCATTATAGCTGTGGTGTGGACTTCCATAGGATAATAACAATTATTAAAACATGTATTAGCTGTAGTTATTGTCCTTGGTGTGAATGGGCCTTTAGAGCGCCATTCCATTATTTTCAAGTTGGAAATGGGAAAATTCCTTGATCCTAATGTTTCTGGAACACAGCATTATAACTGACATGAGTGTAGCCGATTAGCCATCTTTTATCGTAAAGAATAGCTGAGGTGGATAGGTCTGCGAATCCCAAGCCTTGACCTCTGACCTCTATCTATTTATTTGAATGTGTCAAAGTATCATACTTGGAGTTGAAAAGGATGGTGTAAATAATCTGCTCCAAGCAATCTGAGGGCATCTGTCACATCAATCTGAACCAGAATCGGGTGAGATGAAATAGGTGGCTATGAATGGAGGATGTTTTATTCTTTTTGTTCTTGTGTTGGAGAGCGGCCTTGAATTATTATGAGATATGAGCACAGACACTTAAACACATGCTTAAAGTATACACACACACACACACCTGCATTTGATACAAAATAGGGTGATGTGAATATGATTATGTGTGTGTGGGTCTGGTTTTGATTACATTGTGGGGGCCAAATGTAACCACAGGGATAGTAAAATCTGCATAAAGTCTATTCTAAATAATGACTTAATTATTGTGAAAATATGTTAACTGGTTTCTTTGAATTGTATAGGATGGGGTAGTGTGTATGTGTGTAGTGTGGTCTTCGGGTTAGGGTTAGGGTTAGGTGTTGAAAATGACAACAACTCCACCCTCGTCTAGGGATACTGAGGAAAAGGGCAGGGGCCGATGCATATTAGACTATAACATACTCCTGACTAGGAGATTCTCCCAAATGGGAATTGGGCCCAGAGTAAAAGGCATTCAAATTAAGCCTCAATCCATGGGGCTAATATGGGTAGGTTTAGGAGAACAATTAGTATGGAATTAGATCCAAGCTGATCCAAAAATATAAAAACTAGGGCTGGGAACCAACAGGCTAAGAAAGCTAGGTTAGGGTTAGGGTAACATAAACCATACATTGGAAATACCAGCAATCTTGAAGACCTTGATTAGCTTGTTCAGGTGTGTTTTATTGGGGTTGGAGCTAAACGCTGTAGGAAAGTGGATCGCGGCCCGGGGGCCAGAGTTGAGAACCCCTGGTCTAGGGCATGTTATAGTCCAGATTAGAATGTAAAAATGTTTACGTTTAAAAATAAAAATCCTATTAAGTCTTTATTTGGTGCTCAGATAACCATTCGAGTACAAAAATCTAAATGGCTGTTTACAACACTGAAGTATTTCTCAGAAACAGCACCAAAGTACAGCACCGGGGAAACGGCTGCTTTTGGTTTCTGCTGTTCCATAAGCGCCATCTGCTGTCAGAGAGTGAATGTGCATTTTCATTCAGCGCGCCTCCTTCACTCGTTCTGCCATGCGCTTTTCATCCATGTAGTGTTGACCTATCTGACCGTTAAGCACATTTTGTCACTAAAGAGAACTGAATTCATGATGACATGCTGTATGTGAGACTGAGTGGGCTTTCTGTGCGCGCTGGTGACCGGGTGAATTTGCAACACTTTTTGCTTCAGTTTCTGTAACTCACTGAATAAAAAAAAAAAAAAAAAAAAAAGAGTGCTCAAACTTTAATAGAAGGGTACCCACGTTTGTTTACTACAAAATAAACCAAGAGTAAGAGTGTAACAGCCCTCATGAATTGATGTCAAATACATGGTGTGCCTTTATTACAATTTACCCTGCTGCTGGGGTATGCTGTAACAAATGCTGAGGTGAGTTGTAACAATTAGTAAAAGAAGCAAAAACAGAGGCCACACCATGCAATATGCTTCAAAAACAAGTTCATTGAAACAATGAAATACAAAACTATGTCACTCTTTCTGTGATAAAAAAAAGAGTATTGTGATTGTCAAAACATTTGGTAACTAAACAGAATTTAATTAAATTAAGTGACAACATGTTACAATGTTTACATGGTACAACGAGGCTATTGATTTAATTATTGGTTGACACAAATTTCACGATTTCAATTCAATTCTTGTGATTTGATTCTGATTTTGATTCAATATCGATTCATTTGGATAAATTACGTACAGTAGGCTAGATATAGGCCTACATGTTAATTTTTCTCAAGAAAGAAAAATCTCACCTAATGCTGTAAATATACAGAAAGCCCTGTCAGCTGGTATTATTATTAAAGGTTAAAAATAACAACTCAAATGAAATATGATCCTTTTTTTATTATAATAACTACGTAATTATATTTTAATGATATAGCCTAAGTAAAATTAGAATAAATATGTAATATAGTGCACATATTTAGTAAAATACTCCTCTCTTCTAGCCAACGTTGGGCTTTCCTGAGGTAATAACGTTAAATGTAACGTTATGTGACATAGCCTATTTGTTCTCCAGCTGTTTCATAGACATATACATAGTCATAGACATTTCATAATGAGGCATATATATTTTGGTAAGTTTTAATGTATCTTTCAACATAGGCCTGCCTACCTATTGTTCATTCGTGTTTATTTACTATTAACTAGTAGTAGAGTAAAAGATGATCGGTTCACCTGCCGCTTGAAATGAGGCGCTACAGCGATCTGTCACATCCCATTTATACAAGTGCCAAAACGTTATTTTATTGTTTGAATTTCGTAATTAAATTGACAGAATCTGAGAGCTGAGAATTTGTTTCATATCAAAAGTAACCAGCTCTGTCTTGTCTGTCAGTGTCCTCTTTGCTTCGCGATTTTTCTCTGCGTGAGAAAATGGATGTGTGGCGTGGGAGCGGGTGAAAAGTGTCAAAAGAGTCTCACGCTCAGTGCGTGAGAGTTGGCAGCCCTGTCGGCAGAAGGTTTCAAAGTCTTACCCGGTTCAAGGAGTACCTTTCTCACAACCACTCTGTCCAGCACATTGACGGATGACTGCGAGTTCACCCGACAACTTTGCAAATTTCCTGGGTAAAAATTCTTGTAATTTTTTTTTACTTTGTAAAATCTCCTCAGCAGTGACCAGCCATGGTGTCATACATGATACACTATTTTGCCAAAAGTATTGGGCACCCCTCCAAATCATCGAATTCAGGTGTTCCAATCACTTCCATGGCCACGGTTGTATAAAATCAAGCACCCAAGCATGCAGACTGCTTCTACAAACATTTGTGAAAGAATGGGTCACTCTCAGGAGCTCACTGAATTCAAGTGTAGTAGCCTACCGTGATAGGTTGCCACCTGTGCAATAAGTCCATTTGTGAAATTTCTTCACTGCTAAATATCCCACGGTCAACTGTTAGTGGTATTATAACTGTCACAGTGTCTGGTTGGTGTTTCCTGGTTGTCCTCTAGAGGTCTCTCCCCATACCGTCACCACATCTTCATGAACTGCAATTCCCACAATCCTTTGTCGGCACTTATCACTATCATTGCACTCAGCTGTTCTCACTTACCTTGTCAGTATTTGTGTATTTATACCCTGCCTGTTGTATCATTCGTTCTGGTATCCTTGTATTGTGTCACCCGCTTCTCTGTGTTTCATGCCTGTTTATTTTCTGTGTTTTGGACAGCTACTGTATATGGATTTCGACCTTTGCTTGTTACTGGATTATGATACGGATTACCCTAAATAAAACTGCACTAACAATAACAAAGTGAAAGCAATTGGGAATCACAGCAACTCAGCAATTAAGTGGTAGGCCACGTAAAGTCACAGAGTGGGGTCAGTACATACTGAGGCGCACAGTGTGCAGAAGTTGCCAACTTTCTGCTGTGTCAATAGCTACAGACCTCCAAACTTCGTGTGGCCTTCAGATGTGCTCAAGAACAGTGCATAGAGAGCTTCATGGAATGGGTTTCCATGGCCGAGCAGCTGCATCCAAGCCTTGAATTACGCTTCTCTGTCTGGCAATCCGATGGACGAGTCTGGGTTTGGCGGTTGCCAGGAGAACAGTACTTGCCTGACTGCATTGTGCCAAGTGTAAAGTTTGGTGGAGGGGGGATTATGGTGTGGGGTTGTTTTTCAAGGGTTGGTCTTGGCCCCTTAGTTCCAGTGAAAGAAACTCTTAATGCTTCAGCATACCAAGACATTTTGGACAATTTCATGTTCCCAACTTTGTGGGAACAGTTTGGGGATGGCCCCTTCCTGTTCCAACATGATTGCACACCAGTCCACAAAGCAAAGTCCATAAAGACATGGATGAGCGAGTATGGTGTGGAGGAAATTTACTGGCCTGCACAGAGTCCTGACCTCAACCCAATAGAACACATTTGGGATGAATTAGAGTGGAGACTGCAAGCCAGGCCTTCTCGTCCAACATCATTGCCTGATCTCACAAATGTGCTTCTAGAAGAATGGTCATAAATTCCCATAAACACACTAAAACCTTGTGGAAAACCTTCCCAGAAGAGTTCAAGCTGTTATAGCTCCATATTAAACTCTATGGATTAAGAACGGGATGTCATATAAATGTATCTCTACATCCCAGAAACAGGTTCATGCCCGGGCCCGTCGATTAGATCCAGTGAAATTGGCAGTTGCCATGGCCAAGTTTGCTAGCATGGAAAACTAGGTATAGTGCGACTCTTTAACAGTCCTTGGGCCTCACCCCTAAACATAGTCCCCAACGGCGGTTACCGCCCATGTGGAGATTATCATTGACTCAATGACATCACCACGCTTGACCGATTACAAGTTCCACACATTCAGGATTTTTCAGCCTGGCTGGCTGGGAAAAATATTTTCTTGAAAGTGGACCTTATTTGATAATACCATCAGGTGCCAGTCTATCATGAGGACATCCCAGTGATAACTCCATTTAGACTTTTTGAATTTTTGTAGATACCTTTTGGACTCATGGACTCACTTTTGGAAATATAGCACAAACCTTTCAGAGCATGATGGACTCAATCCTACTAGACCTGGACTTTTTTATTATTTCTGTACTTGGACAACATCGTAGTTTCCAGTGCCTCCAGGAAAGAGCACCTAGCTCATCTGTGATTGCTGTTCGGGTGGGTGCTGTACACAAACAGCTGGTAGATGGTGTTTGGCAACACCTTGCATTTTTCAGTTGGCAGCTTCGCTCATATGAGCAGAGAGTTGCTCGCGCTGGACCTGGCAGTAAGACACTTTTGTTTCTTTTTGGAAGGATGTGTTTTCACAGCGTTTGTGGGTCATAAACCCTTGGTTCATACTATATCTAAAGTTTCTGAGCCCTGGTCATAGTGACAATAACGCCACCTGGCCTTCATATCAGAGATCATGATGGATATCTTGCACATAGACGGAAAAAACAATATAGTGGCAGATTTCCAGGGCCACTGTGCAAGCAGTATGAGTATGGATTTTGTCCAGTTAGCAGCTGACCAGCAATCCGACCCCGAGGTACAGGCTTACAGAACAGCTATCTCAAGTTTGAAAATAGCTGGTGTTCTCTTTACGGAGGCAGGAGTTAGGCTGATATGTGATGTCTCCGAAAGCCACCCTCGTACTTGTCTCGTCAAAGTTGTGTGGCATGGATTGAAAAAGGATGTTCGAAACTGGGTTTCAGCTTGTGTGTCATGTCAGCGGGCTAAAGTGAAGAGAAACATCAAAGCGCCACTGGAAACTTCTATGGTACCAGCGATGTTATGACCATGTTAACATCAACCTGGTGGGTCCACTGTTCCCCTCCCCTTTTTTACTCACCTTCTAACTAATGTGGATCGAACCACCAGGTGGCCAGAAGCAGTATCATTGGCCTCAAAGACAATGGCGGTTGGTGTACAGTCAGACTCTGCGTGTCCCAGGAGATTTAATTCCAGACAGCACAAAGCCCTGGAGTCTATCTTCTGAATGCTCTGCTCAGACAGAATTAATGCTTTCAAACCCATTCCTACCTCTAAGCATGGACTGATGGTAGCTTGGATTAGAGACCTGCGCGGGACACAATGTTCAGTCCCGCTCCCGCCCGCTCCCGCAGTGTTCAGTCCCGCTCCCGCCCGCTCCCGCAAAGATTTGTCATTTTTAGTCCCGCTCCCGCCCGCATCTGTGATATTATGTCCCGCTCCCGCCCGCAAATGCCCGCAAGACGGCAGGCAGCAGGATGGATGTTCACATTCTGTCTCACGAAAGGTCTTGGAAAAAAAATTGCGTGCGCACATAATTCCTTACAGTAACTAACGCCAACAAAGATAAACATTAATCGGCCCAAATTTCAATAGGCTTAATTATCATGTAACATAAAAACAGCCTTAGGCATGGCCTACACACATAGGAACATTTGTTAAACGGATCATTTTTATCCTAGACTACAGGCCATTTAAACATTTAAAATGTGATCACCAAAACACGAAACGGTCCCATATTAGGCCTACGAACAGCATAATATTCACTAGTAGGCTAACAGTAACCAAAAAAAAAAAAAAAAAAAAAAATTATTCGATTAGGTAATATTATTATCTATCTAATATATATAATTATATATTAGATAATGTTAGAATGTTATTGCTGTCTATTTTGAGCTTTCGAGTTCGAACACGGAGCAGCGGGAAGGAATTGTCTCTAAACAAGTGTGCGTGAGATTAGGCCCCGCCCGTACTCCAAAGGACAACATCCACAAGTTTAGGCTGCTTAAAACGTTTTTATTGCTGCCAAACAGAATCTCCCTCAAAACTACAAATTATGTACGCTACTTTAATCATTTATATATTTTACTTTACACTCATATTTAATTTGCGGGAGTGCAGCGTATCATCCCTCCCGCCCGCACCCGCAAGTGCACCTCCATCATCCCGCCCGCGCCCGCAATGACCTTTCAAAATTTGTCCCGCGCCGCACTGTTTTGCGTCGCAACCCGCGGGTCCCGCGGGACTCCCGCGGGAGTGCAGACCTCTAGCTTGGATGCCCAAAGGCTCTCAAAGTATCTCTACGGCTGAGTTTGTTTTTATCCATCATGATGCTGGCGCTGGTTCTTAGGAGGGGTCGTCCAGCCACCAACAATGGGATAAACTCCAGGGAGAAGGTTTAACCTCAGTCTCATGTTACTGCGCTCGTTCAGGAAGACAAGTTTGAGCTCTAAGCAAGCTGATGTTGCCTGTCTGTGAAACCACAACATTTTCATGCTTTTCTCCACCATATTTAAAAATACAGAAAGTGAGGTCAATCTGTACCAAAACAGTGCCAATGCATGGTAATATCTCAAACACTAGATGGAGCTAAACGGCCGTTTACAGCCAAGTATGGGACCCTTCTACTCATGTTTCATATACATTTAGGTAGATATGAAATATATTTGGTTTGGAAAATTGGGTCACGCGGAAGTAGAAATATCCATAGGCTAATTTTAATGGATTTGGTGCTTCTGCAGATATCTGTATTCACGCCTTGTTGAATATTTTGCTAATATTGAGTGTTTGTTTATATTTTATTGATAAATAGTTAATTGTTCAGACTGAGAATGTATATATATGACTGTGTGCATGTGTGTGTATTCATGATAATAATGCTTATAATTATGATTATTATTATCATCATCATTATTATTTACAGAAGTCAATAATGACACTGTAAAAATGATTGTATGGCTCGACTGTTTAACGTAACACAATAGTTATATTTCCATGGGTAGATTATGCCTATAGTAATAAAAACACAATCAAACAGAGAGTTTAGCAAAGACTATTTATGAATTTAATCAATCATACACAATAAATAATCATATAAAAGAAGCCAGTAAATGACAGTGATAATTAAAAAGTTTAATAAAGCAATAAATAGTTTACTCAGTAAACAGAATTCTCAATATTATATGTTGGTTTGTTGAGCTGTAGAGATCCCTTGCAAGGTTTCATTTTTTTAATGAACAACACTACACCTGAGAGAAAGTTATAACATTTAGAATACAGCCTCTTTTTTGAATGCATTTATTCAGGAAAGATGACACTCCATTTGTAGTCAGACTTTCAGATCTGCTAGAAGGAGATCATGCACTGTCAGACTCGTCTTGTGTCTGTACGGTGTCTCGTAGGGCAGCATACTGTGCCATGTTAGGCAATCCTGATGCTACACAACAGCTCAGAGCACTGCGGGGAATGGCCATTTCATTTGCATCAAACCTGTATAGAAAGCAGATGCAAGGAATGCAATGAAATATAGTCTGTATTTGACTTATAGACTTATATTTATATCTAATGCAGTGTAAAATGATCTGTAAGATTTAGTGTTTGTGGAAGTTACCATTCATCTGTCTTCTCATCGTAGCACTCCACATCAGAGCTGGTGCTGAATCCATTAAAGCCTCCGACAGCAAACAACTGACCATAAACTACCTGGATTTTGAGGAAAGTAAATAGGAAAATAAATAATGTACAGCTAAAGTCTTTAACTTGACATGAATAAATCTTATAGATGCAACACTTCAATTAAACATAGTATAATTTTTTTACACATTGATCATTGAAGCCTTCAACAATTTTAGGGTGCAGCTTTCCACTTACTTTCAATATGGGACAAAAAAAAAGTTTTCCCTGCTTATTCATTATCATCAAATCATTACTGTAATGTTATTTCATAGTTTCACCAGAGACAGATATTAACTGTCCACATCTCACCTCAATGCCAAAGTTGCTGCGTGGGATGGACATTGATGCAACATCACTCCAGATGTTAGTCAGCGGATTGTAGGCCTCCGCACACTGCAAACGACTGGCACCATCAAAACCACCAACCTTTAAATAAATAATTTTTTTTATTTATGTATTCTGTGCATTTGTATATGCACATCAATGCATGCATTTACAGAAGTGCAACCTTTAAACTGTGATTATTCCATATTTCTGTATTTGTGTCATGGTTATCATATTAAAACTATAACACTGATATGTGTGTTTAATACTCACAGCATACACTAGATCTGCATAAGCGATCACACCAACACCACTGCGGCGGCTACTCATGGGAGCGATGAGAGTCCACTGGTTTGTTTCAGGGTTGAAGCTCTCAGCAGAGAAGAGACACTCGTTCCCAGTAAAACCACCACAGATATAAATCTGACAAACACAAAAATAACATGCAAGATGTTTGTGCACAATCATCACAGATTGATCAGAAAACCAGTGTTTAAAACACTCAGTAAATTTTATGATATTCCTTTCCATATTAACACTATTCCCATGCCATATCTCCATTTCACCTTTCCTTCATGCTTTACAGGCATGAAGAGTCTCCAGCAGAAGAGTGTGGAATCATGGGTAAGTGCTCTTACCCTGCCCTGCAGTGAGGTGGCGCTGGCGTCACTCCTCCGTTCATTCATGGGTGCCATCATTGTCCACTGATTGGTGTTTGGATCGTAGCGCTCTACTGTTTTAAGCCGTTGTTGTCCATCAAAACCACCAATGGCATAAATGAGCCCGTCCAGAACAGCAACACTAATATAGCAGCGGCGTTCATACATGGGGGCCACCTACAACACACCAAATACATCAGTGTGTGAACACACATCAATACACCATCTCATTGGTTCTGTCCTATCAGTTGCAAATAAATACAATAATACTATTATTATTTTTCTTAATGGTATTTTTGACAAAATCATGATAGTAACTCTGGTGTATTATATTATATTATATTATATTATATTATATTATATTATATTATATTATATTATATTATATTATATTATATTATATTATTAAGCTACAACAATTGCTGGAACACACAAAAAATGTATCATGGTTTTACCACTTTTTAGTCATGTAATATGGTAATACAGTGGTATTCTTTGAAGTTATGTGGAGTACAGCACATCATTCAGCACTATGGTCCATATGAAAGTACAATCCGGTACCATCACTGTACCACAATACTGTTTTGTGCTAAACTAAAGTTACATCTTGACCTACAGCATTACTCACCTCATGCCAAGTCTGAGTGATAAGACTGAATTTCCTCACGCTGTTGAAATAATGCACACCATCAAAACCACCAATACAGTAGACAAACTCATCCAGGACTGCTGTACCATGATAGGCTCTGGGACGCTCATCCTCTTGAGTCACACTGACCCAGCAGTCTGCCTTCACATCATATGCCTCAATCTCACTGGTGGGATTGCCGCCGCTCCATCCTCCGATGGCCAATAGGATCGATGAGGGCAGACGTGGACGTGTCAGTTGATGCATGAGTTCTGAGTTGGTGGATTCATCCATGTTGAGGTCAAACAAAGTCTTCATTGCACTGATGATAACAGGCATGCAGGCTTCATTCTCCATCACTAGTGCATTGTACTTTACATTATTGATGAAGTAGGCTGATGTTATCAACCCCAATCGAACCTGAAGCACAAGGGAGAGTTTAGACTTTCAGAGACTTGCAAGACTGTTACTAAGCAGTTATAGGTGTTCAACAACGAAAAAGGATTTCCAAAATGGCAAAACTACAAAACAAAGTTTCTAACATTTAACTAGCATTAAAATAATAGCAGAAAATGTATCTCGATTTTAAGAGTTTTAAGATATTTGTAATAAAAAAAAAGACAAAAGTCTCTGTTTTACCTTTGGCAGAAGCACGGCAATGTGTTGCCTCCTGTTTTCTGGTGCATGATTAATCCAGTGGAGGACGGCTTCAAAAACCACCTCCTCCTGTTTGACATTCAGCTCATCCTCATCAATGATCTCCTCAAGCTGTTCCAGGGAGAGCTCCAGGAACTCCTCAGATACGTGCAGAACCTCCTCAAAGTGCTGCAGGATGTAGTGCTTTGCTTTACAGCGGAGCTTTGAGCAGGAGTAAAAGTCCTCTGTAAACTTGCAGATGCCAATGCAGTTCTCTGGGCATAACTGTGAGTCCAGGAACTGACAGCAGGAATCTACAAGACCTGACACTAAGAGCATTTCAGCCGCCACCAAGAGCTCCAACACATTCTCTTGAGTTATGAGCACAGATCTTGTGTACGCATACTGGATGATAAGAGGCATGATGTCTTGGGATATTCCTTTAATTTCACAGAAATGTTGTGCTGGGCTGCTCCAGTTGTCGGAGAAAAGAGCCCTGTGAACACATTTGACAAAGAAATACTGGCATTAATAATGAGCATAAATAAAATAACTTTTTGTTATTTACATTTTAATTTCAGCCATATTTTCTCATGTAGAGAATCAGTTTAGTTTCACCATTCATTGCCACTTCAATTCCATTCAAATGAACAATTACATTTCAAGAAAGGTTTTTCCTAGATACCGTAGTTAATTTTTTTTTGTTCTGGCAATACACTCATTAATTTTCATGCATTTATATATTTGGACAGCTTAGACAGTTTCAACAGTTTGATGTTAGCAGTGGAAATTATATGTATGATTATAATTATTTCTAGGTAATTTGCACACAATTGCAGTTCAAATGCTTCTTCTCACCTAAAGTAGGAGCTGCAGCCACACATGATGATCTTGTGCACTTGAAATTCTCTGTCATTTGACTTGATGATCATGTCAGTGTGTTCGCCCAGTAAACGCGCTTCATCAAACACGTCAAAGGCTGTTGCTCTTATGTTCTCCATGTTCTCTCAGGACTGTAAATGTATTCAGTCTTCTCACCTCAAACTCTGATTAAAGTCACTCAGGATTTTGTCTTTGTGGGGACTTTTGCTCAGGAGAGTTCTGTAGAATGTCTTTATGACATCATAGTTGTAGAGCTTGAATATATTTGTTCAGTTTGTGTCTTGGCCACATATTTATTATAGTTTTGTTTTATCGATACCTTTTGAATGAAACATCTTCACAGTAACAAAGATATTAAAATTGATTAAAAAAAATTAACTCAGTGACAAATAAAAAAAGCATCCAATTAGTCATTTGAATAATGCAATCATCCATTTTTGATTGCACAACATACACACTAGTGAGTTTTTGACAGTAGAACAAATTTTTCTTGCATGGTGTGACTGTGACCCCAAACAAGTTTACCAGAGGCCTGTATGAAGAGGATTGTCCTTCACAGATGTCATATTCCCATTCCATTTCAAGGTCATGGAGCATTAGGCCACATCATGAGTGCAATGTCTTGCTTTTATTGGATAAATCTGTAAATTTACATTTACTGCCATTATAAGTAAAATTACAAATAAATGGGCAAGCTGAATTTTTTATTTAATTTTTTATTTTACAATATTTACAACTGGAAATATTCAACAAACAAGACTTTGAACAGTCACTAAGACTGTATCTGACATTGTCCCTTATACTGTACCAGCAGTTCTCAACTGGTTTGGCCATGGGACACACATTTTCCCATGGACATTAAGCCGTGACCCAATTATTATTGTTGGTTTTTTTTTTCAAACAATAACAGGTTTTATATATTTTTCTTAAAACAAAAAGAACTCTAAATTATATTTAAATCCAATAAAGCAATACACACAAAAACTACATAAAGTAAACAAATGTTTTAAACTGATTCAATTATAAAGAACAATAGGTAACACTTTACAATAAGGTAAAGTCAGTGAATGCATTAACCAACATTAACAATGAGCAAAAGCTACATTTGTTACCATAGTTATTCTTTGTTAACATTAGTTTAAGAAAATACAACTGATCATTGTTAGTTCATGTTAGCTCAGGTCCATTAAATCCTTTTGAATTTAATAATGTGTTATTAAATGTTGAAATTAACATTAACCATATTAATAACTGCTTTAGAAGTATATTGTCCATTGTCAGTTTATGTTAACTAGTGAATTAACTAATAAAGCCTTATTGTAAAGTGTTACCTGTTACAGAATGCAGATCCAGACACAAAGAAATACATTGAAATGGGAACTTTATTAACAGCACTGAGCAGAATGGAGAATACGGATGAGTATGCAGTTCAAATAGACTTTGAAGAATGAGTAAACCTTAGTAATGAAGACCTTCCTTGTTTTACAGGTGCAGGAGATCAGGTGCAGGATGCTGGATGGACGCACACACCTCTCCGTGTTTGGTGAGTATGCAGGATGATCACAGGAGAACACAGGAGACACAAGGGAGAGGAATACATTGGCGTATCAACTCTATTGTCCTGCAGAGTTTAGCACCAACCTTGATCAAACTCACCTGCTTATTGATCTTAAGAAGTCTTGTGGGTTGGATAATATTACATCTGAACATTTAAAATATGCCAGTACAAGACTTTATCCTCTACTGGCCATCTGTTTTACAGGTTTTTTGGTACATGGCCTTTTGCCACAGTCACTTTTGTTGACTGTATTGGTCCCTGTGATTAAGGATAAGACCGGTAAACTTAGTGACATGAATAATTATAGGCCTATAGCCTTGGCAAGCTCTGTGTCAAAGGTGCTTGAAAGGATTCTATTGTCGAGACTTGAGCCATATTTGTACACCACAGCTAACCAATTTGGCTTCAAGCATGGACATGGCACAGACATGTGCATTTTTGCACTTAAAGAACTATTGGATAAATATAACAACCAGGGGTCTATGAAATTCATGTGTTTTCTAGATGCTTCTAAAGCCTTTGACCGTATTAATCATGGTAAATTGTTTGATAAACTAACAGAAAGAGGTGTTCCAGGATACCTTACTAGGATTCTTATTTTTTGGTATTCTTGTCAGACTATGAGGGTGAAATGGGGCGACTCTATACGGAGTACTCTATGGAGTAATGGAGTACGTCATGGTGGAATTTTGTCTCCACCTTTGTTCAATTTATATATTGATGACCTGTCTGTGAAACTTAATGAATGTAATACTGGGTGTCTTGTTGGTGATGTCTTGTGTAACCATTTGATTGGAAGCTTCTGAATATCTGCTACTCCTATGGCGATGCATTTGATATTAAGTATAATGCTCTAAAAAGCCACATACTGATTGTTAAAACAAAAGAGGATCAAAAGTTGATGTTCCCAGACTTTTACCTTTGTGGAAATGTTCTACAGGTCACAGATGAGGTTAAATATCTTGGACACTATATTACAAATGACCTTTCGGACAATAGAGACTTGTTCAGGCAGAGGTGTAAACTATATGGGCAAGCTAATGTATTGGCTCGTAAGTTTCACATGTGTTACACCAATGTCAAAACTGTATTGTTTAAAAGTTTCTGCTCGCCTTTGTATTCTGCGCACCTCTGGCGCAGCTACAAAAAGAAGAGCATGCAGGCTCTGATGGTGGCATACATTGACTCTCTGAGAATGCTATTGAAAGTACCGCGGCACAGCAGTGCAAGTGAGATGTTTCTTAACAGTGGAATAAGATCTTGTGCAGCTGGCATTAGGCACTGTATCTATACATTTATGTGTAGAGTCCTGGATCAGTCAAACTGTATTGTACAAGCTTTGGTCTGTCCGAGGAAAAGCTCGGTCAGGTTTACTTCAAGAATCTGGAAGCACTGGCGCTCTTGCTTATATGTGTAAATAATGTATTATGTAATTTTTTTTTTTTTTTTTACTTTTATTACTATTATTTTCCTTTTTGTTTGTTTTCTTTTAACACTATGGACCGGGATTCTGTGTCCTTAATAAAGATTGAATGAATGAATGAATTATAGGGACATTTTTTTGGTCCCCACGAGGAAAATCATACTAAATGTGTGTTGTTGTTGTTGCTGTTGTTTGACATAAAAATGCAGAACGTTTTCAGTAATGGTAGGTTTCAGATTTATGGGATATAATTTGTACAGTAAAACAAATCATTATTTCTATGTAAAGTCCCCATAAAACATGAATCTCTAAACTCCCCTTGTGTGTGTGTGTGTGTGTGTGTGTGTGTGTGTGTGTGTGTGTGTGTGTGTGTGCGTGTGTGTGTGTGTGTGTGTGTGTGTGTGTCTTTTAACCCTAGAGTGCAGGCTTGGTGGGCCTAGAGACTGCATTTTTTCCCACACTTCCTTTGGCTTTAAGTTACTAATGTCACGGTTTACGAATTCACTGTCTCTCTCTTGTCTAGCGTGCTGTTGTGTGTGTGTATGTGTGTCTGCTGAATCTGAATCCGGCTCGAAGGATCGCAAGAATGGATACCCAAGAGGAGAGCATCTCCAACACGGGACGGGCGGTCCAAGCGCTTGTGACGCAGGTGTCCGAGCTCACCCAACAACTACAACAGCTAAGAGTTCCCACTGCGCCACCCACACCGCCCGTTCAGCCCATTCCACCAGAGCCGCACCAGCAGCATGAACCAAGACTGCCGACACCAGAGGGATATGCAGGTGAACCGGAGTTTTGTAGAGCATTTCTGACCCGATGTTCTATGCACTTTTCATTACAGCCACTGACGTTCAATCAGGAACAGACCAAGTTGGCATTTGTCCTCACGCTGCTATCGGGAAAAGCGGCTCTCTGGGGAACGGCGGTGTGGGAGAATCAAGACCCGTGCTGCGCCTCGTTCCAGGCACTCTCCGAGGAGATGAGAAGGGTTTTCGATCGTGCGGTGGCGGGTAGGGAGGCGGCCAGACTACTCACCGATCTCCGCCAAGGTAACGGCTCGGTGTCAGAATATTCCATCCAGTTCCGCACCCTGGCTGCAGAGTGCCGATGGAACGAGGAGGCGCAGTGGGATAGATTCCTGCATGGGTTGGCTGACCGTGTCCAGAGGGAGATTTATATGCTGGACCTTCCTACCAGTTTGAATGGACTTATTGAACTGGCGCTTAGAGTTGATGCTCGGTTGAGCAGAATGGGTCGCTTCCAACAGAACCATCCGTTTCGCGGCACGGAGACCCTGCGCTCCGACAACCTGGACACGGTCAGTCCCGTTTGCGATCCCGAGCCCATGCAGGTGGGTAGAGCTCGGCTTTCCCGGGAGGAGCTAGAACGGCGGAGATCCCAAGGACTGTGCCTATACTGCAGGAAGGTGGGCCGTTTCATCCACTCATGCCCGTTAAAAGATCGAGCCCGGTAGTAACAATGAGGCTACTATCGGGTGGGATCTCCGCAGAGAAGACCTCATCATCACCATCATCATCTACTCTCCTTCCGGTAAGACTAAGGTGGGCAACCCACACACACGACACCAAGGCTTTACTGGATTCGGGGGCAGAAGGTAATTTTATGGACTCAGGACTGGCTCAACGTCTTCACATCCCTGTCTCCCCCCTCACGTACAAGATTTCTGTCAATGCTCCCATCACTCTCATCACTTCTGGCAACCACACTGAGACAATAACATTCCTCCTCATGAATTCACCCCTCGCACCTGTCGTACTCGGTCACCCCTGGCTTACACAACATAATCCCAGAGTCGATTGGGGTCACAATTCTGTATCTATGTGGAGTAATACGTGTCATGAGTCATGTCTAGTGTCTGCGTGTTCGTCTGTACCTGTGTCTGTTTTCCAGGAGGAGGCGGTGAATTTGTCTAACATGCCTGAGGAGTACCAGGACCTGAGAGAAGTGTTCAGTAAGTCTCATGCTGCTTCTCTTCCTCCACATCGTCCCCATGACTGTGCCATAGACTTAGTGCCAGGTCAGTCTCCGCCTAAAGGCAAGTTATATTCACTTTCTGTTCCAGAGAGGGAGGCTATGGAGAAATATATTTCTGATTCTCTAGCATCCAAATTCATTAGACCTTCCTCATCTCCAGCGGTGGCGGGGTTCTTTTTTGTGGGGAAGAAGGATGGGTCTCTGCGACAGTGCATTGATTACCGAGGGTTGAACAATATCACGGTAAAGAATACTTATCCTTTGCCGCTGATGTCTTCAGCCTTCGAGCGATTACAGGGAGCATCCATCTTCACAAAATTGGATTTACGTAACGCTTATCATTTGGTTCGCATAAGGAAGGGTGATGAATGGAAGACCGCGTTCAATACCCCCAGGGGGCACTTTGAATACTTGGTCATGCCGTTCGGGCTGTCCAACTCCCCAGCGGTCTTCCAGGCACTCGTCAATGACGTGCTGAGAGATATGGTTGACCAATTCATATATGTCTACCTGGAAGACATATTGATTTTTTCATCTTCTCTCCAGGAACACGTTCAGCACGTCAGGCGAGTGCCTCAGAGGTTGCTAGAGAATGGGCTTTTTATCAAGGCGGAGAAATGCGTTTTTCATGCACAGTCTGTTCCTTTTCTAGGGTACATCGTCTCGTCTCAGGGAGTGCGTATGGATCCTGACAAGGTTAAGGCTGTGATAGATTGGCCAAGTCCGGATTCCCGTAAGGCCCTACAGAGGTTTCTGAGGTTTGCCGATTTTTATCAGTGTTTTATTCGCAACTTTAGCCAACTAGCCGCACCTCTGACTGCCTTGATCTCCCCCAGAATGACGTTCAGGTGGTCCGATAGAGCCGAGGCTGTATTCGCCAAACTTAAGAGCCGCTTTGTTTCAGCTCCCATTCTCGTTGCCCCTGATCCATCACGTCAGTTCGTGGTGGAGGTCGACGCGTCAGAGGTGGGGGTAGGAGCAGTTCTTTCCCAACGTTCTTCCACAGACGACAAGATGCATCCTTGCGCGTTTTTGTCTCATCGTTTATCATCTGCCGAGCGTAATTATGACATTGATAACAGAGAATTGTTGGCAGTCAAGTTAGCGCTGGAGGAATGGCGTCACTGGTTAGAAGGGTCAGGGGTACCTTTTATCGTTTGGACCGATCACAAGAACCTAGAATATATCAGAACCGCTAAAAGACTCAACTCTAGGCAGGCTCGGTGGGCACTTTTTTTCGGACGTTTTGACTTTTCTCTTTCGTACCGCCCGGGTTCCAAGAACATCTAACCCGATTCTTTATCTCGTATTTTTGACCAATCCGAACGCCCGTCTACTCCCGAGTGTATTTTACCCGAGACGTTAGTGGTCTCCACTCTCAGATGGGAGGTCGAATCGAAGGTCATAAAGACCTTAGCCTTAGGTAACGCCTCCGCCCGATTGCCCACCGAATCGTTTGTTTGTACCAGAGGGGTATCGGTCCAACGTCATTCAGTGGGGTCATTGTTCCAGCATAGCGTGTCATCCAGGAGTAAATCGCACCAGTTTTTTGGTGAAGCAACGATTCTGGTGGCCATTAATGGCTCGCGACATCCGCAGTTTTGTTTTGGCTTGCTCGGTTTGTGCCACTGGTAAGACTTCCAATCGACCCCCGGATGGGTTACTCCAACCGCTGTCTGTCCCTTCGAGACCCTGGTCCCACATTGCGCTAGATTTTATTACCGCCCTCCCGCCCTCCCAGGGCAAGACGGTCGTTTTGACTGTCATGGACCAGTTCTCGAAGGCGGCTCATTTTATTCCCTTGCCCAAATTACCCTCAGCCAAGGAGACAGCGGTAACTGTCGTAGATCACGTCTTTCACTTACATGGCCTCCCGATGGACGTGGTTTCCGACAGGGGACCCCAATTTGTGTCCAAATTTTGGCAAGAGTTTTGTAAGTTACTGGGAGCGACTGTCAGTCTCTCTTCGGGGTTTCATCCCCAAAGCAATGGTCAAAGGATTCCAAGAATCCTTCCTCCTGGAGCCAACAACTTTCTATGGTGGAGTACGCCCACAATTCGTTACCAGTGTCATCCACAGGCCTTACTCCGTTTGAATGTAGTTTAGGTTACCAGCCACCAGTTTTTGCTAGTACGGAATCCGAAGTCGCGGTCCGTATCTAACAAACTTACTCCCAAATTTATTGTCCCGTTTCCTGTCACCAAGATCATTAGTCCGTTGGCAGTCCGACTCAAACTTCCTCCTGCGTACAGGAGAATTCATCCCGCCTTCCATGTGTCAAAGATTAAACCTGTGTTTCATGCATGCATTAATCCGCCAGTCCCGGTTCCCCCCTGCCGCGTCTAGTAGATGGGGAACTAACGTATTCGGTTAACAGTATTCTGGACTCGAGAAGGAGGGGACGCGGATTTCAGTACTTGGTGGACTGGGAAGGTTACGGTCCGGAGGAGAGAAGTTGGGTTCCTGCTAGAGACATTCTGGATCACTCCCTTATCGATGATTACAATCGACAGGTAAGTCCGTCAGGGAACGCCAGGAGGCGTTCCTAGGAGAGGGGGTACTGTCACGGTTTACGAATTCACTGTCTCTCTCTCATCTAGCGTGCTGTTGTGTGTGTGTATGTGTGTCTGTGGGCGTGGTCGCTGATCATCATTGATCAGTAGCGCCAGCTGGATTCAATTGTTTGTCCCCTTTATATGTTCAGTAACTGGTGTCTCATGTTGTCAGATCGTTGTGGTTTCCCGGTGTGTTTCCTGTGCCTGTTCCTGTGTTGTTCGTGTGGATTGGATTACCCGTGTCGTCGTTGTGTTCGTCTCCGGATTCGCTGCACTCTGCACTGGATCACCGAGCACCATCTCGAGGGATATTCACTGGATCTGAACACCGTCACGAGGGATCATCACTGGATCTGAGCACCAGCACCTGTTGCCCACCGAGGTCCCTGCGTCACTGTTCCATCCAGCATTTGTGTCCGCCCGCCTGTCTTGTGTTGGCGGCCGTCTGTGTTCTATGTTCTGACCAGTGTGCTGAGTACTAATAAAGAGCAGTATTGCATTTACATACTGTATCTGTCATTCGTAACAACTAAATGGCTCCATATAGACAACACAAACAACACAAACGTTTTAACTGTCTGAGGTCTCAGAATCCTCACAACTGGCTTTCGAAATTTTCTTTGCAACTACTCTGACTGTCCTACCCTTCTTTGAAATCTCATCAGTTCCTTTTTATTAAAACACTGGCCAGGACACATCCATCTGCCTTTATTTTCCACTGTCTAGGCATTCAGTAAAATTATTAAAAAGAAATCAGCAACCAACATGCAGCATCCCATGCTGGGACCAGCCGTCTTAACTGAAAGCAACTTGCACTGAAACACCTTAAAGGGGTCCTATTATGCCCTTTTACGAAGTCTTGATGTTGTGAACTTTTGCAGCGCGTTTCTGTACTTGGTTTTGTTGTGAACTTTTGCAGCGCGTTTCTGTATTTGGTTGTGTTGTGAATATTTGGAGCACACATGTGTTGTGAAACTTATGAAGATGTTTTTTTATTTGCATGTGTTTTCTTCAGTTGCAGCGTGTTGAGCTCTTTCGGTCACCATAGTAAACTCTGTATATTTGTGCAGTGTGCGTATGTCAAAAAATCTATTCTGATTTGAAGCTTGCAACATAAGCGCACACATCAACCTGATCACTTGTTTAGCATTCATGTAAACACTACATTCAGATTCATTAATCAGAATGAATTCAGGGTGTCATCAACACTCAAAATGTCCTTCAGCAACATTTACTAAGGATGCCCCTGACTAAAGTTTTTTTAAGATTGACCAATAATCATTAATTTAAGCCATTAATCGACTAAAAGCTTGCCGCAAGGCACCGGTAAAAGTAATGATTATGAATGTGTTAATAAAACAACAAAAAACTAAGAAAATCACTCAATGTTCTGAAAACTTTAATAATAGCTTCATGAGTTCACACATACTTTAAATCAGATGTAGTAATTTATGTGTATTTGGCGTGCTGTCCGGGAGAGGGCTCCGAGCTCGGAATTTGGCCCGAACCCAGAGTACTCCCCCTTTTGACTGGGATAGAAAACCAGCCAAGAGTGAGGTGCTGGGGTGGTGGAGGGATGCTGTGAAGTCAAATTCAAATTTGTCAAAAAGTTAAATTCACGTTTTCTGCCGTCTGATGTCCGTGCCGGTGCTGCTGTCCGTGCCGGTGACCGTGTCCGTTCTGGTGTCCGTGCCAGAGACGGTGGTGTCGGTGTCCGTCCTGGAGACGTTGGTGTCCGTGTTGGAGATGGTGGTGTCCATGTCGGAGACGGTGCCGGAGATGGTGGAATCCGTTTCCATCCCGGAGACGGTGGTTTCGGTGTCCGTGCCGGAGACAGTGGTGTCCGTGCCGGAGGCGGTGATACCTGTACCGGAGACGGTGGTGTCCGTGGTCAGGCGCAATTACTTGCCTTTTGTTACTCTTATTGCTAGTTATTATTGCACTTAGGTGGCGTACTGTCCCGCATTAGTTTTGATTTGAGAAGAACCAGGTATTTAAGTCAGCAGAAGAATTATCAGCAGTCACCAGTCAACGTAGCTGACTTCATTCTAGCCTATGCAACTCAATCTACTCTCAATATCTTGGGCTTGACTGAGACCTGATTCGTCCAGAAGATTCAGCAACCTCTGCTGCTCTCTCTAACAACTTCTCTTTCTATCACACTCCTCTCCAGTCTGGGAGGGGTGGGGGCACAGGTCTTCCAATTTCTCACAATTGGAAAAACTCAACCCACTCTTCTCTATGCAATACAAATGAATTTGAATTTCATGCTATTACAGTTATAACTCCTATTAAAATCCACACTGTAGTAATTTACCGCCTCCAAGGTCAATTGGGCACCTTTGCAGAGGAGCTGGATGTGCTGCTGTCCTCAGTCCCTGAGGATGGCAGTCCACTTGTACTCTTTGGCGATTTTAACATGCATCTAGAGAAGCCTTATACTACAGACTTCCTCTCTCTTCTAGCATCATTTGATCTCAAACAGCTCATCACCACAAGTACTCTCAAATCAGGCAACCAACTTGACCTAATTTTCACATGCAACTGCATCCCAGACAACATTCTGGTGAAACCTCTGCACATTTCCAATCATTTCTTCATTACTTTTAATCTAACTTTTAAACTTAATATGTGTGCACCAACAACCCCTCTACCAGTTACTTTCAGACGAAACCTGTGCTCATTTTCTCCTTCCCATCTTTCCTCTGTTGTGTCATCCTCTCTTCCTTCACCCACACAATTCTCACCTCTTGATATGGATACCGCAACGGACACTTTATGTTCAACTTTAACTTCTTGCCTTGACAATATCTGTCCTCTCTCCTCTAGGCCAGCAAGTGCTACTCCCTCTAACCCCAGGTTATCTGATGTTCTTCGTGAACACCGGACCAAACTCAGGGCAGCAGAGAAAATGGCGCAAATCAAAAGACCCATCTGACCTGAGTATGTATCAGTCTCTGATCTCATCCTTTTCTGTTGAAGTTCATGCTGCTAAATCTTCATATTTCCACAACATGATACACAGTGCTTCAAACACACGCACACTTTTCAAAACATTCAACTCTCTCCTCTGCCCCCCTCCGCCACCACCTCTTTAACTGCTGATGATTTTGCTAATTTCTTCACTGACAAAACAACAACCATCAGCAGTCAGTTCTCAGCTCCAGAAATCTTCTCTCCTCCTTCTCTCCCCTCACTGAGGCAGATGTATCCAAACTTCTCCTCCCCTACCACTGGCCCACTAGATCCCATCCCCTCACACCTTCTACAAGCCATCTCTCCTACACTTTTACCAGCACTCACACAGATCATCAACTCATCTCGCCATACTGGCATGTTCCCTACCGCATTTATGCAGGCTCGGGTAACCCCACTGCTTAAAAAACCCACATTAAACACGTCACTTGTAGACAATTACCAGCTGGACATCAACCAATCTGGTTTCAAGAATGGCCGTTCAACCAAGACTGCATTACTGTCGGTCACTGAAGACCTGCGGTTTGCAAAAGCTGATTTCAAATCATCAGTTCTCATTCTTCTCGATCTATCTGCTGCCTTTGACACTGTGAATCATCAGATCCTTCTGTCCACCCTCTTATCACTGGGCATCACAGGAACTCCACTTCACTGGGTTGAATCTTATCTCACAGGTATTCAGGGTTGCCTGGAGAGAGGAGGTATCCAAATCACATTAACTGATCACAGGGTTTCCTCAGTGTTCAGTTCTTGGACCCATCCTCTTCTCCATTTACACTACATTAAGTTTCTCTTATCACCATTGTTATGCTGATGACACACAGCTCTACCTATCATTTCAACCAGAAGATCCCACAGAATCTCAAGCTGTCTGGCGGACATCTTGACATGGATGACAGAACATCACTTGAAGCTCAACCTGGCCAAGACGGAGCTTCTCGTTTTCCCTGCCAATCAGTCTCTACAGCACGATTTCACCATCCAGCTAAGTACATCATCTATCACACCATCAAGGTCAGCTAGAAATCTTGGAGTAATCTTTGAGGTCCAACTGACATTCAAAGACCACAGTGCAAAGACAGCTTGGTCATGCAGGTTTGCACTACACAACATCAGGAAGATCAGGCCTTTCCTAACTGAGCATGCAACACAATTAACTTCTCGTCCAGGCCCTGGTAATTTATTGGCTGGATTACTGTAATGCTCTTCTGCCTGGACTTCCATCATGTGCCCCAATCAAACCTCTACAAATGATCCAGAACGCAGGGCCCACGTCACACCTCTTTCTTAATCTCTCTGCACTGGCTAAAACTCACTGCTCGCATCAAGTTCAAGGAATTAACGCTTGCTTTTCGTCCAGCCAGCAACAATGGGACAAACCCCAGGGAGAAATCTCAAACTGTTAAGGAGGTTTAACCTCACATCACTGCACATGTTCAGGAAGACAAGTACGAGCTCCAAGCAAGCTGATGTTGCTGGTTTTGGTGAATTCTGGCGGGACCTGTAGGGGCAGATATAAGCAACCCACACACTGATCCATAATTCACACATAATTAACACATCATCGACATAGACACACACACATGCATATTTGACAGTCCCCTTTAAGAAGCGGGAGAGTTTGAGAGTTTTGTTGATGCGTTGTTTCGACGCAGAAGTTGAGAATAAAAATACAGTTGTTTTGGTCTCATGCTGCAATCCTGCCCCTGTGAATTTTTGATGGCTTAAAAAGCTACATTACTGCCATTGTTTTGTTGTAATGTTTTTTTTCTTTCTAAGGCACGTTTATAAAAGCTACTTAATTGTCCTAATTGAACTAAGGTCTAATCCTGGCTTAATCTAAGCCCTGTCTGTGAAACCAGCCCTGCGTCTCAATGTCCATACTAGCCATCCTAAACAGTATATAAGATTAAAATGAAAAGAATAAGAAATAAGTGTTGCAAAGCATTGTATGTTGAAAATAGTATGCCAGAAGTCCCCGGATGGTCTACTATTTCCGGTGGATTTTTGGAAGTGTGGATCCGTGCTCACTATAACAGCTAATATTGCCCACAATCCAATTGCTTTGGAGGAGGATCCAGTTCAGAAATGAAAGCTTTAGCATAAGTTCTACCGGGAAGACTCAATTGTTACGTCACTTTACCTTCTCATCTATCCAATCATATTCTAATACTCGTGGTATAAAAGATTGGTACTTACACACATTTGAGTTTGCAGATGCTGACGCTTCCATTCACCTCCATCCTCCCCACCACCTCCAAGACGGATCCTTCCCTCCATCCTCCCCACCACCACCACCAGGATGGTCCCTTCCCATACCTCACAGGGGGTCGGCTGCGCCCCTGCCTTCGTCTTCAGGCAGGATATGCAGAATCCGGACCCGCGGATTGCGAGCTACGGACGGGGCCTGCGCCAAAGAACTTTATTGCTTGCTGGACTGTTAATAAATGTATAATTGTCACAGTATTTATTCACCAGAGTCTTTCTGGTAGAACTACAAACACGAGTAAAAGTGTTCAGAAAACTACAAAATATGGCGGCATGACCGACGGTTAAGTAGAGAGGTTTGGATAAAGGGGTTTGAGTGACCAATAATCAACATTTAAGTTGATGTTATCCGTGTTATATTTCATCTGCTACAACAACGTGAACTTTTATAAAGATCCGTTATTTAGCCATTTGGCATCGTTATGCATGAATATGAGGAGAGTCTCCGCATGAAAGACCCGCGACTGCAGATCAACATGCTACTGCATTTGAATTAAATTAAATGTGGAGGATTTTATCTTTGACAAGATGATTGACATGTCAGTTTACGTGACAGGATGCATGTAACTAAGCGACAGAGAGCAACCAGTAAAGACGCTGGTAGTAAAAAGTATACAAGTAGGCGAATTGAGACGCAGCACAGGACATTTTCATGCGTTTCTCTGCCATATTTAAAATACAGGAAGTGACATCAGTCTTAACCAAAACAATGCCAATGCACTGTAATATCTCAAACACCTTGAATATTTTGCTAATATTAAGTGTTTGTTTATACTTTATTGATAAATAGTGATTGTTCAGACTGAGAATGTATATATGACTGTGTGCATCTATCTATAAATTACAGAAACGTCTGTCTGTCTGTGTGTGTGCCTGTTATTCGCATATCTCTCGAACCGTTTGTCCGATGGATTTCAAACTTGACAGGTGTCTCGCTACGGGCACGAGTAAGTGCAGTGCCAAGTTTGACATTGTTTGGATGAGAAAGGCAAAAGATATCGTTAAAAATATCAGTAAAAGAAGCACTTGCGGAGGTTTAAAAATAAACATTCTGATATAAACACTCTGTCAGCTAAACTGTTTACTTCTGAATATTATATTTTATTCACGGCCATCATTTGTAGTAGCCTATTCACAAACTGTTTGCTCAAGCGTAGCATTTTTTCGGAGTTCACTGTGTAGCCTGCTCCCTGAAATCTGTAAGTCACCTACGCAGTTTACTTCTGTATATTATATCTATCTAAAAATTACTGGAACGTCTTTCTGCCTGTGTGTGTGTGTGTGTGTGTGTGTGTGTTATTTGCATATCTCTCGAATCATTATTCCTATGGATTTCAAACTTGACAGGTGTCTCGCTACGGGCATGAGTAAGTGCAGTGCCAAGTCTGACATTGTTTGGATTAGAAATGAAAAAAATATTGGTAAATATATATCGGTAAAAGAAGCACACACTGGATTTTGACCCTCACAGAGAGGGTCGAAGAAAGCAGTGGAGCTTAAGTAGCTTGGAGTTCACTGTGTAGCCTGATCCCTGAATCGTGTAGTTCAGTGTTCCATATTGTATGTCATTATGTCAGTATCAGTATCTGCTTTCTACCATGCACAAATAAAAAAAAGTCACTGAACTTTTGCTGTGCAATTGTAACAATGAGCACTCAAAGCCAGTAAATTACAGTAATTCATACAAAGTTTAATAAAGCAATAAATAGTTTACTCAGTAAACAGAATTCTCAATATTATATGTTGGTTTGTTGAGCTGTAGAGATCCCTTGCAAGGTTTCATTTTTTTAATGAACAACACTACACCTGAGAGAAAGTTATAACATTTAGAATACAGCCTCTTTTTTGAATGCATTTATTCAGGAAAGATGACACTCCATTTGTAGTCAGACTTTCAGATCTGCTAGAAGGAGATCATGCACTGTCAGACTCGTCTTGTGTCTGTACGGTGTCTCGTAGGGCAGCATACTGTGCCATGTTAGGCAATCCTGATGCTACACAACAGCTCAGAGCACTGCGGGGAATGGCCATTTCATTTGCATCAAACCTGTATAGAAAGCAGATGCAAGGAATGCAATGAAATATAGTCTGTATTAGACTTATAGACTTATATTTATATCTAATGCAGTGTAAAATGATCTGTAAGATTTAGTGTTTGTGGAAGTTACCATTCATCTGTCTTCTCATCGTAGCACTCCACATCAGAGCTGGTGCTGAATCCATTAAAGCCTCCGACAGCAAACAACTGACCATTAACTACCTGGATTTTGAGGAAGGTAAAAAGGAAAATAAATAATGTACAGCTAATGTCTTTACCTTTACATTAATAAATCTTATTATAGATGCAACACTTAATTTAAACATAGTTAGAATGTTTTGACACACATTGATCACTGAAGCCTTCTACAATTTTAGGGTGCAACTTTCCAATTATTTTCAATATGGAACCAAAAAAAAAATCTCCCCATATTCAATATCATCAAATCATTATTGTAATGTTATTTCATAGTTTCAGCAGATACAGATCTTAACTGTCCACATCTCACCTCAATGCCAAAGTTGCTGCGTGGGTTGTACATTGATGCAACGTCACGCCAAATGTTATTCAGCGGATTGTAGGCCTCCGCACTCCGCAAACGACTGGCACCATCAAAACCACCAACCTTTAAATAAACACACTTTATTTATGTATTCTGTGCATTTGTGAATGCACATCCATGCATGCATTTACAGAAGTGCAACCTTTAAACTGTGATTGTTCCATATTTCTGTATTTGTGTCATGGTTGTCATAGTTAATTAAAACTATAAAACTGATATGTGTGTTTAATACTCACAGCATACACTAGATCTGCATAAGCGATCACACCAACACCACTGCGGCGGCTACTCATGGGAGCGATGAGAGTCCACTGGTTTGTTTCAGGGTTGAAGCTCTCAGCAGAGAAGAGACACTCGTTCCCAGTAAAACCACCACAGATATAAATCTGACAAACACAAAAATAACATGCAAGATGTTTGTGCACAATCATCACAGACTGATCAGAAAACCAGTGTTTAAAACACTCAGTAAATTTTATGATATTCCTTTCCATATTAACACTATTCCTTATGCCATCTCTCCATTTCACCGTTCCTTCATGCTTTACAGGCATTAAGAGTCTCCAGCATAAGAGTGTGGAATCATGGGTAAGTGCTCTTACCCTGCCCTGCAGTGAGGTGGCGCTAGCGTCACTCCTCCGTTCATTCATGGGTGCCATCATTGTCCACTGATTGGTGTTTGGATCGTAGCGCTCTACTGTTTTAAGCCGTTGTTGTCCATCAAAACCACCAATGGCATAAATGAGCCCGTCCAGAACAGCAACACTAATATAGCAGCGGCGTTCATACATGGGGGCCACCTACAACACACCAAATACATCAGTGTGTGAACACACATCAATACACCATCTCATTGGTTCTGTCCTATCAGTTGCAAATAAATACAATAATACTATTATTATTTTTCTTAATGGTATTTTTTGACAAAATCATGATGGTAGCTCTTGTGTATTATATTATATTATATTATATTATATTATATTATGTTATATTATATTATATTATATTATATTATATTATATTATATTATATTATATTATATTATATTATATTATATTATATTATTATTAAGCTACAACAATTGCTGGAACACAAAAAAAATGTATCATGGTTTTACCACTTTTTAGTCATGTAATATGGTAATATAGTGGTATTCTTTGAAGTTATGTGGAGTACAGCACATCATTCAGCACTATGGTCCATATGAAAGTGCAATCCGGTACCATCACTGTACCACAATACTGTTTGTGAAGGAAGCTAAATTAAAATTACATGTTGACCTACAGCATTACTCACCTCATGCCAAGTCTGAGTGATAAGACTGAATTTCCTCACGCTGTTGAAATAATTCACACCATCAAAACCACCAATACAGTAGACAAACTCATCCAGGACTGCTGTACCATGATAGGCTCTGGGACGCTCATCCTCTTGAGTCATACTGACCCAGCAGTCTGCCTTCACATCATATGCCTCAATCTCATTGGTGGGATTGCCGCCGCTCCATCCTCCGATGGCCAATAGGATCGATGAAGGCAGACGTGGACGTGTCAGTTGATGCATGAGTTCTGAGTTGGTGGATTCATCCATGTTGAGGTCAAACAAAGTCTCCATTGCATTGATGATAACAGGCATGCAGGCTTCATTCTCCATCACTAGTGCATTGCACTTTACATTATTGATGAAGTAGGCTGATGTTATCAACCCCAATCGAACCTGAAGCACAAGGGAGAGTTTAGACTTTCAGAGACTTGCAAGACTGTTACTAAGCAGTTATAGGGTGTTCATCAACGAAAAAGGATTTCCAAAATGGCAAAACTACAAAACAAAGTTTCTAACATTTAACTAGCATTAAAATAATAGCACAAAATGTATCTCGATTTTAAGAGTTTTAAGATATTTGTAATAAAAAAAAAGACAAAAGTCTCTGTTTTACCTTTGGCAGAAGCACGGCAATGTGTTGCCTCCTGTTTTCTGGTGCATGATTAATCCAGTGGAGGACGGCTTCAAAAACCACCTCCTCCTGTTTGACATTCAGCTCATCCTCATCAATGATCTCCTCAAGCTGTTCCAGGGAGAGCTCCAGGAACTCCTCAGATACGTGCAGAACCTCCTCAAAGTGCTGCAGGATGTAGTGCTTTGCTTTACAGCGGAGCTTTGAGCAGGAGTAAAAGTCCTCTGTAAACTTGCAGATGCCAATGCAGTTCTCTGGGCATAACTGTGACTCCAGGAACTGACAGCAGGAATCTACAAGACCTGACACTAAGAGCATTTCAGCCGCCACCAAGAGCTCCAACACATTCTCTTGAGTTATGAGCACAGATCTTGTGTACGCATACTGGATGATAAGAGGCATGATGTCTTGGGATATTCCTTTAATTTCACAGAAATGTTGTGCTGGGCTGCTCCAGTTGTCAGAGAAAAGAGCCCTGTGAACACATTTGACAAAGAAATACTGGCATTAATATTGAGCATAAATAAAATAACTTTTCGTATTTAATTTCAATTTTAATTTCAGCCATATTTTCTCATGTAGAGAATCAGTTTAGTTTCACCATTCATTGCCAATTCAATTCCATTCAAATGAACAATTACATTTCAAGAAAGGTTTTTCCTAGATACCGTAGTTAATTTTTTTTGTTCTGGCAATACACTCATTAATTTTCATGCATTTATATATTTGGACAGCTTAGGCAGTTTCAACAGTTTGATGTTAGCAGTGGAAATTATGTATATAATTATAATTATTTCTAGGTAATTTGCACACAAATGCAGTTCAAATGCTTCTTCTCACCTAAAGTAGGAGCTGCAGCCACACATGATGATCTTGTGCACTTGAAATTCTCTGTCATTTGACTTGATGATCATGTCAGTGTGTTCGCCCAGTAAACGCGCTTCATCAAACACGTCAAAGGCTGTTGCTCTTATGTTCTCCATGTTCTCTCAGGACTGTAAATGTATTCAGTCTTCTCACCTCAAACTCTGATTAAAGTCACCTCAGGATTTTGTCTTTGTGGGGACTTTTGCTCAGGAGAGTTCTGTAGAATGTCTTTGTGACATCATAGTTGTAGAGCTTGAATATATTTGTTCAGTTTGTGTCTTGGCCACATATTTATTATAGAGTTTTGTTTTATCAATTCCTTTTGAATGAAACATCTTCACTGTAACAAAGATATTAAAATTGATTAAAAAACATTAACTCAGTGACAAATAAAATAAAGCATCCAATTAGTCATTTGAATAATGCAATCATCCATTTTTGATTGCACAACCTACACACTTAACGTTAGTGAGTTTTTGACAGTAGAACAGATTTTTCTTGCATGTCTTGCTTTTTTGGTTAAATCTGTAAATTTAGATTTACTGTAAAATTACAAATAAATGGGCAAGCTGATTTAAAAAAAAAAAAAAAATTATTTTACAACTCAACAAACAAGACTTTGAACAGTCACTAAGACACTACGGCTGTATCTGAAATTGTCCCTTATACTGTACCAGCAGTTCTCAACTAGTTTGGCCATGGGACCCACTTTTTCCCATGGAGATTAAGCCGTGACCCAATTATTATTATAGGGTTTTTTTTAGGAATTTGACCTAATATATATGATATTATCATGATATTGAAATAAGCTTTTTCAAACAATAACAGGTTTTATATATTTTTCTTAAAACAAAAAGAACTCTAAATTATATTTAAATCCAATAAAGCAATACACACAAAAACTGCATAAAGTAAACAAGTGTTTTAAACTGATTCAAGTGTTATAAAGAATTATAAAGAACAATAGGTAACACTTTACAATAAGGTAAAGTCGGTTAATGCATTAACCAACATTAACAATGAGCAAAAGCTACATTTGTTACCATGGTTATTCTTTGTTAACATTAGTTTTAAAAAAAATACAACTGATCATTGTTAGTTCATGTTAGCTCAGGTCCATTAAATCCTTTTGAATTTAATAATGTGTTATTAAATGTTGAAATTAACATTAACCAAGATTAATAACTACTTTAGAAGTATCATCCATTGTCAGTTTATGTTAACTAGTGAATTAACTAATAAATGATGTTTTATAAACAAAGTTCGGGAGGAGCATGTTTAAATAATCAATCCAATCTACTCGTCATCAAACAATTATGTCTACCCTAATCAGCATGACAAGAAGTATATATATATCCACTCTGTCAACTCACCTAACATTCCTTGACAGTTTTCCAGCATCCCTCCACCACCCCGACTCCTCACTCTTGGCTCAATCTTTTACAGCCAGGAATACGGGGGGGGTACTCTGGGTTCTGGCCGAATACCGAGCCCGGAGCCCTCTCCTCGGACAGCACGCCAAATACGCATTTATTCTATCTGACTTATTTGTAAGTGTGAACTAGTGAAAGCCTTATTGTAAAGTGTTACCTGTTACAGAATGCAGATCCAGCTACAAAGAAATACATTGAAATGTGAACTTTATTAACAGCACTGAGCAGAATGGAGAATACAGATGAGTATGCAGTTCAAATAGACTTTGAAGAATGAGTAAAGCTTAGTAATGAAGACCTTCCTTGTTTTACAGGTGCAGGAGATCATGGATAGCTGGACGGATGCTGGATGGACGCACACACCTCTCCGTGTTTGGTGAGTATGCAGGATGATGACAGGAGAACACAGGAGAGAAATACACTGGAGTACCAACGCTGGAGAACAGGTAAGCAGTCCACTTCATAGAAACAAGACCAGACAATGATGTGAGACGAGGTGTGTGCTTTTGTAGCTGGCTTGATGATGGTGCAGATGAGGTGCAGGTGTGAGTGTTTAGTACTCTGGTGAAGGTGTGCTGTGTGAATGGCTGATGTGACAGCCTGGCAGATCCGTGACATTAACGAACAATAATAAAGAATCAGAACATTTGCAATCAATGTGTAGGGCAGGGGTTCTCAACTCTATTGTCCTGCAGAGTTTAGCACCAACCTTGATCAAACTCACCTGCTTATTGATCTTAAGAAGTCTTGTGGGTTGGATAATATTACATCTGAACATTTAAAATATGCCAGTACAAGACTTTATCCTCTACTGGCCATCTGTTTTACAGGTTTTTTGGTACATGGCCTTTTGCCACAGTCACTTTTGTTGACTGTATTGGTCCCTGTGATTAAGGATAAGACCGGTAAACTTAGTGACATGAATAATTATAGGCCTAATAGCCTTGGCAAGCTCTGTGTCAAAGGTGCTTGAAAGTATTCTATTGTCGAGACTTGAGCCATATTTGTACACCACAGCTAACCAATTTGGCTTCAAGCATGGACATGGCACAGACATGTGCATTTTTGCACTTAAAGAACTATTGGATAAATATAACAACCAGGGGTCTATGAAATTCATGTGTTTTCTAGATGCTTCTAAAGCCTTTGACCGTATTAATCATGGTAAATTGTTTGATAAACTAACAGAAAGAGGTGTTCCAGGATAGCTTACTAGGATTCTTATTTTTTGGTATTCTTGTCAGACTATGAGGGTGAAATGGGGCGACTCTATATCAGACTGTTTCAAAGTGAGTAATGGAGTACGTCAGGGTGGAATTTTGTCTCCACCTTTGTTCAATTTATATATTGATGACCTGTCTGTGAAACTTAATGAATGTAATACTGGGTGCCTTGTTGTTGATGTCTTGTGTAACCATTTGATATATGCAGATGACTTGGTACTGATAAGCCATTATAGTGCAGGCCTGCAGAAGCTTCTGAATATCTGCTCCTCCTATGGCGATGCATTTGATATTAAGTATAATGCTCTAAAAAGGCACATACTGATTGTTAAAACAAAAGAGGATCAGAAGTTGATGTTCCCAGACTTTTACCTTTGTGGAAATGTTCTACAGGTCACAGATGAGGTTAAATATCTTGGACACTATATTACAAATGACCTTTCGGACGATAGAGACTTGATCAGGCAGAGGTGTAAACTATATGGGCAGGCTAATGTATTGGCGCGTAAGTTTCACATACAAAAAGAAGAGCATGCAGGCTCTGATGGTGGCATACAATGACTCTCTGAGAATGCTATTGAAAATACCGCGGCACAGCAGTGCAAGTGAGATGTTTCTTAACAGTGGAATAAGATCTTGTGCAGCTGGCATTAGGCACTGTATCTATACATTTATGTGTAGAGTCCTGAATCAGTCAAACTGTATTGTACAAGCTTTGGTCTGTCCGAGGAAAAGCTCGGTCAGGTTTACTTCAAGAATCTGGAAGTACTGGCGCTCTTGCTTATATGTGTAAATAATGTATTATGTAATTTCTTTTCAGCAGAAGACTTAGCTGACTGAAGTCAACAGCTGACTTCATTCTAGCCTATGCAACTCAATCTACTCTCAATATCTTGGGCTTGACTGAGACCTGATTCGTCCAGAAGATTCAGCAACCTCCGCTCCTCTCTCTAACAACTTCTCTTTCTATCACACTCCTCTCCAGTCTGGGAGGGGTGGGGGCACAGGTCTTCTAATTTCTCACAATTGGAAAAACTCAACCCACTCTTCTCTATGCAATACAAATGAATTTGAATTTCATGCTATTAGTTATAACTCCTATTAAAATCCACACTGTAGTAATTTATCGCCTCCAAGGTCAATTGGGCACCTTTGTAGAGGAGCTGGATGTGCTGCTGTCCTCAGTCCCTGAGGATGGCAGTCCACTTGTACTCTTTGGCGATTTTAACATGCATCTAGAGAAGCCTTATACTACAGACTTCCTCTCTCTTCTAGCATCATTTGATCTCAAACGGCTCATCACCACAAGTACTCTCAAATCAGGCAACCAACTTGACCTAATTTTCACATGCAACTGCATCCCAGACAACATTCTGGTGAAACCTCTGCACATTTCCAATCATTTCTTCATTACTTTTAATCTAACTATTAAAGTTAATATGTGTGCACCAACAACCCCTCTACCAGTTACTTTCAGATGAAACCTGTGCTCATTTTCTCCTTCCCATCTTTCCTCTGTTGTGTCATCCTCTCTTCCTTCACCCACACAATTCTCACCTCTTGATATGGATACCGCAACGGACACTTTATGTTCAACTTTAACTTCTTGCCTTGACAATATCTGTCCTCTCTCCTCTAGGCCAGCAAGTGCTACTCCCTCTAACCCCAAGTTATCTGATGTTCTTTGTGAACACCGGACCAAACTCAGGGCAGCAGAGAGAAAATGGCGCAAATCAAAAGACCCATCTGACCTGAGTATGTATCAGTCTCTGATCTCATCCTTTTCTGTTGAAGTTCATGCTGCTAAATCTTCATATTTCCACAACATGATACACAGTGCTTCAAACACACGCACACTTTTCAAAACATTCAACTCTCTCCTCTGCCCCCCTCCGCCACCACCTCTTTAACTGCTGATGATTTTGCTAATTTTTTCACTGACAAAACAACAACCATCAGCAGTCGGTTCTCAGCTCCAGAAATCTTCTCTCCTCCTTCTCTCCCCTCACTGAGGCTGATGTATCCAAACTTCTCCTCCCCTACCACTGGCCCACTAGATCCCATCCCCTCACACCTTCTACAAGCCATCTCTCCTACACTTTTACCAGCACTCACACAGATCATCAACTCATCTCGCCATACTGGCATGTTCCCTACCGCATTTATGCAGGCTCGGGTAACCCCACTGCTTAAAAACCCCACATTAAACACGTCACTTGTAGACAATTACCAGCTGGACATCAACCAATCTGGTTTCAAGAATGGCCGTTCAACCAAGACTGCATTACTGTCGGTCACTGAAGACCTGCGGTTTGCAAAAGCTGATTTCAAATCATCAGTTCTCATTCTTCTCAATCTATCTGCTGCCTTTGACACTGTGAATCATCAGATCCTTCTGTCCACCCTCTTATCACTGGGCATCACAGGAACTCCACTTCACTGGGTTGAATCTTATCTCACAGGTATATCTTTCAGGGTTGCCTGGAGAGAGGAGGTATCCAAATCACATTAACTGATCACAGGGTTTCCTCAGTGTTCAGTTCTTGGACCCATCCTCTTCTCCATTTACACTACATTTAGTTTCTCTTATCAACATTGCTATGCTGATGACACACAGCACTACCTATCATTTCAACCAGAAGATCCCACAGAATCTCAAGCTGTCTGGCGGACATCTTGACATGGATGACAGAACATCACTTGAAGCTCAACCTGGCCAAGACGGAGCTTCTCGTTTTCCCTGCCAATCAGTCTCTACAGCACGATTTCACCATCCAGCTAAGTACATCATCTATCACACCATCAAGGTCAGCTAGAAATCTTGGAGTAATCCTTGAGGTCCAACTGACATTCAAAGACCACAGTGCAAAGACAGCTTGGTCATGCAGGTTTGCACTACACAACATCAGGAAGATCAGGCCTTTCCTAACTGAGCATGCAACACAATTAACTTCTCGTCCAGGCCCTGGTAATTTATTGGCTGGATTACTGTAATGCTCTTCTGCCTGGACTTCCATCATGTGCCCCAATCAAACCTCTACAAATGATCCAGAACGCAGGGCCCAAGTCACACCTCTTTCGTAATCTCTCTGCACTGGCTAAAACTCACTGCTCGCATCAAGTTCAAGGAATTATCGCTTAATTTCAGACTACAGGCTCAGTACCTTCCTACTTCCACTCGCTCTTACGAGTCTACATCCCTATCAGAAGCCAACGATCAGTAAATGAACGGTGACTGGTGGTACCATCACAGAGAGGCACAAAATCAATCTCCAGAACATTTCTGTTCACTGTTCGATGTCCCCGCTTTCATCTGGAATGCAGAATACCTGACAACATTCAAAAGACAGCTGAAACTCAAATCTTCCATGAGTACTTAACCTCATCATCATAAAAAAATATATGCCTTTACTTTCCTTTAATCCCTCCCTATTCTATCTTCTGCTACTTTAAACAATGTCTAAAACTTTGTATTTTTCTTGCATTTGTTTGCCTCTTCACGATGAATCGCTTGCAGTATTCCTCATTTGTAAGTCGCTTTGGATAAAAGCGTCTGCAAAATGAGTATGTGTAGCCTGCTCCCTGAAATCTGTAAGTCACCTACGCCATTTACTTCTGTATATTATATCTATCTAAAAATTACTGGAACGTCTTTCTATCTGTGTGTGTGTGTGTGTGTGAGTGTGTGTTATTCGCATATCTCTCGAATCATTATTCCTATGGATTTCAAACTTGACAGGTGTCTCGCTACGGGCATGAGTAAGTGCAGTGCCAAGTTTGACATTGTTTGGATTAGAAATGCAAAAAATATTGGTAAATATATATCGGTAAAAGAAGCACACACTGGATTTTGACCCTCACAGAGAGGGTCGAAGAAAGCAGTGCATGGAGCTTAAGTAGCTTGGAGTTCACTGTGTAGCCTGATCCCTGAATCGTGTAGTTCAGTGTTCCACAGTGTTCAGTGTTTGTATGTCATTATGTCAGTATCAGTATTTGCTTTCTACCATGCACAAATAAAAAAAGTCACTGAACTTTTGCTGTGCAATTGTAACAATGAGCACTCAAAAACACCAAACCAACAATTACTAAAAACACACTTAAAAACTGATTTTGCGCGGGCATTTTGCACTAGTATCTATAATAATAATTAGTGGTGGGCATAGATTCAATGATCAATGATTCTTTAGCAAAGACTATATCTATGAGTTAAATCAATCATACACAATGTATAAACATATAAAAGAAGCCAGTAAATTACAGTAATTCATACAAAGTTTAATAAAGCAATAAATAGTTTACTCAGTAAACAGAATTCTCAATATTATAGGTTGGTTTGTTGAGCTGTAGAGATCCCTTGCAAGGTTTCATTTTTTTAATGAACAACACTACACCTGAGAGAAAGTTATAACATTTAGAATACAGCCTCTTTTTTGAATGCATTTATTCAGGAAAGATGACACTCCATTTGTAGTCAGACTTTCAGATCTGCTAGAAGGAGATCATGCACTGTCAGACTCGTCTTGTGTCTGTACGGTGTCTCGTAGGGTAGCATACTGTGCCATGTTAGGCAATCCTGATGCTACACAACAGCTCAGAGCACTGCGGGAAATGGCCATTTCATTTGCATCAAACCTGTATAGAAAACAGATGCAAGGAATGCAATGAAATATAGTCTGTATTAGACTTATAGACTTATATTTATATCTAATGCAGTGTAAAATGGTCTGTAAGATTTAGTGTTTGTGGAAGTTACCATTCATCTGTCTTCTCATCGTAGCACTCCACATCAGAGCTGGTGCTGAATCCATTAAAGCCTCCGACAGCAAACAACTGACCATTAACTACCTGGATTTTGAGGAAGGTAAAAAGGAAAATAAATAATGTATACAGCTAATGTCTTTAACTTTACATGAATAAATCTTATTATAGATGCAACACTTCAATTAAACATAGTTAGAATGTTTTGACACACATTGATCATTGAAGCCTTCTACAATTTTAGGGTGCAACTTTCCAATTATTTTCAATATGGAACCAAAAAAAAAAATCCCCCCATATTCAATATCATCAAATCATTATTGTAATGTTATTTCATAGTTTCAGCAGATACAGATATTAACTGTCCACATCTCACCTCAATGCCAAAGTTGCTGCGTGGGTTGTACATTGATGCAACGTCACGCCAAATGTTATTCAGCGGATTGTAGGCCTCCGCACTCCGCAAACGACTGGCACCATCAAAACCACCAACCTTTAAATAAACACACTTTATTTATGTATTCTGTGCATTTGTGAATGCACATCCATGCATGCATTTACAGAAGTGCAACCTTTAAACTGTGATTGTTCCATATTTCTGTACTTGTGTCATGGTTGTCATAGTTAATTAAAACTATAAAACTGATATGTGTGTTTAATACTCACAGCATACACTAGATCTGCATAAGCGATCACACCAACACCACTGCGGCGGCTACTCATGGGAGCGATGAGAGTCCACTGGTTTGTTTCAGGGTTGAAGCTCTCAGCAGAGAAGAGACACTCGTTCCCAGTAAAACCACCACAGATATAAATCTGACAAACACAAAAATAACATGCAAGATGTTTGTGCACAATCATCACAGACTGATCAGAAAACCAGTGTTTAAAACACTCAGTAAATTTTATGATATTCCTTTCCATATTAACACTATTCCCATGCCATATCTCCATTTCACCTTTCCTTCATGCTTTACAGGCATTAAGAGTCTCCAGCAGAAGAGTGTGGAATCATGGGTAAGTGCTCTTACCCTGCCCTGCAGTGAGGTGGCGCTGGCGTCACTCCTCCGTTCATTCATGGGTGCCATCATTGTCCACTGATTGGTGTTTGGATCGTAGCGCTCTACTGTTTTAAGCCGTTGTTGTCCATCAAAACCACCAATGGCATAAATGAGCCCGTCCAGAACAGCAACACTAATATAGCAGCGGCGTTCATACATGGGGGCCACCTACAACACACCAAATACATCAGTGTGTGAACACACATCAATACACCATCTCATTGGTTCTGTCCTATCAGTTGCAAATAAATACAATAACACTATTATTATTTTTCTTAATGGTATTTTTGACAAAATCATGATGGTAACTCTGGTGTATTATATTATATTATATTATATTATATTATATTATATTATATTATATTATATTATATTATATTATATTATATTATAATTAAACTACAACAATTGCTGGAACACAAAAAACATGTATCATGGTTTTACCACTTTTTAGTCATGTAATATGGTAATACAGTGGTATTCTTTGAAGTTATGTGGAGTACAGCACATCATTCAGCACTATGGTCCATATCAAAGTACAATCCGGTACCATCACTGTACCACAATACTGTTTGTGAAGGAAGCTAAATGAAAGTTACATGTTGACCTACAGCATTACTCACCTCATGCCAAGTCTGAGTGATAAGACTGAATTTCCTCACGCTGTTGAAATACTCCACATGGTCAAAACCACCAATACAGTAGACAAACTCATCCAGGACTGCTGTACCATGATATGCTCTGGGACGCTCATCCTCTTGAGTCACACTGACCCAGCAGTCTGCCTTCACATCATATGCCTCAATCTCATTGGTGGGATTGCCGCCGCTCCATCCTCCGATGGCCAATAGGATCGATGAAGGCAGACGTGGACGTGTCAGTTGATGCATGAGTTCTGAGTTGGTGGATTCATCCATGTTGAGGTCAAACAAAGTCTCCATTGCATTGATGATAACAGGCATGCAGGCTTCATTCTCCATCACTAGTGCATTGCACTTTACATTATTGATGAAGTAGGCTGATGTTATCAACCCCAATCGAACCTGAAGCACAAGGGAGAGTTTAGACTTTCAGAGACTTGCAAGACTGTTACTAAGCAGTTATATGGTGTTCAACAACGAAAAAGGATTTCCAAAATGGCAAAACTACAAAACAAAGTTTCTAACATTTAACTAGCATTAAAATAATAGCAGAAAATGTATCTCGATTTTAAGAGTTTTAAGATATTTGTAATAAAAAAAAAGACAAAAGTCTCTGTTTTGCCTTTGGCAGAAGCACGGCAATGTGTTGCCTCCTGTTTTCTGGTGCATGATTAATCCAGTGGAGGACGGCTTCAAAAACCACCTCCTCCTGTTTGACATTCAGCTCATCCTCATCAATGATCTCCTCAAGCTGTTCCAGGGAGAGCTCCAGGAACTCCTCAGATACGTGCAGAACCTCCTCAAAGTGCTGCAGGATGTAGTGCTTTGCTTTACAGCGGAGCTTTGAGCAGGAGTAAAAGTCCTCTGTAAACTTGCAGATGCCAATGCAGTTCTCTGGGCATAACTGTGAGTCCAGGAACTGACAGCAGGAATCTACAAGACCTGACACTAAGAGCATTTCAGCCGCCACCAAGAGCTCCAACACATTCTCTTGAGTTATGAGCACAGATCTTGTGTACGCATACTGGATGATAAGAGGCATGATGTCTTGTGATATTCCTTTAATTTCACAGAAATGTTGTGCTGGGCTGCTCCAGTTGTCGGAGAAAAGAGCCCTGTGAACACATTTGACAAAGAAATACTGGCATTAATAATGAGCATAAATAAAATAACTTTTCGTTATTTACATTTTAATTTCAGCCAAATTTACTTAGAGAAACAGATTAGTTTCCTATATTAAATTTGAAATGCTGAGTAAAACTTCATTCATAGCCACTTCCAGAATCAAATTTCAAGAATGTTTTTTCCTAGATATCATAGTAACATTCATTTTTCTGACAATACACTCATTCATTTTCATGCATTTATACATTTGGACTTAGGCAGTTTCAACAGTATAATGTTGGCAGTGGAAATTATGTATATAATTATAATTATTTCTAGGTAATTTGCACACAATTGCAGTTCAAATGCTTCTTCTCACCTAAAGTAGGAGCTGCAGCCACACATGATGATCTTGTGCACTTGAAATTCTCTGTCATTTGACTTGATGATCATGTCAGTGTGTTCGCCCAGTAAACGCGCTTCATCAAACACGTCAAAGGCTGTTGCTCTTATGTTCTCCATGTTCTCTCAGGACTGTAAATGTATTCAGTCTTCTCACCTCAAACTCTGATTAAAGTCACCTCAGGATTTTGTCTTTGTGGGGACTTTTGCTCAGGAGAGTTCTGTAGAATGTCTTTGTGACATCATAGTTGTAGAGCTTGAATATATTTGTTCAGTTTGTGTCTTGGCCACATATTTATTATAGAGTTTTGTTTTATCGATTCCTTTTGAATGAAACATCTTCACAGTAACAAAGATATTAAAATTGATAAAAAAAAATTAACTCAGTGACAAATAAAATAAAGCATCCAATTAGTCATTTGAATAATGCAATCATCCATTTTTGATTGCACAACATACACACTAGTGAGTTTTTGACAGTAGAACAGATTTTTCTTGCATGGTGTGACTGTGACCCCAAACAAGTTTACCAGAGGCCTGTATGAAGAGGATTGTCCTTCACAGATGTCATATTCCCATTCCATTTCAAGGTCATGGAGCATTAGGCCACATCATGAGTGCAATGTCTTGCTTTTATTGGTTAAATCTGTAAATTTAGATTTACTGCCATCATAAGTAAAATTACAAATAAATGGGCAAGCTGAATTTTTTATTTTACAATATACAACTGGAAATATTCAACAAACAAGACTTTGAACAGTCACTAAGACTGTATCTGAAATTGTCCCTTATACTGTACCAGCAGTTCTCAACTGGTTTGGCCATGGGACACACATTTTCCCATGGACATTAAGCCGTGACCCAATTATTATTATTGGGTTTTTTTTTAGGAATTTGACCTAATATATATATATATATATATATATATATATATATATATATATATATATATATATATATATATATATATATATATATATATATATGATATTATCATGATATTGAAATAAACTTTTTCAAACAATAACAGGTTTTATATATTTTTCTTAAAACAAAAAGAACTCTAAATTATATTTAAATCCAATAAAGCAATACACACAAAAACTGCATAAAGTAAACAAATGTTTTAAACTGATTCAAGTGTTATAAAGAATTATAAAGAACAATAGGTAACACTTTACAATAAGGTAAAGTCGGTTAATGCATTAACCAACATTAACAATGAGCAAAAGCTACAT
Organism: Squalius cephalus; assembly: GCF_949319135.1. NCBI lineage: Eukaryota > Metazoa > Chordata > Actinopteri > Cypriniformes > Leuciscidae > Squalius > Squalius cephalus. The sequence goes on along the minus strand of NC_137141.1, from coordinate 17,748,903 downwards.
TTGTTGCCATGGTTATTCTTTGTTAACATTAGTTTTAAAAAAAATACAACTGATCATTGTTAGTTCATGTTAGCTCAGGTCCATTAAATCCTTTTGAATTTAATAATGTGTTATTAAATGTTGAAATGAACATAAATCAAGATTAATAACTGCTTTAGAAGTATTGTCCATTGTCAGTTTATGTTAACTAGTGAATTAACTAATAAAGCCTTATTGTAAAGTGTTACCTGTTACAGAATGCAGATCCAGACACAAAGAAATACATTGAAATGTGAGCTTTATTAACAGCACTGAGCAGAATGGAGAATACGGATGAGTATGCAGTTCAAATAGACTTTGAAGAATGAGTAAAGCTTAGTAATGAAGACCTTCCTTGTTTTACAGGTGCAGGAGATCATGGATAGCTAGACGGATGCTGGATGGACGCACACACCTCTCCGTGTTTGGTGAGTATGCAGGATGATGACAGGAGAACACAGGAGAGAAATACACTGGAGTACCAACGCTGGAGAACAGGTAAGCAGTCCACTTCATAGAAACAAGACCAGACAATGACGTGAGACGAGGTGTGTGCTTTTGTAGCTGGCTTGATGATGGTGCAGATGAGGTGCAGGTGTGAGTGTTTAGTACTCTGGTGAAGGTGTGCTGTGTGAATGGCTGATGTGACAGCCTGGCAGATCCGTGACATTACCGAACAATAATAAAGAATCAGAACATTTGCAATCAATGTGTAGGGCAGGGGTTCTCAACTCTATTGTCCTGCAGAGTTTAGCACCAACCTTGATCAAACTCACCTGCTTATTGATCTTATGGGGACATTTTTTGGTCCCCACGAGGAAAACAGTTTGTAAATCATACTAAATGTGTGTTGTTGTTTTTTTGTATTTTTATTTTTTTTTACTCATAAAAATGCAGAATGTTTTCTGTAATGGTAGGTTTCAGATTAGGGGATATAATTTGTACAGTAAAACAAATCGTTATTTCTATGGAAAGTCCCCATAAAACATGAAAACGCAACGTGTGTGTGCGTGCGTGCTGCGCGTGTGTGTGTGTGTGTATGTGTGTGTGTGTGAGCAATAAAGCCAGAGGTGTCACAAATATCGTATGCTGTAACTAATATTATTCAGGTAACTCACAGCAGGGCACAAAGAGCAAGAGCGGGGGAGATTGATTTGATGCCCCGGGTGGTGTCCTGCTTTCAATTGTTGGTTTCAGGGTTCAGATGATTCAAAAGCAGGCCATTGGCTGCTGGGGCATGAAGTAATTGAACAAGCTGAACTTTCACACCTCTCTAAGTGATCATCTTTAAATATTTACACATCTAATTCTTCCCTGGTTTTAGGTTTGAGCATTGACATTAATATGACACAAAAATGCTGATTATATTAATAAGCATCCATTCAGACTAAATAGATAGTGTTCATTAATGAAGATGTTGTAACACTCGAATGATGATAGCAGCCTCATTAATGTATGCATCATTGATTAAATCCCTGCTGTCTCCCTAAATCTATTGTTTCAAATATGAGCTGCACGCAAAACGTTTTGGTCTTGTAAAAACATGGTATTTTTTACGATAGTATACTTTTTTGTCAGTGAACCTACCAAAACTTCTACCACTGATTATCTTTGACATGGTATTTCAGCCTTTCAGACCAAGGAAACCACTACTCAAATTCTCAGCCATCTGAAAGATTTCATTAAATAACTTTAAGTAAAATATCAACATTATTACAGTATATAATTCTTATCAGATCATTAGCAATTTTCTGTAATAATTAGGGCATGGGAAATCATAAATGAACACTGACAATTTATTACAACATTTATTATATCTTGGTTAATTTAATTTTTTTAATATACTATTGTTCATTGTTGAAGTCTAGACATTTGAAATTTGTATGGGAACTTAGAAATAAGGAAAATGTATAAATTAATCAAATAAAAATTTTGTACCCTATGAGTATTGTTAAATATCTCATGTCATGATGCCTAAAATGTATTATGATATCGAATTTGTACCCCTTACAGTACCTTTGCAGACCCCTAGAGGTCCACAGACACCTAGTAAATCCTGGATTAGAGTTCATCCAGAAAATGTGGATCTGGAAAGACTTCGTCAAAAGTATATTTAGTGTCCAAACGACTGACTGACTGACTGACTGACTGACTGACTGAGATATACAGGTTTGGAAACACATGTAAATGATGAAAAGATTTTTTGGTACCCCTCTAAGTTTATCCAATATCTCCAAGATATCAACAATCTCTTATTTCTCTGTAGTTTAACAAACATCCACCAGAGAACAGCTTGAGTCCATGCTGAGAGAAGGCCCTGATTTATGTTCCAATAAAAACAATTCAGCAAGCAGTGGGAGCTGATCTCAGGTCAGCCTTTTTATTCTACATGTGAATTTTAAATGAAAAAGAGAATTACTTGACGAGGACAAAGCGTAATTCATTAATTCATTAATTCATTTTTCTTACTCGCTTGCAAAAATAATGAAAAAATGTTCTCTCTCTCTAATTTTTCTCTCCATTTTTTTGTCTTTCAGATACACGCGAGAACTGTGAGTCAGGCTGTATGAAGTGAGTGTAGGCGGAGGTGAGAGCGTATTGTAAAGGGAAAGATGCTGCAGAAGCTCACTGTATTGTATGCAGCATGGACACATAATATTCAGTAGAGCAATACAGATTGGTTACTACGCTACCATTTTATGTGTGGACCAAAAGCCACAAAACTCTCATTTTGATTTCACAGGGTATTTTCTTAAGTGTGTTACAGACTGCTCATGTGTCAACCATGACAGCTGCAACAGCACAAAAAAGCTACTTTTATTATTACATCACCAATACAAATAACCTCTAAAATGCCAGCAATCACTTTGCCTTCCAAAACAGCACTAAATATAAAACACCACAGACTAAAATGCAGAGATTTTTTAGACTTGAATTATTTGACTGCTGCAAAAAACGTTAGAAAGTTTTATTTTCAGTTCGAACAGAGCTTAATTACAGTCATGAGATGTCATGATGACATTAAAAGCATCTCCAGAACAGATCATCGGAATTTAACAGAGCTGAATGGGAACACTGAGTCAACAGTTTGAGTGTATGGGAGTGTATGTCTCAAGAATAAACAGCAGCGATTATGCAAGATCCTCAAGGGGAAACTGTCCAGATGTGCCTAACTTGAGACATGAGACTTTTTACTCTCTTTTCTGTCCTTTAAATGTACACTTCAGTTCTGTGACATCTGGAAACTCCAAAATATAGAAGCAGTCACCCTCAGATCTTACAAATGTTAAACACTTAGTTTATGGATCTGCATCCCATCCTGTTTTGATGACAAGAGTTCGGGACAGGGGTCATGAGTGTAATGGAGCACAACATAGTTATGCCTAAATTGTATTTGCCATTTTCATAAGGTCAGAGGTGGAACAATATGTACATGGGACTGAATAATGTCAGCCAAGTCTTTCTTTCCAACTCCATCATCCTAAAGGGGTTGTTACAAACAAAATACAAACACTATTAACTCAAATTCAAGCAAGTTTTCTAAAACTGAAAACTACTATATGTAACTCCCATAACCTACACTGACCCTAAAACAACACAATACATACACACACATATATATACACACACACACACCGAGAATGATTCCTTTATCCATATTTGTATGGGACATGTATAAGCAGATTCCTCATATTAATTTAACGGCAAATCTGTGCCGTTTATGTATAGAATAAATAATTGGCAATCACATACCAAATGGTTTTCAACCTTTGGAGACCCAAGGACTATCAACAATACACTTGTCAATTCCAGAGACCCCAGAATAAAAAGAAATAGCATTAAAAATTAATTTATATGTTTTATATATTTTCTCCATTCACCCCTTGGAGTATTTTCAGGGACCCTTGACATAAATTTATACAAATTCAAAATTCTAATTTCATCTAGCAATGGAGGAAATTCTCATAGCGGCCAAACTAAAGCAGGTGTTCGTGATAATGTGAAGAATAATGAATCATTGTTTGTCATTTGTTTGCTCAGGTATTGAAGTAATTAGTGTAATTATCCACATTCAAACACAAAAAGGGGGCAGGATGGCCACAGAGTGCTGGCGTGTGCAGGGTTAAATGATTTACTGAATGCATGGTGGGTGAAAAAGAACAGAACCAGTCATGAGAGATGTCAGATCCGGGAGGCTAAAAGGCAGTTATGACACAGATATGCTGTGTTTTGTGATATAAACATGTGTGAGGCTGAAAGTGTATCATGAAAAAGAGACAACTTCACTTTGTTTTCTGATTCTATCCTTATCTTTGGGAGTTCTTGTGCTCAGAGTTCTTGCTGAGAGTTTGGAGCTAAACCAACTAGTTTCAGAACAATGTGTGTTTGGGGATATAATCCTAGTGCTTTTTTATGTGGTGTAGGCCTATTTAAAAACCCGTGTAGATCTTTCAATAGTTGGATGATGTCAACATTTAATAAAAGCTTTAGAATTACTTGACGCACTCTCGAACAGATGCAGGTCAGTTTATATGTGCAACATAAAAATAATAGCCTTTTTATAGGGAATATGAAATATATTACATATACATATTCGTTATTTATAGATGTTTAAGAGAACAGATGCTATAAAGCTGCCAAACATCCCTGCGTCATCAAGGCTGTATTAATGTGTGTTTGATGTCTAACATCTGGCTCGTATCTTCACGTTTGTATAAACTCTCCTCTGTGTGTTTGAAAGATAAGGCTCGAGGACTCGGAGGTCATGGTGGCCCTGCCAAGGCGCGAGGCTGCGAGCATTAGTGGGCGGACAGGACTAGTCACGTGATCCTTTCACCAAGTTCCCACGCAAAACACTCCTCACACATCCACGCGCGCTCGCGCTTTCGCTGCGCGCTCACGGCCCTGATCGCAACACAGTCCTACGGTTCTTGAGAGAAGAAACTGATACTTGAGGGGGAAATATACTTGGATTCATCTGATGTGCTGTTGTTAGGTTTCCTGGCTGAACTGATTTGTAGAGTTATGTTTCCTGCTGCAGCTCAGGGAATAAACTTAAGCTGAGACCGAGAAAAGTGAGTATAGCCATAACTCATTTATATCTCATGGACTTGTTTGGATTTGGACAGACGCAAAATATGCAGCTTGGTTATCTTATAATACAACATGAGTGTTCGATCTTAAATAATTCTTATCTTTATGAATGTTAAATTAGTTAAAAATGTAATGTTTAGTTATACTATAACGCAGCAACTACACAATGTTAGTGCATCAAAACTTAGTGAACTGCCGACCTAGACAGCATTTCGGAGCAATAAATTCGTGCGCAGTTCTGTGGCAAACTGATTCGTAACGCGCAAATAAACCATTCGCCCCTGATGCCCCCCTTCCCCAAATATATGTGTACGCCTATGACGCCGAAAAATGATGAATATAATGCCAATAAATGCTGTCTATGTAGGCAGCTCACTAAGTTTTAAGACAGCTAATTGCTTTTACGCGTTCAGGCTGCGGTCGCGAGACGCGCGTTAGTGATGAGGGAGATTCAGGAGCTGCTTTTCTTTGCGTAGAAGACATTAATGCAGATTCAAAACAAGTTATATAAATATAAATTAAATTAAATAAATTAAAATTAAATGAAACAAAATGTAAACAAAATAAATTCAGATGCAAAAACTTGTGTGGGGGTGCGGGGTGATTTCAGGCTATCAGGGTGGGGGGGGGGGGCACTAAAGGTGTGAATTGTTCTCTGTGGGGTGCGTGCAGATATGCATGACTTGTATAGGATGTCAGCTGGAGAGCAGACACACAGGCGTTGTGTGAATGCATGTTTATTTGTATGTGTACGTGTGTACAGACAATTAATTTGTAATCCAAAGTGCCCTGGCCTTTTTGTATTCAAGCAGCAATTGTGAACACTGCTTCAAGTGGATCAGAAAAAATAGCCTACCCCTCTATTTTTTTCTCTCCCTCTCTCTCTCTCTCTCTCTGAAGCAGAAGGTTGTGTGTTGTGTTTATGTATGAGTGAGGGTGATCGTGTTGAGATGATTGCGGGCGATGAAGAGAGCGGATTACGCATCCACCCCCCATCCAGTCTAAATGTGAAGAAGGTCTACAGCGAGAGCGCAGAAGAACTCCAGTCCCCAGAGGTTCTGAGGAGCAACGCTATGTCACCTGACCTGAGGCAGGACTTCAACATGATGGAGCAGAGAAAGAGAGTCACACAGATTCTGCATAGTCCAGTAAGACATCACTCCCACACACACTCGCACCAAAGTGAGAATTTGCATGCTCTCTCTCTCTCTCTCTCTCTCCCTCCCTGTGCATTTTATGGAGCCCACGCTTGTGTTTGATTGCATAACAACCAACAAGTGGAGACCCGTTGCCATTAGTAACCATGCACAGATCACCAGAAATGCTGGGAATGAGTGAATTAAATAAAGAACCTGAAGTGATTTCTGTGTATCATATTTTTGCAGTATATTTTCAGGGCAGTTAGTCTAGGCGTGCTTTCTGATGTCTTAGATGAAGCTCATCTCTTATGTGATTATAGCTTTATCTAGTTGGAATTTCTAAGTAATTTAAGTAATTTGGAGTGGTATAATCAACAAAACTGCATGATGATAATGCCCTGAATATACAGCAAATTATTGATGTTAAAATATGTCCATGATTGTTTTAAAACCAACATCATGATTTTAAGTTTAAAGGTAGCCTATATAAAGTGTAGGCATTTTAGTTTTACTAAAAAAAATTAATTTTAGTAAATTTTTTACAATTTTAGTTGTACAAATGGTCCTGTGGTGTGACAAAATAATTTGTTATCAAATTAAAAAGCACCGATATTCCATGCAGTCTCTCAATTTATATGAGGCCATAAAAGCTGCATGCATGATTATAAAACGCATATGAAGTATGAAGTATAGCATGTCTCACCGCAGGACATGTCATTGTCAACTTCCCAGAACTATTTCACAGTAAAGGCACTTATGACTGGACTTTCTGTTTACTGAACTTTCTCTGAAAGCCTGTTTTGTTGTCAGTGATTATTCATTACCATGAAATAATAAGCTATGAACAAATCAGAAATGTCCTATATTTAAGGAAAGTATTTCCACACTTAAGCCACACTTTAAATCAATTTCATTGGATACACATACCATACAAAAGTTTAGGCTTGGTTAGATTTATTTTAAGAAGTCTCTCATGCTCATCAAGGCTGCATTTATTTGATCAAAAATACAGTAAAAAAAACAGTAATATTGTGAAATATGATAGCAATTTAAAATAGCTCAATAATATCTTAAAATGTAATTTATTCCTGTGATTTTAGTCCATTAATCTAGTCTTCAGTGTCACATGATCCTTCAGAAATCATTCTAATAATATGCTGATTTGGTGCTATGCTGAAGGTTGATTTTGATTGCTAAAAAATCTTTTTGAGCCCAAACTTTTGATTGGTGGTTTAGAATAAAATATTCAGTAGATATGCAAGCAATGTATGGCTAAAGCTTTTCTTAGATCTACATCTTAGATCAGTTCTTTCACAAAACTCTAGATGGTGCAGGCTGATAGGTCCTATAATCTGCTTGCAATCACATCATTCTCAATAGGGCACAGCTGATTGGTTCCTGGTGTATCAGTAGCCAATTAGCTTGCTGCTCAACCCCTTCAAATACTGGTCACAGTAGTTTGTAGCTATATGTTTCATGTATGCTATATTGCTCATGTGTTACTTGCTCACATCAAGCGTGTTGTGTATGTATTAGTCGTAGCAAGTCCCATACTTGATCTGCAGCAGCAACAATAACCAACAGCAGCAGCAATAACAGCAGCATAACAGATCTATTCCGCCAAGACCAAACATATCAACATTGTCATATCCATTACCATGCTAAACACTCAGAGAGTTGTCTTGACAGAACTAACTTTCTTGAATTTCTCGCAATTACATTTAACCAACTGGTCATTTTAGTCACTGTATAAAGTCAATATGTATTAAACGGACAGCATATCTATAATTTTAGAAAATGTTTTGCTTGAAAAACAAGTGTTACTTTAACATAATTTCCTCTTGGTTTGATATTTGTGTGTTGCAGGACTTTAAGGAGGAGTTGGAGTGTATGGTAAAGGAGCAGTGCTCTAAAGGCAGTAACTCCGGTGGTTTATTTGGTCACATCGCACATCTCATCATCAGCAACACACTTAGCAACACTGGAGTGTACAGTCCCAGCAGTGAGTGCACACACATAAACGCTTTTATTAACACTTTATACTTTCCCATTGAAGATATTTTGTTGTCATGGTCAACAGATGGCAGGCATATAATTCTGAAATTATCGCCAGATATTTATTTTTGTTTGTGTTTCCAGGTGCAGGGTCTATCAGTCCGGTGAATGATCTGTGTGGTATGGAGTGGTTTAATTGTTCTAAAGCTGAGAGGCAGGGCCGCTGTAAACTCGCCTGCTTGTATCGACTTCTGGACCTGTACGGACACACCCACTTCCCAAATACATATATAACTGTGAGTACTCACATTCATTACACACTTTTTTCCACCTCAGCACACAAATTGACTGTTCTCCCTGTCATTTTGCATGCAATAAAATTGGATGCTTTTGTTCAGACAACATTGGTTGTCATAGTGATGGCTTAAGTGTCAGAACAATGCAGAGAGAGAAGAGAATAGCTGCCATTGTGGAAAAAATAGACAAAAAACTGTTCATTCTGCCTCTATTCTATCATGACATGTCACCGTGATGCTATAGTCATCGAACAACCAAAGCATCTGATGGATTACTGTGCTTTACACAATCGTGCATATGTGCCCTCTCAATCACCATTCATTTCATAGTGAATGCCACATGTGAGTGCAAATGAGTGAATTGAGACAGCTGTAGTCACTAGTGCACTTTGTGTAGGATGTCAAACTCATTTGCACCCTTAACGATATAAAATTGAAATCTTATTTGCCATTCAGAATTTATTCTGATTCACAAAGCATTTTTTTGCTGTTCATCAGTGTTGGGAAGCTACTCTGAAACTGTGGCTTGACAAGCTACAAGCTACTCATAAGTTAAATTAGTTAAGATACAGTCAGGCTGCCCTTCTGAAAAAGTAGTAAAACTACAAGTTACTATCAAAAAGTAGTTAGCTACATTAAAACTACTTTGAATTTTATATTACAAATAACTGAATAATTGTTAATGAAGAATGGTTTAAAATATTTGGGGTTTAAAACAATGAAATATAATACAATTATTATTTCAAAGGGTATTGTTTTATTTTGTACACTATCCAAAGACATGCACAATACACAAATATACATCTCGAACTGGCTGTCAAAGTGCAAAATTGCTACAAATGTAACATCAATGCAAGAACAAAATGTATGCAACATAAACTGGATACACAGGTGTAGTCGAAAATGCTGGTTAAACTCACAGCACATGTAGTGATGGAGCTCTGAGATGCGAATCATGAACACAGTGGGCTTCGCTCTGAAACCCGCCGCAACTTATTTAATTAGATCACGGTTTTCCGTTTGATTGACAGATGCTTTGCCAAAGCAATGGCGCAAAACACGTTTGTGAACTTTTAGGTTCATTACAAAACGGTGGTGGGATAGATTAAGCTATTAAGCCAGCTATTAAGATTAAGTCATCATAAAATCAAAAATTGACATTTGATGTAGAGTGCAGTAAAGCTCTACAATTAATCAACTTAAAAAGCCTATTGTTCACCTGTATGTGCTTGAGGTCTTCAACGTAGACAACGTTTTAATTTTTGGTTTGCATAATTTACATACTATAGTGTAACCTTTATTAGTTGATTCATGTGAAATATCAACACACTACTACATTCACATAATCATCAGACGATCTCTTCTCAGTGAACTGTAAAGCCACAAGATGCTTGATGAAACAATAGATAGTGGTAATGCACAAATTTAGTTTGGGATCTAATAAGAATTTTAGATGCTGCGCTGCTTGAATGTATTGTTCATCAAAACGCAAAACAATGTAGTTTTTGGTTGCGCTACGTGCTGGAAAAAGTAGTTAGCTACTGGAAAGGCTACACTGTTTTAGAAGCAACTGAGCTACTGTCAAGCTAATGAAAAATGTGCTTAAGGTAGTAGTATTGCTACTTGTAGTTAGCTACTCCCCAACACTGCTTTTTAGATAGTCAGATGTCTGAACATAGTCCGATCCTCATTTTAGCTTATTCTGGCCAAATGCCGCCCACTTAAAAAGGAAGAGGCCACCTGTGCTGTTTTTTACATGCTGTTTAACTGTGGAGCTTGCTGTTTAAAGGGATAGTTCACCCAAAAATGAAAATTCTGTCATCATTTTCTCACCCTCAAGTTGTTTCAAACCTGAAAGAATTTCTTTTTTCTGCTGAACACAAAAGAAGATATTTTGAAAAAATGTCTGTAACCAAACAGTTGATGGACCCCATTGACTTCCATTGACTGATCCGGGCCGTATCCAGATCTGATGAAGGACCTTCGACTGGACCCGATGACAACGCAGTGCTGAAGTGCCAACTAGTCTCTCCCTATGGAGGATCCCTCTACCACTCTACAGATAAGGCGTTTTCGGGAAATTCGTTTCGCGTTCCTACCCCAAAGCAACAAAATAAAATAAAATTCTTTATCAAAATTTATAAGGAAAGACAAGTACTTTGTTTAGGCTTGGCTTGTAGGGAATTCCAAACCTGCGTATTTTCAAATGCACATAACTATAGAACCCATTCTAAATGCTCATGTGAACGCCATCAGTGTTTCTCACAGGTTCGCGTTTAAAGTCTGTGTAGAGGGAATGGTGTCGTCTTAGCGGCCCCTAATTTAATAACAAATGATCGTTGCGACGGAAGCAAATCAATCAAAACTAACTTTAGATGGAAAATAACTTAACTCTGCTATAAAGCCAAAACAATCTCTGTTACCTTAAATTATACGCTTATCTCTGTGAAGCTGCTTTGAAACAATCTACGTTGTTAAAAGCGCTATATAAATGAAGATGACTTGACTTGACTTCCATAGTAGGAAAAAAAAATACTATGGAAGTCAATGGGGTCCATCAACTGTTTGGTTACAGACATTTTTCAAAATATCTTCTTTTGTGTTCAGCAGAAAAAATAAATTCTTACAGATTTGAAACAACTTGAGGGTGAGTAAATGATGACAGAATTTTCATTTTTGGGTGAACTATCCCTTTAAGATAACTAGCTTACTTGCTACTAATCCCTCAATCCAATTGCACAAAAGCATCCAATCAAATTGGAATTGGTGATTTCCAATGCATCTGAAGTTCTTGTCTTTTTCTATTTGATACCAGAATATAATGTTCTCTCTTTCCCTCCCTCCCTCTCTCTCTCTCTCTCTCTCTCTCTCTCTCTCTCTCTCTCTCTCTCTCTCTCTCTCTCTCTCTCTCTCTCTCTCTCTCTCTCTCTCTCTATTACAATTTCTCTGTCATTTTCTTCTTCAGTTGCGCATCAACAAAGAGCAAGATCATATTCTTATTCTTCCTAGAGGACTGTCATTCTCCGAGGCCACAGCAGCTAGTCTGGTACATACACCCCCACACATTTTGAACATTTATTTATAAGATTTATAAGGTTGGGAACCATTAGCAGTTGAATGTAAATTCCATATTGTATATAAAATATGGAAAAATACTGTAAAAGAAACGTTCATCTGTTTCTTGTATCATGTGTTGTTCACAGGTGAAGGTGAATCTGATTGGTGAGGTGGTTGATCAAGGAGCAACTGCACTACCTGTGGATGTTTTGGGATTCAAACCACATTCTGCAGTGTATTCTGCCCGACCAGATGCCAAATGTGTTATACATACATACACACCAACTACAGCTGCAGTGAGTATACACGAAAACACACACACACACACACACACATTTGCCTTTCAGGTCTCCCACATTCGCATTTGTTTGAATGCAAGTCAATGGAACGAAAAGTGTGTTAACTCTTTCCCTGCCATTGATAGAATTTTCCATCTTTCCATGTTTTTACTGTTATATGATAGGGGGCACTATTATGCATCTTCGTAAAGAGTAGAGAATCTCGGGAACAAAACACAGGCAAAAAAGTAGCAGAAACAAGCGACAAAAGCATTAAGCATTTCAATATATTAATTAAAGGCATCCTGCAGCTGAGGCACCCTAGTGCAAGTGTATCCGACTGCATCCCGCAGTACTACAAACCATGACCACTAACTACGTCCCCCTACCTCAAATAATGCCCCCTACAATGAAACAGCTATCCGTGATGTCATCAGAGCCCCTCCCTCTGAAATCACTGATGTCGTCACTACTGCTCTTCTTCTACTTCACATTCCTCACTTTTTAAGCGTTTTGAAAATCTACAGTAAATTTTAATTTTATGGAAAGGGCAGCTTTAGGGTAAGGTATAGGTTTGGTTTTAGCTATTATTACCATGAGTCTGGATTCATTTGTAGTTTTACTAGCTGTTATTTCATACTTCTTAAGATTCAAAAGCAATATAAGATTTCATACATAAAACATTAAAAAAATTACTTCAAAAGATTGTTTTAGTTAATGACATCCATGCTCGTTTCTTCGCGGGAGGCGTAACTTGTTGTAGAGGTGTGGTTTGTAGTACTGCAGGACGCAGACAGACCCTTCTGCCCTTGTGGGCCCTGGCACCTTGGTTAAAAACCACTAGCACAGACACAGGATTCACTCTGCCTGTTATATGTCCTTTCTGTGTGTCCTGTAGGTCTCTTCTATGAAATGTGGCATCTTACCCATTTCCCATGAAGCTTTGCTGCTGGGAGAGGTGTCTTATTTTAGCTACCATGGTGATTTAGCTGACGAGCAGGAGAGGATGGAACTTCAGAAAGCTCTGGGTCCCACTGCCAAGGTGACTGTCTGTGAATTCTGCCACTCGTTGGCATGACAACCCTTAGTAATTCACTATAGTACAGCATGGAAAAGCTTAAGCAGGGAAAAATAGAAGGTTATAATCATTGGCATATTAAAAGATGTTTTTTTTGTTGTTGATATTTGTTGATTTTTGTTTAGTCAATGCTAATGTTAAATGTATAGCTGTAAAATAATATTGATAGTATCATATTTATAATTTTATTTTGTGCATAACTGGGATGCGTTGCGGTGGTATTCGCAAAACGGATGCAATTCTGCTTGTTTTTAGGTTTTGGTCCTGAGGAATCAAGGTTTTCTGGCATTTGGAGAGACGACAGAGGAAGCTTTTCACTATCTGTATCATACCCACCAAGCCTGTGAGATACAGGTACACACACACACACACACACACACAATCAATCAAAAGGAAATGTGCATATATGTGGATGAATAAACAAATATGAAAATAAACTTTGAAGAAGTGAATACTAAATGGAAAAGGAATATATGTACTGGATCAAAGTAGCCTACACAGAAAATGGAATGGATTGACAAATCAAACTGCCAATAAATTTTGCCACGCTGTCATTATCACGTGACCTACCAGCGTCAATCACAAATCCTCAACAGTGGCCTCATCTGAGTACTTTTTGCCTACTCTTTTATGAGTACTGTGAATTCGGACATACTACTTTTGTTTTTCACCTACTATGTAGTAGGGAAGTATGCGATTTCGGATGCAGCCCAATGGAGTGGTTAGACTTTCATTCAACGTCATCTCTGTCTTTCTGCCTTTGTTTCTCCTCAGGTTAGCGCTCTGCTATGTGCGGGTGGCGTTGATAACCTTTGCGTGTTAGACAGAGCAAGTCTGAAAACAGCTCCTACGAAAAATCCCAGTGGACAAATACCAGACGGACAGATCAGATGGAGGGTTGGAGAGGCAGAATTTGAGTCGCTTATGAGGATGTTAGATAACTTAGTGAGTGGCCTGTGAGCTAATCTATACTAGATGTGTTTGCAATGTTTAAATGTTGTCTTTTGATGGCATGGAGCATGTATTATTAAACATTTAACAGTAAAAAAACTAACATGCCACCTGCATTTTCAGGGTTACAGAACCGGTTACACTTACCGCCATCCCATAGTTAAAGAGAAACCTCGACATCATAACGATGTGGAGATCCCAGCAACCGTCTCAGGGGTGGCACTAGAGGAAAAGGATGTCTTTCCACAGAGTCCATTGCACTTCCTGGCACAGAAGCGGGACAGAGAGAGGATACGATGGCTAAACTCTCCGAACAGCTACTTAAAGGTCAATGTACCTGAGGAGTCCTTCAACGGGACATGCAGCCCCCGGTCCAAAACTACGGTATCTTCATAAATTCACTTCAGCAACATAATGAGTCATATTTCAGTGTGGTTAATCATGGATCAGTATGGAAGCATGTTTCCACCAAAAAACATATTTAATTTTTGACCGGAATGAAAATGAGGCCGTGAGTGATTGAAGTAAAGTGTGTTCAATGGATTTGTAGAGTAGTTTAACAACTTTGCCAATTGTTTAGCTGACAAAACATCTTCCAAAATAATCTTTCAGTAGACAAAAACACCAACAGCTTTGAAAGTTGTGAGTTTTGAAAATGATGTGATCTAATACATTTATATAGTAAATATACCATTGTAAAGACTGTAATCTATCCCTCACTGCCCCACGGTCTGACTAAGGTCTATTGTGAGATCAATTTTAAAGTAAGAAATAACAACATAATATACACAATTACAAGAAATAGTGACAAATTTGCAATTCATTTTTTCTTCTTTTATTACGCTACGGGAAAATGAGCTTCCATAGATCAGAAACTTTAATATGTATATGTATGTATGTGCTTAATATTCATGTTTTCTTAAATTCGTTATTTTCTTTATCTTTTTAGTGGATGAAGTCAGAAGATTCAGGCAGCTGCAAGGACACTCCAATTAGGATTGAGGACCCCAACCAGTTTGTCCCACTTAATACTAACCCCAGTGAAGTACTGGAAAAAAGAAATAAGGTGAGTGAGCGAGTGTACAGACTGAACAGACTGTGTCCACAGATTGTGTTCACTACACTAAAGCACTGCTTTGTTTGTGGTGGTTTAGATTCGAGAGCAGAACAGAGTAGATCTGATGACATCTGGACCGAAGTCTCAGCTGCTGGCAGACATCGTTATAGACAAGCCTTCTGGACCAGTGCGTAACTACACTAACACAAATACTAAATAAACAACCTTTGAAAGGGCACTAAATCACTTTTTCTTCTGTAATAGTACTTTTGACAGGTTTGTTTAAAATGACTTTTCTTTCCTTCCTTACAGTATACCAAAAATGTTCCTTCCTTACTTCTTTCTTTCTTTCTTTCTTTCTTTCTTTCTTTCTTTCTTTCTTTCTTTCTTTCTTTCTTTCCTTCCAGTACTCATTTATTTTTAGCGCAATTTTCCTACGGACAAAATTGCGATTGTTAACTCATGATTTCTGTTCTGTCTGTGCGCACCAATCTGGCACTTCTATCTACTCCTCAACCAGACCACCTAGAGACTTCGGGTTTTCGGCATTATGTTAAGGAAGGTCTAATCTCGGGAACGCACACCAAAAAAAAAAAAAAAAAAAAAAAACATAAAAAGATTTACTATCTCTTAGTGTTGTGATCCCATGACGTCAGAAAATTGCGCTAAAACACTCACTGAGTTTTTATTACTTGTTTCCTTTCTTCTTCCTTTTTCTTTAGTTCTTCCAGCATACCAACAAATTCTTCCTTCCTTAATACCTTCCTTCCTTCCTTCCTTCCTTCCTTCCTTCCTTCCTTCCTTCCTTCCTTCCTTCCCTCCTTCCTTCCTTCCTTCCTCCCTCCCTCTGTCTTTCCTTACATACCAACAATTTCTTTCTTTCTTTCTTTTAATTTTTTCTCTCTGATGTAGAAACATGATTTCATAGATATATGTCAGTATAAAGTCCAAAACCAGTGTCCTTGCAAAACATAAACAAAAATTACACACAAGTGTCAGTCAATCCCTTTGCCATTACTATTTTCAGGCATTCATTTATGAGGATGAGGAACAGGCAGCTGTTCTACCACCCAACCCTTTCGACCAATCAGAGGCAGAACTACAGGAATACACACAAACTGTGGAGAATAAGAGCAGCCAATCAGGTACAAGCACACTCTGCATACAGATTCTTATTTGTGCATCCTCGCTTCCTTTCCTCGCGTCTCTGTAGGATGCGAGGGAAGGCTGCAAGGAAAGAAAAGGAGGACAGAGGAATTGAATGAAAGCTTTTTTATACATTGGAATACTTGATCACTCGAGCGTCACTTCACAGCGTCATCAGCAGCGCTCAAAGGATCTGCCCTTATGTTGTTAAAGTTTGGTTATATAAGAAATTCATAATAAATAATAATAAAGCAAGATACCCTGTTGAAATATGTGAGATGTGTGGTTTATTTAAACTGCAAAGGTAAAGCATAAATTAAAATTATTGTGACCGATGTGAAGGGGTAGGAGAATTGATACGTGCGTCACGTTTAGTCGGTGAAACTCTTCCGCAAAGGATCCACCTGTGTATCCTCGCTCATGACTCCTCTGAAAGCATCCTCGCTCCTCGATCCTCGACTCCTTGCGGTGCAATTAGAGAATTGAGATGTCCTTCAAGATGGCTGAGCTCAATCGGTTTCCGGGTCATGGGATGGAGGACGGAGGAGCGAGGAGACGAGGAGGGATATTGAGAAGCACCCAAAGACACAGAATGACACTACCATTCAAAGGCTTAGGGTCAGTTAGAGTTTTGAAAGAAATTAATACTTTTATTCAGTATGGACGCATTAAATGGATTAGAAGTGACAGTAAAGGCATTTATAATCTTACAAAAGGTTTATTTTTAAATGCTGTTCTTTTGAACTTTTTATTCATTAAAGAATCCTGAAAAAAATGTCTCCGCTAAAATATTAAACAGCACGACTGTTTTCAGCATTAACCATCTCTATTTAGCAAGATTGTAAGGCTTCTCTTAACCTTGTTTGTTAAAATGTGTTTTCTTGACATAAGCTCTTCAGTCAGAGGCCGACGAGGAGTTCACGGACGGAGAAATGACCACATATGACGGCTCCACAGTGTCCCTGTCGATCTCACCTCTCATGAGCCCTGAAAGAGGAGGTCAAGATTCTCTCATATAATCTCATGTAGTTTCATATAAACTGTTGGCTGGGATTGTATGATCATATTATCACGCTGGTATTTGATAACCAAATTAGTTGCTGTTTTATGGTTTCCAGCTGGATGACCTCATGCTGAAAAGTCTCTTCCTTTCATCTTCAGACTGTCTCTCAGCTCTACTGCAGAGCAGTGACGGCGACGACCTGACGCAGGATGATGACCTCACTCTACAGGTCACGGAGCTCAGCATCACTAAAGAGATGCAGGTCTCCATAACCACCACTGTCGCCAACAACATTTCAGTCACCAGCTCTTCTGATAGTCAGCCAAAGTCACCAAAAAAGAAGAAAAAGAAATTTCGTACTCCTTCCTTCCTGCGAATGACGAAAAAGAAAGAAAGAAGAGAAAAGGAGAAAGGAAAAGACAAAGAGAAGGAGAAAGAGAAGGAGCAAGAGAAGGAGATAGAGGAAGAAAAGGAATGCAAAAAGGACTGAGTGAACGAGTCTGTTAGACATATGCTGTGCAGGGGCTAGTGGGTAATGTAGTTTCTGGAGGGTCCAATGATAAACGTGATGACTAGCAGGGATATGGATGTGGATATTAGCGTTAAAGCAATGACTTGTATGTATTGTTATTAAACGGAATATTTCAGAATACTTTTCTAACAGCCATAAGCCATAATAATAACTAGTCTAAAAAGCCTAAGAATATCCACTTACACTTTTATAAACTGTACATAAAAGCACACTTATACTCAAAATAGAAATTCTAGTTCTGATCTGCAACTCTAAACACTGAATTTGAGAAGTATCAGAAACATTTTGATGGCTCTGCATTTTGTTTGTAAATGAATTGATGTTTGTGCTGATATAATCAGGTGACAGTGAATTGTATGAAAGACTGTGCATCTGGATTCCTGCATATTAGGAATATTAAAGAAATGGGGAGCTGGCCATTCAGTGTGATATGAAGCTTTTTTGATTTGCTGGTTTTATAAATGAAGAGATGTGGTTGATAACATTGTTATTCTGCTTCTAGTTTTATTGACTGATTATATACAGATTATGTTGTACTCACTATATGTTGATTATATTAAGCTATTATCACTATACTATCAAATACACCGTTTTTAATCAAAATCTTATGCTGTATTTATGTTAATAGTGATGTATTATTGTGCTCACCGAGGTATTTGTCTTCCATGGTCAAATACTGCTTTTGTAATTTGCAGTGTCTCATGATCACATGTGTAAATGTAATGTAACCACTGTGAAATAAAAGTGTGCTGCAATTTACTATTAAGCAATTTTTTTATAACACAGATTTAAGCTGTCATTTGGAAAACAACTTGAATAAAAAAAAAAAAGTCACATTAAAATAAACCACAAATTCTTTTAAGAATGTCAAGAAATCAATGTTTATTCCTCTCAAATATGTAAATATACAAAACTGAAAAGCAAATGTAACAACAAATGGACTGCAGCAGAATGCTTATTAGACACAGAGGTGAAGACAGCAAAACAATCTGTTAATCTGTTCAACAACACCAGTCAAATGTGTATGAGGGCGGCCAGAGCTTTCCATATACAATTGTTCAACACATCATAAAAACTATAAAGCAGTTTCCATCCTCAGCAGCTCGTGCAGAGACTCGACCTGAGAGCATGAGGAGAACCAGTAAAACTAAACAGGAGCTGTCCTTCACTGAGGACTGATGAACATCCAGAGACTCGGTTCAGTACAGAACAGCTCCAACATCCACATACTAAATACCCACTATTACTGCAAATAAAACAAGGGGGAAATGTGTTACTATACTCATATCATATCCAATCCATTTGTTTATGACTTCTAAGTGGGTTTCAGTTTGTTTCATTTTTTTATGGTGGATGATTACAGATGGTCACAGACACAAGGGAGATCACTGGGGCATTAGATGCCTGACATTATACTTTGAAGTATCATTGTACTGGGTCATGGGTTTATCTGCGATACCACACGTGCCAACGCCAACCTTTCCATTCACACTCTCTGGAGATGCAAATATACTCCTCTTCACCTGCAGAGGAAGATCATACAACATGAACAATATAACAGGGTTAAAAAAAAAAAAACAGCATTTAAGAGAACATTGCAAAGTTAATCAGGGTTTATTCTTATATACACACCTGTCCTTTCTTATTTTTTGAATAGGCTTTATTGTTAAACTGCTGCCATTTGGACTTCTGAACTTCTCTCTCTTGCTCCAGCTCCTTCATGCGCAGCACCTTCTTCTGGGCCTTTTTCTTCTTATATTCCCTCTGTTCTGCCAGCAGCTCTTTTCTAAGAGAAAACACACAAAAGGAAAGATTTGTAAAAAAAAAAAAAAAAAAATCAATCTAAACTGTTATATTATACTGTAGTGTATAATGTCTGTGCCACTGATGAAAAGTTGCATATAAAAAGTATACATTTTTTAATACACACACATATATACATATATATATATACATACATATATATATATATATATATATATATATATATATATATATACACACACACACACAAACATGTAAATATTATTTAGATTTACATATATTTACCATCCAATTAATAGGAATACATATTTTAAATATACATTTTATATTGTAGTATTAACAACTGTGCTCATTTACAACTTTAAATCATATTATACCTTATAAAGATATGTTGCTCTGTTTAACACTATGGCCCTGTTTACACCTGGTCACTTCATGCATTTTCTCTGAAAAGACCAGGTGTAAATGCCCTCCGAAACGCTTTTGAGACGGATTTCAATCCGATCACTCAAACCACTTCAGGAGGTGGTTTGAGACGCATTCCAAACTAAACTGGACAAGTGCAAATGCACCTAGTTATTGAAAACATATGTAAAGTTTACTCCTCCCAAAATGAAAAAAATAAATAAAATAAACGTGAGAGAGCATGTTAGAGGCTATATGACGTTATAGCCATATATAAAATTAAGTCGCAGACGCTCAACACACAATCATCTTCATTAAAAGTGAGACTAAATGATCTTACCAGTGCTGATGCCGCTCTCTCTCCTATTGTGGCCTGATCTTGAAATTAGCTGATGATAAATAAAATGCAGCTCATACATGTTGCATTTGTTGACGTGACCTCCGTTAAACTTGCATATAGAGCGGGAATTGAAGATCGGATTTATATTCGTTTTGTGGAGACATATTTACGAGGCCAAGTGTAAAAAAACGTGTTAACACATTAGATTAGACAAATTAACAAATCGGAAAAGCAAAAACAACTGAAGTGACCAGGTGTAAACAGACCCTATATTAAAACAGATTTAAAAGTTATATTCATGTCTACTCACTTGGATTTGGGCTTTCCGTCCTTCTCTTCCCTGCTCCTGCCCTCCTCCACTTCTTTGAGCACGTGAAGTGGCAAAACCTCTGCGTTACCGTAGCCAGCGAAAGTGATGGCTGCCGTGCCATTCTCGCTGTCAATCTCTTCAATTTCCGCCTCATACAACCTGCCAATCACACACCACTGTAAGCAGGTGAGTACGGATATTTACACGAATCCCTCTTCCAAATGTAGCCGAACACAATCCCTATATACCTCCCAGTACTGTGTTGGTGTGTGATACTCACTGTCCGTCCTGGCTCCAGGTGGCCATGCAATGGTCTCCGACCCTCCAGCTGTGACTGGGAGCGACTGTCTCTGAGCTTTTGGTACTGGTCGTACCTTCCACAGGCTGTGATGTCAACAGGTCTTTTGTCAACTCAATCACCTCCTATAAGCGACACATAACAGCAATGTTTTGATGAACATACTTGCATAGAAAGGCACTTTTTCTTGTCAGAGGCTATCAAGCGTCAACCTCAGTGACAAAAACTAGACCACTGAAAGACTCTGATCTCATCAATGTAAACACATACTAAAAAAAAAAAAAAGCAGAAGATAATTGTGCCCCAAACCTGGAGATCCTTCTGCAGTTTACGCAGATCTTCATTATCTGGATCTGTAGAGAGCGCCGCCTCCACCTGCTGCAGCTGAGCTTTATAGTTGCTCAACTGCTTTACCAACTCTTCAGACATCTGAAAAATAACATAGCATACCTTTCAATAAAAGAGTGAAAACACACCCACCCTTGCCTTACATATATAAACATCAAATTTATGTTCTCTAGAACAGGAATCCCAATATTTGTTATCTGAATCCGACCTAAATCCGACATTTTTTTTTTTTTATCGTTTTAAATTTAAATGCTTACTTTGTTTAATACCGTACTAGCATTCATTCAAATCGCGTCTCACGAAGCCTTGTTTTGATCCAGTTAAACAATACAAAAGCGATGTGGAGAGGCATAAATAGAGCGCAAGGCCGCACGCTCGGCAGAAGACATGTTTATATCTATAAACACAGTATACTCGAATCATCCTTTACCATGCGTCTTACCTTTAAATATTCCCAATATAACAATTATATGAAAAAGTGTTCAATTAATGTGTTAAGTGTCCCATGTACGATGGTATTTTCGTGAAAAAGACGGCCGTTCCTTCTACGTTTGTATCTCTTCGTGGTATCGTTTTTTCGACCTTTTACCGGATGTGACGCCACAGTCTCGCGTGATAAAACTGTTGTCGCGATGTTGTCGCGCCATCCTGTGGCAGAGAGGAAAGGTAAGTAAAATGAAATAAAATGAACACTACTGAAACAGACTTTTTTCGTTTTTGAAATAAAGTTTGATTTTGAATCTTATTTTATACTTTTATAGGCTAGTGAAAATAAGTAGTTCCGCAATCTACTAGAGTGCGGAACTACTTATTTCCACTAATATAAGAAGAGTGACTCTAGGAGGAAACTTTTTAAAACCTATTATGAAATTATGATAGTTTGTAATGTAAATTAATTAGATCTTTATAACAGCAAAGCAGACTTCTTACATACAATTTAGGTAAATATCACTCTATATTTCCTAATAATATGTCTTATAAGGATATGTTTCAATTTTTAATAGTTTTATAAAAAAAACTTTTCATTGTAGTGGAAAAGTATTGTAATGATTATGATTCGATGGACGGTGCGTGACGTCATTGTCACGGACAAACACGGAAGGATTTATGGTTTCTGGAACACCTGTGGACGATGAACGATAATTGGGGACTTTTAAAATGGGGGTTGTCGGACACTGAAGGGGAGGAGAGACTGATAAACTGTGTTTTTAACCTGCTGGGTTCACAAAGGGGATCTGTGGCGTTCGTGGTTGGCTAGCACCACCGGCGTGAAGAAAACCGGGGTCCCACTTATTGGCCTGGAGGTAGACAGTTGGGGGGAAAAATAGAAAGATAGGGAAGTAAGTGTAGGTGGACCTGGCTGGTGTAACGAGACCTTCCTACCATTACCGCGGCGAGGAAGGTTGAGTCCTCACAGTGACGGCAGGGTGTCGTCGGACGTGGACAGGGAAGTCCGAAATTATTTTAATCATTCTATATGATTTATTATGTGTGTTGTGTTGTGTCTAGCCCTTGGTGATTATTGCCTTCATGAACTGTATGTTGATTGCCTATGCTGGTTATTGTATCTAGGGCATGTGATTGGAGTTTCTAATTAAGTGTGCTTTGTCTGAGATATCACTATAGTTTGCTGTGAATTTGGAATGAGTATTTGGTTCCCTAACAAAATGTGTGTTCACGGTTTAATGAAATGAGATGACCAGTATATGTAATCAGGATAATTGAGTGAGCGAATGCCATACGGCTGCTATTGTTACTAATAAAAAAGTGTATTCCTTTGGTAATTCCTGTGTTGGAGTGTGTTTGGTGTGCTCCCCCCGGACCAGACCGGGTTAGAATTAAAGGTGGTGGCAGTATAGGTCTCAAGCCGCAAGAAGGCTTGCCAGTGGCCCCTAGTGGTGGCCAAAAATTATTACACTGGTAGCAGCGGTGGGATAGAATTGTAATATACCCATATTTATTTATTTAGTTTTTTTTTTTTTTTTTTTTTTTTTTTTTTTTTTTTGGGTGTTGTTAAATTATTAAAATGGAGCACACTGAAAATGCACATTCTAGTCAGGAATTGTCTGCTGAAACAGCTATGGGTAGGACTGCTTCTGCTAGTAGTATAGTGAACCGTCCTGTGTTCATGCCAGAGACATTTACAGGTAATGGGCGTGATTGGTCTGATTGGTCCCAGCAATTTGAAATGGCCGCAGAGGTGAATAATTGGAACAGGGACTTAAAATTGAAGTTCATGTCACTTTTGTTGTCTGGCAGAGCAAGAGATGTGTTCTGTGGTTTGACCCTAGAAGATCGTAGTAGTTATGCTAAACTTAAAGAAGCGTTGAGTAAGTGTTTTGATCCTTGCGAAAGTGAGGATTGGAATCGTGCAAGTTTGTCAGCTAGGCGACGATTACC
Source organism: Squalius cephalus (assembly GCF_949319135.1). Classification (NCBI taxonomy): domain Eukaryota; kingdom Metazoa; phylum Chordata; class Actinopteri; order Cypriniformes; family Leuciscidae; genus Squalius; species Squalius cephalus. The sequence goes on along the minus strand of NC_137141.1, from coordinate 17,725,394 downwards.
AGGGGAAAGTGCACGTGAGTTTGGTAACGCTTTGAGGCGATTAGTAGCCAAATCCTATCCAGTGGCTAACTGTGATACTCAAGATTTACTAGCACGTGAGCATTTTATTGCACATGTTGGAACCGGTGATCTACGAATACAGCTCCGTAGTGCTAGACCAGTTACATTAGAGGCAGCCATAAATTTGGCTTCTGAATTGGAGCTCATTCGAGAGTTAGAACGTAGTCAGATGACACCTGAATTGAAGGTGCGCGGAGTGTCTAATAACAATCCGAACGATACCCAAATGGCTATATTGCTTGAAACTGTGGAGAGTTTGCGCCAGGAAGTTAGAACTTTACAGGTGTCTGTTCAAAATCTTACTAAGACTCAAGTCAATAATGCCTCTTTTTCTAGGGCTCCTTCCCATTCTGAATTACAAGGTTGTAGTCGGGGCCAAAAGGGCCGTGGCGATGTATGTTGGGAGTGCGGTTGTGATCGCCATTTGAGAAGAGAGTGTCCTTATGTACAGGGAAAATAGAGGGGGCGAGTAAAGAAGGTCAAATGCTCGCCCCCCTCCCTGATTATACGACTGGCCTGCAAATTAGTGTTTCTTGTAGTGAACAGGGTGTTGGGGTGTTTTTATTAGCTAAAGTGGGAGGGGTAGCCTGTGAGTTGTTGTTAGATACTGGGGCTCAGGTGTCGGTAGTGTCTAAAGAATTCTGGCAAAAAGCAACAAATGGGGGCTCTGAATTAGTGCCATTTTCAGGGAAGGTGTCTGTAGCTGATGGGGGACAAATGAATATTGTGGGAAAATGGTCAACTGTGTGCCAGATAGAGGCGTTGGCTTTGGCCACAGACTTCTTAGTAGCTGATATACCTTTACAGGAGATCATTTTGGGCACTGACTTCTTGAGGAAGTTTGGTGCAGTGATTGACTTAAATGCACAGTGTTGTAACTTAATGGGGAAGAGCCTACCGCTACAATTGGGTAATGTGAACAACAAGACCAGGACTGTATCAGTGAGGCAGGATGTGATTGTGCCCCCAAGAACTGAGGTTATAATTCCTGGTAGTGTTGAAGGAGTGGGGCTAGAGTGCATGGAAGGAATGCTGGAACCTTCGGATAGATTAGTTACTGAAGTTCTGGTGGCCCGGGTGTTATGTAGGGTGGAAAAAGGAGTGCTGCCACTAAGGGTAATTAATGTGACAAGTGAGGAACTTGTATTAAGGAAAGGGATGACTATTGGGACTTTGTGTACCGATGTTCAGACGGGGGATAGTGCAGTCAATTCTCTAAGTTCAATGAAAGATGCAGTAGAGCAGCCATGGACAGCCGAAGTGCTGTTGCAAAATCTGGGGTTAAATAATAGAGGCCTGGAACCCCTACAGTTACAAGCTGTGCAAGAATTATTGAGTGACTATTTTTCTGTTTTTAGTAAAGGTGACACGGATTTAGGACGGACCCATAGGACTCTCCATCAAATTGACACAGGGGATGCAAAGCCCATTAAATTGGCCCCTCGTCGGGTACCACTTCATTTGCAGCAGGAGGTGGCAGATCATGTGAAGCAGATGCAGGAAAGTGGTATCATACGACCCTCCTGTAGTCCTTGGGCTGCTCCTGTTGTGCCGGTGAGAAAGAAAGATGGCACATTGAGGTTTTGTGTCGATTATCGTAAGTTAAATGATGTCACTAGAAAAGATGCATATCCCCTTCCACGTATTGACGACGCATTAGATAGCTTAACCCATGCACAGTGGTTTTCTACTTTAGACTTAGCTAGCGGTTACTGGCAGGTCGAAGTGGACCCTATTGATCGCCCTAAAACAGCCTTCATAACAAGACAGGGGCTCTTTGAATTTAATGTTCTTCCGTTTGGGCTGTCTAATAGTCCAAGTACATTTCAAAGGCTTATGGACTTGATTCTGGCAGATTTGCAGTGGTCCGTGTGTTTAGTGTACCTAGACGATATTATAGTTTTTGGGAAGAATTTTGGGGAACATCTTCAGCGGTTGGGTCAAGTGTTGTCCCAATTGCAGGCTGCCAATCTCAAAGTAAAACCATCTAAGTGTAATCTGTTTGCCACCAAAGTACAGTACCTTGGTCATGTTATTTCGGCTGAGGGGGTTATGGCTGATCCCAGCAAAGTGGAAGCTGTACAATCGTGGCCAACCCCTAAAAATCAGACTGAGGTACGAAGCTTTTTGGGCTTAGCCTCATATTATAGACGATTCGTGAAGGGCTTTGCTGAGTTGGCTAGACCGTTACATCGGCTAACAGAAAAGGGGAGGCGATTTCAGTGGGATGATTGCTGTCAGACTGCTTTTGAGAAGTTGAAATTGTGCCTTACTACTGCTCCGGTTTTAGCCTATCCAGACCCCCAGCGTTCATTCATCCTGGATACAGATGCCAGTGATTCGGGGATTGGGGCTGTTTTGTCACAGGAAGTTGATGGGTTGGAGCGAGTGGTGGCGTATGCTAGTAGGACTTTGAGTAAACAAGAACGTAAATACGCCACCACAAAGAAGGAACTGCTTAGTGTGGTTACTTTTACCAAGTATTTCAAACATTTCCTTTTAGGGAAAGAGTTTTTGTTGCGAACGGACCACAATTCTCTTCGTTGGTTGCATAATTTTCAGGGTTTGGAAGGCCAGTTGGCCCGTTGGTTGGAACAATTAGCTGTTTTCCAATATAAAATTGTTCATCGACCAGGTAAAGACCACATTAATGCTGATGCGCTATCCAGATTACCAGCTTATTCTGGAGAGGGTGTGGCTAGCTCTGTTAGTTATGTAGAGGTAAAATCTTTACCTCAGGGTGGTGCTTTGGAACAGGGAGAGTTCTCGAATCAAGAAATTAGGGGGGTGGAAGGAGGAGAGAATGATTTGACACAAGCTCAGCATAGGGACCCAGAGTTGAGTTTGATGTTAACATTGAAGACTCAGAAAGGTAATCGACAAGCAGTTATGAAGACCTACCCATCCCTTAAGAAGTATGCCTTGGTCTGGGAGCAGATAGAGGTTAAGGGGCAGAGGTTGGTGAGGGTGTTGCCTTCAAAAATTGGTCTGAGGGCAAAAACTCAAGTTATTATTCCACAGTCTATGGTGCCAGACATTTTGAGGTTGTTGCATAATATAACTACGGGAGGCCATTTAGGAGTGCAAAAGCTACAAGAAAAGGTGAGGGGTCGTTTTTATTGGCCAGGATGGTATAAGGATGTGAAACGATGGTGTCAAGAATGTCCTGAATGTGCGGTTCATAAGGAAAACGGTCCGGTTCCCCGGGCCCCGCTTATTCCTTCTGTAACATCTCGTCCTTATGAACGAGTTGCACTTGATATATTAGGGCCCCTCCCTGAGACCCTCCTTAAAAACAAATATGTGTTGGTTGTGGGGGATTATTTTTCAAAGTGGACAGAAGCGTACCCACTCCCAAACCAGGAAGCAAAGACCGTAGCCAGAGTACTTGTAGAAGAGTGGGTGTGTCGTTATGGAACCCCTAGAAGCCTGCATTCCGACCAAGGTCGAAATTTCGAATCAAATTTGTTTGGGGAATTGTGTCGGTTACTAGGCATTAATAAGACAAGGACATCTCCATATCAGCCGCAGTCAGATGGAATGATTGAGAGGTTTAATCGTACATTGCTGTCCATGTTGTCTTTTTATGTTGAGGATAATCAGCAGAATTGGGATGTCCTTTTGCCTTATGTAATGATGGCTTATAGAAGTAGTGTTCATTCCAGTACTGGCTTTACCCCATATAAAGTTTTATTTGGGCAGGAGATGGTTTTGCCTATTGATGTCATGATGGACGTAGATGGACAAGAGCGATTTGCAACCGTGAATGAGTATGTGAAGGGGGTAGCTGAAAGCCTGGCAACTGTAGTTGGGGCAGTGAAAAATCATCAGGCTAGAGCCTCGGAACATCAAAAGTTGCATTTTGACTTTAAAGCCAGGTTTCAGTATTATTCAGAGGGTGAGTTGGTGTGGCTAAAGAATAAGGCCAGGAAGAAGGGGGTGAGCCCAAAATTGCAGAAACGGTTTAAGGGCCCCTATAAGGTGTTGGAGAAGGTATCTGAAGTGTTGTATCGGATACAACCAGAGGCAGGAGGTATAGATCATGTGGTGCATTTTAATCAGCTGAAACCTTATGTCCCTTCTATGGTTGCAGAGTCTGGGGGTGGCTATACAAAAGCCAAAGCTGACCAGGAGATTACATCTGCCCAGACTACGGGGAGGAAGGAAAGGGGTCCAGGCTTTGGGTCTACTTGGGTGTTTCGACGATCACGGCCACCTGATGTTCCTGTTGCTGTTGGGGACGTCCATTCATCTGCTTCTTCTGGTGTCGCGGACGAATTTCAGTTGGCTATTTCACCTGCTGCTGGAGTACCTGCTTCACCTGGGCGGTCGGCTGCTATCGGGGGATCCCAAGCATCGCAGCTTTTTATTGAGGCTGAGCTGCCCTCTGCTTTGGCAGAAGCTCCAGTGGTGGACAGTGGTTGCCCCCCTGTGTCTCCGGCTACAGTGAGAGAGCCTCCCTTACCTGCTGGATCTACGGTTGCGGAGGGGGCTAGCAGGAGTGATCTGTTTGCGGCTGGGGGGAAATTGTCCACACCAACGATATCTATTACAGAGGGGGGCCGTCCCCTACGAATAAGAAAACCCCCTGTGTGGTTTAAGGATTATGATGGAGCTGTTTAGGGACTCGAGGACGAGTCCCATTTTTCAAGAGGGGAAGTAGTGTAATGATTATGATTCGATGGACGGTGCGTGACGTCATTGTCACGGACAAACACGGAAGGATTTATGGTTTCTGGAACACCTGTGGACGATGAACGATAATTGGGGACTTTTAAAATGGGGGTTGTCGGACACTGAAGGGGAGGAGAGACTGATAAACTGTGTTTTTAACCTGCTGGGTTCACAAAGGGGATCTGTGGCGTTCGTGGTTGGCTAGCACCACCGGCGTGAAGAAAACCGGGGTCCCACTTATTGGCCTGGAGGTAGACAGTTGGGGGGAAAAATAGAAAGATAGGGAAGTAAGTGTAGGTGGACCTGGCTGGTGTAACGAGACCTTCCTACCATTACCGCGGCGAGGAAGGTTGAGTCCTCACAGTGACGGCAGGGTGTCGTCGGACGTGGACAGGGAAGTCCGAAATTATTTTAATCATTCTATATGATTTATTATGTGTGTTGTGTTGTGTCTAGCCCTTGGTGATTATTGCCTTCATGAACTGTATGTTGATTGCCTATGCTGGTTATTGTATCTAGGGCATGTGATTGGAGTTTCTAATTAAGTGTGCTTTGTCTGAGATATCACTATAGTTTGCTGTGAATTTGGAATGAGTATTTGGTTCCCTAACAAAATGTGTGTTCACGGTTTAATGAAATGAGATGACCAGTATATGTAATCAGGATAATTGAGTGAGCGAATGCCATACGGCTGCTATTGTTACTAATAAAAAAGTGTATTCCTTTGGTAATTCCTGTGTTGGAGTGTGTTTGGTGTGCTCCCCCCGGACCAGACCGGGTTAGAATTAAAGGTGGTGGCAGTATAGGTCTCAAGCCGCAAGAAGGCTTGCCAGTGGCCCCTAGTGGTGGCCAAAAATTATTACAGTATAGTGGAATGCAATACAGAGATGATTGAGCGAAAGCCTGATGTATCCTATTCGATGCTTACATTTTAAATTATTTTTTTTTCTTCTTCTTCTTCTTTTTTTATGTATGGATAATCAAGAAAAACTATGCTGCTTACTGTTCGCCCTGAAATATAACTAACATTATTTGTAGTTTTGCAACTTTCTGCATAATAAGTAGGCTACTTTACTGTCAGTTCGTAATTTGACCATATAGTACCACATTTTATTTAATATCCAACAAAGGCAAGCCAAAGTTGCAGCCAGTGATTGTGAATGTATGTTTGCAGATAAAGGCTCGAGACCCAGGCGCACTTCTTCAAGGCACCTACATTAGATATCGCACTGACTTTACAAAAACAAACATATGCACTACAAAATATGTCCAAATGTACAACTACTAATTACATCAATGTGTAATTGGTTTGGTTTAACGACTATTACAACCTTACAACAGTCTAAAAACTGAACTAATCAAAGTTACAATATACATTTTCACTGATTACTGCTTTTTTTACTGTGAATTTGACTAGTCTTGTGTGCATCAGTACGTCAGTTACCAAAAAGAAAAAATATATTAAAACAATAAACAGTATATTTACACTCGACACTTTGGCATAGCTGTCAACCCTCCCGTTTTTTCCGGGTTTCTCACGTATTTTAGCTCTTTTCACGCTGTCTTCCCGTTTTAGTATTTTCCCGTAAAATATCCCGTATTTTTAAAAGTCTTAAAAATGGCCAGATTTTCATCCTAGGTCTTAAATTTCATTTAGTCAGGTGACAGGTCTAAAAAGTATTTACCCTCGTTCATTTCCAAAAACGCTGGCCGCAGAAAGTTATTACAAAGTAGCAAAAAAGTATGGAGTTGTAGCCTACAAAGCGGAGCGCTAGATCAGGGGTCTCCAACTCGTCGCTCGCGTGCTACCAGTCGCTCGTGGCTTGATATATGAGCTAGCTCGCCAGAGGCCGTTCACATATCGCGTCTTTTGCGCGCTCAAGTTTGTTCAAATGTAGGCGCGCGGCAAGCGCGCTCATAATTGAAGCGACGCGCTCATTTTTTTACCAGGCGCAACGAGATGAAAAAAATCTAAACTTTTCAGAATGCCGCAAACGCACCGCAGGTCATGCGACAGGAACCAACCAATCACCCCTTTCCATAACAACATTGAAAGCTCAGTCAACATGAAGGATGGGGGTACACCCAAACACTACTAATAAATATAAGCTATAATGTGTATATGTCAGTAATTTATCTTTTTTGACTTTTTATAAAAAAATATTTAAAGGCTGAAAAATGAGGTTTATCTTTGTATAAAACCTTTTTTTGTCAAAAATGTATTTGAACTTGTACATGTTAGTAGCCTAGATAACATGTTGCAAGACACTCCTTTAAAATCTGGCCATCATTTTTAATGGTATTTTAATGTTTACGTAAACAAAAAGTGCATATTGATGCTAATCGAATTTGTTTTTTGCTGTTTTTCGACATAAAACTTGTTGAATTGACTTCATTCTGTAGTATTAGTACTATTTGAACAGGATTCTGTGATAACCGTCATAATTTTGGTCACTTTAATCATCTCATCATTTCCTCTAGTTATGATCAACTAAAACAACAATCAACAATAATTGTGTTTTTACAGTATAATATGCAAAAGTACAATTTTCTATTAAAAAAAATCTACCTCTCCCTCTCTCTCTCACACACACATCAGATAATCCTAGATAGATAGAAAGATAGATAGATAGATACATAATGATCCCGAGGTAACTATCTAACTTGGATAATGCGTCGTGTAGGGTCTTAAATTTGAATCTTTATGGTCTTAAAATTTCTTAAAAAGGTCTTAAATTTGACTTACTGAAACCTGCAGAAACCCTGAATGTTTACTTTGTTAGCCTAATAAATAAAGCTCTTTAAACATATCCATTGGTCTGTAGGCTAATATATATTGTGTAGTTATAAACTCTTTAGACTGTTAATGATTAGTGCTTTTTTTAAAAGTTTGTGGGTAAGAATCGTGTAAAAAAAAAAATCCCTTATTTTGGGGATGGATTCTGGGAAATCTCCCTTATTTTCAATGTTCAATGTTGACAGCTATGCACTTTGGTGTAGTGTGTTCGCGCCAAAGTTCAATCGCTCGACTCACGTAGGTTGAGATGATTGGTTCAACGTCTGACCAATCAGAGCGCGGTGTCTGTCTGTAAACAAAAGATTTCGTCAGTGTTTTCCAAGAGCGCATTCGTCAGTGTTTTCCCGTATGTTTCTAAGGGCGAGCAACCTTTATATTTTGGTCCACAGGCAAGCAAACAAAATTTAGGACACAGACATTTAGAAGCAAAATTACAAGGAACAGCAATGTCAACGCAAAAACTTATAACTCAGGAGGAAAGTCTGCACGGTAAGTTGTACAATTTGGATCGCTCGATTAAACAACGTACTTACATCGACAGCTAACGTAATGAAAACAATAAGATTATAAATAGTAACAGTAAATTGTGTAACAGTAAATTATTTATTCACATTAATGGGTTTAATACCAATGTTCATCATGGTTTTCTTTTATAAATTTGTACAATGCAGAGATTGCAAACAAAGATTTGTGTTCAAATCCGGTCATACTGCCAAGTCAGCAACTACGAGTTTGCTAAAACAAACATTTGTTCTATTTTTGGTAGTACACATATTTGATAACGGACAAGAGGCATTTACAATGACCCAATTTTGTACTGATTATGTTGGTATTAATTTACTAACATCCAAAAATGTTCATGGTTACATATTTGGAGTTTGAACCCTTTTTGGTTCAGTTTCTGTTAGATCAAGTGTAGTAAAGCAGTGTTTTTTGTAAAATGTACGAGAAAGACCAAAGCAAACATTCAGCACTTCTAAAAAGAAGAAACTGCTTTCAGTAATCATTTCTAAATACTTTGATGTACTTTTCTCCACCAGACTCATGGGTGGAGCTCCACTTTGATTCATGTAGTGAACATAGTGAGGACACACCGTCCCTGTCTGATATCACAGACCTGGAGAAAATGCTTCTGGAAGCACAGCGGGAATCCAGCAGTAGTTCACGGACAAGCTCTCACTGCAGCAGGTGTGTACAAACCACTTCAAGAGATCTGTGTGTACAGGCAAGACAAGGACTTGTATGATTATTCTAACCACATGTATTTGCTCCTAGTCCTCGACATGTCCAGACACCTCCACTCATCAGTGCAGCCTCCTTCAACACACAGACTCCTTCGACACATGCCAATGCACAGGTAATTTTTTTTTTTTTACTTTATTGCATAAGCTTGCATTTAATAAGAATTTTAAAAAAATCACAAAACTTGTAGTCAGGAACAGTGGGTTTAAGTGGTACAAATTTAGCATTAATTACTTATCATGCCCGGCCATACATGTAAAATCATGAATTTGTTATTGGAGCAACCTCTATTTTTCAATAAGATTCCAATATGATATATACATGCAGGTTTTTCTCACAACCAGTCCTCGCTGCAAAATGGGCATATGGAGATCTAATTTAACACCACTATAAACATGCAATGTTTTGACTGCATTACAGACTTGAAGAGCTTACATGACTAGACTAGACATCAGTGGTAGTGAAATTGCCAAAGATCTTTCACCTGCTCTTTCACTTCCAGGGGGAAGTTGTACCAGAGAGCAAACAGGAAGTTGAGACTGTCGCAAGGATCTGTGACTGGTCCAGCCGGCCAGAGAATGTACCACCACCAGCACTGATTATTAAACGGCCAAAGCGGAACAGATTGTGCAGCAGGAACTCAGACAAAAACGACAAAGAAATGAACACAAACTTGCTGAAGTTACTGTTACCCTCGCTAGTTTTGACACACATCCTCATGCTTGGGTTGGGGTAAGACACTCATGAATTTACAAAGTCTGACTTTTTGCTTGCTGCTCTTTTGTTCATTGTTTGACTATTTTTAATCTCTCTCTGCAGGATCTGTATTGGACGGCGCCTCTCCACTCAATGCTCTGTTATCTGAGTCATAGCAGATGAATGCGTGTGTGTCAGAATGTTGTGCGTCAGTGTCACTCTGGGATAGTCTCTAGAAAGAACCCGACAGCCTTTTGCTGGAACACTTTTGTTTTCCTCCAGGAGAAATGCAGGACTATGTAAGAGGACACTAAAAATAAGATGAGAGACAGAAACTCTCAGCATTGTTTTTTCTTTGGTTCTCCTGCGTGGATTTTGGCACAGAATTAATAAAGATGAATCCAGTTGTGTATGGATATCAGGAAATATGCCTAATAGATTTCAGGTTTTGCTTGAAATTAAAAATATTTGTTAAATGCATCAGCATGAGTATTGCTTTACTGACCAGGTCACATTGTAGTCCTTCAGCTGACCTTTTTTACAGCATTCCGAATCATTATTTAAAAAAAAAAAATGCAAATGTATGTTTGAGAGAAAATTCAGAGCCATATAAATGCATATTCTGACATATATTCGAATGTGACATGCGATGGAAAAATAATAAACTGTACTGCAAAAATTATAATCATCTTTAAATTTATTTGTTAAAAAAATACTTTCAAATATTTTGCATTCATCCTACCAGGTAAATAAAAATACTTCATTTATTATCGATATTCAGTGAGCTTTTATGTTTTACTCATTAGTGTTATAAGCAAACATTTTCAGGTACAGCAGGAAAAAATTATATTTTTTACAGAACATTAACAAGTGTTTCACTTGCTGCCTACCTCCTCTAGAATCGTCTTATATTTTGTACTGGCATTTCTGGGACAGCAGGTGGCGGTATGATCCTGTTTCTTTCTGCGACTTTCAGTCTGTTTGATTCTAGTTTGGAACTAGCTTTCTCTAAAATGTACCAAATTAACGTAATATATTCAAACAACCAATCAGTGACTGACAATTATATGATCATTGGCAACATCAGGTTTTGTTACTGAAGTATCTTTGTAACTGAAGTACTCCAAAAAAATGGATATCTGTACATATTCAGCATAACAATTCAATCTGAAATATATAATTAAACGTAACTAAAGAAGAAACTGCTTAATGAGAAACCACCAGAACTATTTTAATTATCAATGACATGGCCTATAGAATAAGTAATTGTGTGACAGTACCCTTGATAAAATTATTTTGATTTAAATTATTTTGGGAATATTATGTAGAACAGTTTCTGTTTCCACTCATCTCTTGCTGTTTTCTTTTTATGTTTTCCTTTTCACTTAGGCCTATTTATTTTTATTTAACCGAAGATGGCCTTTTTGTTTTGGAGGGAGAAAAAAAGAGCAATTGAGGACTTGATGATTTGACATTATGAATAGCATGAGGTTTCATTAATGCCTTTCTTATGTGTTATCATTAAAAAAAAAAAAAATTTAAATTAAAAAAACGAATTAATTATGCTATTTCAATTCGCACACACACAATTAGTCACTCTTCAGCATCAAATTATTATTAAGCTCATGATGTTCGAAAGTGTATTTGAATTATTTATTCATTCTGAAGATATATTTGTATTAATACTTGAAAATTACATTTTGAATATAGGCTGAGTTATGGATGGTTTAATTAGCCTATATTTAGTGTTTAATGCAAACACTAAATCTAGTTTTATATTTGATGATTAGTTTTATATCGGATGATTTTTTAATGGCATATCATTTTTTTTTAAATGGCATATAATTAAAAAAAAAAAAAATCCTCCATGATCATCAGTAGCACGTGAAGAATGAAAGAACTCATTCCACGTCATTGATAGGGATGCAGCAGCGCGCGCTACACGGTTTCCAACTTCCAAAGTGCTTTACAGCGTGACTGTTTTACGTCTCTGTGCGTCACAGCCACGCCCACACAACACATTATTACACCTGACCTAGCGGTTTGTGTAGTCTACAGACGGCAGTCCTGAGGGAGAAGGAACTTTGTTGTCAGCTGTTCTCTTGCATCCCTGTGGACTGGGAGTGATGAAGCAAGAGGTCAGGTCTGCTCTGGGCTCAGCTCTCTTCGGGCTGGCAGAGGGTAACCTTTCTGCTCAGAGGTAAGCAGGTGCATCCCATTATCTTCTGTCCATTTCTTAATCCAGTCAACTTTAATGTCATTTTTTTATGTGTAAGATGGATACAGCATTCGTAAGCATAATTATGGAAAGATTTGAATTAAGCTACTTATTTATTTAATTCTATAAAAATTATGTCCCACTTTAAATTAGGTGTCTTTAACTACTATGTACTTAAGTAAATGTTAAGTAAATGAAATGTTAGGTATAATATACTTACTGTGTTCATGTTCTTTTGCTGCTAATGAGGTGGGATAGCTACACTTAAGGTTAGGGACAGGTTTGGTATGAGTAGATTACATGGTATGCATGTAATTACTGCAATTAATTACAAATGCAATGCATGCAGGAATTACTAAAAATATATAAAAAATGTAATTGTATCAAATTATTATTTTATATTTAAAAATATCTGCAAGTCATTTATAGCAGTAATTAATTAATGACATCTATAATTACACTGTTGACCCTTGCTTTACCACTTAACCCACCCTTAAACCTATCCATAAACTAAACCTGTCCCTAACCTTACCCGTATCCTCATTAGCAGTAAAAGTGTTTTTCAACACAACATCAACACAACATTTTTTTGATGGAAGTACATAGTAGTTAAAGACACCTAATATAAAGTATACCTAATTTGCTATACATAATTTGCTTTAATGGCAGCAGCACTCAAGTACTTTATTTTAAACTGCAAATAACTAGTTGCTCTCTTTCCAACAGAGGTGTTGGTCTTGCCCGGGCGCACTTCGAGAAACAGCCGCCCGCCAACCTGCGCAAGTCAAACTTCTTTCACTTCGTGTTGGCTTTATATGACAGTCAAGGTCAGTCTGTGGAGACTGAGCACACTGCATTTGTGGACTTTGTTGAAAAGGAGAAGGTGAGGAGCAGAGGTGGACAGTAACAAAGTACATTTACTTGAGTACCTAAGTACACTTTTTGAGTATCTGTACTTTACTTGAGGATTATTTTTTCTGGAAACTTTTTACTTTAACTTCACTACATTTGAAAGACAAATATCATACTTTTTTCTCCACTACATTTCTGTCAAGGTCCTTGACAAGTAGTAACGTCAATCAGGGGAAGATTTTGGTTGCAAATCGGGTTGACGTCAGAACCCGACAGAGAGACGTTGGATTTTGGTTGGAAATGAAAGTCGGGATGACGTCAGATACATAATACAATGTCTGTCCAACGTTGGAGATTAACGTCAATCTGAATTTTCATTTTCAACATTGGGTTTGGTCTTCTAAATGCGAATTTTGTCATTGTTTTGGAGCACACTAGCTTATAGATAACAGTAAGGCTAACATATTCATACTAAAAGCCAATAAACTTTAAATAGGGCACTATTTGAGGGAACAGCCATTTGGGTGTCCGACACCATTGTGGACGTTATTGAGTGCACTTATTCAATCTCACATTCAATCCCACTTTTGATATTGATATGAGGGTATAGGGGCGATTTCAGACACAACCAATAACTGATTAACGTGAATATTATTAGTCTTCTCGACTAGAAGTGATCCTTTTTTTTAATCTTGAAGGATGTTACAACAGGGTCCCTGAGGAGAAATGTGGAATTGTATATGAAACATTGGGTTTATTGGGTTTGATTAGATTAGAAGTTATGATGCCATGTAAGACAAAGCATATATTTGTTTTTTTCTGTTTGATTTAGGAGCCAGTAAATGAAAAAACGAACAATGGAATCCATTACAAACTCCAGTTACTGTACAACAATGGTGAGTAATGCCTGCATTACAAATAGTCTACTATTACTAGAGAAATACGCTTACTTTGAACTGTCATTTGTATGACGTTTTGTACTAATGTTGTGCTATTCATTTTCCTGTCATTTAGGTGTCAGAACAGAGCAAGATCTGTACATCCGTTTGATAGACTCTGTGACCAAACAGGTAAAACAATTTCGGCACTTTCATATTATTTGCAAGAATGTGGTATGCATCTTAGCATTGAAAGTTCGCTTCAGTCAAGATTAAATGTTTAAAAAAACATGCTTTGTCCACAGTGCTAAGATGATATTTGAAATACTCATAGATGTTATCATGATACGTTTTATATATTTTATTATGCATAACATTAACCTGCCATTTGCCTACATTACCTCTACTATGTCAGGCAATTATGTTTGAAGGTCAAGATAAAAACCCTGAAATGCGCCGTGTTCTTCTCACTCATGAAACAATGTGCAGGTAACTTTTGTCAAACTGCACTATTACACACTAATAGACAAAATCCCATGCATGCTGCAAACAAACACGTATACTCATAAAATATTCTTTAAAATTTAGTGTTTGTTTGCTTTAATTGCAATATGCAGGTTACTTTTTAAAAAGTTGGTAATTGTGCGTCTTTATATGTGAATATTACAGCCGATGTTGTGATAAGAAAAGTTGTGGAAACAGGAATGAAACGCCTTCAGACCCCGTCATTATTGACAGGTAGGACAATCAGTTACATTGTATAACATTTTAATTGAGTAATGAAATGTAAATACTGTAATGTGTGTAAGAGAAAAATGAGGGCGAGAAAAAGTTTATTGTTTAATGAGCTATTCATTCCAAAAATTTGGATTTATCAGCATTGCGGATAAAATCAGACAGACACTTGTTACTCTTTCATCTCTCCAATTCTCAGTTTCTAAACTTTTCATCTTCTTCTCAGTGATTCTTTTTCTCCATTCCCTGATCCACACATATGATACTTTCACATGTTTGCAGAGGAAAGGTATTAGTCTTCCAAATTATGCCCTTTTCTTTTTATTTTATACTTAGGTTCTTCCTGAAATTTTTTCTCAAATGTAATCAAAATTGCCTGAAGAACGCAGGGAACCCACGAGACACACGTCGTTTCCAGGTACACACAAAAAGTTAAATAATCATATTACTGATGGCCTTTATGTGTCTGATAATAGATTGGTAACACTTTACAATAATACTAACATGAACTAACAATGTGCAATATATTTTTACTGCATTTATTTGCATTAGCTAATAAAAATGTTAGTTCAGTGCATTAACTTATGTTAACATACTTAAAAATGTATTAGTAATTGTTGAGATTAACATTAACTAAGATGAAAAGTATTGTTTTCATCTTAAAAGTATTAAAAGTATTGTTCATTGTAAATTCACATTAACTAATGTTGCTGTTAAAGGAGAACTCCGGTCAATTTTAACATTGAGCTCATTTTTTTGTAAATTTGGAGTGCTGTCAGTACAGAGAACAACGACAAAAATCGGTGTTGCCTACACCGTGTTATCCTCTTTTTAAAATTTGCACCCTGTTGACTTCAATGGGGCAAGTTTTAAACCTGATTTTAGCCTCTTAACATCCTTGATGTGTCATTACAAGTGCACAGCCAATGTGAGTGATTCCTTCAGAGTGAACACTGGTGAATCTGACTGCAGTAGATGTGAAAGATATGAATAAAAATGATTTTATTTCAGCCAGCGCACATACCTGTATTTACATCCTGTTTTCGGTCGAAGCCCACAGTAATCGATTGTCGAGTTCACGCGCATAGGTTTAGTACGTACGATCATGCGCCCGAACTCGACAATCGACTACTGTGGATTTCAACGGAAAACAGGATGTAAATACAGGTATGTGCGCTGGTTGAAATAACATCATTTTTATTCATATCTTGCACATCTACTGCAGTCAGATTCACCGTGTTCACTCTGAAGGAATCACTCACAATGGCTGGGCACTTGTAATGACACATCAAGGATGTTAAGAGGCTAAAAGCAGGTTTAAAATTTGCCCCATTGAAGTCAACAGGGTGCAAATTTTAAAAAGAGGATAACACGGTGTAGGCAACATCGATTTTTGTCGTTGTTCTCTGTACTGACAGCACTCCAAATTTACAAAAAAATTAGCTCAATGTTAAAATTGACCGGAGTTCTCCTTTAACAAATGAAACCTTATTGTAAAGTGTAACCAATAAATTGAATTAACATTGTTGTTGTTTTTTTATAAAAAGAAAAGACTGTCCCTTATAGTCCTGGATCACACTTTAGATTAAAACCACAATGGTAAAAATTATAAATGTAGCTTGCATTAATTTAATGAATTCAGAAATGTATTTAACCATCCTTGTCCAACATCAAAATATTCTTTCGTGTGCTACATTTCCTGCACTACACTAAAATGTCCTGTGCATTGCAGGTGCTGGTCTCTACCACAGTCTCCGTTAAGGGCCACATTCTAGCCATTTCTGATAACATATTTGTCCATAACAATTCTAAGCATGGCAGAAGACGATTTGAGTTAAGTGAAGGTACAGTAATTACAAACATATCTGCAACTTTTTGTATAATTTAACAAAATTACACCAAAAGAACGGTGTTGGTGCTGGATCATAGAGAGAGAGAGAGAGAGAGAGAGAGAGAGAGAGAGAGAGAGAGAAATGAGAGGAAATACAGTTAATCAGTACAGTATTTTGTTAACAGTTCCTGCACTTGCCTTCCATACTATATTGTACCAAGATACTCTAATTCTAGCAACATTTATTCAGCGGCACCTCTACAGCCTTATTGAATCAACCGCTCGACACATATGTGACAAGTGTAGTCTGATTCCCGAAAGAATTACTCTTATGAAGTAGTTCAGAAACATACACAGCGACCAGTGTATTTTGATTCTATAATGAATGACTCTGATGAGTCAGTTCCTTTTAGTGAATCAAAAACATATAGAGCAACGAATGTAGTCCAAATTAGAGACAGACAAATGACTCTAATGAGTCGGTTCTGAATCAAACGCATACCTAACTATGCAATCATATGGCAATGAGTAGTTAAATATATAGTTAGAAGAAATGCTACCAAATATTTGGTTTGTTTAGTATTTGTAGTTTAATATAGGGTTATTGTTTCAAATAGTTAAGGCCAATTATTGGATTGCATTTATGCTGTCTCTGAAAAAAACATAAAAAAGTCTCTTTTTATACACCTTTACATTTTAAAAAAAATGACTGTAATCACTCTGTATCTGTAATGTGCAGTACTGTTACTGAGTGTATTGAGCTAATATATGTGTGTGTGAATGTAGCAGAGATCCCCTGCATCAAGGCCATCAGTCCGAGTGAAGGTTGGACTTCAGGTGGAGCCTCAGTGATTATTATTGGAGATCAGTTCTTCGATGGTCTACAGGTGGTTTTCGGAACAGTGCTGGTCTGGAGTGAGGTGTGTAACAGTCTCAAGCTCTGTTGCCAATCAATGAATTACTATAAATACATTTTTGTGTTTCATCTTTAGCCTCATCATTCCAGTTGTTCATTTTTTTTTTTTCCTTGGTCAAATCTAATCCATCCATCCGCCACCACAGATCTCCCACAAATCTTTGCGAATTTTGCAAGGTGTGAAATAAATTTTTTCCGATGAATTTGATGGTGAAGTTAATCAGAATTTCTATACTTCCTGTGGACTTTTTGTGTTTTGTGACAGGTCATCACACCACATGCGATTCGTGTGCAGACTCCACCTCGTCACATCCCTGGTGTTGTGGAAGTTACGCTGTCCTACAGATCCAAACGGTTGTGCAGGGGACCTCCAGGTCGTTTTGTTTACACTGGTGAGAATTATGAGTTTGCGAGAATAAATAAATAAAAAAACGGAAAAAACGTTGCAATTTACTGTAACCGTAGTTATATAATATTTTTTAAGAATATGTGAAAACGTATTATGTTACATTATGCCTTTTTGGACTTCTTATTCTTATTTGTTTTGTTGCTGGCAGATGCATTAGAGTTTAACTGAGAAATGTGTTTCTCTGTTTAAGCTTTAAATGAGCCAACCATTGACTGCGGGTTCCAGCGGCTGCAGAAGGTCATTTCTCATCATCCTGGTGATGTGGAAAGACTTCCAAAAGTGAGCCAGAAATACTAAGTGGACTTCCCATTTCTCAATTTACATTTTATTTCTTCACAAATTCTGTGTTTTCTGTTTGAACTGTTCTAGGTTCTGCTTTAAGTGTTTAATTAAAATTGAAAGGGATAGTTTCCCTAAAATGATTCTATATTCTATCATCATTAACTTGATAAGTTGTTCCAAACCTGTTCAAATTTTTCAAAAAAAATACTATGGTTGTCAATGAGGTCCGAGATCTGTTTCAAAAAAATTATTTAAATATGATGAAAATGATGATTAAAAAAATTTAAAATGATGACAGAATCAGAATTTTCATTTTTGGGTGAATTTTCCCTTTAAGTCACAAAAAAGCATGTCTAATCACCAACTGTAATTTCCAAATGGAGATTATGTGCTCACAATTTTATTTAACTCTTGGAAATACACAAATAGCTGTATTTATTTTATTTTATTTTTGATTGACAGGAGGTCTTACTGAAGAGAGCAGCTGATCTCATAGAGACGTTTTACGGAATGCCTCACAACAACCAGGTGAACAGAATTTTTGATATCAACATTTACTTTTTTTTTTACTCAGGCTTGCTACCCAAATAAACAATATTGATAAGTAATAAGAAAAGATATTGTTTGAGAGTGTGTCAAAAATACTATGGGTGCATATTAAAAAACAATCTGCTTTTGTAGCCCTGCAAATAACGTCTTTTTAAATACTTAAAATCTATGCGAGTGCCTGGATGTGGACTTGTGACTCTTGTGACATTAAGAAGGATCCACTTATAATTGTAAACAATATTGATTGCTGATGAAATCCAGATTGGGAAGTGATGCCATTTCTGTGCTTTTACATGTGCCTGACAATAGGAGATGATTCTGAAGCGTGCGTCCGACATAGCCGAGGCACTTCATGGGAGCCCACGAAACCCATCCCACACAAATTCACACAGGATAATGGGTGTAAACTCTTTTAATGGACAGTTAACTGCGAACACAGAGATATCACAGGATGTAGAACGAGGTATGCAGTATGTGTGCATGTGCGTATGGTACATATGCCCCTCAACAGTGTTTTAATAAATGAATGTCTCTTTCAGTGGGATTCAGTCGGAGTTCAAACACTGGCTTTGTTTTAGGCAGCACATCCCAACAGTCTGATTTCACTAATATCAACACATGCGTGAATGGACACGCACATTCGCACCTTCACTCCAACATGCCAAGGCACACACACTCAAACGCACACCCATCCATGGCCGGGCACACACAAACACACGGACGCCAAACTTCCTCTGTGCCAAACTTCTCCATGGCTGCCACACAAGCATTCTTAGATAGTCCCACAGAGGACACACAACACTACATCGGTAAGAACACGTCTTTCTCTTCTATATCAACTGTCGAACCTCAAGACTTTTTTTCTCAAAAAAAGCCAACATTCAAAATGTATCTTAACAAATTTTGCTTTTCTAATTTTGCTAACTTTTCTACTTCTGCTTTTCATGACATTATTAAACTGAATCATGGTCAAACTGCATATGTAATGATCATAAGCAATTATTTACACTCCTGAAGACAAATATATATTTTGGTGGTTTCACGTTTATTTAATCCTTCCTTGTCTTCTTTCTCTTTCTTGTGGTTCTATAGTGAAGCAAAAAAGTGCATTTGCTCCAGTTCTGAAGATGCAGTCTTCAACAGCAAGTTCAAGTCTTCCCATTTGCACGGTGAGAGCACAACACACATACACACAGCTCCTCTCTCGTCCACCTCTACATTGTCCCTTTATTTACTGCATAAAGTGTATACACACACACACACACACACACACACACACACACACACACACACACACACACACACACACACACACACACACACACACACACACACACACACACACACACACACACACACACACACACACACACACACACACAGCCTTAGGGAGTATGAAGTGTGAAGAGCATACACACATATAAATTTGTGGAGTGTGAACATTTGTCAAGACTCATGTCTATTCTCTGTTTGTCTTTTACAGCCTTGCATGGACTAGTGACACCAGTCGCTCTCACATGGACAAACTCTGAAGTGAAGGAATCTCTTTGTGGTGGGGGAACAACAACATCTATTTTGCATTTTGAATGTTTTCTCAGTGCAAGCAATACAAAAACAAGAAACTATATGTTAAATCGTGTTGGTTGGTGATAAAGCAATTTTTTTGTTCTGTGTCTAAACAATATGCACCTCTCTATTATTAGTGTGTTTTTATTATGTGTGGCCAAGACATTCAATATTTACTTGATATATAGTTATTTGATATAATAATGTGAAATATTATTTCAAATGAAAATAACTGTTTTCGTAATTTATTCCTGTGATGGCAAGGCTGTTTTATTCTTGTGATTTTCAGCATCATTATTACAGTCTTCAGTGTCACATGATCCTTCAGTAATCATGATTTGGTGCTCAAAACATTTATTTTTATCAGTGTTGAAAATTATTGTGCTGCTTAATATTTTTGTGGAACAAGTGGTGTTTTCCTGTCACATTTTGTAAATCTTTTGTCCTTGTTGAAAAAAAAAAAAGTGTGACCACAAACCTTTGAACGGTATTGTATGAGGAAATATTTTCCCATCACTCTGTATATACCAATATATAAGACATTTTCTTACACTCTTACAAGAACATTTGTCTTCAAAAAACGTATTACTATTTAAGGGAAAGAAAATGGTAAAAACACTGGACATAGATTCATTACTTGACTAACTGTTAACAATGACAATAGTTCTTTTCTAATGAAGATTCATTGAAGCCCAGGTTCCACATGGCCCCTATCTCGACAAGTCTATTCTTCATGTCTCATTAATTTCTCATATTTGTTGAGAATTGCTCGTGTCATGGGAGGCAGCTCTGCTTGTTTTCTGTAAGATACTTCACTGAATTCTCAGATAAGCCCTCCATCAACCATCAAGTTTTACTATGAGGAGGAGGCATCAGAAATAAAATCAAATGCTGAATATGGAATTTGTCTCTCATAAATCTGAGTGTGTCCTCCCTGTGCAGGAGGCTGCACACTCATAAAACACCAAAAAACACAATTGTGTGATAACTGTGTCATGACCACAATTATCCACTGTTGTCATGTTCAAAACCCTGGCCTTTACAATACAGTGTACACACACAAGACACATTTGTCTTGTCCTTTATGATTATGTGCAAAATGAATAGTATAAAATGTCTATTGAAATCCTCTTTATTTGAACTAAAATTCAAGATTATTGGCTTTTTTCTGTTATTAAGACTTGCTAGACCAACATGTCACATGTTCCGCTAACTGGCCCCCATTCGGCGGACTGCATCAGTGAGGCTGGCTGAGAGCAATATTGTCCAATCACAGAACTGAGCACAAACATGCTGTGCTGTGATTGGTCAGTTCTCCTGATTTGTTTAGTGTACATTTTCTAAGCAGGAAGTGAATGTTCCAAAGATATTTAAAAAAAATCTGTCGTCGTTGTAATCGTGTAGGTAATATTTATTATTTTACTGCTCACAACTGCAGTAAAAGAATGTCATCTTGCATTAACTGTCGGTGATATTTAACTGTGACATTTTACCTGTTCGCAAAAAACTAACTTTTGATATTCTGTGTGCACGTGCGGGATTATGATGTGTGACCATAGACTGTGTGTGACAGCAGGTTTTCATGTCTGTATGCGTTACTCATGACTTTAGTATATATTGCATGTGCTTGACGGGGTTTTGACAACAGATTGCTTGCTGTGTGCAGTTTGCGATGACTGACAGCGGTCATTGTGTGCTGTGTGATGTGACTCTCTGCTCGCCAGTGGGGGAGATCCTGCTGAGCGGCTGTGAGAAGGGAGTCCACACCATTAATATCAAACTGGGAACAGATAAGGAGGAGAGGTAACTCTCATAAACATGCACACAAATTGAGTCAGCAGCACCCAATAACAACATGTAAACCACACTTAAAGTGCAGTTATGGGAGCAATGAAGCTATTCGAAACTCTGAATCAAGTTAAGCAATTTATAAGATGATGTACATTTCTGTTTTAAACCCTCCTGAATGCCTTGCCATATTGACTTCTTAAATTAAATGTATGATATATGAAAAATAAATGTATGAGTCAACATTCTGTGGTGATTAATTGCATGCCACAGGTTCTAGTGTCAATTGATGGTATTATACAACTGGTATTATAATAAACTAGGGGATGTCGTTTGTGAGTTAAATTGCTTGGTTTAATTGTTAAAGATCTTCACATAAACACTGAAAGCTTAAGTGAAGTCAAAATTGACAATTCTTATTTTTGGGGGGAATTTTGCAGTGTTTAATATAAATGATTTATCCGTGCACATCATTATTATTATTTTTAAATTCATGTGCCCTCGCAAAATAACTTTCACCCCACACTTTTTGCCAATAGCATCTCTTCTCTTATGACATGTTTACTGGTGTGAGGACTGGTCAACCTGTCACTTGCATGAGATCAAAGCAATAGCAAACCACAACGATCCAATGACCCGATTATTTCTCGATGGTCAAAATCAAGTCCCGTCCTACATTTTTCCTTGTTCGAGATGCCGTTTCACTCAGATATACGTCACTATAGGGAAGCAACTTCCGTTTCATGCTGACTTTAAGTGTATCCTGTTGTAGTGTCCGCCCCGTTGGCCAGTCAGAAATGAGCCCTGAGTTACAGTGCTGTGTTGACTGGCTTCAGTGCTACTTCATGAAACCCGAGTCCATCAGCACTCTTCCTCTGCCTGCCATACACCATCCACAAATGCAGAGCGGTTAGTCACATACGCATTACCCCACTTCACCTCTGACTCATTTATGCCTGGTTTCACAGACAAGGCTTAAGCCTAGTCCCAGACTAAAATGCATGTTTGAGCTGTTTTAACTGAAAGCAACTTGCACTGACATATCTTAAAATATGTCAGTGCCATTGTTTTTTCTCAAGATGCACACCAGTAATGTTTTTTTTTCTAAGCACGTTTATAAAAGCTACTTAAATGTCCTAATTGAAGGTCTAATCCTGGCTTAATCTAAGCCCTGTCTGTGAAACCAGACCTTAAAGTAATAACCAGGGCTGTGTTTCTCAAAAACATCTTAAGCCTAATTAGATCATAGGCCACTGTTTTTCACTGCTTTTCTCCCTGTCTCTCTTTACAAGATTCTTTTAAAGCGCATGTGCTGTGGACTCTGTTGAAGGAAGTGGGGCTTGGGAAAACGGTCTCGTACAAGCAGCTTGCTGAAATGATTGGGAATCCAAATGCTGTGCGAGCCGTGGGCTCAGCCATGAAGAAAAACCCTGTGAGTTTTGTTGGAATGATCATCATGACAGATTGATTTATCTCATGTGATGCATCTTTTTCTCTGTTGTTCTCTCAGATTCCACTAATAGTACCGTGCCACCGGGTGCTGCGCAGTTCAGGGGACAGTGGATCATACATGGGAGGAAAGGGAGATGATATTAAAGTTTGGTTGCTCACTCATGAGAAAAAAGCATTGGAGCTCAATGCTTCAAAGAGTGAATAATCCATCGGATGAACCCCAAAATCTTCATACTGCTTTTTAAAATTTTTTTATGAAGTCTGAGTTTGAAAAACTTTATGACAGATTTTTGATTGTTTAGAGAGATTACATTCCAATTTTTTTAATTTTTTTTTATGAAGTCTGAGTTTGAAAAACATTATGACAGATTTTTGATTGTTTGGAGAAATTATATTCCAATTGAGAGAACAAACACTTTGTTATAATCCATATATTGTCTATAGTTTTAGAGGAATCTGTTTGGAATTGTGTTTTTGAGAGCAGGTGGTGTTATGGTTGTCAGTTACATTAACATTGTTTAATGTGATTTGAAAAATCATTTTATAAACAAGATGTTTAATCCAAAGGATTACAGAATTTTTTTTAAAATAAATTGTCTTTTTTTTTTTTTATTATTGTTGCATATTTTGTAATCTTTTATTCCTGAAATTCATGTGATATTTTTTGCAGTAAGTTATGCTTATATAAGTTATGCTAACTAGAGTTTTATAAGAAATGTTTAAGCAAATAAACAGCTCTATAGCAAATTAGATGTTTATTAATAGTGGATCAATTATCTACACTACCGGTCAAAAGCTTGAAATATTAAATTAATATTTTTTAATGTTTTTGAAAAAAGTCTCTTATGGTCACCAAAACTGCATTTATTTGATCAAAAAATACAGAAATATTGTTAGAACTCAAAATAACTGTTTATTTTAATATATTTTAAAATGTAACTTATTCCTGTGATGGCAAAATCTATTTTGTCAAACTGATAAATATACCAGCAAATGTGTACCAGACACATTATCAGTGGCGAGTTTTATTTTGTGTTCCTCCCTAATGTGTCATAATGAAAAATCATTTCTTTTCTCAAGCACAATTATCAAAGATTTCCCCTACCAACATCTGAGTGTTTTTATTTTTTTACATAAAGCATTTAATTTCATTCCACAACTTTTCAAATGCATACTTCATATGGCCGAGGGTCAAATGGTCACGTATTTCAAAAGAGTTCTTAGTTCCTCTGGATGTCAAACACACAGTTGTGATCTCTTTAATGGGAGGATGAAAGAAGGGCGTTCCTGGTGAGATATCCACAGTCAGAAGTGTGCTACTGCATTATATTGTGTTTGATCATATGTGACATGAGCTGCATCCACTGCCTCAGGCTGTGCTGATCTCTCACTAAGTCTTCGCGTACGGCATCATGCCACCTTACAGAACAGCAATTTGTGCCTGACAGAAAAACAGTTGGATCGTGCTCAGTGAACACAAACCCTCCCTGTAATTTCAAATCATTCAGTGAAGTGTGGGAGCTGTTATCATAACTCTGTAGACTCTGTGTGAAAGGTGTGTCTTAATCTATATCTGTATTCATTTCCTGTGACATTTTCCATGAGAAGGAGTCTGAAACTCTTTTATTTTCTTCTTTTCAGTACATGATCAGAAAAAATGCGCTGTTTTATTTTCTATTCATTATAGTATACTCTAATCATTTCTATAATATTTGGGGTTTTTTTGGTTACCAGAACTGTTTTGTTTTTGTTGTTAAAACCCTGAGTAATGTGTCATTTTGTACAATAAACATGAAAATGCATGAAATAATATTTTTAAAAAGGTTGGGTAACGTGTATATATGTAATTTGTATTTATATTGAATTTGTTCATTTATGCTATAAAATAATGTAACGGGACACTACATTTGAGGAAATTAATAGCAGTATTTAAATGAAAAACAAAACATAAAGTCTGTCTTTCTTTGTTTTTAAATGGTTAATTGCAGAAAAATGTTTACTTTTTTTTTTAGACCAAACTTATGAGATACAGAGCCCATATAAACTGCATGAAACTTATAGAAACATTGTGTAAAAATGAAGCAATGTTGGGTGATGCTTTTCTTAAATGTCATGACAGCAGAGATGGAAAGCTAATCTGCTGAGGATAAGACCACATACTAACAAATGAGTTAAAACTGTTAAATCCATGTAAGGTATAAGATTTTACATTTAGATTTAACATTATATTACCACGATACACTTGAACAAGGGAAACCATCTAGGGGAGTATCCGTGTAATTAGTCAACTGTAAGTCATTTGTCAGGATAAGACGTGATCAAACTGGATTAATGGTTCAGAATGAGAATAAACTCTGATTAAAGTCTAAAGATTCTCTTTTGATTGACAGAATGATGGTGATTTACAATATGATCCCTATGCTGCATTAGTCCCATGCTGGTGTTTTAATCTTCAAAGCATTTAATGTGTCAGGACACATCATTCATATGGGTTACTTAAAGAAATGCTTCAGACTTTATTTTATTTTTAAAATCTTTATGAGCAGCTTTTTGCTCCACCTCAACTAACCCTCAACTTTGACACCTGATTCTCAGATTTTCAGTTTGTTTCTGTCAAATGTGAACGTATCATGCTGTGTAGGTACTTCATTGCTCTTTACGCTCTCAGGTGATAATGTATTGCACTTAAATTTGATTAATATGTCAGACTCACACCATTGTGCAGTTCAGAGGCAATGCCAGATCTCACACATTCACCTCTGACACTCACATATGAATATCCTTCATTTTATGAACTACGTGGAGCCATCGGCTATAGTAAATATCAGCATAAATGATTAATCTCCAAAGTAAACAAATTATAAATGTCACAAATCTTTTGTGAAATCACTGTGTAAACATGGATACAAGAGCGCCATGACGTGGAAGCACAGTTGGGATGTAAAGCCTAAATGTTTGTCTGTATTTTGAGGGGAAAAAAGGCATTTGGTGCTACTCTTGCTTCAGCTCTCAAAACATTTAGCCTAATGTCTAATAATAAATGAACGAGGGTTGATTTTGAACAAATATGCACCCCTAGTGCAGTATAGGCTTTTTATTAAAACCATGAGGAGGATATTTCATCAGGACTTCATAAAACATGTTGTTCCCATGGAATAACACAAAATTGTATTATCATTGGCTCCAAGGGTTCATCTTCATATTTTATGCTTTTACATTCTTCCTCGTCTGTTGGGAAATCTCTGTTCTTTCAGAGGCAAATCTTCAGCGTCCACCTCATTCATCTGTAATCACAATAGACGAGAGATCACTGATCAAGTACAGTTTCACACTGGGAAATTAAACTGCTGATGTTTTCCAATAAGAAAGAGGAACAGTCATGCTCTTACGATGTGTATAGGTGAAAGCTGCTCCATTGGAGTGTCCGCAGGAATAGACAGCAATGTGTCACCAGCATCCATCTGACAGAGACAGATTTTTACTCTAGTCACACATCTCAATATTCTTAGTTTTTGATGTCCACCCCGTGTTACTCCCGGTCTCCCATACTTAATCATTTTTTTTTTTTTTTTTTTCAAAATGATAGCAGACAGAAGAGGACAGAGGATAATCTCACCCTGAATGTTGCCTCCACTTCACCAACACTTCTCTTTCCACCAGGAAGCCAACCGTATGACCAGTGCTGGCAAAGACTAACCTCCAACACACACACTAGCATTAACAACTGGACCAGCACCCTTCCTTTCCACTCCATGCTAAAACTGAAACAAAGACATTTAATAGGCAAAATCGTACTCTCATGTAAACTTTCATATAAAATATATGAAAATTGTTTAGTTGTTGATAGCCAAAAAAAAAAAAAAAAAAATCTTACAATGGAAAAAAAGATATCTTATCCAATTATTTGGTTTTATAAATCTATTGGAACAAAATGATTGATTATAGTATACTAATATTAATCCAATCAAATAAAATTGTATTTATAAAGCACATTTTAAAATCAATCTGGGTTGCCCGAAGTGCTGTACAAGAAAGTAAAAGTAAAAATAAAAGAAAAATGGAAGAATTACAGAAGATTAAAAGTGCTGTTTAATTTAAATTCAGCTGTAGGAGCTGTTTTAACTTAAAAATACTGATACATCAATATCTATATTGATATGAGTACAGCTCAAACTTATTGAGTCTGAGGCAAAAAATTTACAAATGTCAATGTCAAAGTACAACGTAATGACATTCAACCCCAGTTTCTAACAATTTACGCAACAGCTCAACATAACCATTCAAAACATGCACAGAAATACTAGGCCTGTTTTCTCTAAACAATATAAATATCTATAAATGAAATTCAAGTCTATTTAAGAGGTGAAAGCAGTGGGTACAAATATACAGCAATTAAATACAAGTTAGTTACAATCTGTCATTTCTTTAAATGAGTTACTTAAATCTTAAGTTTAAATCTAAAGATATTCAGAAAACACTACACTGAAAAAAATATTGTTGGTTGAACTTAAAAAAGGTTGCCATACAATTTTGAGTTCATTGAAATAAAAAAATTAAGTCAATACAATGAAGGAGATTAATAAATAAAAATTCTAAATATTATGTTATCTGAACCACATTAATTTGACAAAAGATAAATGTTGTGATAACAAATCATGAAAATAATTTTTTACAGTGATACATAATTTTAAAGTCTTACCTGCTGTCTTTGATCAAGATGAAGTGTGTTGTTCTTGGTCTCCTTTATACAGTCCTCTTAAAATGAGTTGCAATGCTCTTTCGTCATTGGGAGTCTTGCGACCACAGGGCAGGTGCAGGTTTCTCTCTAATGCACACTCTAATGCACACCTGGGGCTGGATTTCCAAAATAGATAAAGAGCTGTCGTGGGGACCTAGCTAATGGACCTGTTTAAAGTGTAAGATTTATTAAATAATGTGTTTAAATGGTCCAAAGAGACACTCTGATGGCCAGATCAACACACAGGGGAAAAGATGAGACATAAAGGCCAAAAGATGGCTCTGTTAGAGACAAGGACTGAATCATCTGACTTCCAATCAAGCATTTGCTTGGGATTGTTTTTAAATACACCTATAAATTATGTTCCTAACTAACTAACTAACTAACTAACTAACTAACTAACTAACTAACTAACTAACTAACTAACTAACTAACCAACTGTTACATTTGGTAACTGTTTGCTCACAAACCTTTCCTTGTGTTCTCTAGTGTCTAACTTTGATATAACCAGCCAACCAATTAATTCAATTTTATTTGTATACACTATCATTAAAAGATTTGGGTTCAGTTTGAGTTAGAGTTTTTTATATATGTTTTTGAAAGAAGGCTATGCTAACCAAGGCTGCATTTATATGATAAAAATACACTAAAAACAGTAATATTGTGAAATTGTGAAAATTTCAGTCTTTAGTGTCACATGATCCTTCAGAAATCATTGTAATATGATGATTTTCTGCTTAAGAAACATTTTTTCTTTTCAGGATTCTGTGATGAACAGAAAGTTCAAAAGAGCATCATTTATTTGTAATAAAAATATTTTGTAACATTATAAATGTTTCACTGTGACTTTTGATCAATTTAATGCATCCTTGCTGAATCGAACTATTATAACTACTTAATAATTTAATTTAGCATTTATCTGTTAAAACTATAAAGTTTTAACTCTAGAGATGGATTTTGCTAAATTGTATTTTAGTTGTATTTTTTTACTAAAATAAGAGGAATAAATAAATAAACTAAATGTAAAATATAACCACATTTATTTATTACACATTCATATTTTGTGTTAACCTCAAAAGGTCAACTGGCTCAAAAGGACCTTTATTTTGAACTGAGGACTTGTATCCTAAACTACGACACTTCCGGGGCGTGTAAGGAAAATCCCACGAGCTCAGACTCAAAACAAGTCAAGATGTCCACATGACCGTCATTCTCAGCAGTTTTCTTTTTATCAAGCTATAGTATAATTTATCCGCCGTAAAACAAGAAGAAGAAGAAGAACTAATAAACTCTCACAGGTAATTTCCAGACTTGTATCTACATGAACAAAAATCGTATGCTGTTCAAACCGTAATAATGTGTATGGCGTCTGCGCGTTACATTAACCTCGAACCAAATCAGTGACGTGATCTGTGCTGCTCCCCTCAGCTTATGGTATAATGAGACATGAACATGGATGTTTTGAGAAGACCTGCCATTCCCGAAGACGCGGTCCAGTATCAGCTGTTTCTGGCTCACCCTGACCCATCAGACGCAGAAGCCAATGAGAAATCCCTTAAACAGATCCTGCAGAACATCCTCGCTGAGATCGCCCCTCTTCTGGTGCCGTACATCTGGCAACATCAGCCCTTCAATATAAGATATCACCCTGAGAAAGGTAAGAGTAATACACACACATATATGCGCGTGCGTGTGTGTGTCTGTGAGAGAGAGTATAATTTCTGCCATTTTTTTTTGCTAGTCACGAATGTATACGCTCCACATAATTGCTTATTTTATTATGCGTTTGCAAAGAGGCCTTTATAAACAGTTCACTTCTGTTTTTTTCATCCTCACTCCATAGGTGATGTGCCCGCACACCTGGGTGGTGTTACTGAGTTTGGTGATAATGTGGAGGATGAATGGTTCATCGTTTACCTGCTAAAAGAGATCACGCGCACCTTTAGTGATGTAGCAGTTGTTGTCTATGATAATGATGGACAGTTTATTCTGATTGAAGCCGCTGAACACCTGCCGAAGTGGCTGGACCCAGACAGCAGTGAAAACAGGGTTTGTATTGGAAATTTTAAATACTAGTACCATGATATTATCATGAATTTTGGACCATGGTATTCTTTGAAGTACATAAAAATGCCACTGATGTGCATCAATATGATAATCATTTTGATGCAGCAGTCTGTACGATTTGTTGCATTCCTGTGGACCGCTATTATATATGAGGATGAGTTGAACTCGAATAACATCCAATATTGCAGTAACTTGTTTATTAACGGCAAACAAAAATATGACACTGTCAAAAATCGACCCAATCCTACATTTCGTTAAACGGTAATTGCAGTAAGTGACGTCACCATCATTAAGCAATATTGATGGAGCTTAATTTTCACGTTTTCAGAAATATTATGATACACTTTATTCACAATTATTAATTCCACATCTATATAAAGAAATAAGTAACTTGTGGCTCTTACACATTTAGGACCATTGTAGTAACATTTGATCCCAGCAGTTTGTATTAATCAGTGATGGATGGTTATCATCATTTGCAGGAAAAAAATATTATACACATCTCTCTCTCTCTTTTAGAAGTAAGGCTGTTCTTGTTATCGTTGCGTAGATAGTGCATATATAGTCTGTTCCCCTTGGCTTATGACTTGTAATGTTTGTAATTGTGTTTCTCAGGTGTTCCTGTACCAGGGAGAGCTGCACATATTACCCAACCGTACACGTTCTGGAGAGGTTGGCTGGCCTAGAGACTCAGTGCCTGCTGTGGGTCAGGCTCTAGAGGTGCTGCACTCACACACTGAGAGCTGTTTAGCCAAACAGCCCATACGCGCCGCTCTGGCCAGGAGGCTGGATGGGTGAGAGTGATGTCATTGTTTAAAATGCCCCTATTATGCTCTTTCAGATATTACCTTTCATGTAGTGTGTAATATAGCTGTTTGTGAATGTTAAAGGACTGCAATGTTTCAGAGATCAAAGTGCACGATAAATGGAGTAATTATCTCCCTAAAAACAGAACCGATTCAGAACTGCCTGAAACAAGCCGTCAGGAATTTCAGCCTCACTTCCTGCACAAACTTGTGTGGGTTTGTAACATTTGCATAATGCCAGTCTATGGTCTTCATTGGCTGCCCCTGAGCAATGTCGACTTTAATCCGCCCTCAAACATTGTAGTTGTGGCTGAGGCCTGGAAGAGTTTGGTTCGTGTTGTCGACAAGTTTTCTGCTTGGGAAAGCAAATCCACTTTGCATCATGTATGCACGTCCAAAGGATGAGGACTCGTGCTCGGATTGATATGGTAAAACCGACTCCATTGTTACTCTTCGTATCACTGTGTATACAAGTGTGGAGGAGGCCTCAGGAGCTAAAATTGTAATATGTTACATTTCTGATACACACCGTTTCAGATACTGTGAGAAAAGAGGTGGTGCTGCAATGTACGTTATGACATTTTTTGTGTTTTTTGACCTTGGATGCATGTAAACCTATTATTGGAGACCTTTAAAATAGCATGATAGGGGCACTTTCAAATAAGCAATTCAGTTGTTTCTGTTACTCATTTTTACAAACTCAGTTGTTTGTGTTTGTGTGCAGGTATCCAGCTAAAATCCAGCAGAATTTCCACCGCGCCCACTGTTACGTGCCTGCGGGCATCGCTGTGGTGTTGTCTAGGAGGCCTGACCTTATAGCCCCGGCTGTGTCTGCTTTCTATTTGCGTGACCCTGTTGACCTCCAGGCCTGCCGAACTTTCCGCACCTTTCCTCCTGACACCAGAGTTATGACATCAGTAAGAAGCAGTCAAAATTTTTCTTGTTCTGAATTTATCTTTATGTGGGAAAGTACTTGCTGAATTCTGTCACATGCACTCTACCGGACCGGTGGGGTCCGAATTAAAAAATAGATTAAAAAAGTAATTAATACGTATATTCAGCAAGGATGTAAAACATTTTTTTTTTAAATAAAAATAATAAAATGTATATATTTATTTATGAGCATTTAATGCTGTTCTTTTGAACTGTCTATTCATCAAAAAATCTTTAAATAAGATGTCACAGCTTCCACAGAAGGTAAGCAGCACAACTGTTTTCAACATTGACAATGAGAAGAAATGTTTCTTTAGCACCAAATCAGCATACTAGAATGATTTCTGAAGGATCATGTGACAATGAAAACTGGAGTAATGATGCTGAAAATTCAGCTTTGCCATCACAGGAATAAATTACTTTTTAACTCCAAACTTTTAAACAGTTATATATTTATTGAGAACTCCTCCAGTTACTACAAACCTGTTCCCTTCCCCCTTTCCTGTAGGTGAAGTTTACTCGATGCTTGTACGCACAGCTGCAACAACAGAGTTTTGTTCCAGATCGGCGGAGTGGTTTCACGCTTCCCGCCCGCTCTCATCCCCAGTACAGAGCTCACGAGCTGGGAATGAAACTGGTGAGCGCATGGCATGAGTCGTGTACAGAGAAAGCTGACTATTAAAATGCAGATCTCATTTCATAGAGGTTGTGTTTTTCTCTAAAAATTGTCCCATTGGAATGAATTTTTCATATGCTCAGAAATACAGTTTGTCATGTAATACATTTTGTAACTAGAGTACATGGTGCTAATGTATTCTACCTTCTGTTCATGCCTAAGGCCCATGGCTTTGAAATCATGTGCTCCAAAAGCGGTCAGTCTTCATCAGAGCAAGAGACTTCAGTCAGCAGTAACCCATTATGGAGAGGCTTTTTAGATAGCCTTAAAAAGAATGGATACTTTAAGGTAGGAAAGAGTTTCTGTGTTGAAAATACTTGAAGCAGATGATGCAAAGATTCCTTTCCCTGAGAGATACATTTGATCTGTGTGTGTGGATATAGATTTTGCTGATGTGTTTGACTATTTTTGTGAACCCAGAGTGAACTAGAAGGATCTGCTCGATACAAAGACTTATTGACGTCAGCAGAAAGTTTCTTCAGGCAGTCGGTAACCAGCACTCATCGGTGAGAGTGGCTTTTTTCATTTAAAGTTTACTGTCACGGAGTTAATTTTACTTTCTCTGTGTGGCAAAGTAGTTTTTTGCCATTCCTTTTGCCATTAATTGTAATAATCCAGTGAGATTTTTGTATACACAAGGAGTCTGACTCAGCTGGTATGATCTGATCTCACCATCATCGAGTCCGTCTGTGATTACATGAAGAAACAGAAAAAAATGAGATGGACTAAATCCAGAAGAACTGCGGGAACGTCTCCAAGACACTTGAAGAAACCGACCTGCAAAGCTACAGTACTGTGAAAAGTTTTAGACACTTGTGTAAAAATGCTATAAAGTGAAGATTCTTTCAAAAATCATGTAATAAATAGATTTTATTTATCAATGAAATTTTATTAAATTTATCAAATCAATGTTTGGTGTGACCACCCTTAGTTACACTTGCACATAGTTTTAACGTAGCGTAGCTTTGCAGGTCGGTTTCTTCAAGTGTCACAGACATGTAATCACAGATGACTCGATGATGGTGAGATAAGATCATACCGGCTGTTGTCAAATCTCACTGGTTTATTACACTTAATGGCAAAAGGAATGCTTGGAAATGTAAACTGATATTTCCTACTGA
This sequence comes from Squalius cephalus, assembly GCF_949319135.1. Lineage (NCBI taxonomy): Eukaryota > Metazoa > Chordata > Actinopteri > Cypriniformes > Leuciscidae > Squalius > Squalius cephalus. The sequence goes on along the minus strand of NC_137141.1, from coordinate 17,692,108 downwards.
TGCACTACAGAAAAATATATAAATAACTGACTTTAAACCTTTTTTTTTTTTTTTAATGAAAATACTAGTACATTTTGTTTTATCATTTAACAGAAATAATACATTAAATTTATCAAAATTGGCAATAAAGACTTCTGCATTGCTATAAACTTTCTATTCATCAAATAATCTTTCAACATTTTTGCCATTAATATAAGTTAGAATAATATAATAGGAGTCGCAATAATTTGTTTGTTTTTTACTGTATTTTGATTAAATAAATGTATCCTTGGTGAACATTAGAAAATCTTACTGAGTCCAAACTTTGAAATAATATGGGTAAATATCATTTTAATCTTTCTCAAGCCCTGATATTCATAATCCTGGCGATGAGGTGTTGAAGGTTTTGGAGGGCTCCTCCTTCAGTTTGGAAGACCTCAAAAACCAAGAGGCACATCTACCACCAGAGGACAGTATGTACCAGTTTTTCTCCCATTTAAAAGAGGATTGTTTTCTCTTTGGCCTGCGCATATCGAGTCTTTTCTCTGCTTATGCTGAAAGTGAATCTAGCCTGTGAATTGAGCCTTTCTTAATCGAGTCTTTTCTTAATCAAGTATGATCCTCTCAATCTCCCCCTGTAGGTGATGCGTGGTTGGACATCTCACCTCAGGAGCTGGAGAGGCTGCTTGAGGAGAAAGGAAGTCGAAGGGTGAGTGATGGCACTCGTAAGACGGCACAGCCTCATGAGGAGGTGCAGGAGGAAGAAGCTGGCTACAGTCTGATAGCTGTAACGCAAGGCATGAAGAACTTCATTAATGCCATGTCTTCTCATGAAGGTGCTGAAATACCCAGGTAATGATTCTCCATCTGAATAATTGTCAATACTTCAGTTATTATTATAGCGCCATGATAATTTGACTTTCTATTCCTGAAATTGTGTTTCAGGTCTTGCTTGGTTGAGCCCTTCAGTTTTGATCCAGATGCAGTAACCAGTGCTCTTGATAGATTGCTAGGTGAGTTTGACTTTCTGTGATATTAATGAATCCTAGTGCTCTAAAATCTTTTAGTGGTCGACCGATATATCGCCTATATATATTTTGGATATAATCATGTCATTTTTTCAATTATCGATACGTTTTTCTGTTTGTCCAGTGTGTCTGGACCAGGACTTTTATCGTGCCAGCACTTATATCTATTTGGCCACTTTTGTCACATTTGTGGATATTAACTGACTCTGTAAGTCAGCTACATTGTTTACTTCTGAATATTATATTTTATTCTGGTGCGCTTAACGTTATCGCTACTGTGTAATAGTAGCCTATGCTACTCACCAACTAAACATATCCTATTCAATGGGTTCACAGTCTCTTTCACGGCCATAGTAGCCTATTCACAAACTGTTTGCTCAAGCATAGCCTGGTCTCAATGATAATGCAAAGTTATTACTGTGTCATGCGCGCTGAAGTTAGCCTGTAACTATATGATGTTGAATATGCTATGTTAAATAGTTGCCCTGCCTATTCAACAGGATAGCTCATGTTGGCTATGCAGGCTTAAATGAGGTTAACTCTCCTCTTACCGATCGTGATGGCAAATCCCCATATCCTTAAAGGGGGGGTGAAATGCTCATTTTCACTCAATCTCCTGTTAATCTTGAGTACCTATAGAGTAATATTGCATCCTTCATATCTCCAAAAAGTCTTTTGTTTTATTATATTTTTAATTGAAAGATCGACTGTAACCGAGTCTTTCCGGAAAAAAACGAGCGGCTGGGGGCGGGCCGTGTGGGCGAAGCTAAAGATGTGCTTACCCGCCTAGCTAACAACACACAGAGACATTTGTTCAACAGTTTTACTCACCGTTCCAACGCACGACCGCGATCCTTTATCATTGTGACTGCTCGATCCTTAAGCATTAGACGATCTGCAAATCCGTAGATCTGGGCTTTGTTTATAAAACAATCATCGTCGAAATGCAGGGAACAACAGTCTTACACAACTCTGTTTATGCTCAGAAAAACAAACTCCATCCACGGGTTCCTTAACGCTGGGTTCTTTGGGAATCTGTGCAGGGTTGTCTTGCCCTGGCAACCAAAAACACACTTCTTTGGTGACATTGACTTCCCAAAAGCCGGGCAGGGCGCTTTGATGGCGAACTGCTTTCACTCTCTTGCTCTGGTTTACGAGTGTGCGCGCGGCCGCGATCTTACCGGAGAAGTGCCCTTAGGACCCATATAAGGAAATTCCGCTCTATCTTACGTAAGACAGAGCCATACTCGAAAAAAAACTTTCCGAAACTTGTGACAAACCGGAAGGAGTATTTTTGGAACAAAAATACTCCTTCAAACGTACAACTTAGTTTTTGAAACTTTGTCCATGTTTAGCATGGGAATCCAACTCTTTACCAGTGTAAAAAACTCAGTATGCATGAAATAGCATTTCACCCCCCCTTTAAGGCCCTTGCACACTGAGTCCGAAATTCGCGCACGTTAAAAAATAAATACGACCTCACGTTATGTCAATCACACTTGCACACTGCCTCCGAAACTTTTGTCTGCCAAAAAAAAAATCTAATCAGGTTCAATTTTCTGCGTTTTTCGCATTCGTAGCAAGCATTTTTAAATGGTGTTTTGACAATTCAGAGCCACCGAATCACGAATGCGAAAAAACGCATGCGATAATTTCGGACTCGGTGAGCAAGGGCCTTTAGTGTACACACCATTCCACTTCATTAACTGTATACTACTGTCTGCACTGCACTACCTGTCTATACTGTTCACATGGCACTTTTCTGCATTTTTGCACTTCTGGTTAGACGCTAACTGCCTTTCATTGTCTCTATAATTGTAATCTGCACAATGACAACAAAGTTGAAACTAATGTAAATTTAATCTAATCTAAACTCCTGCTACCTGTAATATATCACTATTATATGGTTTTGCAACCATGTAGTTCAATTTTCCATATTTATTGTATGTCATTATGTCAGTATCAGTATTTGCTTTCTACCATGCACAAATAAAAATGTCACTGAACTTTTGCTGTGTAATTGTAACAATGAGCACTCAAATACAACAATTACTAAAAACACACACAAAAACTGATTTTGCATGGGCACTGCAATAGTGTATTTCTAATTTATTAAATATTATACAATTTGTTTTAATTTAATTACAGCATGTGTTTTTACAATCTTTAAATTAAATAGTCTGATATCATAAAATATATATATATATATATAAAATGTATATGTATGTATTATATCGGCCATCAAAAATATCGGTCAAAATCGATCAACCACTAATCGTTATATCTTTTATTATATTTTAAATTGGTTTCCATAAAGCCTGTTAATTTTTTCTTGACTTAAATCTGTCATTTATTTAGAATTTTATGCCTGAATTATCTATACTACAGAAAATCACTAATAATTAGCACTTCCTGTTTTACAGGAACTAAGGATGATGAGTTAGACTCTGACGACTTTGATGATGATGATGATGACGACGAGGACGACAATGATGTGGATGAGAATGAAGAAGTGCAGAATGGTGGCTTTCAGGAGCAGGCAGGTTCAGAGGAGCTGGAGAATCTGAAGAAGTACATGGATGAAATGGACCAGGAACTGCAAAGCACAAATATTGGCCAAAGCTTTACACAGAATAACAGAGTAAGTATCCACAGATGTTGTTTATCCTGTGGCCATAACTTTGAAGAAACTTTTGATTATTTTTATTTTCTGCTTTCTTATAGGCCAGTAATAAAGCAGATGCATTTAAAAGCTCATCAGCCACCTCGGGCTCAGAGCTTGTTGAGGAAGAAATCCAGCCGCTTGATGTGGATCTCAACCTGGTTACAAATTTACTTGAATCTCTCGCTTCTCAGGCAGGTCTAGCTGGGCCTGCCTCTAATCTACTGCAGAGTCTTGGCATCCACATCCCACCTGACGCAGATCAGCCCTGATAAGCCAAACTGAAATAGAAAAATCAACTCAAAGAGACTTATCTCACACTTATCGTGCACTCAGCGTTCCTTCACCTAGTAAACTTCAGCTGTTGCTCTATCAGCTGACTATATTTAAATGTATGGTGTTCTTTTCCACACCTAGTACTGAATTGTGAATTATTACCTCCAAACATTGATATTTTCTTCAAAACAGAGCACTTCCACTAAAATTGACTGGGAATTTCTTCCTTCACAAAATCTGAGAAGTTGTTTATCATGTTGTTCATAATTAAAATGTATTTTACTCTCTCTTTTTGAATAAAGATAATATTTTCTGAGATGTTTCCAATTACAATTAGTGTCATTTTGTTGGAGATTAAGTCTACAACAGAAAATATCAGCTACAGCTAGGGCTGGGCCCCAGCTGTAGCTGGGCGGTATGACGGTATCGTTACCACGGTAGAAAATGTCAACCGTAACAGATTTTTTTTTTATTCCGTGTATACCGCGACCTTACAGTCTATGACCGCGACATGTAAATAAGTGGGCGTGGTTAACTCACGTGCAGCGTGCGTGAGACTGAGACAGATTTGTCAAAGAAACAAGGAGAAAACTGATCAAGAGGATCCACGAAGGAATTATGTTTTCTAAAGGGTGGTTGTTAACGTAACATTTTCGGGGAAAAAGGCGCAGCAGTCAACTAGAGCAGTGCAGCAGCCGTAGGTTATAGTTTCGAGGAGTGCACGATCGCAACGGGGAAAGCATTAAGCTTACTTGACAACAACAGTTCATAAATCAATATCGTAACGAATAGAAATAACCTTAAATAATGTATAGTTATCTTCATCTTTCCGTCTCGTAATAGTTACTTTTTAAACACGAAAATCGCATTCAGCATGACGCAAGCGGTTGCCGTGGTAATGAACAACCTGCTTGTTAAAGCGAATTTATAATCCTGTATCTGAGGCAAAATTACTAAATATGTAGCGCGAGTTATATATTTCCACCTCAAAAGACGCGCGCGCACACACGCACTGAGAGGGAGCACGGTGTGTCAGTGTTCACCGGGCTATTGTAAAATAATGACGCAGTTACAAGGTGTGTATGATTTAAACTACAGGGTGGGCCATTTATATGGATACACCGTAATAACATGGGAATGGTTGGTGATATTAAAGTCCTGTTTGTGGCACATTAGTATATGTGAGGGAGGGGGCTAACTCCTCAAGATGGGTGGTGACCATGGTGGCCATTTAACGTTAGAAGTCCACAAACAGGACTTTAATATCACCAACCATTCCCATGTTATTACGGTGTATCCATATAAATGGCCCACCCTGTACTTATTCAACACTGTAACAGTAGCAGCTGTTCGGTTTTCATACTGCTGCTTTCCTTAGTCACTTCTGAACTTCTCTTGATTAAAGCTCCTGGTGACGGTGTATGGAAGCAAATAAGAGACATAACTATTTGAAATTTAACAGCCACTGAATACTTAGTTTTGAAATATTTTATTTTGAAAAACATTTATCTGAATTTATTTGCTCTGAATTCACCCCTTTGAAATTATTTTACTTTGGAAACCATGTATCTGAATTTATTTGTTTCGAATTTACCTCTCAAAACCTGAATTTCAATGAATATTTTTCAATGCTCACAAATTCAGATACAAAAAAATCAACTTACAGAATTTCAGATAAAATAGATTCAAGTTGATCAAATTTGATTGCTCAAATTCAGGACTGGCAACAATGTTATTATTATTATTAACCTTTATTTTACCAGGCAAGTTGACTGACAACCTTTTCTCATTTGGAAAGAAATCTGTTTGGAAGAAAGCTTCTTAGTAGTTACGCAAACTACTATAAATAAATTGTATGAAGAAGTAGTCATCAGGTTTATAATGGTCAGATAACAACTTCCAAAATGACTGAATTTAAACTTGATCATGATCGTCGTGCTCTGATAGGCGCTCAACTGTTTTTCCTATCCTGGGTTGCCCGGATGTTACCATGTGAATATTTAACTTGAATTTTTCGATCTTAACTTGAGCAGACGAATTAGACTGATGTTTTCTTTGAAAAATATTAACTTGAAATTTGAGATCTGAATTTGAGCAATCAAATTTGATCAACTTGAATCTATTTTATCTGAAATTCTGTGTTGATTTTTTAATTTTGTATCTGAATTTGTGAGCATTGAAAAATATTCATTGAAATTCAGGTTTTGAGAGGTAAATTTGAAACAAATAAATTCAGATACATGGTTTCCAAATTAAAATAATTTCAAAGGGGTGAATTCAGAGCAAATAAATTCAGATAAATGTTTTTCAAAATAAAATATTTCAAAACTAAGTATTCAGTGGCTGTTAAATTTCAAATAGTTATGTCTCTTATTTGCTTCCATAGTAGGGTTGCCAGATATCACAAAAAGAGCAAAACAAGCCCCTTAAAAACGCAGTATAATAAGCAGACATGGCAAAAATGTACTGGTTAACACATTTAAACATAACTAGTATTACTAATATCCTACAAAATTAAAAGCAAGCAACTAATTTATTATGAATAGAATAGTTCAATATAAAATATTCAGATATTATAAACTGATTGATGAAGTAAAGCAATAACATGAGATTGAAAAATTATTCTGCAACACTTTATTTAAAGTTTAATTGCATCTATGAGTTGTATTTAATATCAATCAGTTGGGGGCAGTTCATCTAAAAGTTGATGAGTGTGTTTTGTTTACTATATTTAGCTATCAAAATAGTTTACCAAAGAAATAATTTACCAAATAAAAGAAAAAGAAAAATCAAACAAGGTGAAGTACTTTTCATTTCTAAAGTATTTGGGTTTATTTATTATACAAAGCCCTCTTTGTCGATTTTTCGAGAATAACTACATATATAAATAACTATATCGTGAAATATATCGTTACCGTGAAATAAAATTAGTCATATCGTGAAACAGAATTTTGGTCATACCGCCCACCCATCAGCTATCTGTCAGAGAAAAGGAAGGGGAATGTTTCCCTGTGCTCATCTACGCTGATTAACTAAACAAATGGCATGCTCGTTTAACATTAACCTAAAGTCTATACAGAAAAATCAATCATTCCTGATTAGAAGCAAAGCCACACAGCACCAATGGTGAACCTTTTTAACCTCTTGATTCTCACTTGGAAAGACTTTAGCCTATGCTGGTAACAACACTAATGAGTAATAGGATTTCTGGTGGTCTACATTTGTGCATTACGTACTGCTTCCGTCATTAAGAAAATATGCAGGAAAAGTAATACATAAGATTTATACAAGAAATGTCAAGAAAGAAGCTGAAACACTTTGGAATTTAGTTTGTGTGTGAGAAAACCTCAATATGTTTTATTTGCTCCATACTTTAACAATAGTAGTAGTAGTAGCCTTTATTGTCACTTAGTCACAAGTACCAGCGAAATTAGCCATCAACCTGTCCATACAAACACACAAACAATATGACAAGGGGGTAGACAGGACAGGAAGACAGGGGATTGAGGAAAAAAAATACAGCATAACATGAGGAGAGATGAGGAGAAAAAAAAGGCAACCCCCAGACTATGCTCCTGTGAGGAGTACAGTGTGGGAACAGGAAAAAAAAAAACACCTCAGCAACATTAACACATAATCAGTACACTCTACAACATGAACACACAAGACTTGCAACAGGGGAGGGGAGTGGGGGATGGAGGTAACCCAGCACAGGCAAGCAGCCATCCGGTCCTGCAGCCGTTCTCGGCGCTGGTCACAGACCCGCCTGTCAGACTGGTGGTACAAAGCGGCGAAGGCGAGGCGGGGGCGAGGCGGGGGCGGTGGCGGTGGCGGTGGGGGTTTGCATATATGTATAAATATGTAAGAGTTTGTGTATGTGTAGGCCTGGAGAGTCGCTACGCCTGGCATCATAATCTAGGTGCCTCAGTCCGCAGGATGGTCATAGCGATACACAGCAATAATACAATAATACTGTAGTCTGTACTGTAAATTAGGAGCTAAATAAATACATGAGTCACAGGTTTTCTATTTAAATAATATATATTACTATATTAGTCTTAAATTGTATTGCTTATGGCTGTGATTTCTACAAACCATGCATTTTACCAATGTGAAAGGCTCTGTTGTGAGTGTAAGGTTACTGTAAGATTAAGCTCTTACTGTAGTATAATATACTTGGGTGAATCTCACAAAGCATGTCAAGAACATACTTAGATCATTTTTCACCTTCAAAATATATATAAAAATATATATATTTTGCATTAAAAAATAAGGCCTATTTTTAAGACCATTAAGGCCCAGTTAAGCACATTCTCCATTCTCATTACCGTAATGCATTCAGATGCTAGTTTGTCATTTTCATTACTAATACAGTAAAGAACATCTTCCTGTCTTAACTTTTAAAAAATAAAAGCACAAAATAAAGGCATAAATTAAAACCAATACAACAATAACTTATTTTTTTTACTATGAAATGGAGGAATTGTGGTGAAACTATCATGCAAATTACATTACAACGCAATAACCCCTAAAGGTCCTAAAAGGGCTTTTTTCTTTATGCAAAATATAATTTTTTATTTTCATTCTCAGAACTTCCAGCTGACAAATAGAAAATAATGGGTAATTCTAACTCAGAATAATATAGTCTGTACAAAAAAAAAGCTGGTTTGAGATGTCTAAGAAACCTGTATTTTGTATTTACAATTGAATTCCAGAACTTATTAGCTCCTTCATGAAAACACCTAAGTCGTAGTTTCAGTGCAAGCAAAGAAAGAAGTCGCACGTCAGTGCTTGCTGGTAGTGTAACCATATGAAATAATTAATTAGAGTTATCTTTACACAAGGTCGTCACGCCTATAAATTAAGTTTTAATACTGTTATCATCAATCATGTATTTGATTGATCAGGTATTTGATTGGTTATTCTACATAGACTTTTGCTCCTCAGAATGATTTACACTCTGATTGGTCCGTATGTCCTATAGCAAACTGAACAAGGGCAGTACGAGCCCTCTGGTCGCATGCAGCACGGCTGCTGGGAGAGCAGATAAATACAGCGCTGTTACATCCACAAAAAAAAGCTGCACCATACCCAGCAGCAACATCCCGAGCATGTATCCCAGAAAAAGCAGACTGTGCCAGTTGCCATGAATCAGTGCCTTTGGGCCGTCAGGGTGCAAAACACACAGGAACCCTAATACGAGGGTACGTGACACTGTCAGAGTGTAGTAAAGGTCAAAGGTTGAGGCATGGCTTTGCTCCGTTTGGGAGACTTTAGCCAGCCAGGCAAGAGACAGGCTGTGGAGGACCAGGCTGAGAGGAGAGTAGACGTACTCCAGCGGCTCCATCACATGCAGTCCTTCACAGGCTGGAAAGAGAAAAATGCGATTAAAAATGGAATTACTGTTTTTAACAATCACAAGGACCCATTTCTCAATTGTGGCATCAAAACTCTTCACACAGTGAGCAACAACAGCAATCTATGTCAAGTCAAGTCAAGTCAAGTTTATTTATATAGCGCTTTTCACAACATAGGTTGTATCAAAGCAGCTTCACAGTATTAAATTAAAACAATACATCAATGTTTGTTTCTAGTGGAACGTCCACGTTTGGTAATGCTGATCAATAGTATCATTGATTGATTAATTAAATTAAATATCCCCAAATATCCCCAACTGAGCAAGCCAAAGGCAACATTGGCAAGGAACCGAAAAACTCCATCAGGTGACCTAATGGAGAAAAAAAAAATCTTGGGAGAACCCAGGCTCAGTCGGGGGCCAGTTCTCCTCTGGCGTTTATGAACTAGAGGTCGGATTTAACTGTAAGATTAAAAGTATTATATGAATGCCTGGCTGAAAAGATGCATCTTTAATCTAGTTTTAAACTGGGAGAGCGAGTCTGAGCAACGAACAGTATCAGGAAGACTATTCCAGAGTTTTGGAGCTAAATGTGAAAATGCTCTCCCTCCTTTGGTGGATCTGGATATCCTAGGTATGACCAAAAGCCTCGAATTTAGTGATCTTAAAGGTCCCGTATTATGCCCCTTTTCACAAGATGTAAAATAAGTCTCTGATGTCCCCAGAGTGTGTATGTGAAGTTTCAGCTCAAAATACCCAACAGATCATTTTTTACAGCATGTTTAAATTGTCATTTTTTGGGGCTCAGAAAAACGCGCTGTTTTAGTGTGTGCCCTTTAAATGCAAATGAGCTGCTGCTGGACGACACAGGGGGCGGAGCTTCATGAGATCGCGCTCAGTCTCTCAGGACAAATTCATCTCACGGAATGATGATAATATCAGAAACTCTCAGTAACGGTGTTCATTTCGAGTCGGACAATAATGCCTACAGAGTCAGAGTGCTGTATAGAGATGAAACAGGTATAGTTTAGTAGTTTAATTACGGTTATTATAACGTATTTGTCATCTGCTTGTATGTATCCATTATTTATTAATAGCCTACAAGTCTGCTGTTTCGGACCAGGTCCGAATGATGATCAAACATGTACTGATGAGTTTAATAAAGTTTATTGTACATCACACAAAAGATGAAGCGTCAGTTTTACTTCAGAAAATCACCGTAAGAGCTGAGTAAACACAGTAGGCTAAGTTATAAGAAGTGCGCAAGTAGCCAGTAGAGTTGAGGGAGCATTCCTGTGGGCGGAGGTTAGTCAAAAAACGGTTCTAGTGACATCAATAAAGAAGGAAGTAGAGGGGTGTAGTCCAAACGAGCCGTTCACTGTAGTCGACTTCTGTTAAATAAAATATCTCGCTTGGCATTGAACTTTGAGCTTTATAATTTTACAGATATTGTTTATGCTCTAACAGCAACATTACACACTAACTAAAGTTTGAAACATGGGATCACGAAGAACGGGACCTTTAAAGAGCGCAATGGATTATAGGGCGATAGAAGATCGGTTAAATAGACTGGAGCTAAGCCGTTTAGGGCTTTATAAGTCAGTAGCAATACCTTGTAATTAATACGGAACTTTATAGGTAACCAATGTAGTGATGATAAAATTGGTGTTATATGATCATATTTTCTTGATCTAGTTAGAACTCTAGCGGCTGCATTTTGGACTAACTGTAGCTTGTTTATTGAGGTTGCAGGACAACCAGCTAATAAAGCATTACAGTAATCTAGTCTCGAGGTCATGAATGCATAAACTAACTTTTCTGCATCAGAAACTGATAGCATGTTACGTAGCTTAGCAATGTTTCTAAGGTGGAAAAAGGCTGTTCTTGTAACATATGAAATATGATTGTCTTTGAACACCAGTATAATTTTGTAGTCGATCTAAGAGTATTGTGTGATCTATAGTATCGAACGCAGCACTAAGATCAAGTAAAACTAATATTGAGATACAGCCTTGGTCAGAAGCTAAAAGTAAATAATTTGTGATTTTAACGAGCGCAGTTTCAGTGCTATGATGCGGCCTGAATCCTGACTGAAACTTTTCATAGATGTCATTTTCATGCAAGAAAGAGCCCAGTTGGGCGGACACAACTTTTTCTAGTGTTTTAGACATAAAAGGTAGGCTAGATTTGAAATGGGTCTATAATTTGCTAGATTATGTGGATCTAATTGTGGTTTCTTAATGAGAGGTTTTATAACTGCCAGTTTAAATGTTCTTGGAACATGACCTAAAGATAAAGACGAGTTAATAATATTGAGAAGAGGCTCTTCCACTACAGGTAACACTTGTTTCAGTAGTTTAGTTGGTATAGGATCTAATAAACATGTTGTTGTTTTAGATGAAGTGATAAGTTTATTTAACTCTTTTTGTTCTATAGTTGTAAAGCACTGTAATTGTTCTTGCGGGGTGATAATTGAGGCTGAATTATAAGGCGCGATTGAGGATTGAACGTTTACAATTGTGGTTCTGATGTTTTCTATTTTCTCAGTGAAGAACTTCATGAAATCATTACTACTAAACTGTAACGGAATATTTTGTTCAGGAGACATCTGTTTATTTGTTAGTCTAGCCACGGTGTTAAATAAGAACCTAGGATTGTTTTGGTTGTTTTCTATTAGTTTGCGGAGATGCTCAGCCCTGGCCGCTTTTAGGGCCTTTTTATAACGTGACATACTGTCTTTCCATGCGATTCTAAAGACCTCTAAGTTAGTTTTTCTCCATTTACGCTCTAAATTACGGGTTTCTCTCTTTAGAACATGTGTAGTATTGTTGTACCATGGTGCTTTACTTTTCTCTCTGACCTTTTTTAATCTAATGGGTGCAACAATATCCAATGTTCCAGAGAGAATGGTGCTCATAGTGCTAGTTAATTCCTCAAGTTCATCTGTTTGTTTGGGTTCACTGAGCAGCTGAGACAGATCAGATAAGCAATTTAAAAAATTATCTATGGTGGATGGAAGGATTGTTCTGCCTAATCGATAACGCGGCGCAGCATGATATATTACAGGAGTACGTAATATGCAAGTTACCATGTAATGGTCAGTGACATCGTCACTTTGTGGAATGATATCTATATCGGTTGGATCGGTTCCATGTGATATAATTAAATCGAGTGTATGATTAAAACGATGAGTTGGTCCGGTAACGTTTTGCTTGACCCCAAGGGAGCTGTAAACGCAGCCCCTAACGCATCATTTGAATTATCTACGTGGATATTAAAGTCTCCAATGATTAATGCTTTATCGACATTAACTAATAGGTCTGAGAGAAAATCTGCAAACTCTTTTAGGAAATCAGCGTAAGGCCCAGGCGGTCTATATACGGTAGCCAAGGCTAGAGATAATAGGGATGTTTTTCGAACATCTAAGAGCATAACATTTAGTACAAGTACTTCAAACGAAATAAACTTATAGCCCGTTTTCTGAGTAACATTGAGAATATCTCTATAGATATTCGCCGCCACGACCAAACAGACGGGGCTCATGCTTATAACAGTATCCTGATGGAGTAGACTCATTTAGACTGAAATAATCATTTGGTTTAAGCCAGGTTTCAGTAAGGCAAAGTACATCAAAGCTATTATCTGTGACTATTTCATTTACAATAACTGCCTTAGGTGTGAGTGATCTAATGTTTAGAAGCAATTCAACAGCAATCTATGTGGGCTAAACTGCGGATAATTTACAGTCATGGCCATGACAAAATTTCGCAAAGTTTGCTACTTCAGTGTTTGTAGATTTTTTTTTTTTGTCTTATGTTTCTATGGTATACTAGCCTGGGTTTCCCCACACTGCCTTGCACGCAGCGTGATTTTATTCATGCTGCTAGGCAGCCTGGACACCATGGACCAGATTTTCCCCTCAAAAAGGGAACCAATCACAGAACGGGGAGGGAGCAGCAAGACGATGACGACGTCTATGCGACACACCGAAGCAGTTTGTTTATATCTATGGATCCAACATGGCATCAGACGCGAAGTTACCTTTCGATGCAGCCTTATAATGTTCTGAGTAGTTTAGAACGCAAGTTTATTTCGTCGTCTTCCTCGTCGAATTTCTGTCGCTCTACTACGTCATCTGGCATAATTGAAATGATTGGCTATGAGCTACATACAGGCGCATTTGATAGACATTCGTAGCGCCCAATAAACGGCTCTGGGCATTCGTAAACCACGCCTCAAATACGAGAAAATGAACACGTGGTTCCCAGACCACGTCACAATGAGAAGAGGTCTGACGTTAGCCAGACTAATGGTATACCGGAAAACAATAAAACTTATGAAATGCTTAAAGGCTTTTATTGGCAAAAACATTCAATGTATGCTGAGTCAATATCTACAGTGTTGCCCCTTCTTCTTCATAACCTCTGCAATTCACTCCAGCATCCTGGATATCATCTTCTGGGCCAAATCCTGACTGATAGCGATCCATTCTCACCTTATTAGTGCTTAGAGTTAATCAAGGATTAAGGATTGACTACAGGTTCTCTAGTCTATAGGATTAAAATCCAGGGAGTTGCCTGGCCACAAATCCAAAATTTCAATGTAATGATCTCCATGCCACTTCATTATCACTCTTGCATGGATCTGATCACTCTGCACAATAATCTAAGAACTATGTGAATCTGCACCACAACAACCGAAGCAGCAAACTTTGTTTTGGCCATGACTGTATCATTGATTTGACACAAAATACATTCAATGACTACATCTTTCAAATGACATGAATGAATTATTTTCTCACTCAGACACAACCACCATCAAAACTCTATGTACCTACAGAACAATTTTCAAAACTGAATAAGATATCAAATTTTTACATTTCTACAGTAACACCATATTCAAATATTTTCCAAATCTAAAAAATGAAACCATCAAAACAATTTGATGTTAAGATGTCAAGGCCCGTTCACACCAACGACGATAGCTATAACAATAAAGATATTGTTTTAAAAATCATTCCAAATGTAAAAGAATAGCAGAGTCCACACCATAACTATAACGATAACGGCACAGAGAAAGATATTGTTGGAATCACTTTCACAATGATTTTTTTTTTCTGATGAATCAAAAAAACATTGACAGCCAATCAGAATCCAACAGACTTTAAAGAGCTTGAGCATTTAAAGTGGCAGATGACATATTTGCAGCGCGTGCTTATAATAAACAGAATGTTATCTTGTGTTGGTGTGGATGCTAATATAGTTTCCACTGTATCTTCATAGTTATCATTCTTGAGCTGAACGAGTCTTTAGTCTTTCCATTATACAAAAGACAACTTAGGAATAATTTTGTACTGTAATGTAAACATGGACCATGTAACATATATTGCATTTTGGATTTGAAATTCACTGCTGTGCCAAGCTGAAAGTTGGGTAGGAGAGCTGTGTGAAGAGTTTTGGGGGGAAAAAAAATATTGAGAAATGTGTCCCAGTGAAACGTCCCATATTTGAAGCCATCATACCTGTCACGCTGACGGAGGCGAAGGTGAGAACTGTCAGAAGGCAGGAGACATGGATGGAGCCTGGCATATTCAGTGCAAACAGGTGACCCAAGCTCACACTGACCATTGGGAGGAAGCGAGCGATTAGAGGGTACAGGCCAGAGTGGGAACAGCCTTCAGCCCATACGGCCAGAACACACTGGACGCTCCCGCAAACTGCCGGCACAAACAAACGCTCGGCTAGCCTCAGTGAAAAAGGTTTCAAGTGGATCAGACCCACACCATGCAAAGCTAGCAGTGCCATGAGATTCAGAAGTACCTGGAGGGAACAAAGCAGGAGTAAGAGGAAGTTCAATGCACCTAAAACGACACATAAATGTCAGGAGAGTCATACTGCAAACTTTTCATTGTGTATAAAAACACTAAAGCCAATTTTAGAGGAAATGATAAACATAATGGATGCTAATGTTACATGAAAAGCAGTAACAGCTGCTGTATCAAACTATTTTAAAGAACATTTTATAAATCATTATACATGCCGTTTTATGACCACATTTAATACACTGAATATTGTATTGGTGTAGTTTAAAAAAGTTTAGGTCATTTTACACACCACAAGTCTACAAATGGTGAATTTATAAGAACTTTAACCAGTCACAGCACACAAATCTACACTTTCCTACAGTACAGTGGGGTCCAAAAGTCAGAGATTACATAGCAAATCCCAGAAATAAACAAGGTTTTTTTAAAAAAAAACATGAATTTAATACGAACTATTTTGAATTCTGCTCTGTTTCTAGGTCACTAATCAAATAATTTGTGACATTGATCATGTGACTCGGATTACATTCAAATTACATATTCAATCTATATAGAATGTACCTTTTCCACAGTCGTAAAGTAATTACTTATTCAAAAGAAGCACTTACTGTCTAGAGAGTGTGAATTTGCACACAGCCGTGGAGTGCATGCAAAAGAGATGTCTTTCCAAATGCAAAGACATTCTGGTTTTCATATACATTTTTTAAATTCAATGTTTTACTCAAATTGTTTTACTCAATGTGATACTGATTTAATTTGTAACAAAAAGAGTACTACATTATAAAACTGCGAAAAGCACGCATTTTTACCAGTAGTCTCAGACTCTGAACCCACTGTAAATATACATTTTCTGTCGATTTGTCAAATCTTATCTGCACCCTAAATTTAGAGCCAGCCATAAATGCAAATAAACAAACACTAAAAGGACTCCTAAAAAGGAGTTTATAGCACGAGTCCAGCGATCACATGTAGCACACGTAATGATTCATCCGAGAGCTGCCCAGTCTTGTGCTTTACACCCTACAGATAATCAATACGCACATTCAGATATATTCATAACATTGATGATGATACAGTATATATGCCCATTTCTCATGACTTTAAATAGTGATGGTCCATTTAACATAATCCTTGTTTAATCCTTGTCCCCGTTAATATTAATTGTGTAAAAAAACAGCAGCTTAGACATATGGGTCAATGACGTGACGGGTCATTTTTTTGTCCAAAGGCCTTAATAATAATAAAAAAACAAATATATAACATCCAAAGTATGTAAGGTAGTACAACTTGATCTCTTTTACTGAATCCAAAAGGTTTTAATTATATTTTACTACATATAAAGGTATTTTAAAGATTTTGAAGTGTCAAAAGGTCATTCGGTTTAACCGTCCGAAGGCCAATACAGCAATTTCATTTGTGATTAAAGCATCTTAAAATTTAATAAATTTATATATTTTTTATTCTGGCATGATTTTATAACATTATATATCAACATAGTGCAAAATGGTATTACAATTATGTGTAGAAGTCATTGCTTTGTTATGAGAAAGAATGTCCGGAAAAATGATTTTCATTGATGTCATTCAGAGTAACCAATATAAAGGGCTCCATTTTGGATCAAGTCATGTGGTCAATATTATGTGACAGGATGTGACAGGATGTGATCATTCAGACACCTGCAAAGGACCGCATGGTTGTGAAGCAAAGTAATTATCTCTCTCTTAACTATTAGAAAAATTCATGTTTTCACTTGCTCATACGTATGTCCCCAAATATCAGGTCATTCGGTACAACTGCTATAAAACATGGATAATGTTGTAATATTTTAAAAACTTTTACTAAATATAAAATGTTTGATTGTTCTTTTGGTAGCTAGCTAGCTAACTAACCAGCTAGGCAGCTAGATATCAGCCTGTTAGCATTGAATGAAGATTTTGTCATTCGTTATAACCAAAAGAGTCATTCGGTTAAACCGAAATTTTGGTTATAACGAATGACTTACTGGTTGTATCGAATGACAGCAATGTATGTTGGTCATATTTGTACATATCTGGAATAAATAAATACAACATTTTATTAATAGAAAATGTGCAGAGTATATTATTATAAAATTTAAAATATAATTTTGACTGAATTTTGACCTTTTTTTTATAATTATATCACTTCTGGGCAAGGATCAATGCTGATCCTGTTAAAAAAGAACAGATGCTCGCCAAAAGAAGGGAAAGGTATCATTTGTTTTTATTATTTATATTATTATATTCAATAATATAGGTGCCTGAAAGTACCCCATAGACATACTATGGTGAAGGGAATGCCCAAAAAACCTGGATGTTTATCCTACTATAGTAAATTGCATAGGGATTTTGTATTGAACATGATTTTGCAGCACAGTGTCATAGAGACAAGTGGGTGGGCTCATTTTACTCAGGCAATCAATCAGTCTTTCAAGATCATCATGAAGCCATTAAGCCACACCATAGCAACCATTAAGAGCACCCTAGCAACCCAAACAGAGAGGGATATCTTCAAATCCAAAAATTTTTCATGAATTTATAGCATAGCAGCTCATTGTTTAACAATTTAAACACTTGTTCCAAGACCAATTAAATGCTTTAATGTTTTAGGGCCCTATCTTGCACCCAGCGCAATTGACTTTGTACACCGATGCATGTATAATTCCTATTTTGCACCCGCGCACAGCAAAATTTTCCCTCCAAAGACGCACGCTGGTAAATTTGGAAATGAACTTGCGCTCCCAGGGGCGGTTCAGGGAAAAGAGGAGGCGTGTTCCGGCACAAACGTTCCCTGGTGCTATTTTGCAGGTTTAGAAAACAATTCCGCCACTGACCAGGAAAAACCTAGTCTAAAGTCAGTTAGTGTCAGTCAGGCGTGTTGCGCATGTTATTCATATGCTATTTTAAGGGCGCATGCTTGGCCATAATCAATGTATTGTGTGCACCACGCATACACTTTGATTGTCTCATCTACACAGAAGCAGATAAATCATTAATTTTTGCAAATCATACATTATTACAAGGAAAGATATTAACACACGAGGGAAATCATTGTTGTGTCCATGAAGATGTGAAAAAATAGGCATAAATCTAGCTTACACATTTACCCAAATTATCATACGCCTGTTTAACCGAAGCTAATTTGGGTGTGTTTCTCCATCCCCAATGTCACTTCTCTGTGTTTTACGGCCCTGACGAGAATGTCGGTCTCCTCGGCTGTGAACCGCTCCTGGCGTGCGTCTGGCAAATCCGCCGTTATAATAGCAATCCGCCATGGAACAAGCGCGCCTGCTCTTAAAGGGAATGTGAGATGTCGCTCTGATTGGTTTATTTCACGTTACGCCCAACCACACCTATGAATAATGAAGCTACTTCAGACCAACCCATTTTAGATTAGTCGGGCGCAAGGGTCATTTATCCCGCCGGTATAATAGCAACAGTGCCCAAGACCCGCCCACAAAGTTACTTGCGTTTCACGTTTGATACTTGCGTTTCAGATCGTTAAAATAGCCCTTATATAATGGTAGGGGAAACACCGCTATTATATTAACAATATTGTTAATATATATTAACAATAAAATGTGCTTCTGAAGCTATTTGTGTCTGTTTATTGTCTTAAATATTCATGATGTCAAGGGCAGCAGACATGGTCATTCGGTATAACCGGCCTTGGTCATTTGGTAAAACCGATATAGTAAATATTTAAATTCGAATAATATTGTTTTTAATAACTAAAGGAACTACAATAATACAAATATAAAGCAGATAAGGCTTTTTTTTTTACATTTCCCCTTTTCTCCTTTCCCTGTGCAATGTTTTACTTGAATATGTTGGAGTGTTTAGAGTAGTCCAATAAATGATTACATTTATGAGATCAGTGATAATTTTATTTAATATTTCTTCTGTGGTACACACTATATACTATCTCAACATCAATGTCAAATCAGTTTTTTTCATGAATAATTATCTGCAAATTAATAATTTTAGATATATTCATGGTTAAACCAAATTACTTTTTTGGTGACAAATTTTGTCCATCTTGTAAAAAATGACAAAAAACAGTGTTAATTGATTGTACAAACCACAAAATCTTATTGTTAACACCTAGGTAAACTAAAAAATGGTTTCAAATATAGTTATATCTCCATTCTATTTTTTTACACTTTTAAAACCCTTATTTGTCAATGACCCATATACTGCAAAATATCTTTGTGAGTAAATACATTTTTTTGGTCTCCTTTTAAGCTTTAAAATTGACTCCATTCAATTCACTCAGGTTCTTCAAAACTGGCCAGAACTTTCTGCACTGACCCCAAATGCATGACTAGAAAGCCTGCAAAATCATCTGATCATTACTTACATAAGGCAACTCTAAAATATGCATGCAGATCATAAAACAGATGTAGAACTGATAAAGATGAACTGATAAAGATGTAGCTGTATGAGCACAATACCTGTATGAATGCAAGTGGCACCGCATAAGGATAGTGATACTGGGGAATGAAGATCCTGCTTACAAAACTGTGTAGATTATCCGCCAGAGCGTACACAATCACAGCCACCAGGGCCGCGATGCACAGCAGGAGTGGCACCAGGGGTTTACACACTTCATACACACAAGCTCTGAGAGCATGCGGCGTATGCATCTGCCACCATGCCGAACTAAAACACAAATGGACAGACAGTAAAATAAATATGGCTTAATATTATTGTCATTTTTGCACCTAAGAATATCACATTCAAGATACTGATTAAGTAATAGCATAATTTCACAAGCACTGATTATAAAGATGATTTGATCTCCATTATTTGCAAGCAAGTATTCACAATCAAAAATTTGATCTCACCATCTGGACACCAGATTTTGCCATGGGTCCATACTAGTGGTCCACCCACCCCGGGACCGGTGGAGTGGAAATCGGTTTTGGATTTTGACCCCTTTAAGGCATCAGGGGTTGGAGGATGGACATAAAATTACCTGTACACAAAAGACAAGTAATCAGAAATAATGAAAAAAAACAATTAAAGCTAAAAATAATAAAGACACAGACCATTATTTTAGCCAATAATCATTTAAGCAATTTAAACAAAAAACATAACCATATGTCATGTTTTGTCCTGTAAATGTCATTTAAAACGCTTAACTTTTTTATTCAAATTAATTTAAAATGAAAGCCCTTAATTCAAATAAATCGAAATAAAATAAAAATGTAAAGTCAAATCAAATAGAATCAAAATATCAAATAGAATCAAAATAAATTATCTAAGCAGATTTAAAATATATTTTAAAATAAATAAATAAAATATATTATACAGAAAAGATTATCAACTCACATTGCTTCATGAGACCTTGTCAATCCATTACATATTTCCACCACGGATTGATTGAGATTTGTTTAGTTTCTGTCACGAAACGAGCACGGGTGTATGAGCTGTTGTCACTCTGTGAGTTAAAAATACAAATAAGTTTAACTAACTTCCCTCGATGATAGATTTTCTTTCCGCCGTTAAGATCAGTGTTTTATCCTGGATTTAGTTCTTTCCTTTGATTGGCCCCCTCTCGTTTGAGTGCATTGAGAGCATAAACTGACTCTATGCGAGCCTGCGATAGGCTCAAAGCAGAGGACAGGCGGTGTTAATGATTGAAACGTCACCTCGCATCGGTAAGTTGGGTAAACACTAGTCTCCTGACCTTGACGCAGTGTTGTTGTTGTGTGCTACACTTTGCACAAATAATTAATCAAGCAGGTGACTAACAATTTGGACGTGTTATGCATTATTGCTTTGTAAAATACATTGTGCAGTGAGAATATAAATATGAAATTCTCTGGAACCTCATAGTTTGATCATGCTGCTATGTACTTAAGACGACTGCCTCTCTTTATTGGACAGATAACGTGTGGTTATACAAGACAATATTTGTTTGCCAAACTTTTCTATGTAATGCATTGACAATGCTTCCCATAAACTTTAGCTACTGGCTGCAAACAATGTAAAAGCATAATTGCACAATGTACAAATATTATGTCATTTTGAATGTTAGCCATGAAAGTAACTAGTAAATAATATTAATGTTGCCAAATAGTCAAGAAATTAGGAAAAGGTAAAGGTAGTAGGTAAAGTAACTGAGCAGTGAGCACACTGACAGTTTCTTGACTTGACTTCATAAACAGCGTTTGAATACGAAGGCCCTTCCTAAGGATGTTTTCTGATTTCATAAAGGTCGAAAAAGGGATCTCAGCAGACAAGACCTTTTGAATATGCTCTCCTATCTTTATATTTGAGCAAGGAGCTGAGAGTGACTGAACATGAGTGACTCACAGTCTATGGGAATAAATACAGATCATTTCATGTTATGCTTGAGAGTTAATATGGCTTCCTCCAATAAAATGTAGACATATAACACAGAGAGGGTAAACAAAACATCCATTAAGTCCATGATAAATCACTAATAACAAAACAAACATTTCTGTCTGAATATGTGTGCTCACAATCAGGTATTTTTTGTGGCTAGCAGCTGGATCCACAGAATAAAAGGAGAAATGTACTGAGGGTAAACAAGCACATTATATCCATGATGAGAATAGAACAGAGAGTCAATGCAATATCACCATGACAACCCAGTACTTATTAATCAGGTCAAATATCAGTAAGAACACCGCTATGGTGAGGTCATAGTACTGATGAATGCCAGTGATGGGTCGATGAACGAAAGGACATTCCCTTAAGCAGGGCCATCTCTAGGGGTGAAATGTGGTGACAATTATAGATCCAGCAAAATCCAGCAGTTTTACCATATAGGCCCATGTTGTATGAATAATTATAATATTTATATTAGTTGTATGCCTGAGATTTGAATAAAAACCACAAAAACATGCAATTTGGTTAATAACTGACATTCTTGTCAATTTCTAAATGTCTACTTTTTGATTTGTGGATTATAACAGACTGATGGGGGGGGGGAAACATTATTTTGCTTTTTTTTTTATTTAAAAAAAAAATTTATTTAACAATTTATTGCTTTTTATTAGTTTTTATTAGTTGTAATTTTTATATAAACATTCAACTTTTAAAATAAAGGTTTTACAACAACATCACCATCTTCTGTTATATGTGGGCCTCCATGCTCATCTATTGTACAGTAGGCTATATGATATTGGTGGAGGGTGGTGGGGGCCCACATCAATATTTTTTCGGGGGGCCCGAATCCTCTAGCTATGGCCCTGCTCTTAAGTCATCATTAACTGACCCTTGTCACGGTGTGGGTTTTGTGTCTTGTTCCTTGTTAGTGTCTGTCATATTATTCCCTGCTTGTCATGTGATCCTGCCATGTGTCTTGTCATGTTCAGTTGTTCCCCGTTATGTTGATTAGTCTTCACAGGTGTTTCAGTTTACCACACCCCCCTTGTTATCTTGTTTAGCTTGTGTTCCCTATATATATACCCTGTCTGTTTTAGTATGTGTCATGGAGTCCTTGTCTATTATCACACCACTTCCGTATTCTGCCTTGTTGCCGGTTTTGTATTTGTTTTATGTTTTGGACTGCTTCTTTGGTTTTGACCCCTGCCTGGACTGTTTGTGAGTAAGGATTTCCCTATTAAACATTTCATACTGCACCCTTGGATCTTTCCCTTCCCTTGTTCCAGTGGTCCCGAGTCCGGTGGTCCCGAGTCCGGTGGTCCCGAGTCCTGTGGTCCCAGTTCCGGTGGTCCCAGTTCCGGTGGTCCAAGTTCCGGTGGTTGTCCCCGAACAGCCCGCTGTCGTCCCGAAGGCCGTGCCCGAGCAGCCCGCTGTTGCCATAGCGGCTGAAAAACTATTGGATTATTTTTCTACGCTATTCAATATCCTAGAAATTCCCAGGAGTGTTCACGTCACGTCTACCGATCCAAAGACCGTTCACGTCACGTCTGCCGATCCAGAGACCGTTCACGCCACGTCTGCCGATCTAGAGATTACTCATGTCACGTCTGTCGAGCCTGTGTCTTTGGACAAGATGGCCGTCGCCGAGCCTGTGTCTTCGGACAAGATGGCCACCGCCGAGCCTGTTCACGTCACGTCTGTCGAGCCTGTGTCTTCGGACAAGATGGCCGCTGCCGAGCCGGTGGTATCTGTTCCTGAGCCGGTGTCTGTGTCTGTTCCTGAGCCGGTGGTGTGGTGTCTGTTCCTGAGCCGGTGGTGTGGTGTCTGTTCCTGAGCCGGTGGTGTGGTGTCTGTTCCTGAGCCGGTGGTGTGGTGTGGGTTCCTGAGCCGGTGGTGTGGGTTCCTGAGCCGGTGGTGTCTGTTCCTGAGCCGGTGGTGTGGTGTCTGTTCCTGAGCCGGTGGTGTGGTGTCTGTTCCTGAGCCGGCGGTGTCTGTTCCTGAGCCGGTGGTGTGGGTTCCTGAGCCGGTGGTGTGGTGTCTGTTCCTGAGCCGGTGGTGTGGTGTCTGTTCCTGAGCCGGTGGTGTGGTGTCTGTTCCTGAGCCGGTGGTGTGGTGTCTGTTCCTGAGCCGGTGGTGTGGGTTCCTGAGCCGGTGGTGTGGGTTCCTGAGCCGGTGGAGTCTGTTCCAGTTCCTGAGCCGGTGGTGTGGGTTCCTGAGCCGGTGGAGTCTGTTCCAGTTCCTGAGCCGGTGGAGTCTGTTCCAGTTCCTGAGCCGGTGGTGTGGTGTCTGTTCCTGAGCCGGTGGTGTGGTGTGGGTTCCTGAGCCGGTGGTGTGGGTTCCTGAGCCGGTGGTGTGGGTTCCTGAGCCGGTGGTGTGGGTTCCTGAGCCGGTGGTGTGGGTTCCTGAGCCGGTGGTGTGGGTTCCTGAGCCGGTGGTGTGGGTTCCTGAGCCGGTGGTGTGGGTTCCTGAGCCGGTGGTGTGGGTTCCTGAGCCGGTGGTGTGGGTTCCTGAGCCGGTGGAGTCTGTTCCAGTTCCTGAGCCGGTGGTGTCTGTTCCAGTTCCTGAGCCGGTGGTGTCTGTTCCAGTTCCTGAGCCGGTGGTGTGGTGTCTGTTCCTGAGCCGGTGGTGTGGTGTCTGTTCCTGAGCCGGTGGTGTGGTGTGGGTTCCTGAGCCTGTGGTGTGGGTTCCTGAGCCGGTGGTGTGGTGTGGGTTCCTGAGCCGATGGTGTGGGTTCCTGAGCCGGTGGTGTGGGTTCCTGTTCCTGAGCCGGTGGTGCCAGTTCCAGTGCCTGAGCCGGTGGTTCCAGTGCCTGAGCCGTTGGTGCCAGTTCCAGTGCCTGAATCGATGGTGCCTGTTCCTGAGCCGGTGGTGCCAGTTCCAGTGCCAGTTCCGGTCGTCTCCGCCCTGGCCGCCCGAGGGGTCGTCTCCGCCCTGGCCGCCCGAGGGGAAGTCTCCGCCCTGGCCGCCCGATGGACTGTCTGCTCCGCCCTGGCCGCCCCGATGGACTGTCTGCTCCGCCCGATGGACTGTCTGCTCCGCCCTGGCCGCCAGATGAACTGTCACTCCCTGTTCCCGTTTCCCTCCATGGACCTGGCCCCCCTTCCCTCCACCACTCCACCTCCCGCCTGGATTTTTGTTTGGTCTGTCACATCTTGTAGCGTCTGGTAGCCGCTCCGTAGAGGGGAGGTTATGTCACGGTGTGGGTTTTGTGTCTTGTTCCTTGTTAGTGTCTGTCATATTATTCCCTGCTTGTCATGTGATCCTGCCATGTGTCTTGTCATGTTCAGTTGTTCCCCGTTATGTTGATTAGTCTTCACAGGTGTTTCAGTTTACCACGCCCCCCTTGTTATCTTGTTTAGCTTGTGTTCCCTATATATATACCCTGTCTGTTTTAGTATGTGTCACGGAGTCCTTGTCTATTATCACACCACTTCCGTATTCTGCCTTGTTGCCGGTTTTGTATTTGTTTTATGTTTTGGACTGCTTCTTTGGTTTTGACCCCTGCCTGGACTGTTTGTGAGTAAGGATTTCCCTATTAAACATTTCATACTGCACCCTTGGATCTTTCCCTTCTTCCCGAGGGTGGATCGTGACAACCCTCATGTCATTTAAAATATTCTTTAAAAAAAAAAAAAAAATCACAGAAAATGTACAACATTTGAGCTGTATGAAAGAGGCTGCATTTATTTGATCAAAATACAACTAATATTGTGAAATATTAGAGGAACTGAGGAATTGTTTTCTATTTTAATATCTAAGTGTAAGTCATTGGTAACGCTTAATTTGTCACATGATCCTTCATTCTAATGCCGATTTGGTGCTATATCAAATATTATTGGTGCTCAAATATTAATGATGATTCTTATTATCAATGTTGAAACCCATTTCCGCTGCTTAATGTTTTTGTGGAACCAGTGATGCATTCTTTGATTTATATAGAATTTATTCATATAGAAGAACAGCATTTTTAAAAAAAAAATCTTACTTATCCCAGACTTTTAAACGGGAGTGTATCGTTTTCAACTAAAATATTAAGCAACAAAAACTGTTTCAACATTGATAGTAAAGTCTCTTGAGCACCAAATCAGCATTTTAGAATTATTTCTGAAAGATCAAGTGACACTGAAGACTAATGTCTGCTGAATTAAAATATATAGAATAGAAAGAGTAGAACGGAAAGAAAAACAAAAGTTTTTTTTTTTTTTCTTCCCACAATGACATGCAGAGAACGATTTGACAACCACATAATTGTAAAATTCTACTTGCATACCTGTAGATTTGGGTGTATCAGAGCAAAGAAATGCTGTAGGGAGTGAGTGTATTTTGCCTGCTGTTGGTTTGAGTGTGTGTATCAGGATGGTTGTATTCTCTCTCTTACCTTTTGGCCCATAGAGAGAGAGAGCGAGAGAGAGCGCTTCGGTTCCGAATGACTCCCATCCAAAACCATGGGTATTGTAATTTTGATATTAATCATCACTTGTCCTCTGGTGATTCATGAATCTGTGTGAAACTGCTGATTGCATTAGCTAGAATATTATACAGAATACACATCAATTGCTTGCCAGAATTCTCCCTTGATTCCTTAAACATTTCTAAGGATGAGGTCATGATGGAAAAGCAAAATGTCTGGAATAGATGGAATGAATGCAAAGGCAGGCTTGATGCATGGATGCAAAGGGATTTGTCTATCTTTGGAAGAATTTATTTAACTAAAATGGAAAGTCTCTCTAGGTGTATCTATCCTGCATCTTGTCTCTCCATTTCTAATAGAGCTATTAAGACCATTAATCAAATTAATTTCAAATATATAAGGAGAAAACGTGTGCACTATATAAAGAGGGCAAATCTTATACAAGATTATGAAAATGGTGGATTACAAACCTTTGACTTCTATTGTATAAATGGTATGTTGAAGGTCAAATGGCTTAAAAATGTTATAACAAATGAAACTAATTTCTGGTTTTGCATTGCCAGAGGTATATTTAGAAAATTGGGTGGAATTGATTTTCTACTTAGATGTGATTTTACTGTTTCCAGACTGCCAATCAAATTATCTTCCTTTCACCAGCAGATTTTGTTATATACTGCATGGAAGTTATTATATAACCACAACTTTTCTCCACATAATCCCTATATGGAACAACAGATTTATTGTATCTAGATACAAGTCTCTATGTGTTCTTGATTGGCTTGAAAAGGGTATTTGGTCAGTTCTTCATTTAATGGATGAAGATGGAAGATTGTTAACTTTTAGAGACTTTTGTACTAAATATAATTTACAATGTGAATGCAAACAATTTGAGCGTGTCTTAAATGCCATTCCAAAAAGTTTTATAAATTTTGTACAAAACGCTTCTGTCAACATGCCAGATGGATCTTGTGAACTCCCATCCCTTCTCTTCAATGGTAATGACCTCAGGGCAATGCTTCCCAACAAACGTATTCGCTCTTGTTTCAATTCTATATTATATCCGACATTTCTGTATAATAACTGTGTTTTGCAAGCTTATGATAAACCATTTGTTAAAAAATTGCGAACACAGTATATTAGCTTTCCAGTGGCTCCTAAAGCTAAGGAAACCCATTTTAAAATATTCAATGGGGTATACCCGTCAAGTGAAATTTTAAGACAACGGTTTAATTTTGAAGAAAATGCCTGTATTTTTTGTCAAGTTGACATAGATCATCTGATCATCTTTATTTTCTTGTGTTTTTTCTTGTGTTTTTTTTTTTTTCTTGTGTTTGTGCATTGACTTCCATAGTATATTTTTTTCCTACTATGGAAGTCAATGGGACCCAGAAACTGCCTGGTTACTGACATTCTTCTAAATATCTTCCTTTGTGTTCAGCAGAAGAAAGAAATTCATACAGGTTTGAAACAACATGAGGGGGAGGATATGATGACAGAAATTTCATTTTAAAGTGAACTATTCCTTTAAGCCACATTAAGCGTATTATGAAAAGAACGCTTGATTACGCTGTTTTAGCAGACTATACTGCCATCTAGTGGTAGCAGGTTTTCTCACACAGCTGTGTGTGGATCATACAAGGCTAAACCGACGAAATGAAAGTCTCAAAATCCAGTTGAATCAAATAGGATTGACTCAGAAAGAGTCATGAATGCACGCGCGTCACCTGATCCACAATGCACATCTTACTTGTTGCATGTACATATTCTGACCTACATTAATACAAAATCGAGGTTTTGTATCATGTCTCTATTTGTACAAAATGCTGCACATTCATGCATTTCTGGATTTTGCACACACAAGTTGTATTTTATTAGTTTAAATGTAGTGACTTTTGTCAAATAAATGGGTAGTTGTGCACACATTACTAATTAGCACCAGGCCTATTAATTTGTAGTTGTTTGTTTGTGGGTTGTGAAATGCTTAAAAACCGCGAAAGGAAAGTCTCAAAATCCAAATGAATCAAATGAGATTGACTCATCAATGAATGCACGCGTGTCACCTGATCCACACATGCACATCTTCTGTGTTGCATGCGCGTTATGATACACTAATACAAAAGAAAACATTTGTATTCACAAAAATGTCTCTATTTGTACAAATTGCTACACATTCATTCAATTTTGAATTTTGCACACGCAAGTTGAAAGGCATTTGGTTGTAGTAAAACATATCTGCAACCTTGATCAAGTTCATGGATTATAGAGCTTGCACGTGTTAATCATTTTGATAGCCAACTATTTTCATCCCGAGAGGGATTAGTAAAGAGGTTCTATCATATGCCAAAGAAACACGAAAATGTCATCATCCAAATGCATTTTTTTTCATATTTTCTCCAAACTAGCAAGATAGACATCCAGATGAGAAAAAAAATAAATAAAATAAAATAACTGAAAAGGATTTTTTAAATGTGATTTTAATCTTTAAACAGGAACAAAGCGATAGGCCTAAATGCTAATTCCAACATTTTTTATTACTTTTTTTTATCTTTGATTTCTATTTTTTTCTTTTAGGACGTGGTGGCTAAAGGTGACAAAATGTATTCGTGTCTAGTTTAGGTTTTGTTTGTAAGAAAAGATAAGAAGTTTTTCAGCTTCTAGTATAACCGAAAAAGGCAATAAAGTCAACTTTAAATCAGTGGAATAAATAATAACTGCAAAGAAAACATTCACAGCGGCAGACTGCAGTGTTGTGCAGTGCCTTAATGATTTACACTGAGGGCTGGGACAAGGAAATAAGTTTGGAATCAATCTCGTAGGAGCACTCCATAATAATTTTTAGTATGAGTCAAGTTATGTTTGGCTAGTGTTGAGAAGCAGCGAAAAGCACGAAAAGCATTACAAATAATGTATTAAATACAATAGTAATAGAAAAGAAATACTAAGGCAACTCTCAAAAGATTGTGTTAGAGCAAAAAAATTATAATTTTTTTTTTGTAATTGAGCATTTCAAATAATACAGAAAATGTTAATTAAAACTTTGAAATGCTCAATATATACATCAGCTGTACACAGAGTGCAATAAACTGTATTTATAACAAATGCCTGCTGTTGGGTTTACTGTGTTACAGTTTCACAAACAAACAGAAACATTCTTCAGACTATGTGAAAAACGGTCGCCTCGTTTATAGGCAAGTGTTAATTTGGAAAGCAAAGTTTGCATTCAGAAATTAAACCAGCAAAGTCTTAACCCGGGATGTCTCATAAGGTTATTATAAATCAAAAAGAGAGGACGCAACAGAGAAGGAGACAAGAGTGGAGAGAGGGAAGAGATAGAAACTTCCACTTCTTTTTGCACAGAAAAAATAAATCCAGTGCATATTCATTATGGACCACAGCCATAAAATAAAAAGGGTAATAGCCTATAAAAAGTAATCCATACTTGAAGTGTGCCTTGACTGACACGTAATGGCATTGAAATAATAATCACAAGTTTATTACCCGTGCTCGTGGGTGCAACGAAAATTTAAAGAAACAAAATGGATACAATTTGCTGTTATTAGCCACTGTGTCAGTATAAACTGTATAATATGTATCAAATCATGTATCTAGTAACATGTAAAATACGCCAACATTCCAATGAAGAAGAAAGTAACATCAGATATAGGAATTGCATTGTGCGCATGCGCGGTTCGAAATTCCACCTGGTTCCATGAGTTTGGGAGAGTGTGAGACTCTGCACGTAGCGAATCCCCTTCGCCAGATGTCGAGGAGAAGAGCGGTGTAGCCTCTCAAATAAAGCCCAGCTGCACACCAGAAGCATCGTAAACACAGAAGAGTTCTCCATCCACTCTGAGCTCCTCATCAGCACCACTAGAGCAACATCTGCATCGATTCACTGTTTCTCCGCGCGTGTGACAGCCTGAAAGGTACGAGGTTATTTGTTTTCCAAGTTTGATTAGTTTTATTTAGTTTTTTTTCTTAAATCAAATTATTTGTTGTTGCAATGACTTTTTAAATCGACAGAGCAAATGTAATATGATGCATTATAGGCTACCTACATGGAAAACTTTTTGATATTAAAAACTCCCGATGCGTAAAAAAAGTATCGGAATTTCTTCTGGCTGAGAAAAAGTGCCGACCGGACGTGCACGAGGTTATCTTGTAGGCTACGCAATAATAAACTATCTAAATGTGCATTGATTGAATACTTAGGAGAAATAAGTTTTAAGCTCATTAAGCACGACTTAAAGTCAGTCTTCGGATCTAATTTGAGATATGACAAAGTCTCCGTAGATATACGTTTTTATTTTCGCTATTACGACGAATATGTTTTTGTTATGAAGCGGATATCAATGTGGACAAGTCAATAGCACGTTACATATTTTGCAGCACTATAACGTTGTTGTTACAGTGTTTCTCTGCGTCAAGCACGCGTAACGTCGCAGCGTGCGTCTCGTTGACTGGAACACTGCTGCAGTGAGTATTCCGTGTTTAAAAAAAAAAAAAAAACAGTCCCACCCGCCCTATTGCGCAGATTTTTTTTAAACTTTTTATTTGGCATCTGTTATCTGTGAACCTTTTGAAGAGTTTGCAGTCACTTCTCTTGCTCTCGAGGGGGCGGGGCGAAGACGTGGCAGGCAGTCTGCACCGAATGAACTGCGTTTGGCTTCCATGCTGGACCCTCACGAGCTCACGAACACCACTGTATGGTCTTTCCTCTAATTATGCAGGACCTTTTGAACTTTTGACAATCTAAGTAATGTACTCTAAGTAATAATTTCTTTTCACATATACAAGACAAATATGGAAAAAAACAATGACAGGGTGTCTAAAAAAGGATGGTAAAGCTAGTCATTGCTAATGTTAGGACTTAATATTTACATTAAATGACAGTGTCATTATTTTGTAATTATTATAACTGATTATGATTATGACAATTACTCCAATTAATTGCTAATACTTATTCTGTTATACATGATGTGTCATTAACATTAGCCAAGAAGCCTTCTGTTGATCACATGGTGGTTTAGAAGTTCCTGCAGAGCACATGAGCAAACACAGCGGACCAGGTCCTGTTAGTTTGGTGCCTTGAGGGCCTTTTTTTTGTTTGCATATCTCATGTGTCAGATGCCTTTTGCATACCATAACACATTTGCAGCATACTAAACTCAGATTTACATTTAACCCTCTAAATGTTAGAAGTTATAACCCCCTTAGTGCTTAGTGTTTAAGCTTTAGAATGATACTTTGTTTTTATTTATGATGATTATTAAAATATGTGATGGGGAAAAGGCATTAAAAAAGTGCACCAAGTGTCCCTTATAGTTAACAGGCTATGATGCAATAGTTTCTACTAATAAAGTAAATAGTGCTTGTGATAATGTGTGTTACACTTGAGTGGATCTCATTGTGTGGAGTTTGTCAGGGCATTTGTCCAATGAGGCGTTCTCTTTGCTCTAAGGCTTACCCCTGGTTGCCGTATTTGTTCTTTTCAACAAACAAAGTTGTGACATCTTGTTTATACACGCTGACACTGGCTTAAACACATAAAAGGGATCTTCCCATAGGCCCAGCGGGATGCTCTTTGTTTGCTCTCTGGACGCCACATTTGTGCCAAAATTCTGAGCCAGCAGTGACCAAATGCAGCCATCTGTATTCCATGTATCCAAATGGGAATGCACTGGGGGTTATGTGAACCAAAACCCAATTTTCCAATGTATTTGTTTGCATTTTAAGCATTTTATCTGTTTGTGTGAACACCTCAAAAAAATAATAAATTCTTCCGATATTGTCAGGAAGATGTGCAATGATGTGCAATGCATTGTTAGATGTATCACATTGACACTGTCTGTTTCTCTCAGGATGGCATTGTCTTGGTTCCTGTTGAGTTTCCTCTTCCGTTCCCTGTATGCCCACAATGATTTCTTCACTTCTATAGGTAAGATGATCTTCCATTGTGTTGTTCTGCCTTGTATACATTTCTGATTAGGCTGTACATCTTGCCAAACATATGAAACATGCAGGAAGCATCTTTAGCTATCTATTAGAGTTTCATTTGAATCTGAGGGGATTTCATAAGAAGAATTTTTATGCCAATCAATGAACAAAATGGATAAAAAAAATTAGTACTTTTACACAACGGATCTGGACTCCCTTAATGCATAGTGGCCTTTGGGAGAGACCATTTAAAAAAATCGCTTTTGATATACATAAGTAATTCCAACCCATGTACATTTTAGTTTGATGCTGTTATCTATACATGGCAATTTCAGTAAACAATGTGACTATGTTTAACAAAATTGTCATTGACGGTTTGTGTAATGTTTAGTCTTCTGTTTCAGATTTGACATTTGATATTTTGATTTGTAGGCCAGATGACAGACCTACTGTACACAGAGAAGGACCTGGTGAAATCACTAAAAGAATACATTAGACAAGAGGAGAACAGACTAGAGCAGGTCAAAGAGTGAGTAAACACACACACGCACACGCGCACACACACACACGTTGTGTTATATGGGGACTATCCATAGACATAATGATTTTTATACTGTACAAACTGTATATTCTATCACCTTAGACTAACCCTACCCCTAAACCTACCCATCACAGAAAGCTTTCTGCATTTTTACATTTTCAAAAAACATCACTTAGTATGATTTATAAGCTGTTTTCCTCATGCAGAACCAAAAAATGTCCCTTCAATGACAAAGATTTTGGATATTGCCATCTTTGTGGGGATATTTTGTCCCCATAATGTGGGGTTTACCTGGACACACACACATACACGTCTGCATGGGTAGATGTGATTGTCATTTACGTCACAGTCACAGATTTCTTTTTGGTAGTCATTTGACATCTCATTGATAGCTGGTGAATATTTTGTTTATTTACCTGCATCAGGTGGGCAGACAAACTGGACTCACTGACGAACACAGCCACGGAGGACCCAGAGGGATTCCTGGGGCACCCGGTCAATGCATTCAAACTGATGAAAAGACTCAACAGTGAGTGGGCCGACCTGGAGAGCCTGGTGCTGAAAGACACCACCAATGGTTAGTGACAATCAAAGTCTGACATAGTAATTATTTATCTATACATAAGATATATTTATATAGTTTCTGTATTTTACTGTCTCAAGTGTTGCGTAACATGAAGCTGTTTTTGAACTGATTTCTGACTTATTCATTTGCTAAGAATGACTGATTTGTATTTACCAATCAAGTCATTCTTTCTACATGGTTCGAAAACAAATAGAACATTTTCAGGTTGAATTTTTTGCATAAATAACAGTATTATATGACATACACTACCATTCAAAAGTTTGGGGTTGGTATGATTTTTTTGGAATGTTTTTGAAAGAAGTCTTACGTTCACCGGGGCTGCATTTATTTGATCAAAAATACAGTAAAAAAGAAATGCATATTGTGAAATTTAAAATTTATATAATATAATGGTAAATATAACAATTTAAAATAATGGTTTTCTATTTTAATATGCTTTAAAAAATAATTTATTCCTGTGATGGCAAAGCTGAATTTTCAGCATCGTGACTCCAGTCTTCAGTGTCACATGATACTTCAGAAATCCTACTGATAATAATAATTTCTGATTTGGTGCTAAAGAAACATTTCTCATTAATATCAATGTTGAAAACAGTTGTGCTGCTTCATGTTTTTGTAGTAACTGTGATCATTTTTTGTCTGTATACTTAAATAGAAATTGAAAGTTCAAAAGAGCAGCATTTATTTAAAATAGAAATCTTTTATAACATCAAATGTCTTTACTGTCACTTTTGCTCAATTTATTTTATCCTTGCTGAATTAAAATATGAATTACTCTAAACAATGTACTGACCCCAAACCTTAGAACAGTACTGTATTGTTACAGTTATATATGATTTTTGTCATACAGTAGTAATAGCATTATTTGCATAAATGTCTCTGTATGTGTTATAAACTTCTTAAGCTGTTGTAGTCCTCAAGATCAAGTAGTCCTCTCCTCTCTGTTCTCTTTTGTAGGGTTTATCTCTAATCTGACTGTCCAGAGACAGTTTTTCCCAACAGACGAGGACCAGACAGGAGCAGCCAAAGCTTTGCTTAGATTACAGGACACATACCAGCTGTCTGCCAACACCATTTCTAATGGAGACCTGCCTGGTGAGCGACTGTGCATGTCTATGTGTTTATGCATTCCAGACCCGTTGAAAATATTTATCAAGCACATTGCATTACCACGGACTGCGTGAACTCTTCATGCTGTGTCTGTGATAAGTTGTTTTTATATTTCTTTGGAAATTCTTTAAAATGTTCCCATGGGATAGAGTGATAATGTCTGTGCCATTTTAAAGAAATGTAAACACCACCGACTAGTTGTTTACACCTGGAGGTGATGTGTGTTTCAAATGTCTCCTGTGACTACTTAACCGCAGATGGTTATTTAGAAAGTTAACCCTTGTTGTAGTCGAATGGTTGATTGACAGGTGAGAAGGCTGTCCTTTGGAACAGCAACAAAATAAATATCTTAAAAAAACAACTCTGAAATCATATTAGTATCATGATAGTTAGAACAAGGCTACCGAATATATGACATCCAATTAAGAGACCATTTGTTTTTGTGCGTCCCTTTACTGGTGTGACCTCAGGTGTTGTGCACAAGAGCCGGATGACGGTGGCAGACTGCTATGAGCTGGGGAAGATTGCATACTCTGAGGCAGATTACTATCACACAGAGCTCTGGATGGCTCAGGCCCTCACACAGCTGGATGAAGGCGAGGAATCCACCATAGACAAGATCACAGTTTTGGACTACCTCAGTTATGCCATCTACAAGCAGGGTGAACTAGAGCGAGCCCTCGAGCTCACCAAGAGGATGCTGAAGCTGGGTAAAAAAAAATCTCAAACTAATCATTTAATAACATGGTTAAATGCAGTGCTATTTTAGTGTTGTTTATATATTATAGAGTATTTATTACGATTTTGAATTAGCTTTTATGTTTTTAAAGGGGTAGTTCACCCTAAAATTAAAATTAAGTCATAATTTACTCACCCTGCTGTTGTTCTATTGCCATATGCCCTTTATTGCCGTATACACAAGTATCACAGAATGATCTCACCCGACCCGTGCCGTATATCCCAAGTGTTCTGTGGGTATACGATAAGGTTTAATGCAGAGTTCCTCAAACTCGGTCCTGGAGGGCCGCTGTCCTGCAGAGTTTAGCTCCAACACTGATCAAACACACCTGAGCAAGCTAATCAATGTCTTCAGGATTACTAGAAACTCACAGCTAGGTGTGTTTGATCAGGGTTGGAGCTAAACTGTGCAGGACAGTGGCCCTCCAGGACCGAGTTTGAGGAACCCTGGTTTAATGAAATCATCTTGATTTCTTTCTTGATTTCTTACAACTTGTGTGCTTTTTCTGGGTGAGAAAGAGTGAACTGTGGCGCTAATAGAGTCTCATGAATGCACACTTCATGCAGCCGTGCAGAGAAGACCCCAACAGCCAAGGTCAAGAATTTAATTAAATAATACATTAAATTTCGGTTTGTTTTTTCTCCAAACCCTGTCGTATACCCACAGTACACTTGTAAATATGGCACATGTCACATGAGATCATTCTGTGATACTTTTGAATACGGCATTAGAACAGCACCAGGGTGAGTAAATAATGACTTATTTTTAATTTTAGGTGAACCAACCCTTTAAGTTTTAGTAATTATGGTATGTGCATTTTATTAGTTTTTCATATTTCTGTTTAGCTTTAATTAATTTTTTATTTCAGTTTTCGTTTTAGCAATTTTAGTTTTTTAAGATTAAGTTTTTTTTAATCTAATATTTATGTTTTATTTAAGATTTATTGAATTTAATGAAAATGATTTGTAATTGTTTTAGTTATAGTTAACAATACACTGGTTAAATGTAATCAGTAAATCTTAAAATGAATATCCATTTTTCACAAACTCACTGTAGCATTTAAAATAATTGAGTTTTATTTTTTAATGTTTATTTTTGATTTATTTAGTATGGAAATAATTATTGGCTTATTGGGAACAGCCAGAATTTCAGTACGTATATATATGTTTTTTAGTTTATTTTGAGTAGCCCACATAGAAAATAGCCTCCCATTCTATAAAATTAATGAATGAATGAATGAATGGAACAACGTGTATGGCTTTGTAAGGAAGGACAATGGTGGAGCCAATTAACTTACAAGAAATTATGACTGATGACACTATGATAATGATATTTCTCCAAACTTACAATTGCATATGTGTGAATCTCAGACCCAGATCACCACAGGGCCAATGGGAACCTAAAGTACTTTGAGTTCCAGCTGGAGAAGCAGAGAACGGCAGAGGCTGAGAAGAAGGAAGTGGAAGATAAAAAAAGAGAGAAGAAAGTGCTAGACAAACGTGACGCTGAGAGGAAACGGTCCAAAGACCCTCTGCCAGAGAGACAGAAATATGAAATGCTGTGCAGAGGAGAGGGAATAAAACTGGTGAGCAGAAAGTTTGACCCCCCCCCCCCCCCCCTTACTTTTTACATGTTTTAAATTTTCTCTCATATTCTTTCTTTTGCTTACTTTGCTAGACCCCACGCAGACAAAGCCGCCTGTTTTGCCGTTACTATGATAACAACCATAATCCACTGTTGCTTTTGGCTCCAGTGAAGCAGGAAGATGAGTGGGACCGCCCACGTATTGTCCGTTATCATGACATCATCTCTGACAGTGAGATCGAGACAGTGAAGGAGATGGCAAAACCCAGAGTGAGTTGGACTTACTGAAGTTATGCTGTGTTTTGCAGTTTGAACTTGTGATTTGGTTATTATTTTAATGTTTTTTTAATGTATTTATTTAAAAAAAATTATTACACATTTTAAATGATAATGTATACATTTTTATTTTTACATTTTTTTTTTGTATAAATCTTCCAGACAGTGACTTGTTTATGTGGACCTTAACCGCGTACAACACCTTTTTAGTTTTTTTGCAAATATTAGCTGTCATTACAATTTTTGGAGATAGCTTATGTGACTGTTGAATCATAAAAAATACTTTTTGAAGCTCAAAAGTCAAGTTTAGAAGCATGAAATAATGATATGAATAGTTTTTAAAATCTAATAGAAATCAAGAATATAGAAGCAGTCTATTCAAGTTTTTGAGTTTGATTAACTTTATCATATAAATGTAGTATTTATGAGTGAGGGGTTGAAAGTGCTTTACAGGAGCCTGTGTGTAATCCATATGTGGCTCCTCAGCTCCGTAGGGCTACTATATCCAATCCCATCACGGGCGTGCTCGAGACCGCCCCCTACAGGATCAGTAAGAGGTAAGGCCATAAGTGTGGGAGTCTAGATAGAACACCGCCAAAAAGACGAACCGTCATGCCTTAACCGATCCCTAGAATCTGAGAACTCCTTAGCAGAAACAATGCAAAACACTGCAAACCATAAATCACAATTGTTAAATTAATTGCTATAATTTTTTTTTATATATATTTTAAATAACTAAAACAGAGAATAAAAACTCACCCGCCACTTTATTAGGTACATCTGTTCAACTGCTCGCTAACTCAAATATCACATGGCAGCAACTCAATGCATTTAGGCATGTAGACATAGTAAAGACAATATGCTGAAGTTCAAACTGAGCATCAGAGTGGGAAAGAAAGGTGATTTAAGTGACTTTGAACGTGGCATGATTGTTGTTGCCAGATGGTCTGGTCTGAGTATTTCAGAAACTGCTGGTATTTTCACACACACTTTCACGCTACTTCCAGCGGGATAACGTGCAATGTCACAGTTCAAATCATCTCAAACTGGTTTCTTGAACATGACAATGTGTTCACTATACTCAAATGGCTTCCACAGTCACAAGATCTCAATCCAATAGAACACCTTTGGGACTGCTTGATGCTATCATGTCAATATGGACCAAAATATCTGAGGAATGTTTTCAGCACTTCTATGCCACAAAGAATTAAGGCAGTTCTGAAGGCAAAAGGGGGTCCTACTCTGTACTTGCGAGTTGAACCTAACAAAGTGGCTGGTGAGTGTATATATGATTTTTTTTTTTTTTTTTTTTAAACATTAATTTAGAGCATACTGAAATCTAGAATTTTAAATATTTCATTGCATGTTCACAGGCACTAGCTGTGACTTGTAACTTTGTAAAAGCAAAATAGACATTGCATTCATGCTGAGGAGTTTTCCGCCTTGCCGTCTTTTTTCATTGTGATGGATAAAAAGGTAAAAAGACAGAGTAAGCAATGCTCTACTTTGTTACTTTTTCTTTCTGTAGTTGTCATGTGCTCTGTGTGGAGGGCTTGAACAGGGACAGAGTGATTCAAAATTATAATTTGAAACTTTGGGATTTTGTAATTCAAGGATTTATGCTAACAACTTAAAAATGAACTTTAAATAATTTAAAATTTTGCATCACTGCTGGTGTACAGTTCTGTCCCTGTTCTTTACATGGCTTCAGTTCAGAAAATGACACTAAAGTGACTTCTCTTTCTCTCTCCCCCCTTTTTTTCCTCTCTTTTATCTGCACTTATTCTGTCCATGTCCTTGTGCTTTTGTGTGTTCTTGCTCCTCTTTCAACTTTTCCTCTTTCTTTCTCCTCTTTGCTTTGTGTAATGGTGAATAGCTAAAGCGAGCCACTGTGCACGATCCCATTACGGGAAAACTCACCACTGCCCAGTACAGAGTCTCCAAGAGGTAAGGGATCAAAAGTCAAAGGTCAAAACATCCTATCCAAAACCATCATCATCTCTAGAGAGCCCCCCCGTGAAATGGAGATTCATAATGTGTGGCAAAATTCAAAAATCCAACCTTCACTTGGCCATAGAAGTTTTGGTGACTCACTTTCACAGGCAGCAAATGTTAGAGAAATCTTCTACTACAGTCCTCTTAATATTAAGACTATATGAAATGTTTGAGAATCGATAAATGAACAATTGTGCACACATACAGAATTGCGCCTTAGTCTCAGTCTTTGCATGAGCAGCCGTTTGAGTCTGTGAACTAAAATAATTTTTTTTAATAGGCTATACATAGTTATATCGTCTCCCTCATTTTTCCTCCCACACCAGAGTGGTTTAACTTATCCTAGTTATTATGAGTGTGTATGTTTGAGAACGCACGTCCCAGCACAGGCAGACTGGGTGGAGTTGCTGGAACACTTGAGGGCTCCTTTCACACCAAAAGCTATGAATGTGTCAGTTTGTGAGTTTAAGACTTCAAACATTATGTTGAGAAGATAAATATATTAAAATCAAAAGTTTGGGTCAGTAACGTTTAAAAAAAAATTATACTTTTATTCTGCAGAAACATTAAACTGATCAAAAGTGACAGTAAAGACATTTATAATATTACAAATGATTTCTATTTCAAATGTGGTTCTTTTGAACATTCATTCATCTATGATATTCATTTCACAATAGTATTGTTTTTTACTGTATTTTTTGATAAAAAAAAAAAAAAAAAATGAGCATGAGACTTTATAAATAAACATGTTGCACCCAAACTTTTGAACAGTGCTGTATACATATTTTATTTAAATCAATGATGTAGGTGTCAATTAGCAATGATTTTAAATGGAAAATAACTATCATGTTAGAAATCATGGTTAAGATGAATGTTTAATGTTGATTTGCAGTAACTGAGGGGCCTCTCTCTCTCTCTCTCTCTCTCTCTCTCTCTCTCTCTCTCTCTCTCTCTCTCTCTCTCTCTCTCTTTCACACACACACACACACACACACACACACACTCACTCACTCACTCATAATCCTGAATGAGATCAGTGTTTGCTGAATTCCTTTACTCTGATATTCTCTGTGAGGAATGTGAACTCATTTTGCTGCTTGCTGCCCCCTCTTTCTTTTTAATTTCTCTTTCCACCATTCATCGCTTCCCCTGCCGGTTTGTCTTTATCACAATCAGACTTTTTCACATTTATAACTAAATAAAATACATCCGACTTTAGAAATCTTTTCACTGAAAACAGGATGTGAAAACGTCTGAAAATCATTCATGTGCATGGTGTGGCATGTGGTTGGTTTATCATGTATAATGGAATATGAATTGCTTTTGTATATAGTTTCACTTTTCTTCAATTTCTAGTCTTTTTCTCCCCTCATTGTAGTGCTTGGCTGTCTGGATA
The DNA here is from genome assembly GCF_949319135.1 of Squalius cephalus. Taxonomy (NCBI): domain Eukaryota; kingdom Metazoa; phylum Chordata; class Actinopteri; order Cypriniformes; family Leuciscidae; genus Squalius; species Squalius cephalus. The sequence goes on along the minus strand of NC_137141.1, from coordinate 17,652,034 downwards.
TGAGCATTCTACAATTGAAAGGATTAACCAGCGTATCGAGGATGTAACAGGCCTGGAAATGGACACAGCAGAAGAGCTGCAGGTAAGAGGAGCTTTTACACAACCAGCCAATCAGATGCTTTTAGTCAGACGACTCATTCGTGTAACAAGAATCCAGCTGTTGTAATATTGCTCTGTTAAAAAGGTTGTCATAAGCAATGTTTTTCATCTCAGGTTGCAAATTATGGAGTTGGTGGTCAGTACGAACCTCATTTTGACTTTGGAAGGGTGAGTTCCTGTGTCTTTCTTTCACAGATAAAAAGACACACATATCAGCACTATAAATCAGCGTAGGATTATTAAATTGTTTATATACAGTACCATTCAAAAGTTTGGCGTAAGATTTAAAAAAAGAAAATGCATGTCTTTTTCAGCATGTCTTCATTAAATTGATCAATAGTGACAGTAAAGACATTATAATGTTACAAAAGTTTTCTATTTCAAATAAATGCTGTTTTTTTAACTTTCTATTCATCAAAGAACCCTGAAAATCACAGTTTCTACAAAAATATTAAGGAGCACAACTGTTTTCAACATTGATAATAATAAGAAATGTTTCTTGAGCTCCAAATCAGCATATTAGACTGATTTCTGAAGGATCATGTGACACTGAAGACTGAAGAATGCAATTATATTCACAATATTACTGTTTTTACTGTATTTTCGTACAGACCACATACTTTCAAACAGTGGGGTAAGCTTGTGTCTTGAGTTTTTTTTTTTTTTTTTTTACACTGTGTTCTTATAAACAGAAAGATGAACCAGATGCCTTTAAAGAACTGGGAACAGGAAACAGAATTGCAACTTGGCTCTTTTATGTGAGTAAATTGACTTTGACGTGCAGACACACATATATCAATGTCATTCATAACTATCAACATTTTATGGTCTTTGACATGATTTATCACATATCTGATTTGCTTGTTTGCTTGTAAATATGCTTGTTAAAATGCTTGCAATAAAATGTAAAGCAATATAACATTATAGCAGTGGCGGATGCAAAAAGTCACACTCTAAAAGTGTGGGTGGGCTGGAATAATTTGCATCACTCCTTGTTTATCAACTTGGGAGAAAAAATTGACGGGCAATACGCACCGTAATCTCCCATGACGTTTCACAACAAAAGACCTAAAAGCTAATTCAAATCAACAATGCTTTATAGAAAACCAATCACCAAGTCCAGATCCAGCAACAGGGCTGAGCCTAAAGGGGTGTCCAGGTGACAAAGAGGGAAACCTATTGATAGATGAAGAAGAGTGACTGCTCTGATTGCGGAGTGCGATCATGTGACAAAAGATCAAATCAAAACCACTGTATCACTAAGAGAAATCGCAATATCTGTATCGACAACCAACAGTGTCAGTTGCGCGAGTGACGCCGAATGCTTGAAAGTTGGCAGCCTTGTATAATTTTAGGATATAGTTCAATTGATCTGACAGGGTGGACAAGCTGTCAATCTGGTCCAGGCCCACCCGTAGCTCCGCCCCTGCATTATAGAATTGTTGTATTATCATGACATTATATTACCTGTTGCAGATGAGTGACGTGTCAGCAGGGGGCGCTACAGTCTTCCCTGATGTAGGCGCAGCAGTGTGGCCTAAAAAGGTGAAACGCCACTAAAAATAAATAATTTTCTTCATGTGTAAACTAGTCAATTCATTTTAATATTCACTCTCTCTTACCTTTCAGGGTACAGCAGTATTCTGGTATAACCTTTTTGCCAGTGGAGAAGGAGATTACAGCACAAGACATGCTGCCTGTCCAGTTTTAGTGGGAAACAAATGGGGTGAGTATGTACACGTGTGTGCGTGTGTGTGTGTGTGTATATATATATATGTGTGTGTGTGTGTGTATTCTCACTTTTTTAATTTTTTTCTACTTTCTTTTCCTCCAGTATCAAATAAATGGATACATGAACGAGGTCAAGAATTCAGACGACCCTGTGCAGTGTCCGAGATGGAATGATCTCTTCTTTTCTTTTCTTATTTCCTGTTCAGTGTCAGTTTTAGTCAATATGATGTGTGTTTGTACAAGGAGTGAATGACTGCATCAATCTATGCATTTCTTCTGTTGATCAAGACCCAGAAATGTTGTGAGGTTTCTGGGCAGGATATTCCCTCGATGAATATGCATAAATCCAATCAAATATTTTATTTTAGTTATTTATTTAGGGTTGAATTTGAACTCCGTATGTTTCTTTTGCTCTTCCTGTCATGTCTTAAACTCCAACAGACCTCTATTTTTTTATTTTTTTTAGAAGTCTTTCATTTAAACCACTGAACACTCCATAAACCTTAATATAATTGTTAAAGAAAACACGGCACTGTGCAAGACCAACTTTTTAGACCAAAAAAAAAAAGAAAGGAAAATAATCTGTTACAAAATTGTTTTTATAAACCCCTGAAACATTTAAAGTACCAAAGTATTTTTTTTATTCCTGGGGCCAATGCAAACAATGTTTGTCTTTGTTTCGTATTTTGTTTTTTATGTGCGTATGGAAATATTTTTAAGTGTGATAGTTTTTTACAGAAATAAAATCTATGACATAATTTTCAGTTGTCTTTTTTTTTTGCCTCGTTTTATCAAATTGTGAGATGTGTTAGAAATGTATGAGTTCCACAACTCTCACACTCTTGCATACTTTTTTCTTATACTCTTGCATACTTAAATTTACTTTTTTTCTTCTGATTTTTCTTTTGTCCTCCTCCCTAAATTAAATAATGCTTTTCTATACAATTCACGATCATACAATACTTAGTTTTGCCACCTCACACAACTTCAACAGCCGACGTTCTTGCGCAAACTACAAACCTTATTAGTTACTCCAGTTTTCAGTGTCACATGATCCTTCAGAAATTAATATTTCTTATTATCAATGTTGAAAAAAGTTGTGCTGCTTAATTTTTTTTTACAGGATTCTTTGATGAATGAAAGGTAAAAAAACAAGCATTTATTTGAAACTGAAATCTTTACTCTCACTTTTGATAAATTTAATGCATCCTTGCTGAATAAAAGTATGAATTTCTTTAAAAAAAAAAAATAGTAGTGTACACTATCGTTCAAAGTTTCGGGGTCTATTTAACAATGAATCCTGGTAAAACGGTTTACACTGTTCAAATGGTTTACACAAAAATATTGATCAGCACAGCTGTTCAGCATTGATAATAATCAGAGAAGTTTCTTGAGCATCAAATCAGCATATAGTGAATTCTGAAGGATCATGTGACACTGAAGACTGGAATAATGATGCTGAAAATTCAGCTTTAATCACAGGAATAAGTTACATTTTACAAAATATTCACATGGAAAACAGTGATTTGAAATTGTAATAATACTTAACTGTTTTACTGTATTTTTGATCAAACACAATGCAGTCTTGGTGAGCATTAGACACTTCTTTCAAAGACAAAAAATCTTGTCGACCCCAAACTTCAGAACAATAGGCTACTGTAAATTACAGTTATGATGTTATACCATGTCATATCCTTTCCATATAAACTGTGTCTGTTCTGTTGTCTAAATAATGTGATTCAACCAAAATAGCAAAATAAGCAAAAATTGGGCCCCAATAAGCTCACAAAACTGGACTATTGATAATACCGAGGATATATCAGAGATGATCTTTTTCTCATTTTACTCCTAAGCTTTCATATAGTATTATTTTTTTCTGGAAACTTTTTACTTTAACTTCACTACATTTGAAAGACAAATATTGTACTTTTTACTCCACTACATTTCTGTCATAGTCCTTGAGTAGTCAGTCAGTGGATGATTTTGGTTGCAGGGTTTGCTTTTTGGTAAGTTGGGCTGACGTCAGAACCCGACTGATGTTGGTTTGTGACGTCAACCTGTCTGTCCAATTTTGGAGATTAACGTCAATCTGATGTTGGATTCTGACATCAACCCGATTTTCATTTTCAACGTTGGGCTTGGTCTTCTAAATGCGAATTTTGTCATTGTTTTGGAGCACACTAGCATATAGATAACAGTAAGGCTAACATATTTTAAAAGCCAGAAAACTTTACTATAGGGCACTATTTGAGGGAACAGCCATTTGGGTGTCCGAAACCATTGTAGATGTTATTGAGTGACTTATTCAATCTCACATTCAGTCCCACTACTGGAACTGTGTTCTTGAAATACATTTGATATTGATATAAGGGTAAGTAGGCAGGCATAGATCAGAGGCATAAGGTACTGTAAGTATTACATACAACAATTCAACAATAATAAAACAGTGCATTGACTTTTACTTTTGATACTTAAGTACTTTTTAAAAACGAGTACTTTTGTACTTTTACTTTAGTAAAAATAGGTTTTTACAACTTTTACTTGTAACAGAGTAGTATTTGACAAGTAGAATCTGTACTTTCACTCAAGTAAGGAAGTTGTGTAGCCTACTTTGTCCACCTCTGCCCATATATAATGATTGGCTTCATCACTCTGTCTCCTCTCCACCAGTAAGCTGGTGTGTGTTGGGCGTTCTGGTGCAGTATGGCTGCCGTCGCATCATCAGGAGGATGCTGCACATTGGTGGTGGTTGAGGAGATTCCCCCTTCCATTTGTAAAGCGCTTTGAGTACCAAGAAAAGCGCTATATGTAACAAATTATGATAATGACAGCATATGGCGAATATATGTACAGACTACACTCATAGAACATACTTTTTTAGTGGTCGTAAAGTAATAACTTTTTCAAAATAAGTGCTTACTCTCAAGAGAGTATGCGATTTCGAACGCTGAAATGTGTGAGAGTTGGCAGCCCTGCTGTACCAGTCATAAGGCTAGGCCCTATAAGTAGACTGTCTGCTTAAAATCATATCTTTGCAGCTAACTTAACCCGAACCCTAACTCCTAACCCTTACCTAGTCTAATATGACTACTCAAATGAGAGTTAGTTGACATGTAGTTACAAAGTTTCTTATAGAATGAATGTCTAAAGTGGACCATTGGAATAAAGGGTAACCTAATATAGCCTATAACATTCGATCTGTGAATTAAATAGGCCTGTAGCCTAATTATGAGTTTAGGTAGCTTTACATTTTGTTTAACGAAATGGAAACGGTTATTTGCATGTTAAAATAACGTTTGTGAAGGTTGAGTTTACTGCGGGTGGAGGGACAACGGGTCATGTGACCCATCAGTACTAATTGACAGTCGCTCCTCTCATTGCTGTCACTGCTCGAGCACTGCGGCCGCGAGACTGGAAACCAACACGAACGAAAGAGAGAGAGAGAGAGAGAGAGAGAGAGAGAGAGACACCCGAGATACTGAAGAGTCTCAGAAGCAAAACTTACGCTCAGAAGCCGAATATCATAAGTTACCCATCAAATAAGAGAATATAACGGTTAAATGATGAATCAGATGGAGCTTTCAGTGCCATATGATAATGGATATGAACCGGAGGACTACATGTTGCAGGAGGATGAATGGGACCGGGATTTACTGCTGGACCCAGCATGGGAAAAACAGCAACGAAAGGTAAGAGAAAGTTCGGTCCCAAAACACCACAGAATAAAAGCATTCTTTGCACTTTCCTATTATTATTATTATTATAATTATTATAATGCTTTACAGATAATAAGTTAAAAATATCACCAAATTTTTCAACTAATTCTACATTAAAGCTTTAAAACATCAAGACTTTGATATTTTCATTTTGAGATTATTATTGTTAATAATGTAATTAATATATTTGATATTTGTTTATCATTTAAAACGGCGAGTTAACAGTTGTCTGCAAAGGAATGCCGTCCCGCTATGGGCTCTGTGATCTGTTAGTGTCACGGAGGGGTCTGGTCGTCGGGAGCGCGCGCCAGGATGGATGCTGCGGGTAGCCTACAGATTACCGAACTAACAATAGCGGCCCTGTGTGTCTGTTGCTGATACGATTGGAATGCGGACTGTCAACAGATGCTTCCAACACAGGATGACGTCCTTGGGATTAGAATGGATGCAGGGGCTAATTTTAACTCCACGACCAAAAGGCATTATAGTAGCCTAATCCGGTGTCCTTGGAGGGGAATTCTTTTGTATAGGCCTAGGCCTATATAAACAGCACCTTTTCCATTTTGTAGTCTATAATAGTGTTTTTCAGAGAGCCTGTATTCTGAATCGACATGGACAGATAGGCTACTTTTTGACAGGTATAATAGATTTCATATCATGTTTTGGCCTATAATACATGGTGTAGGCCTATATGAGATTATTTTGACAGTATTGATGGTCAGGGTTGTAAACACATGGGGATTCCTTATCTGGGATTTAGTTTTTTAGGGTCTCTGTGTCTTAAAGGTATAGTTCACTTTCAAATTAAATGTTGGTACTGTATGTTTTAGCTTACCTCAAGGGCATCCAAGATGTAGGTGTCTTTGTTTCCGCAGTAGTTTCAATTTTGGTATTTTTAGGTCAAACCGTTGTTGTCTGTCAGTCATATAATGCAGGTCTATGGTCACCACCTCAAAGAGCATGCACAGAGAAGTCCAAATTAAACAATTCCCCATCGTAAGTACACATTGATGGCCTAAGACACGAAACGAGTATTTATATCGTTTTTACCTCTTGTACACTTTCCGGCGCTTGCGCAGACTAAGCCAGAACGCGTGCACACGTCACACACCAGGAAACGTGCGCGCCCTCAGATCACTTGGACGTGGTTGTGTAGAGGTAAAAACGATATAAATACTGTTCGTTTTCTCACACAAACCGCTCGTTTCGTGTCTTAGGCCATCAATGTGTACTTACGATGGGGAATTGTTTAATTTGGACTTCTCTGTGCATGCTCTTTGAGACAGTGACCATAGACCTGCATTATATGACTGACAGACAACAACGGTTGGACCTAAAAATATCAAAATTGAAACTACTGCGGAAACAAAGACACCTACATCTTGGATGCCCTTGAGGTAAGCTAAAACATACCAAAATTTAATTTCAAAGTGAACTATCCCTTTAAGCAGGTGATCTTAAACCCTCTTTATCTGAACAATCCACAGTTTTAATCCTTTTATTGACTAGATCCACATGTGGAATTACCTGAATTATTCATTCATTCTCTTGATGTAGCAAAGAAAAAAATGTACGTTGATTGTCATGGCTGAACACTTTCTGAATAAATTTAGTCAGTTTATAAGTGTTTAATCGGTAATATTTTTTTTATTTTGAAGTTCCAAACATGTTTGGCGATTGAAAAATGATGAAATTCAACAAAATATCAGACAAACCCATACAGTATTTACGACAATTTTAGTGTAGCAAAAATATAACAGTGCCTCAGTGGTCTTTTTTATGTATATTGTAGCCTATAATATACAATGTAGCCCACTGAAGTCTTAATCTACATTTAAATCCTCAGTTTAACTTGGTTGGTTTAATAAAATGTGGTTGCTTGTCCAGGCATAGTTGGATGATAATAAAATTCATTTAGGCCTTAAATTGAACCTCGTTCACTTAGCAGATCTTTTCTTGTCAAATCAACTTAGATATTTATTAATTCTGAAGCTTAAATGTTAGATGGATACTGTCTAATCACTCTTTCTTATTCTTCCAGAGATCATCATTCCACAGGCATGTTACTGTGGACACACCCTACAGTTTTACAGAATGAGTGAAATTCTTTCCTCTCCGATTAGATGAAGCAGCAATGCGATAAACAAATGTGTTATATGCAACGCATTCTCACTCGTATCTCTCATCTCAGTGTGAGCTACTTCATCAGGTCTCTTATCAGAAATGGACTCTGTAGAGAGCTAAATTTACACTATTACCTCGCAGGAATGCACTCTGGAGTCCAGTAAAGCTTTCATTGGCCCAGCAATGACTGTGGCAGGACCGAGCATGCTTTCAGGGATTAAAAATACACATCTTGAGTCCAAAAAATGGCCAAAGGGTAGCAGTTGATTTGGGAGTGGGCAGCAGTTCAGCCACATTTTGTTCTATAAAAAAATCTTTCCAGCATTAATTTTTGCATAATAGCATTTAAGTAGCTTTTATAGACATGACATGTCTTAGAAAAAAACATTACTGGTGTGCATCTTGAGACAAAACAATGGCAGTGATATATTTTAAGATAAGTGGCTTTCAGTTAAAACAGCTCAAACATGCATTTTAGTCTGGGACTAGGTTTAAGCCTTGTCTGTGAAACAGGGGTATAGTAAAAGGCCTGAAGCAGATATTCTGAAGTCATTGTGTGCTCAATAAATGATACTTATAAGGGTCTGTTGGTCCCAAAATATTTCAAAAGCATTAACCTGAGTAGACAAAGTGTTATTCACTCTGGAATTGAGGTGCTGATGTTGATGTCCTGAATTTTAAGCGTTCAAATCCTTTAAAAGTGGTTCTGGAAAGCAGTCATAGGATGATACAGAGGATGATAGCAGCTGGCAGTTTTTAGTAGCTTATTGTACATGTAGTTAAGTGTTGGTTATTTCTGGAAGATGAACTCATCAGTACAACTCAAGTGTAGATACAGTGCAAGTGTGTGTTGGGGAATTTTACAATGCCAATGTTGTTCTGTTGTCTCGTTGATTGGTCTGAGTACACTTCCTGTTCATGATTCAAAGATTATTGATTAAATAACGGAATAACAGAATCTCTGCTATTGACAGTCATTGTTTTCGTTTTCCTCACATATTTTTTATATAGAGTTTGAGAACTAGTTGAAGAACTAACTGCTACCTCATCTCTTGGCATAGACGAGTAGTTTCATTAGTACTGTCTTTTGTAGTCACCCATGCAGTGAGGTTTTGACCTGAAAGTTTTGTCAAAGGCTTTCATTGTATCACAACAAACCTGGTAAGACTTAACAGTCTTATGATCAAATCTGGTTTACTGCCACACATTTGGCTTAGTGACACTATTCACAGTGTGGTTTTGTGCAAGGATTCTGTTAAAGGTAGCATTTTAATGCATAAATGTTGAGTGTAGAATACATATGCTATGCCAAAAATTGAGAGGATGTGTGTGCGAGTTTCTTTGTGAATTTGGAGGATTGTATGTTAAATTACATTGCTCTTGTTTCCTAGACATTCACGGCCTGGTGTAACTCTCACCTGAGAAAAGCTGGGACACAGATCGAGAACATAGAGGAAGACTTCAGGAATGGCCTCAAACTAATGCTGCTGCTTGAAGTCATCTCAGGTAAATTTAATTTAATTCAAGTTAATTTTACATATTGTTTCAAAGCAGCTTCACAGAAAATGCTATCAATCAGAGATGGGTGTATCAAAGTAATGAAACTGGTTAAGCAGACAGACACAATGAACATGTTAGACAATGATTACAGCATGTGACTGTAATGATTACAATATAATATTTGACAGTTTTGTATATCGAACCAAAGTAGATGTGCTGAACCAAATAGTGATATCCACTTTATATCTACCAACATTTTTTTATACCAAGCTGTATTTTCTCAGGTGAGAGGTTACCCAAGCCTGACAGAGGGAAGATGCGTTTTCACAAGATAGCCAATGTTAACAAAGCCCTTGATTTCATCACCAGTAAAGGTGTGAAACTGGTCTCCATTGGAGCAGAAGGTATGCTTTATTTTTTAACTTGATTGCTGATATTTTTGTAATAAAGTTATTAGGAGATGCGGGTTATTGATTCTGTAAATAAATAATAAATTTAAAATACTTTTGGTTGAATAAATTAAATAAAGGTAAATACATTTTAAAATACAAAATTTTATGTAATTTTAACTTACTCAGCCCTTTATATATTTAAGCAGTGTTTTTTCTGTCACATTTTTGCAGAAATTGTGGATGGGAATGTGAAAATGACTCTTGGTATGATTTGGACCATCATCCTTCGCTTCGCCATTCAGGATATATCTGTTGAAGGTAAAGAAAACAAATCACAATCATGAAATGACGGTAATACTTTAGTATGGGGAACACATATTCACTATTAACTATGACGTCTGCCTCAATAAACTCCTAATTTACTGCTTATTAATAGTTAGCAAAGTAGTTAAATTTAGGTATTGGGTAGGATTAAGGGATGTAGAATATGCTCATGCAGAATAAGGCATTCATATGTGCTTTATAAGTTCTAATAAACAGCCAAAATAATATGCATGCTAATAAGCAACTAGTTAATAGTGAGAATTGTACCCTTAACTAAAGTGTTACCACAACAGCAAAACATTGTTATTATTATCTGTCGCACATTTCACAAACTCAAGAATGTTTAAATCAGTTTATGTCAATGAATAATAATTTGATTTATTACGAAAGGTGCATACAGAAGATTGCAATTCCACATCTTTTAAAAATCTGTAAATTCCAAATTTACAATTTATTGAAAACATTGTATTAAAAAAGCATAGTATTTTTGTGCGATAGTGAATTTAATAACTGTATTTAGTTTTAAAATTATAATTAGCAAAACAGATGTTAGTCATATGTGTATGATATAATGATTCCCTAATAATCTTTCAGAAACCTCGGCCAAAGAAGGACTTCTACTTTGGTGTCAGAGGAAGACTGCCCCCTACAGGAATGTCAATGTTCAAAACTTTCATGTCAGGTGAGGCACTTTTTTGGGTGCAAAAATGTTGTTAGGCCATATCAATGTTTTGTATTTTAATATGAGTACATGATTTGTTCCGTTAGATGAAAAAACAGACGCTATTAATTTCAGTTATATGTTTTTATGTTAATTCCAACTTGACCCTGATTCTCTCTCTGGTGAAGCTGGAAGGATGGATTGGCGCTGTGCGCTCTCATCCACAGGCACAGGCCTGATCTCATTGACTACGCCAAGCTCAACAAGGTCTCAAGTGTGTTCCCAGATTAACATTTGACCCTCTGGGACATTTAGTCTAACAGTCCAATCACAGTAGTAAAATAACATGTCTGCCACAATATCCTGATGTTCCCTGTCAATGATGTTACTGCACAGATCTGTCTAACATGTTTTTTGGAGGATGAGTGTGCGTGATTACTTTTGTCTGTTCTTCATTCACACCTAATTTATGGCATGCATGATCAGAAAGCCACTGTTTCTTTTGCTTTTGTGGCTTCAATAGCTGGAAAGATGGACTGGCCTTCTGTGCCCTTATTCACAGGCACAGACCAGAACTGGTTGACTTTCAGAACTTGAAGGTATCATATGTGGTTTATAGTATTGTTGGATGTGGTATTCTGTAACAATATGAATTTAATAGATTAGACATGCTCAATCCTGCTGGACATCTAAATTCCTGCAGTTTAGTTCTAACCAAGGAGCTGTAATGTACCTGGACAAAGCTGTATGTTAGCATTCCTACTCATTGCCAGTTGCTCTGGTTGCGTCTAGAAAAGCACTCTATACAAAGTTGAGAGAAATGTTGATAATCTTTAAAAAAAGATTTTTTTTCTCCTAGTAGTATCCTAATTGTCCATTTGTGTGTGCTATACTGGCTTCTTTTTGTGCTTGTTAGAGTATCAAGTTGTTAGCTTAGCTACATGCTAACTCTATTAGAATCTGTGATAGTTTAGCACTTCACATGAAGAGTGCCATCTGTGTACTTTGTGTGATTCTTTAAAAGTTGCTGTCTGTCTAGAATGTTTTTCTATTTCCTTCGGATAGTTATAATGATTTGGGCTGTTTTTGATTAGCTGGTTCAGGTGTGTTTTATGGTTGAAATTAAACTGCAGAAATGTTGTAGGAGCAGGACTGAGATTCTGAGATTGAAACATGGAGATGTTTTGTTGATAGTAAGAGCAAATTTGTGTAGTTAGTTTATTTATTTATTTATTTATTTATTAGCTGTAATTAGCAAGTAGCTTGTGTTAGCTTAGTTTACTTAGACATAACATACCGTTCAAGATTTATGTTTTTGAAAGAAGTTTCTTATGCTCAGCAAGGCTGCATTTGTTAGATCAAAAACAGTAATACTGTGAAATATTATTACAATTTTAAATAACTGTTTAAACTGTTAAACTGTTTTAACTGTTCTAATATATTTTAAAATGTAATGTATTCCTTTGATGGCAAAGCTGAACTTTCAGCTGCTATTACTCTAATATTCAGTGTCACATCCTTCAGAAATCATTCTAATTTGCTGATTTAGTGCTCAAGAATTATTTCTTCTTATTATTGATGATGAAAACAGTTGTGCTGCTTAATATTTAGTGGAAACCGCGTGATACATGTTTCCCCTAAGTTTCTTTGATTCACCCTTGCTGAATAAGAGAATCTTACTGACCTCAAACTTTTGAATGGTAGTGTGCATACAACTCTTCAGTTGTTATGGTACTCAAGAGGCAATTGGATAAAGCCATTCCATAACGTTTTTCCCAGAGGCCTGTTTGGATTTACAATAATCCTGCCCAGAATAGAACTTGGGAAAGTAATACACATACCACTAGCACCAGAGCTGTAGTTCTAGTAGCATGTTAGTACAGTGATAGTTAGTACAGAACAGGGTGTGAGGTAAAAGCAGGATATGGGACATTTTTGTCAGACATTTTCTAAGTCTGTGTGAATGAGTGGATGTGTACTATGGTTTTAATTAGTTGGATTGGACCACTGAAGATTAAGGATTTATTTAGCTTGTCAGGGCCAGTCAGTTCAACAGTGAGTGACTAAAAGTCCCCTCACACACACAGACATGTCTATCCCTTTCAGCTGTCACTGACGGCTCCAGGTGAGCTTGAATGGAGTAATCCAGTGTTTAGCATGGACCCCATGGTCCCAGTTTGGACACGAGCATCAGGAGAGTCCAGGACTCTCTGGATCCCCTGCAGCTGCTGATGTCCATGCAATGCAGCTTTTTATTGACACAGAGAACAAAAGCTTGATCTCCAGTCCCCTTGTGCAGGACAGCAATGCATTTCTCAGAAAATCTGACCCTTTCCTTTTGCACTGATATTTTTGCACATATATTGATGCTTTTGTTTTTGAAAGAAGTTTCATATGTTCACCAAGGCTGCATTTATTTGATCAAAAATACAGTAAAAACAGCAATATTGTGAAATATTGTTACCATTTTAAATGGTATTGTTTTCTATTTCAATATTTTTTATTATGTAATAAATTCTTGTGATGGCAAAGCTGAATTTTAAGCAGCCATTACTCTGATCTTTAGTGCCACATGATCCTTCAGAAATCAGATTCTTTAATGAATAGAAAGTTCAAAAGAACAGCATTTATTTGAAATGTGAGTCTTTTGTAACATAAATGTTTTTACTGTCACTTTTGATCAATTAAATGCATCCAATTGCTAAATACGAGTATGAATTTTTCTTACTGACTCCAAATGTTTGAATTATAATGTAGCTATTGTAATTTAAAGGCATTTGTATATTTAAAAGTAAACCAGTGTTATAGTAGGCTATTGTCTATTTTTTGCTTAATTCCTTTTCAGATACATTTGAACTAATTTATCATTTTAAATATTTTGAATGCTTTCCCTCTCCTCTGGTGGCACTTGAATACTGACCCTCACTTTTGCATGGAAAAGGATTTTGATTTATGTTGACTTGATTTAGTTTTTAAGTGATGTCTTATTTCTAATGTTTTTTTGGTCAAGAATTAAGCCCTTTCTCTCCTTTTGTCTTTCTGTAGGATGATCCACTTGGTAATCTGAATCTGGCATTTGACATTGCTGAAAAACATCTGGACATCCCCAAAATGCTGGATGCAGAGGGTAAACGAATATTCATCAGTACTCCATTTTAGAGCTGCACGATTATTCGTTAAAAGATCGCGATATCGATTCAAACACCCACGTGATCACATTCCTAATTGACAACGACTCTCCTGTGTCTGTTAAACCTTTGACAAAATCACACTGGAACATTCAAATCTGCATCAGTGCTGCCGCTGACAAAGGTATGAAACAGCTTTACAATAGGGCTGTCAAACGATTAATCGCGATTAATCGCATCCAAAATAAAAGTTTGTTTTTACATAATACATGTGTGTGTACGGTGTATAATTATTTTCTATGTATAAATACACACACATGCATGTATATATTTAAGAAATATTTGCATGTACTGTGTATATATATTTATATTATATATAATTTATATTATATATAAATATTTTATATATAAATAACACATTTTCTTAAATATATATATGCATGTGTGTGTATTTATATATAGAAAATAATTATACTCCGTACACAGACATAAATTATGTAAACACAAACTTTTATTTTGGATGCGATTAATCGCGATTAATAGTTTGACAGCCCTACTTTACAACAGTCTTTTCAACCACACAGTTTCATTATTTCTGTGTTAGAAATATTCATATTGATCACAGAAGTACTGGGATACAAGTTTATTGTTTGGATATAAACACTGATTTCTACAGAAGCGATCAAAATAGAGCAAATCACTTTTGAAAGTAACTTGAGCTTCAAATGACGATTGTATCGATTACATCGTTACGCCACCTGTTGGAGACATTTGTTATTGAATCATTCATTAACCCTCTGGGGTCCTTCGGGTCCAAATGGACCCGAAGCGTTTAAATTAGAGGTGGGCATAGATTAATTTTTTTAATCTAGATTAATCTAGATTAATTTTGAAATTAATCTAGATTAATCTAGATTAAAATGGCTCATTTGAATTCTGCCGAAGGCATTCAGAATATGTGTGCTACCCAAATAATGACTATAAAAGTAAGTCTTTGAGAACGGGTTTCTCAAGCCAGGTGGCGCATTAGACCAGGGGCTCATCTCCTGTTTCCAAAATGCATCACAAACTGCTTGAGAAAGCTGTTCTACTCATAGACTGTAAAAGGTTACTACTGTACTGTTACCGTACGTAGGCAACATTAGGTAGGCCTATGTTATTATCAACTACTATAGGCTATCAATTAGGGATGGGCAATATGGCCTAAAATCCATATTGTGATATACATTGCAGCCTCTTGCGATAACGATATTAAAATAAAACCATTTCAGAACAGGTTACACAGACCCTGCTAAACAACTACTAAATGTTTTTTTTTTGTTGTTTTTTTTTTTTTTTGAAAGGGTGTATGTAGTTTTGAGAACATATATTGTGCAAAACTGTAAGTATACAACATAATTTTGCAGATAAATAAAATTTAAGTACACTAGCTGCAGAGACTTAAGTAGGTCTAATGTTTATTATGGCTTGGAGCTTATGAAACCCCAAATTTAAAATTAGAATATTGTCTAACTGATGTCTTTTCAGTTAAAAAGAAACACAACAACGATTCTTAAAATTGGGCGCTTTTAATAAAAAGAGATTATGTGCTACACCACTCACTAAGATATATTGGGAATAATACGCGCGCGCTGGTATTCAGTGATATGTTTCGTTTTGAATTTGAGGTGGTAGAACGGATTAGTCGTGTGTTAACTTACCGAACTGTTACCCCACACAGTCTACGTCGGACGGCTTAAATCCGAACCAAGTCCAAATAAGGGTTGCACCGATCTTTTTCACCAGCTTTCACTTTCAGCCGTGTTTACTTAAGATGACGACGAATATGATGCGTTGCAGCCGGGTGTACCTCGCGGCCGCGGGTAGATTGCGTCATCATAGCTTGTGTAGCTTGAGCCAGCTCCCAACGCTCCCAACCCAACTTGGAGAATAGATTAACGGCGATATTTTTTTTATCGCGCGATAAGAGTCTCGCGTTAACGCAGCGCGTTAACGCCGATAACGGCCCACCACTAGTTTAAATAAAATTTTTAAAAAAATCATAGCTTCATCGGAATGGTCCGAAATTTGGTGACTTTGTTGGTACTTGGTATATGAACACCCAAAAAAATTGGGGACAGGATTTGAATAGTCTAAGTGGTTGTAAAAAAAATAGTCACACTCAGGACCTTCGGGTCCAAATGGACCCGCCATAGGAAATGAATGGGAAATTGGCAAAAATGTGACAATACAGAGTTTTTTTGTGCGTACAATCTACAAATCAGCCACGATCCAGAAAAAAAGCACACAACAGTGAAGGGGTGAATCTATAAAACATCAAGAGTGCAAAACAGACACATCCACACACACACACACACAAACACACTTTTATACACATACACACTAATAAATTCAGATTACAAAAATCTGTTTTGAATTTTTAAAAATCACAGCTTCATCGGAATGTTACGAAACTAGGTGACTTTTATGGTATTAGGTATGTGAACACACAAAAAATATTGAGGTCATGATCCAAGCATGCTAAGTCGTCATCACACTTCTGCTCTTTGGTCAAAAATGACTCCCATAGGAAATGAATGGGAAATTGTCAAAAATATGAAAACACAGAGTTTTTTTTGCGCATACAATCTACAAATCAGCCAGGATGCAGAAAAAAAGGACTCAACAGTGAAGGGGTGAATCTCTAAAACATCAAGAGTGCAAAACAGACACATCCACACACACACACACACAAACACACTTTTATACACATACACACTAATAAATTCAGATTACAAAAATCTGTTTTGAATTTTTAAAAATCACAGCTTCATCGGAATGTTACGAAACTAGGTGACTTTTATGGTATTAGGTATGTGAACACACAAAAAATATTGAGGTCATGATCCAAGCATGCTAAGTGGTCATCACACTTCTGCTCTTTGGTCAAAAATGACTCCCATAGGAAATGAATGGGAAATTGTCAAAAATATGAAAACACAGAGTTTTTTTGTGCATACAATCTACAAATCAGCCAGGATGCAGAAAAAAAGGACTCAACAGTGAAGGGGTGAATCTCTAAAACATCAAGAGTGCAAAACAGACTAAATCTGTTCAGGCAAAAATCACTAGAATTCGCAAGCCTTTCTACAGAGAGCTGTAAATCCACTAGTGGTAAAAATGTGCTATTGCGTGATAAAAATGCTCAGTGTGTCCACCAGTTGGCGCCCATCTCATTTCAAAAATTGCTTTCATGAGGCCTAGGCTTGACTCTAAAATGAAATACAGCTTTAATAAAAATAAAATAAAAATTATATATATATAAAAAATTTCTATTATATTCAATGGGAAAAAATAGGTCATAATTATTGCATAAATATTAATTAGAAATCATAAAATTATCTCAAAACACCAAAAAAGAAAAGAAAAAATATTATAAAAAACAAGTAAAAAAAAAAATATTAAGATTTTTTTATATATATATTAATCCCGCCCTCCGGGTCCATTTGGACCCGAAGGTCCCAAGTGTGACTGTTAAACGAAGGACCCCAGAGGGTTAAAGATATGTGTTCAAAAACGCTGATTCATCCAGTAATGTGAAGTATTTATTTAATCAGTGAGTCACTGAATCATTCATTCAAACTTTTTTTAAAATAATCAATTCAGACATTAAACATTTTAAATAGACCGCAGCAAATAAAATTTTGTCAGAACCTCTAGTAAATTACGTTATTTTGTTTAGTTGTCTGTTCAGAATCGTGGGAGAATCGTGATCTCTGTTTGAAGCAAAAAAAATAACAATAATCGTGATTCTCAATTTATCCACAATCGTGCAGCTCTACTCCAAACCATTCCAGCTTGTGAAAAATTGTGACATAAGACATTTGACTCTACCTAAATACTATGAAACACTATGAAAATATATGGCATCTATTCTGAATAAGGTCTATTCGTCACAGTAGGAAAAACTACCTAAAATGTATTTTGGTAGGAAACATTGGGTGCAAATTCTAAATAAGCAACAAGCATCAATTTGCCTACTTGTAACTTTAAAATATTATAAAATTTGGCTTTTGCTCTACAGTCCTAGTTAGCAGTGACAGGCCAGATGAGAGGACAGTCATGACGTATATCTCCAGTTACTATCACACGTTTGCAGAGGCTCAGAAGGTACATCTGATCCCTGAGCTTATTCTAGAAATGTTAGTTACACCTGAGTGTATGGTCCCTTTAGTCCATATAGGCCTATCCTAATTTTTAGCAGATAAACACGACCTGTGTTTCCTTGTAGTATTTAAATTTTCCTCCGTCGTACACTATTGCCACCATCACTTCATGTAGTTGTTCCTTAGCTCCTCTCCTCTCCCTGCAGACATCCTGAGCACCCCTAAGCCTGATGAGAGAGCTATTATGACATACGTGTCCTGCTTCTACCATGCGTTTGCTGGAGCTGAACAGGTATTGAGTTTTGTGTGTGCTAGAATGAGAGAATCAGCTATCTTTTCATCTATCTCGCCCTCCGTTCTCACTGTGCTTCTCTCCCTCAGGCTGAAACTGCTGCTAACAGGATCTGTAAGATCCTAGGAGTGAATCAGGAAAATGAGAAGTTGATGGAGGACTATGAAAGCCTGGCTAGTGAGGTTAGGAGACATATCTGATACACTCCACACTGCCCACAGACATACATTTCTCTCCTCTCCTCAATATTCCTCTACTCTCCAGCTGTTGGAGTGGATCAGACGAACTATTCCCTGGCTGGAGAATCGTGTGGCGGAGAAGACCATGGTGGAGATGCAGCGGAAGCTGGAGGATTTCCGAGATTACCGCAGGATGCACAAACCTCCCAAAGTGCAGGAGAAGTGTCAGCTAGAGATCAGCTTCAACACCCTGCAGACTAAACTTCGCATCAGCAACCGGCCTGCATTTATGCCCTCTGAGGGCAAGATGGTGTCGGTGAGAGTTTGACCACACACACACACACACACACACACACACATATAAATGATTTTTATACTGTACAAACTTTACATTCTATACCCTAATCCTAATCCTACCCTTACACCTAACCCTTACATAAACATTCGGCATTTTTACATTAGAAAAAACTATTTAGTATGGTTTATAAGCTCTTTTCCTCATGGGGACTGAAATTTTGTCCCCATGTCACAAATATCAGGTTTAACTATCCTTGTGGGGACACTTGGTCTCCGCAGCGTAGCAAATACCTGGACCACACACACATGCGTTTACTAGCTTTTAATATTTTATTGATTTATTTATTTTAATATGTACTGATTTATTTATTTTTTATATTACTTGGTTTTCTTTTTCAATTGTAATATGTATTTTATATGTATTTTATGTTCATGCCTGTTATATATTTTTGTATATTGAAACATTAATTTATTTTAATATTTATTACTTTATTTATTCTTTTATTTGATGTTTATGTTTGTTATTTTTCATTATTTTTTTTGTATATATATATATATATAGATATTTTTTTTTTAAATCTAAGTAGCTAGCTTTGGGGGGCCTTTTTTCAAGCAAATAATACAAGCACATCCACATATAAAACTGGGTGTTTGTCTATGTAGGACATAGCGAGTGCATGGCAAGGACTGGAACAGGCAGAGAAGGGCTATGAGGAATGGTTGCTTACTGAGATCAGGAGACTGGAAAGATTGGACCATCTAGCAGAGAAATTCAGACAGAAAGCAACAAACCATGAGACCTGGGCTTCCGGTGAGTCCTGGACATGAAGTGCTGTCATCAATGAAACATCATCATTCTGTACTGTAAACCACTTTGGATAAAAAAGTGTCCACTAAATGATGCTTGATATATGTTTTATGTGCGTTTTGCAATAGGTAAGGAGGAGATATTGAGCCGGAAGGACTACGAGTCAGCATCTTTAATGGAAGTTCGAGCTTTGCTGCGGAAACACGAGGCATTTGAGAGTGACCTTTCCGCCCACCAAGACAGAGTCGAGCAGATCGCTGCGATTGCTCAGGAACTCAAGTATGACTTTTTAGTCTTTTATCCTCTTCAAAAAATACTTACAATTTTTGTTTTGCTGAACTGTTCATTTTAGTGTTTACTTTAATCTCTACACTACCATTCATAGGTTTGGGGTCAGTATTATTTTTAAGAAATGAATACTTTGATTCAGCAAGGCTGCATTAAATTGATCAAAAGGAACAGACTTTTACATAAAAAATAATTTCATGTAAATGTTATTCTTTTGAACTTTCTATTTATCAAAGAGTCGTAACAAAAGTGATTATGCTTTTCACAAAAGTGGCACAGCTGTTTTAAATATTGATAATAAAAATAAATGTTTCTTGAGCACCAAATCAGCATATGACACTGATTTCTGAAGGATCATGTGACACTGAAGACTGGAGTAATGATGCTGAAAATTCAGCTTTGCATCACAGGAATAAAGCACATTTGAAACATATTTGAAAATAGAAAACAGTTATTTTAAATTGTTATTAAATAGCACAATATTACTGTTTTTACTGTATTTTTGATTACTAAATGCAGACATGCTGAGCATAATAGACAAATCTTACCGACGTCAAACTTTTGAAAGGTAGTGTACAAGTACTTTGTTCTTATAACTAACCTGTCACATTCAGTTTCTTGTCACTTTACAGTGTCTGGAAAGCTTCATGTCTCTCACACTGCTTATCCATAGCTAGACACACATATAGACGCACCATGCTTTCAGCATACTTTGATGTCTGAATCACTGGCTTTCTAATTTAGCATTCATTATCTCACTGCAGGCCTGGTTAAAATATGAGTGTGTGCATGTATTTAGTAAGTGACTGACAGCTTCTGACCTTTATGCTGTCTCAGTTAGTACAGGGTGATATTACTGATAAACTATGGAGCATACTTATAATGATTAGCATACCAACATTCATTTGGACACAAAAAGCAAACGGAAACTTTTTGAAACGTAATTAGCCAATCATAACAGCAGTCTTAGAGGTTCAGTACCAAAAACCACTAGAATTAGAGAGAGGGTGGAATGGTCATGAAAATTGCAAGACACTTTAACTAACAAGCGGTCTACAAGGAAAGAAAATGTTACTAAAGTAGAATATTCGACATCAATCCAAAGTTAGTGAGTATTACATATGTTAACCACTAGAGGGGGACAGATCGAATAGCAAATGCAATATGATGCCCTAAAGTTTCTCTCTCTCTCTATCTTATTTATCTTAAAGTGAGCTGGACTATCATGATGTTGCATCAGTGAATCAAAGGTGTCAAAGTATTTGTGACCTCTGGGACCAACTGGGCACACTCACCCAGAAACGCAGAGAGGCTTTGGAGGTATGCTGTGTGTGTCCCAACCTGTTTTGTACTACAATATTTTGGATCAATCGAGATATTAAAAAAAGCGAAAAGTTTTGAATCTGTGTTTCATTTATGCAGAGGACAGAGAAACTTTTGGAGACGGTGGAGCAGTTGTTTCTGGAATACGCAAAGAGATCTGGACCTTTTAATAACTGGATGGAAGGAGCCATGGAAGACTTACAGGATATGTTCATAGTTCACACCATTGAGGAGGTCCAGGTACACACCTACTTAAAGAAATGCTTGCACTCTTAAACAAACAGACTAGGCATTGACTTTTATAGTATGTTGTAGTCATATATACTCTACCATTCAAAAGTTTGGGGTCAGTAAGAGTTAAAAAAAAGTCTTAAAGGAGACATATCATGCTTTTAAATCGTTCCTTTTTACATATAAATCATACATTTGTAGTCTATATAAAGCGGAACTGCAATGCTTGGGTCTGAATTCCTCATTATTATAGCTCCACAGGCCCCTTTTCTACCCCTTTTCTGATGTGTGTCTGAGAGCAACTCGTTTTGCTGCGGTCTCTTTAAATACAATTGAGACACTTCATACCCCGCCCTCTCTCCAGGTGACACTCGGTTCAACTCCACCCCGTTCAGCCATTTTTGTAGTTTGATAGCAGAGATACGATTATCTAGTGGCACAGAAACTTTTTATTCACACGTTATTAACAAAATGTCAACAACGGAAGACTTGTCCAGCCAGCCTTACATGTTCGAGCCAGAGTCGGAGCCGGAGCGAGATGAAAATGAAGACGACGAACCTGCAGAACAACGTCTTCATATGGATGTATCGCAATGGTGTGTTACTGTATTACATGAAACTTTGGTCTTCCGACCTTTTACCACCGTGTCGATTTATTTTGATTAATATGTGCGAGGGAGAGAGAGCAAGACAGCGTCTAGTTTGGAGACGGTGTCTTGTTTACACTTTCGCCTGGCTCCGAAGAGAGAGAGTGTGTGTGCGCGCGACCAGGTCTCTCTCTCTGCTTGTTCTTTCAGTTAAACATGCGCCGTCACAAGCGCGGCAGTTCATCTACATTAGACGGTGTAATGAAGCGTGTGGGTTACTACATACAACAACTGAACATTTTAACTTACCCTCTCGTAACTTCTGCATCCTTTAGCTTGGACTACAAAATTGCAGCGAGAAATAAAAATGGCGGATTGCTTGAAGTGTTGGGCTGGAAGTCAATGTCCTTATTTGGCAGTTCCGCTGCAAATACTGTGACGTAATAGTTCACAAAACGTCATAGATAACAGAAAAATCGGAACAGGTTGAAAAATAAGGCCAAAACAGAATATAAAGATATCAACGAAGCACCTGAAGAGAATAATTTCAACTTTTCTGTACTTCTAAACACTCCAAATATACAACAAAATGCATTTAAGGGCTAAAAAAGTGGATTTAGCATGATATGTCCCCTTTAAGTCACTAATGGTCACCAAGACTGCATTTATTTGTGCAAAACACAGTAAAAATGGTAATATTGTTAAATATCATTACAACTATAATAACTGTTTTTGATTTGAATTTATTTTAAAATGTAATTTATTCCTGTGATGGCTAAGCTGAATTTTCAGCATTACTCCAGTCTATATGTCACATAATCCTTTAGAAATCATTATAATTTGCCGATTTGGTGCTCAAGAAATATTTCTTATTATTATCAATATTGAAAACAGTTGTGCTGCTTAATATTTTTGTGGAAACCATGATATATTGTTTTTGCGGATTCTTTGATGAATAGAAAGTTCAAAAGGATTTATTTTGAAATATATATTTATTTCTAACAATGTGAATCTTTTGGTCACCTTTGCTCAATTGAATGCATCCTTAACGAATAAAAGTATTAATTCCTTTCACAAAAATCTTACTTTCCCCAAACTTTTATAAAACAAACAAACAAACAAAAATCCATTGTAATCCATTATGTGTAGACTCTGATAGCTGCCCATGAGCAGTTTAAGGCCACGCTTCCTGAAGCAGATGCAGAGAGGCAGGCGATCCTTGGCATTCAGCAGGAAGTCCTGAAGATCTCCCAGAGTTATGGCATCCATGGAGATCTTACCAACCCCTACAGAACCATAACTACAGAAGAGATTGCCATCAAGTGGGACAAGGTTAAACACACACACTTAGACCTTGGTTCTGTTCCATTACAAAAAAAAAAAAAATTCTAAAATCTAATTCTAAGCCATTCTAATCACATTTCTGTAATCTTCAAGCATCATGATCATGATGTACGTTTGTGCATTCAGGTGAAGAAGCTGGTTCCCCAGCGTGACAGTGCACTGCAGGAGGAGTTAGCGAGACAGCATGGTAACGAAAGGCTCAGACGCCAGTTTGCTGCCCAAGCCAACCTCATTGGACCATGGATACAGACCAGGATGGAGGTGTGTGGCTTAGCTATTACTTGTGCCAGTGTCCACAAATAAAACATGTTCTTTGAAATCTATCTATCCATCCATCCATCCATCCATCCATCCATCCATCCATCCACCCATCCATCCATCCATCCATCCATCCATCCATCCATCCATCCATCCATCCATCCATCCATCCATCCATCCATCCATCCATCCATCCATCTATCTATCGTTCGTCTGTCTGACAGGAAATTGGTCGTTGTTCTATGGCAATGGAGGGGACTCTGGAGGATCAGATGACCCAGCTGAAGCAGTATGAGCATGTGATTGTCAGCTACAAACAAAACATAGATAGATTGGAGGGAGACCACCAACTTATCCAGGAGTCACTTATCTTTGACAACAAACATACAAACTACACTATGGAGGTACTCATACACACATTTATTACGCGTTCTTTTGCATAATCATAAACACATTTTTAAACCTACAGTACTGAACACTGCTGTTAAACTTTTATGGTCAGTAAGACTTTTTTTTTTTTTTTCAAAAGAAATTAATACTTTTTTATTCAGCAAGGACACATTAAATTGATCAAAAATTGCAGTAATGTTACAAAGGATTTCTATTTCAAGTAAATGCTGTTCTTATATTCATCAAAGAATCCTGAAAAAATGTATCATGGTTTCCACAAAAAATTGCTGCATGTTTGATCAAATGAATGCAGTCTTGATGAGCATAAGAGACTTTCAAAAATATTAAAGATCTTACCAACCACACATTTTTGAATGTATTGTATATAGAAATGATCTATAGCTGACACATCACATTTGATTTGTCAATTGATCCTGGTTTTTACAGCAGTATTTCTCTTTCCTTTGCAGCATATTCGTGTTGGCTGGGAACTCCTTTTAACTACGATCGCTCGCACTATTAATGAAATCGAGACTCAAATTCTGACACGTGATGCAAAAGGCATCAGCCAGGAGCAGATGAATGAATTCCGATCCTCTTTCAACCACTTTGATCGGGTGCTGTACTCGGCCTTTACGTACACTAGCTAGTCTAAACACGTGTCTTGTTGAATGGATGCTATACTAATCTTTATTAAATCATCCTAACTAAACTAAACTAAACACTTCACCTCTTAGACTGAGCATTATACAAACATCTGTAAATCTCTCTTATTTCAACTGAGACAACAATTTTATATTTGCTTTATTTTACACATTCACTTCTTCAGAGGCTTCACAAGGCAAGTTGTAATTATCTTTCCATTCGCTTTAAGTTGTTCAATAACTGGAACAAATTTAGTTTGAAATGGGAGGTCATTTGCAGTAAAATCAGATTTCAAGATGTAATATGACACAATTTGAGCTAAAAATGTTTTTTTTTTTTTTTTAAAAAAAAGCTTCTTATACCTTATGAAGAAATATTTGGCGTTTTATCTTTTTATCAATCACCTTTTACTTTTCTTTATTCTACTAACGTCCTGCTCTCAGGAAGAGAAGGGTAAACTCAGGCCTGATGAGTTTAAAGCATGTCTGATCAGTCTTGGGCATTTAGGAAATGACAAACAGGTATTAACCAACATGACCTCTAACTCTTTACCCCAAAATGTAGTTCTTTGCATAGATTTATATATGCAAATTATATGCATTCTCCGGACGGCAGAATATAGTTCTGATGTACATCTCTTGTGTTTGTTCTTGTGTCTGTGGTTGTGTGCTGTCTCTTTGTGTGTACATCTGTGTGTCTCTGTGTTAGGTGCTGTCTCTTTCCCTACTATACATTGCTTCATTATTGCTACCATGTCGCTGTGCCACCCATGCACCCTCGACCTCTGCCCTTTAACCTTTCCCATGCAGAAGAAGAATAGGGCGATGGATTCTGATGACTTTAGGGCCTGTCTGATCTCGATGGGTTATGATCTGGTAGGCCCTTAAATAAGGTTCATTGCTTACGAACTAATAAACAATTTTCTTAACCAGTATTTTTGTCTTGTTTTCCAGTAAAAATGTCTAAGAAAAATACATTTATTTTATGGTTATTTAAAATTATAATAATTTTTTATTTTGCACATAATTTTAATTTGAAGATAAAATGTAATTAAAATGTACATTTTGTGAGGTTTCCAGTGTGCTTAAATTAAGAAACAACTATTTTCCCAATGATGTTTTTGAAAAATGAGTAGGGTATAAAATGATGTAATATAAAATAATGTATTTAATAATATAAAATATATTCCATTGTTATTTTATACAGTTTTGCTTGTCAAATGCATTTATTTTGTTTCTTAAGGATTTTTAAGATTTACGGATTATATATTTGATTGTAAATATTTTTCAATATTTGTATTTACATTAAATATATATATATATATATATATATATATATATATATATATATATATATATATATATATATATACAGTGCTATGCATAAGTTTAGACACCCATGCTAAAGTTGACTAAAAAGAGGAATAAAAAATCATCTTTTGGAAATTGAACTTAATGCCTTAATTTAAAAAATTAGGAAAAATCCAACCTTTAAGGACACCAATTTTCTTTGTGAATGAATAATGTATCGTAAATAAATAAATGTTCTTCCTTAAAATACAGGGTGCATAAGTTTGGACACCCCTATGTTAAATTCCCATAGAGGCAGGCAGATTTTTATTTTTAAGTATTTTTTTTTAATTTTTTTTTAGGATACTATGCATCCTGATAAAGTTCCCTTGGCCTTTGGAATTAAAATAGCCCCACATCATCACATAGCCTTCACCATACCTAGAGATTGGCATGGGGTACTTTCCATAAGATCATCTCTCAATGCAAATCAAACTAGCTATTAGGCTAACTGAAATAAAACCATGCCAATCTCTAGGTATGGTGAAGGCTATGTGATGATGTGGGGCTATTTTAATTCCAAAGGCCAAGGGAACTTTATAAGGATGCATAGTATCCTAAAAAAAAAAAAAAAAAAAAAATCTGCCTGCCTCTATGGGAATTTAACATAGGGGTGTCCAAACTTATGCACCCTGTATTTTAAGGAAGAACATTTATTTATTTACGATACATTATTCATTCACAAAGAAAATTGGTGTCCTTAAAGGTTGGATTTTTCCTAATTTTTTAAATTAAGGCATTAAGTTCAGTTTCCAAAAGATGATTTTTTATTCCTCTTTTTAGTCAACTTTAGTATGGGTGTCTAAACTTATGCATAGCACTGTATATATATATACACACCTGTATCAGTCTTGGGCATATGGTGTGTGAGTGAATTTCAACAGACTACAGTGTTTTTAACTGCTAGAATTATATGTATGTGTGTTTCTCAGGGTGAGGTGGAGTTTGCTCGGATCATGATGCTGGTTGATCCAAACACTTCAGGCGTTGTGTCGTTCCAGTCCTTCATTGACTTCATGACCAGAGAGACAGCAGACACAGACACAGCTGAACAGGTCATCGCTTCCTTCAGGATCCTTGCTGCAGACAAGGTGTGTGTGTGTATGTGGGTTATATTGTTTACTTAACCTCAAAGTTTCTCAGAACAGTCTTTTGTAGCTCACATATTCTTTCCAGATGCATTATCTGTTGTTTATTGTGTCTTGCACAGCCGTATATTCTGGCAGATGAGTTGAGGAGAGAACTCCCTCCAGATCAGGCCGAGTACTGCATCAGCAGGATGCCCCCATACTCTGGCCCCGGGGCCCTGCCCGGAGCCCTGGACTACACTGCCTTCTCCACTGCCCTCTACGGAGAGAGTGACCTTTAACTCCATCGACACCTCTGACCTTTACAATCCCATCTCACTTGTTAACCAAGTAAATTATTTACCCATCAGATCCACAGCCCCATAAAATGAAAACATGCCAAATAAAAAAAATGAACCCAACTTCAATTTTTAATGTCAGTTGATGTATTTTGCTTGACCGTTGATATGAAATGTTTAATAAGCCAATGCAATGGAATGCAGTCTGGAAATGAAAAGAAATTAAGGAAGCTAAAAGAAAGCAATTGAGAGGTTATTTATTTGTGACAAAACCCCCAAAAATGTTGTGAATTTTAGAATCACTTTGTTCTGAATCCTATAATTTGTTGAATCTAAGGCCTGGAAAACTATTTCACTCTCCTTTATGTGGGCTATTAAGATACAGAGAACATTCACATGCATGTCACTTATATTACAGCAAAAACAGTAGGTACACTGAAATCAAATAAGATTAATGTTGAGTTTAAATACACTTTACAATCTGTTTTGTGTGGTAGTGTTAAATCTATACAGTATGAAAGATTTTGCACATTTGAATTATTGAATGAATGAAACAGCTTTCTCAATTTTCTCTATATTACATCTATATGCCTGGTTCAAAAAAGCAACATGAATAGTGGCTCAACTCAATTCTTCCACAATATAATTATCACTTTTCTCTAACAGTGCCTGATTTCATATACGGTGTGGTAATAGTTTATATAAAGTAAGAGGAGGTGACCTTTGTCATTCTCAGTAGTGAGTCAGATAGATAAGAGCATCAGCTACTGATTTGGTTTTACATACAATTTTGAATATTGTGGATGCACAAGCATTTTTATCAATTTGGTGATTGCAGAAAGTGTAAAAGTGTCAGTTTACTATAGGGCTTGTCAAATAAGGGTAGCAAAACCAGAAATTACGATAATATACTGAACTTACAGGAAAAAAAGTACAGTGTGTGAACCTTTAGGAACAATAAACACAGTTTGCTTAACACACAAACAATTGTTTTCTGAATCCCTCTGCTTTTTCCTGCAACTATAATTAGGAAAAATAATCTGGGATTGATTGTCATTTTCAAAATGTTGGGAGATTAAACGGTTTTATTTTATTGCCATGATACATGAATGCACCAAATTCCTAAAGGTCACACTAGTTCAGTGTACACAGTGACAGTGTACTTGATTGATTTGTGGTCAGTTTGTTAACCTGTCAAAATCAGTTTTAACCAAGTGATTTGTGAATGTTTGGTGTTGAATTATGATTAAGAAAACCAAATATGTGTGTTTTACAGTGACATAAATTAAATAAAGATTACTTATGAAAAGATCAAGTCTCTGTTATTTTTGTTACTGAATGTTTTGAATAAAGCATAATTATTTAATATAGGCATACAATACGTAAATATTTATAATATGTTGCATAATTTAGTATGTTTTTTTACTTATATATTTATACAAATATTTATATAATATATATATATTATATTATATATATATATATATATTAATATTTATAGATAATTCACATTAATTACAGTACATGTTTTTCTATATGCTTTTACTTTCTTCTTTTCTTTATTTCTTGCTTGGTAGCTTTCTCCATTGTAAATACCAAATATGGAGAAGCCCTTTCTTTCCCACTTTAATTTTATCAGATCTCAGCAGCATTATCTCATGATGGGTGGTATCCTGGTCTCCCTGTCCTGGGATGAGTTCAGCACCTGCATCTGGGTGAGTGGAGTTCAGTCTTCTGGTTCTTACACACAGATCCCTGACCTAAAGTCCAGCTACATAGTCTCTGAACATGGATACTGGAGAGGCGGAAGATGAAATCCAGTTTCTGCGAACTGTAAGTAAAATGGACAATAGTATAACGCACATTTGAATGCAATTAATAATTTCTTTATGCTGAACTACATTTGTAACTGACAGAAAAAGGGCTAAATACTAAATTGCAATTGGATTTGTTATTAGATTGATGTTATAGGAACTTAATTAGCTTCGTGGACCATAAATATTACATGTTAGCAGATGGGTTACAGAAGAATATATCTGAGACATTTTTTGGCCATGCACATGGATACACGGACTTACTCCACAGACATCATCAATGTTATTTAATGCAATTTCATACTGATGATATGTTTACGCTTGAGCAATCACTCATAACTTTGTGTATTTATCATTAATTGTTGTGTCTGTTGTCAAATACAGTTATGAAATACAATTTTGTGATTTACAGTGTTTGAATTCTCATTTGAGAGAGTTTGACCCATATCACTGATGTCTATTTTTA
The DNA here is from genome assembly GCF_949319135.1 of Squalius cephalus. NCBI lineage: Eukaryota > Metazoa > Chordata > Actinopteri > Cypriniformes > Leuciscidae > Squalius > Squalius cephalus. Next base: position 17,622,577 of record NC_137141.1, on the reverse strand, counting down.
CTTTGTGTTATCAGTAATAGAAGAACTGGAGAGTCTGTTGGATGTGTGAGCTATCCACTCTCAGCTCCATATCTCTAAAACAGAGATAAATGTGCTCTCTCTTTCTTACACAGATACAGTTCATGCTTCCACTTATTCACTGTGTCATTTAGTGCATGCATTTGTAACAGTAACGTGCAGAAAAATAATTAATTGTTTTAGATTGTGTTAATTAGAGCCTTAATTAAGCCTTAACTTGGTGTGTGTGTGTGTGTGTGACCCATTTCTGGTCACTGAAACACAAATGACAAGCTGGAGGCGTTGGAATTCTCCATTCACTGAATGATACACAGATATTCAGCCCTTATAAGGCACTGCTGTTCTACACACTGTAAGATGAGCCATGACATTTAATCTAGGATATGGGGCCTTTTATTTGTTTAAATTGTTTTTATAATCTTCATTTAACCAGGAAAAATGAGGCTCTCTAATCACAGATATTAAAAATATGTTAATTACTTACATAAAACATGGTAGACAAACAATATTTGGTAACACTTTATTTTAAGGTGACAGTTACACGTTTATTGTACTTACTATAATAATAACAACAACAGTAGATTATGCATTGTAAGTAACCAAGCCATAACCAACCCTAACACTAACCTTAACCCTGTGAGTACATGAAGGTAATTAACTCAGTATTTATTTGTGTAATTAGTACACTGTAACAACATCACCATAATATAAAGTGTTACCCAATATTTAACAGATAATTTCATGTTGAACAACGTTGCTGATTCATTTCTGATTGTCATTTTTACTTTACTGAGGTTTGTATAATTCGTTTTGGGATGTACATGCATTTATACAAAACTTGAATGTTATTTGTTTGCTTTGCAACACGTTCACTTTTTCAGAAGTTAAAATTGAATAATTACCAAGTTAACTTCATTTTGTAGACAAAAATGTATTGCCTGAATAGGATAACAAATGAGCAAAGTAGTGCTACTGAGGACAATTAATCAAATCTCAATGTACCCCCCCCCCCCCCCCCCTCCTAATTTCCATTTCAGTTTATGGTGCATTTATCCAAGTGTAATTTACATTACACATATAAAATAAAAGACAGTGGTAGAGCTGCAAACATAATTTGTGACTGTATTTCTGTTTCTACTTGAAGGTGTCATAATATGCCATTTTAAGCATTATTCCATCAAAAACCTTTTTTTTTTTTTTTTTTTCACCCAAAAATGAAATTTCTGTCATTAATTACTCCCCCTCATGTCATTCCAAACCCGTAAGACCTTCGTTCATCTTCGGAACACAAATTAAAGGGATATTCATGGGCAAATTAGCCCATTATTTACTCACCCTGAAGCCATAGGTGTTTATGACATTCTTCTTTCAGACGAATACAATCGGAGTTATATTAAAAAAATGTCTTGGCTCTTCAAGCTTGATAATGAAAGTGAATGGTTGTCTGTCTTTGGAATTCCATCAAAGCGCATCTATACATGATTAAAGTGCTCCATGTGTCTTCGGGGGTTAATAAAGGCCTTCTGAAGTGAAGCGATGCGTTTGTGTAAGAAAAATATCCATATTTAATACTTTATCAACTAAAATAACTAGCTTCCAGCAGACGGCCATACGCATCGAGTGGTTCAACCTTAATGTTTCTTAGCTGTGGTCAGTAATGTGAATGTGTTTTCAGCGGGATGAGCTGGTGTTGAGGTGTTGCTCATCAGGCCCTCATCAGAAGAAACTGTGCTTAGCTGCAGAAGGTTTTGGCAACCGATTGTGTTACCTTGAGTCCACCTCCAACTCAAAGGTGAGATGATAATTTACTTCATATTTTTTAAACTAAGTCACTGCTACGTGTAAGAACAGTCTGTTTATGATCATACGCTTCAAAAACAGCTCCTGCAGTTTCATGTCGTCTTTCCTCTTGTTAACAGAATGTTCCAGCAGACCTTTCTGTGTGCGTGTTTGTTCTTGACCAATGCCTGTCTGTCCGAGCGCTGCAGGAGATGCTGGCCAACCATGAAGACCAGTGTGCAGGGGTGGGTAATGTGGTGAAAGGGGCTTCAGACAATTCAGAATTCAGCAAACTATGAAAAGTGGATGAATATTCAGTGAAATATGTCACCCGTACACTATCTTTCAAAAGTTTGGGTCACTATCGTTCACAAGTTTCACAAGTTTTTTGAAAGAAATGACAAATTTTATTTTAGCAAAGATGCAATAAATTTATAAAAAGTGAAAGACATTTATAAAGTTACAAAATATTTCTATTTCAAATAAATGCTATTCTTTTGAACTTTCTATTCATCAAAGAATCATGGTTGACTGAAAAAAAGAATAAGCAGAACAGCTGTTTTCAACATTGATAAAAATAAGAAACGTTTCTTGAGCACCAAAACATCATATTATTTAACACCAGAGGTGGACAGTAACAAAGTACATTTACTTGAGTACTGTACTTAAGTACACTTTTTGAGTATCTGTACTTTACTTGAGTTTTATTTTTTCTGTAAACTTTTTACTTTAACTTCACTACATTTGAAAGACAAATATCGTACTTTTTACTCCACTACATTTCTGTCAAGGTCCTTGAGTAGAAAGTAGTAACGTCAGTCAGGGGATGATTTTGGTTGCAGGGGTTGCATTTTGGTTGCAAATGAAAGTTGGGTTGAAGTCAGAACCCGAAGTCAGATTGATGTCAACATCAGTTTGGTTGGAAAATAAAGTGGGATTGACGTCAACCCAACTGATTTTGGTTTCTGAAGTCAACCCGTCTGTTCAACGTTGGAGATTAATGTCAATTTGACTTTGGATTCTGACATTAACCTGATTTTCATTTTCAACGTTGGGTTTGGTCTTCTAAATGTGAATTTTGTCATTGTTTTGGAGCACACTAGCTTATAGATAACAGTAAGGCTAACATATTCATAGCCTACTAAAAGCCATTAGCCTATTTTTTAAATAGGGCACTTTTTGAGGGAACAGCCATTTGGGTGTCCGAAACCATTTTGTGGACGTTAAGTGCACTTATTCAATCTCACATTCAATCCCACTACTGGAACTGTGTTCTTGAAATAAATTTGATATTGATATGAGGGTATGTAGGCAGGCATAGATTCAGAGCCATAAGGTACTGTAAGTATTACAACAATGCAACAATAATAAAACAATGCATTGACATTTACTTTTTACTTTTGAAAACAAGTATTTCTGTACTTTTCGGTAATATTTGACCAATAGTATCTGTACTTTCACTCAAGTAAGGAAGTTGTGTACTTTGTCCATCTGTTTAACACAGGCTCATTGGAAAAACATACCTGTGGCAACATTTTTACAAAACGCAAAATACATACCAACACGTACATCACTGCAGTTTCTAATATAAATGAACACTAGAGACAGTAACAGCAAGCACTTTTGATCGTTTTCACACACAAACAATTCTGATTACAGGGCATATTATGGATTAATAGACTTGGTTTGTATCCAAAACACTTTTTTTTTTTGTATTAGGCTATTTATTTTTTTTTACAATTTTTTTGCATGATTTGTAAACGAATATATTTTGGAGTTTGCATCTCTTACCATTTTCATGTTCCGGAAAAAAACTAAACACGCTTTAGCGCCACTGGACATTTCACTTTGAAACTGTCGCGAAACGTGCACGGCCCAAAGTATTTTGCAAAAATGTTGCCACCACGTCACAGGTACGTTTGAGCCTTATCAGCATGATTTATGAAGGCTATGAAGACTAGAATAATTGCTGCTTTTTTTTTTAAATGTAACTGCTTAAACCGGTTAGTTTAACTGCTTATTGTTCTCATTTGTAAGTCGCTTTGGATAAAAGCGTCTGCTAAATGAATAAATGTAAATGTAAAATAGGCCTGTATTAAAATGCAGCATGGGTGAGAATAAGATACTTTCTTTCATAAATATTAATAAACCAACCCAAACTTTTGCACGATAATATACCTCAGGTCAATATGCAGGTGACATATTTCTTACTCATGCTGTAACTTGTAAACAAATGTTAAAGTTGTGCCAAACAATTGACCGTAAAATATCACAGAGTGTTTTGTTTCAGTCCCGTGAGGCAGCTGGGCGTCGTACTCTGCTCTATGGCCAAGCAGTGCTGTTTCGACATGTTTACAGTGACATGGTAAGACCAGTCTTTATATTCCTGTTATTAATTAGTGGCTTCCATACTGGTACTATAGTGTAAATTTGGAATCTGCTGTCTCTTCTGTCTTGTTTTAGTATCTTTGCTGCATGTCCACATCAGGGCTCTCCTCTGACAAACTGGCTTTTGATGTTGGTTTGCAGGAGGAAACAAAGGGTAATTCATATTCTCTTTTTTTTTTGTATACTGGATGTTTTAATTAAAGACTAGGGCTGCCATAATATTGATGTTAATGATTTCATCTTTGTATGGTTTCAGGTGAGGTGTGTTGGTGGACGGTTCACCCTGCCTCTAAACAGAGGTCAGAGGGTGAGAAAGTCAGAGTGGGTGATGATCTCATCTTAGTTAGTATTTCCTCTGAGAGATACTTAGTGAGTGAATCCATCTGTTCGTCCATCTGTTCATCTAATTGTCTGTCTGTATATCAATATTTTTATGCAGTGTGACAACCTGTCGCTCTCTTTCTAGCATGTGTCGTGGAGTAACGGTGAAGGTAATAACAATGGCATTGGCCGGGTGGATGCTGCCTTCCAGCAAACACTGTGGAGTGTGGCCCCTGTTTCTTCTGGGACTGTGGAGACGCAGGGTAGATGACCAATTTCTCACTATCAATTTAAACATTTGTTTAGGGTCTGAAGGTCTTAATGGCTGAATACTTTATCAAGAAATATACACACACATATTTTTTTTTGCCATATATATATATATATACATATGTTTTCAATAAAATTTCTTTACATTTGTCCATTTTTACATTTGCTCATATTGTATTTTATTAAATATAAATATAAAAATATATGGGTGTAAATATGGATGTAAATAAAATATTTTATAATGTAATATTTTTGCGAGAGGTTTGTATAAAATCTGTCTTTTTTTATGAATTTAATTTTGAATTGTAGGTCATGTGCGAGGAGGGGACACTGTGCGTCTGCTACATGGACACACAGATGAATGTTTGACCATTCCTGCAGCGGATCACAGACGGGAAGAGCGCAGGTCAGAGAGGTTACTGATCGGAGACAGATTGTTGACACTTATTACAGCTTTTTCCTTCATGACCATTTTTCCTTTCTTCCTCCAGATCTGTCCATTTCGAGGGAGGCTCGGTATCTCATCAGGCTCGATCTTTATGGAGGCTCGAAATGTTACATGTTGCGTAGGTGTCCCTTCAGCTAGTTTGCAGATGACAGTTGAAAGTAGATTCCCTCTGTGTTTGTCAGTTTGTGTTAGTAACAGATTGTTTGCAGGTGGAGCGGTAGCCACACTCACTGGGGTCAGCCGTTCCGTCTTCAGCACCTTACCACCGGATCATACCTGGGACTGACTCACGATCAGGGACTACAGCTTGTGGAAAGAGAGAGAGCCGATGTTAAAAGTACAGCATTCTCCTTCCGTGCATCAAAGGTAGGATAATATCATCTCTAAACTCAACATAAACCATATTATAATCAATAAATACTTGTGGTTTACATAGTATAATCATATTTTTTGGCATATAATACGTTTTTTTTGTTGTTGTTGTTGTGGTGTGATATTAAATTGTGATGATTAATGCAAACTTTATTTTTATTGTATTTTTATAGGAAGAGAGCCAGGAGAGCTCACACTTTGTTAAGAGGAGAGATGGCATGGGTGTACCTGAGATCAAATATGGAGACTCACTCTGTTTCATTCAGCACATTGACTCTGGGCTTTGGCTCACATATCAGACCACTGACACTAAGAGACAGAAGGAAAGTGTGCCACAGAGACAGGTAAACTTGTGTAAATAAATCAAATAAGGTCCAAAGTCATACTATATATAGATATATGGATAAGATCACTTGATATTTTTAAGTCTTTCAGCAATGTATCTGCTCAACAAGACTGCATTTACTTTGTAACAATTTACAGTAAAAACAGTAATATTTAAAAAAAGATCACAATTTAAAATAACTGTTTTCTATTTGATTGTTTTAAAATGTCATTTATTCCTGTGATGGCGAAGCTGAATTTTTAGCATCATTACTCCAGTCTTCGGTGTCACATAATCCTTCAAAAATCATTCTAATATGCTAATTTTCTGCTCAAGAAATATATATTTTTTTATCATTATCAATGTTGAAAATATTTAGCTTAATATTTTTGTGGAAACCATGATTTTTTTCAGGATTCTTTGATGAATAGAAAGTAAAAAAAAAAAGCATTTATTTGAAATATAAATTTTATAACATTGTAAATGTCTTTCCTGTCAATTTAATGCAACCTTGCTGAATAACTTTTAATTGAATAACTTAATAGCTAAATACATTTCTTAAAAAAAATAAATAAAAAATAAATAAATATATATATATATATCTTACTGACAGTTTCAAGTGAGCTCAGGAACTGCAATTAAACAAAGCCAGCACCTTTCTTTTTTAATTGTTCTGTCTAATATTTGTATTCTGGTTCAAATGCATGAAGTGAAGTGGTTCTCTCTCGCAGGCTGTTTTGCAAGCAGAAGGACACATGGATGATGGAATCACCCTTTCTCGCTCTCAACAGGAGGAGTCACAAGCTGCTTGTTTAATTCGTAGCTCTGCCCTTCTCTTCTCACAATTCATTAGGTAAATAATACAGTGATAGCTTACAGAATACTGTGTGCTTATCAACTTTGCTGGAGCAATTCCAGCTCTTTTAAAATCCTTTTATAAGGCACAAAGTGTGTTCAAAGAAACACATTTATGTTTCATAAGGATTTTCTTTCCTTTCTGAAGGGGACTAGATGATGTCAGTCAGAAGGAAAACATTACTGATTTGGTTCTTCCAATTGAGATGGTCCGTCTGACACTGCAGAATTTGCTTGGTTATTTTCAATGTCCTGAAATGGGGCAAGACCACGAGGTCAGACAGGGAGATATTCGAGCACTTAAGAACAGACAAAATCTCTTCCAAGATGAGGTAATACCTGCGGCAAATGAGACAACACATATGTAGCCACACACTGCAATAATGTCTGAATCGTATACTTTTTTGTTCCGCTTCATTGTGCCTTTCTCAGGGTATAATCACTCTGGTGCTGGACTGCATTGACCACCTGCATGTGTACAATAGTGCGACTCAGTTTGAAGAGGCTGCTGGGAAAGAGGCAGGAGAGTCATGGGAAAAGATTTTGAACTCTTTTTATGAGCTGCTAGGTATAGGATGACTTGTTTAGAGATTTATAATAAAGGTTTAGCTTTTATTTACAAAATTTCCATTTCCCTACAGCTGCTCTTATCAAGGGTAATCGGAACAACTGTGCGCAGTTTTCTGGATCCTTGGACTGGCTGGTCAGCAGACTGGAGAGGCTGGAGGCCTCCTCTGGTAAATGTCCTGCAGAAATATTTAGTTTGTGTTTTGACTAGAATGTCTAAGTTGATTTTAGGGTCTAAACATGATGTCACAAAGGGTCTCCCCTCATTTGTTACTTGTTTCTCCTTTTTTGTTTTGTTTTTTAGGAATATTGGAAGTGTTACATTGTGTTTTAGTAGAAAGTCCTGAAGCTTTGAATGTTATTAAGGAAAGCCACATCAAATCTATCATCTCACTTCTGGACAAACATGGAAGGAACCATAAGGTAATGTACAGTACCATTTAAAAGTTTGTGGTCTGTAAGATTTTTTTTTAAAGTCTCTTATGCTCACCAAGACTTCATTTATTTGATCAAAAGTACAGTAGAAACAGTAATATTGTGAAACATTTTTACAATTTAAAATAACTAATTTCTGTATATAATATAGATTTTACATGTTTAAAATGTAATTTATTCCTGTGATGGCAAAGCTTATTTTTCATCAGCTGATAAAACAGTTATGCTACTTGAAATGTTTTTCAGGATTTTTGGTGAATTATAAAGTTTGAAAGAACAGCATTACTTTTGTAAAATTATAAATGTCTTTACTGTCACTTTTAATCAATTTAATGTGTCCTTGCTGAATAAAAGTATAAAAAAAAGTTTTTTTTAAACTTACTGACTCCAAACTGTAGTGTATTTATGTGTTCTGTAATGATTGTGCTTAATGCTTTCTGGATTTTACTATTGTTAACGTGTTTGTGTGTGTGTTTGTTGCATCTGCAGATCTTGGACGTGTTGTGCTCACTCTGTGTGTGTCATGGCATGGCCGTCCGCTCTAATCAGCATTTGATTTGTGATACACTGCTGCCAGAAAGAGACCTGTTGCTACAAACAAGACTGGTTAACCAAGTTTTCAGGTGACCTGTTATCAATAAACTTAACTGTTAAGTTTAACTCGTACACATTTAGAGGTTTTTAGCACATCTAAAAATATTATTTTAGTCTTTTATAATATAGAAATTGACCAAACAGTGAGAATAAATGTTAAAAATAAAATCTCATTGAACATATTTCTCTGTTTAGTGTACGTCCTAACATCTTCCTGTGTGCAAGAGATGACTGCGCCCAATACAGGAAGTGGTATTATGAGGTTGTAGTTGAGAAGGTGGAACCTTTTGTGACAGCAGAGCCTACTCACCTGCGAGTGGGTTGGGCCAGCACTGAAGGGTACCATCCGTCACCCACAGGGGGTCACGGCTGGGGGTCAAACGGTGTTGGAGACGACCTCTGCTCTTATGGCTTTGATGGACTCCAGCTCTGGACAGGTAAGATGGGAACAAAGCTTGTACACTACCGTTCAAATGTTTGGGGTCAGTAAAACATTTAGCAAGGATGCATTAAATTGCCAAAAAGTGACTGTAAAAATGTTTACATTGTTACAAAAAGTTATATTCAATATAAATGCTGTTCTTTTGAACTTTTTTATTCATCAAAGAATCCCAAAAAAATCATCATAGTGTCCACAAAAATATTGAGCCGCACAACTGTTTTCAACATTGATAATAACAAGAAATGTTTCTTGAGCACTTGATCAGCATATTAGAATGATTTCGGAAGGATCATGTGACACTGAAGACTGGAGTAATGATGCTGAAAATTCAGCTTTGCATCACAGGAATACATTACATTTACATTTTTTTTTTTTTAAAACAGTTATTTTTAATTGTAATAATATTTCACTTTATTGCATTTATTACTGTATATTTATCAAATAAATGTAGTCTAGTGAAATCTAAACATTGTTTGTGTTTTCTTTCCAAGGAGGTGTTGGTCGGAGGGTTACCTCACCCAATCAGCACTTGCTAAGGGATGATGATGTCATTAGTTGCTGTCTTGACCTTAGTGCAACTTGCATCTCCTTTCGGGTCAATGGACAGCCAGTTCAAGGCATGCTGGAGAACTTCAAAGTGGATGGGTTGCTGTTCCCAGTGGTCAGCTTCTCAACTGGAGTGCAGTGAGTTGCCTTCGAATGGTTTTTGATTTTGCGTGTTGTGTTAATTGTAGGTTTGATTGTTCACAATTCACCGAACAATGATAAATGAGTTCTACTTCATTTTATTTTAGATCAGCCTAACAATTTAAATGTTGACCTGTAGGACTGTACCCTCGATGTCTTAAATAGTGTCTGAATTGATTTTCCCATCAGGGTGCGTGTGCTGTTTGGAGGTCGACAGGGGGAGTTTAGGTTTCTTCCCCCTGCTGGTTTCTCTCCGTGCGCTGAAGCTCTCCTCCCCAAAACACGCTGCAAGCTGGAACTGTGTCAGGAACTCACACAAAATCACACTGAAAGCCAACGTGACCTCTTAGGCCCTGTAGTACCTATTAGTCCAGTGACCTTTACCCCAATTCCAGTGGATTCCAGCCAGGTACTTTAAATTTGAAGTATTCGCTGATTATTTAAAATTTAGCATCAGTACAGCAGTTATTTTAAGCCACAATCTGTCTTGCATCAACTTGTATGAGTGTCTGACACCCCTGTGCTCAACTCTGTATCTTGTCAGGTTGAATATCCTCCACAGCTGGAGCAGATCAAGGAAAGATTAGCGGAAAATCTCCATGAACTCTGGCTTATTGACAAAATAGAGCAGGGCTGGAACTATGGACCAGTAAGTATCTAAGGGCATTTTCACATCTTTGTTTCAGAACCTGATCTGTTTTCTCCCTTAGTTCAGTTCATTGACGCATATGCTTGGATCTACACCAAAACAATCGGTCCCACAATTCATAATGGGAAGTGTGTATGTGTTACATAAAAAGCAGCAGTGTCTGATTCCGTGGTTGAGCACAGTAGTTATCACAGTTGAAAACCAAACTTCATCTCAAAATTGCACTTCTTCGAAACAGGACATGCTGTCCCAACATAGCCTTGATTGCCACTCTAACTGGTGTATATATATATATGGTATGCGGAATGGAACGTTTAAGCAACGGTTTGGCTATTGTAACAATTTAAGTCCTTGTTTCGGAACAAAGTAAGCAATCTATAGTTTGGAAACTCCCTAAGTAACCATTCAGTTGCTCCTTTCTGGATTATATTAAAAACTGCATCTCTTCTCCTAGGTTAAAGATGAGAGCAAAAAAGTACACTCGTGTCTAGTCGAGTTTTCCAGACTTCCAGATCAGGAGCGAATTCATAACCTTCAGTCATCTGAGAACATCCTCAGGTATGCCATGGATTATTGTGCCTAATATACTGTTAATTAGCTCTCAGTTATTAATCATGCTTCCTTTTGTGTTGTGGAAGGACTCTTTTGGCTTTTGGTGTCCATATTGGACTCTCTGATGAACATGCAGAGGAGAATGTGAAATATGTTCGCCTTTCAAATAAGTATATCAAGATAAAATTCCTCAATAAGACAATTAAATTTTCCAATTAACGGTACGGGTACCGTTCACCATCAGTGAAAAGTGCTTTTTAAATGAATCCTAATTACATCATCTGTCCAGGTATGAGCTATGGAACGGATATAAACCAGCCCCTGTGGATCAGTCCTGTGTTGTGCTAACAGCTTCTCAGGAAGAGCTGGTGGAAAAACTGGCTGAGAATGAACACAACATCTGGGCCAGAGAGCGTATCAGGCAGGGCTGGAGCTTTGGACCACAGCAGGTGGAAATTAGTCTTTTATTGAAAACAAACAATATAAATGTGATCTTGAGAATTGGAATGCAAATGCCAAATGTGTCCATATGTACAATAGTACTTGTAAGTGGTATATCTCCAACTTGGATTTTCCTTCTTTCATTGTATTTGATGCGGAAATACTGTAGCTTTTTACTCTATCTCTTTGTTTCAGGATGTTAAGTGTAAGAGAAGTACCCAACTAATGCCATTTTCCCTGTTGGATGAAAAGTGCAAACAGGCTGGTAGAGATGCCATGAGGGACACTCTGGGTACCCTTCTTGGGTTTGGATACACTGTAGAGCCGCTGGAGCAAGAACATGGTGGGACCATTATCCTTTTTGGCAGTATAGTCAGATAAAAAAAAAGAAAAGGAAATTCAGCAAGGGTGCATTAAATAGATCAAAAGTTACAGTAAAGACTTTTACATTATTACAAAACATCTCTTCAATTGTTGTTCTTTTGAACTTTTTTTCATTAAAAATTTGTAAAAAAAATATATAAAAAAATCGATTAATTTAATATTAAGCAGCACAGCCATTTTGAACTGTGACAATAATAAATGTTTCTTAAGCAGCAAATCAGCATATTAGAATGATTTCTGAAGGATCATATGACACTGAAGATTAGAGTAATGGCTGCTAAAAATACATCTTTGCCATCACATCACATTTTACTTTATTTGCTCAAATAAATGCAGCCTTGGTGAGCATAAGAGACTGCTTTCAAAAACATTTAAAAAAAACCAAGCTAAAATTTTGAATGGTAGTAAATCAACATAAACAATTGTTTTATTTTTGTCTCCCATAGCCTCAAGTATCAATATTAAATCTGTGGCTGCAGAGAGATTTCGGATTTTCCGCCTGGAGCAGCCCTTTGCAGTGCATTATGGCAAATGGTACTTTGAGTTTGAGGCTGTAACTGATGGACAGATGAGAGTGGGCTGGGCACGACCTGGATGTAAACCTGACGTAGATCTTGGGTCAGATGAACAGGCCTTCGTGTTTGATGGTTCTAAGGTATTTCAATGCTAATTTATTATAAGCAAAAATTTTACTGAGATCGTATACTGACTATATATTGACTGAGTCTGAGATGCCTTTTGGAACAATTAAAGATCATAAAAAATAAATAAAAAAGATATCGGGTAATATAATTTTTGTTCATCTCTCACATGCATGTTTTAGGGGCAGTGGTGGCATGGTGGGGAAGAGCAATTGGGTGGTCGCTGGAAGAGGGGGGATGTAATTGGCTGTTTGTTGGACCTGACTACATGCACTATGATGGTTACTCTTAATGGAGAGCTACTGCTAAACAGTCGTGGTTCTGAACTGGCTGTAAAAGACTTTAATATGTCTGATGGTATGTTCTCTGTGGTCGTTTTCCATTCTGACACACAATTATCAAATTTATTTGAATTATATATATTTAAATGTGTATTTTTTTGCTTTGTATAACATACATTTCTCGCTGTCTTCTCTTTGATAAATTGTAGGTTTCCTGCCTGCTTGTAGTGTAGGGATAAACCAGGTGGGTCGTCTAAATTTGGGTCGTCAGGTTGACTCACTGAGATACTTCGGTGTTTGTGGACTACAAGAGGGATACCAGCCCTTTGGTCTGAACATGACCAAAGATCTACCTTTGTGGATGAGTTGGAGAGAGCCCTTGTTCATTCCTATACCCGATGACCATCCTAACATACAGGTTAGTTAATTTACATCATTTTTATCATATCAGATTTTATTATATTTCATCATATTTTTGCAGATAAACTGAGCACTTGTTTTTAATTTCATTTCAATTTCATTTGATTATTAAATTTCATCATTTCATTATTTCATCATTTCATTTCATTTCATTATTTCATCATTTCATTTCATTATTTCTTTTTATTTCATTATTTCATTTCATTTCTTTAATTCATTTACATTTATAAAATTATATATATTAACTGTTTCAAATATGTCTTGGACAAATATATACAAATATTTTGTTTTATTCTTTATTTTAAAATGTTATACATGTATAATATAAATAAAATGTTGAAATTATGTAATGGACACATATATAAAATATTTATTATTTTATTATTTTCATTCATCAAATGTCCTCTATTTAAGGCTGGACCACCACAACTAAATTTCTTAGTTGTTTTGCAACCTGAATTATTTTATGGTCTCATACAATGTTCTATAATGTTCAAATTGCTACCCAGGTGATTCGTGTTGGAACAGTCGACAACACCCCATGTCTGAAAGTAACACAGAGGTTTTTTGGGAAACAGGAAAGGGGCACAAGCTCTGTTGGATTTTACCGTCTGAGCATGCCAGTCGAGTGTGCACAGGTTTTCTCCGGCCCTGGCGAGGTGACTGTGCCCCACAGCAGCAGTGTGGTGTGCCAACTCAAAGATCCAGAGGAAGGAGAAGCAGATTCTGACTTTGAGTTACTGATGAAAGCTCACAGATACGCAGGATCCAGAGATGAACTCAATAATCACAAGGACCACAGTCAGGAGAAGCCATCCAGACTCAAACAGCGGTGAGTTCACTTCACTCCTCCTTGTTCACTTTTGCTTCTAGAACACCAAAAGCAATTGAACTAACATGATTAATCTAAGGAGGAGAAACTATTGACTGAAATTGTCTTTACAAACCTGTATAAATTGGTGGCTGCAGGTTTATGTTGAAGAAGAAAACAGAGTTAAATACTAGTCACTCATCAGCTCGTCTGTTGGAGGAAGTGCTGGCCATCGAGAAAGATGAAGACAACCGCCTCGTTCACTGTACTACGGTAGACAATAACCCTTTTCTTATTGATCCATTTGTTTCTGGATCACTGTGGGTCTCACCCTGTGACTTTCAAGCAAGTAGTTTTAGTCTTAGCAAGTAGTTAGAGTATGATAACATAATCTTATCTCGTCTTTCTCACTGCAGTATTATTACTCTGTGAGAATCCCCGACAGTCAGGAGCCCTCTTACGTTTGGGTCGGATGGGTAACTTCGAAGTTCAACCATCATGATGTGACCTTTGACCTGGACAGCATTTGCAGTGTCACAGTCACTCTTGGGGATGAGTGGGGCAAAGTTCACGAGAGGTAGGACTCATGGGGCATTTGAAAGATGCTGTATCTTTAAAGCTAATTCAAATTATGAATAAACTTTGTGTGTCTAAATTCTGTGTGTATTTGTCAGTGTCAAGCGTAGCAGCTGTTACATGGTGAGTGCAGCAGAGGGCAGTGGTCTGTCTCACAGTCGCAACAGCAGCGGGCTGGAGATTGGCTGTCTGGCTGACACAGCAACAGGACTCCTGACATTCACTGCTAATGGCAAGGAGCTTGCAACATACTTCCAGGTAAACATCAAAGTCAGAAGTGGTGACATTGCAGTTATTTAGCGTTGCATATTTTACCTATCATTATTGTATCATTTAGGTTAGAGTACATTAGTGTATTCTAATAATCTTAGCATGCACAGTCCAATAAAATATTATGACGCTTGCATTTGGAAAAATACCATAAATACCATAATTTCTAGCATATCTTGACTATGTAGTCATGATTTGAGCCAGAAACAAGCAGAAAAGCACTTGCTACATACTACAGTTTTTTACAATCACTTTGCTACTATTTTCAGAACCTTGATGTCATTTTTCAAAACTCTAGACACAAAACTCAAAACGGTTATCACTTGTAACACAGGCTATCTAATGTTCAAAACATTGCATTGTGCATTCACATCTTTAAAGAAATCTTGCACTTGCACAATCATTGGTTCAAAAAACAAATTTACTGTGAAATACCATTGAAACATAACTATAGATCACCCACACACAACCAACCGATAGTTTCACTGTGTCATTGTTCGTACAATCATTAAATATTGTAGAACAAAATAAGTGATACAGGTTTCATTATAGTACTACTGTACATCTCTGTAAAAGTACTGCAGTAGTAGAGAGAATACTACAGTGGAATCATTGAACAAAGTTTGTAATATATTGATGCAAAACACTACAGTACAATCACAACATAGGTTTATTTGAATCAAAGCAAAAATAATTAGCTATGAAATAGAAAAGAAAAGACAGCAAAACATCAAATGCAGTGTTCCTCAACTTGCTTGCTTGTACTGTAAGAAACAGAACAGGAGTGATTATCTATACAGTGCAGGACTGTCAATACTGTAAATAGTCTGAAGAGGTGGTACAGTATTTGGGACCATAGACACAGTGTCTGATGAAGCATTATGATCAAATATTAGGCTACATCCATGGATAGTGTAGTCTAAATGGTTCATGCTCCACGCTAATTGGTGACAATGAATCTCGTTATCTTGAAACTTTCATGATTTACTGTAAACATGGAAGATTGTTTGTCTGTTTCCATACAACTATGCATTCAGAGTAATGCAATAGTTACTTATCATTTTGAGCAGTTGTATCAATTGATAGTTAGATCATTGTAAGGAAATGAATAGACACTCATTTGAAATGTAATGTGTGAATTGCCTTTTGAAATAGTAGTACTTTGATGTTAAGTTGTGTCATATTGAACAGGTGATTTTTGTTGAATGAACAAATGATCTAAGTTTTATGTGTATTGTATCCAAGCAATTGAGAAAAGGGTTAGAGTTTTGAAAAATGTGCATTTTGATCATTGGTTGTGAGTTTTGTGTCTAGAGTTGTGAAAAATTACATCAAGGTTCTAAAAATAGTAACAAAGTGATTGTAAAAAACTGTAAATTGTCCTCATTCATACGTTTAGATATGTGTAAATTTTAGTTTGAGTTCAGCTATTTCTCTCCATTTGTAGGTGGAACCTGGCACCAAGCTCTTCCCTGCTGTATTTGCTAAACCCACCAGTCCTGATGTCTTCCAGTTTGAGCTGGGACGTATCAAGGTACACCCAATGCATCAGTTCTGTTCTCCATGGCCAGACCAAATAAATCTGTGAAAAGGTGCTTCTTTCAGCCTAATGGATGTCCTTGCAAGCTTTAAAAGAATCCAATTGCCAGCAATGCCTCCTTTGGCATTAATAAATAAAAACCTTGAATGCAGTATCAGTCTTCTTAAAATGGGCTGCAACACATCCATTTTGGCTGAGCTTGTCTTAAATCAGCACAAGATTACAGATCAATATCAAATTAGACTTTCTTGTGCACTCTAATAGCTCCATACACAAATATACAAATATGCATTTCGCATCATAATTAAGATATCATATATTTAGATTTTATGTCACTGTGCAGTTATTTGTATTCTTTCCCTTTATTATTAATTTATATTATATTATATGATGATATATTATATCAGAATGCCCAGAAAAAAGTATTTCACTATTGATCTGCACTTAACAAATAAAACATCAAATAACTTTGTATCTATATAGTTTTCCTATAATATTTGCTGCAGTTTATATTTGTAATGTTGCTCACAGAATGTGATGCCACTATCAGCGGGAGTTTTTTGGAGCGAAAGAAGAAATGCAAGACCTCAGTGCCCTCCCAGACTGTGTGTTCAACACTTAACGCCTATGCGGTGGACACGAGTACCCGACCACTCTCAGCCTGTGGAATTGACCCGTCTGGAGGAGAGAAATGGCTGGAGAGCTCGCTGCACTCAGATCCGACAGATCATGACCCTGTATATACCTGAGGATAGCAGGTCAGAGGTCACTTTGGAGGTGTCAAGTTGCTGCTGACGTATACATTTAAAAACTTTTTTTTTTGCCATTTTTATCTATAGAGCTAGAAATATTACTGAAACGATTAGAATTTTGTCAATTCGAATTTTAGATGTGACATTTAACTATTTTGTGGCATATTCATTTGAATTGTCTAAATTAAAACTTTCAACCATGACAACTTAGTTTAGTCTTAGTTTCCAATGAAGATTAATGAAATGAATTAAATTTATTACACAGAATCCACTCAGGTACATACAAAAGCAAGAGTCCACGAAACAGAGTGTGTAGCACAAATAATACCAGACAAATGAACAAACCAAACTGAGGGACTTCACAGGGATAATGAACAGAATACAAACAGGTGTGATCGTTAAATCAATAACCATGGTAATAAACAAGGAAACAGGAAGCCATAAGCAAACTAAGATTCCATGAAAATGAAACAAAGACAAGCTATTCTGAATATGAATGTGACCGAACACCCCCCTCTGGAAAGGCAAGGCCTTGCGTCGTAACATGATTGAGGAGGAGGTTCAGGAGACGGGCGAAGGGCTGGTGAAGGTGAATATAACACGGATAACATTACCGTAAATAAATATTTTTTATCAGGTTAAACTTCGATTATTAATTGTCACTCAAACCTTTATCTAAACCTCTCATCTCTCGCGCATATCCGCCATGTTTTGTAGTTTTTTAACACATTTTACTCGTGTTTGTAGTTCTGAACTTAATCCTCCTCCTAAGCGCAATATTAGCCTTTAGAGTGTGCACGGATCCACACCTCGAAAATCTACTGGAAATAGTAGAAGTAGACCATCTGGGGACTTTTGACATACTCTTTTCAACATACTATGCTTGGGATGCACTTATTTTAATCTCACATACTATTTAGGATGGATAGTATGGACATTGGGACAAAGGGTAAGAGTCCATGAAAATGAAAGACAAATTAAACTGAACGTGAATGTGACCGACAATTAACAAAATTATATTTTATAGGTTTGAATTTCAATTTGGTACATTTAAATTTTTAACATGACAATTAACTAAATGTAATTGGTTTGTGGCATATTTTGTAGATTTTTTTTTTTTTTCCTGATAACCTCTACTTTTCCCTGCTTGACCTTTGGCCTGTTTTGTATGATCTGCATTTATTTATTTTATCTGAATTACAGCGTTTTCCCACCCTAAAATCTGCCGTTTAAAAATGCAGTTCTATAAAAACACTTTTGTTAAATAAAACTAAAGTGGAAAAACAAACTATAAAATATTTTTTTTGTTTTTTTCTAGTTCCATGATTATTACTTCTCCCTCTTTCAGGTGTGTGGACATTCTGGAACTGTCCGAACTGCGTGATCTCCTGAAGTTCCATGACCACACCCTTCGCCTCTACTCAGCCCTTTCAGCTCATGGAAACACACATGTAAGCCACGCCCTCTGCAGCCATGTGGACCAATCACAACTCTTGTTCGCCTTGCAGTGCTCTAGAATGCCAGGTCACCTGCGGAGAAGTTACTACAACCTCCTCATCAACACCCACCTCGCTGCTCATGCCAGTGCCAGGCAGGCAATGAACCATGAATACATTGTGCCCATAACGGATGCCACGCAGTCTATTACGCTTTTCAGAAATGACAGGAAAGTGCAAAGATTCCCAGGAAGTGACTTCAGCACTTCCTTGCGGCCAAGAATGCGCTTCACATCACCTTGCTTCATTAGGGCTTATAAAATAGATGTGATGGAAGGAGATAACGATGGGGCTTTGTGGAGTAATTTGCGCCAAGACAGCCCAGAGTTCCCATTGGATGTATTAAAGGCTGTTGTCATTGCAATGCTGAAGGAGGCAGTGATAGCAGTTGGGCAGGGTGTGAGGGATCCTGCAGGGGGCAGCATAGAGCTCCTGCTGGTTCCTCTGCTCGGTTTACTTCACACACTCCTGATGATGGGTGTGTATCAGGGGACAGATCTGGAGGCCGTGTTCAGTCTCATCCTGCCAGTCAGATACATGAGAGGAACATGTAAAACAGAGGAGATGGATGAACTTGAAGAGAGTGATGGAGAAAGACAGGAAATAGAGGGTAGAGATTGGGAGAATAATGTCTCTCGGCAAAGTCTTCTTCAGATGAAGCTTCCAGAAGCTGTCAAATTACAGGTTGGCACAAATCATTTATAGAGGTCATTCACCCAAAAATTTAAATTTTGTCATTTTTGTACATTATCCGATCAAAAGTTTACAATAGAGTTTGTCTTATATTTTTGAAAGAAGGCTCTTATGCTCACCAAGGCTACATTTATTTGATCAAAAATACAGTAAAAACTTGAATATTGCGAAATATTATAAGAAATTTAAAGGAAAACAGATTTTTGCTGTATTGATATTTTGCTGTTTGATATATTTTTTTAACTGTTTTGAACATTGATAATAATAAGAAATATTTTTTGAGCATCAAATCAGCATGATCTGAAGGATCATGTGACACTGAAGACTGGAGAAATGATGCTAAAAATTAATCTTTGCCATCACAGGAATAAATTACATTTTAAAATGTATTCAAATAGAAAGCTATTTAAATTGTAATGATATTTCAGAGTATCAGAGACTTCTTTCAAAAACATAAAAAAAATCTTACATTTTCCATACTTTTGGAATAAAGTTATATATTCATTTTCTTTCTCATCATCAGGTGTGCCACCTTCTGAAGTACTTGTGTGACTGCCAGGTGCGTCACAGAGTAGAAGCTGTGATGTCATTCTCAGGTGACTTTGTTGGTCGCCTCCAGGACAACCAGCGTTTCCGGTACAATGAAGTTATGGATGCGCTCAACATGTCTGCTGCCCTCACTGCGCGCAAAACTAAAGAGTTCCGTTCCCCCCCTCAGGAACAGGTCAGAGGTCATAGGATAACTGGATTAGATGCCATACATCATCTATTCACATTCTTGTCATTCCAAACCTGTATGACTTACTTTCTTCTGAGGAACACAAATGAAGATATTTTGGAAAATGTCCCATAAAATGAAAGTTTTTTTTTTAGGATATTTTATTTTGTGTTGTGCAGAGGAAAGTCATACAGGCTTGGAATGTCATAAGGTTGAGTTACTTTAGTTAGTTTTATTTTTTTAAAGTCATGTTGTAATGTAAGTAGCGACAGATCTTTTCTTTTGCATCTGAGTGAAAGATTTAGATTTAGAAAAGATTTAGGGTGGGAACATGGTTCTATCCATTAGTTGTTTATTGGATAGAGGCAGATCTGAAGGCAAGCTTTCAGTCAGTTGTAAGAAAGGCACGGGTTTAAACAGACAAAATGACTGGAGAAATTCAGCATATGAAAATTGGTGTGAATTTTCATTTCATGCAGTTTTTTTTCTCCATTCAGATGAACACGATGTTGAGCTTCCGCGAGGAGTGTCAGGATTGTCCGTGCCCAGAGGACATCCAAGATTTGATGTGGGAATTCCATCAGGATCTAATGACCCACTGTGGTAGGTGACCCACCAATGCCATAATTGTTTTGTCATCAGCTGGCATCATGACCTCTCATACGTGAAGCATTTATTCCCATGTCATTTTTATCTGTTTAATTCAGGAATTAAGATAGACAGTGATTCAGAGAATGAGAATGAGGAAGACGTATCAATCAGGAATCACCTCCAAGGCCTAGTGGATAAAATAATTCATTTAAAGAGGAGAATGTCTGGTCTGCTTGAGGAGATTGTGAACAAACCGGGTCAGAAACACTACCAGTCTCTTTTGTTATGATTTGTGTTAATATATCCTCTTGATTCTATTACTTGTAAAACTGTACAGGTACAGTGATTCTAAGCTAAAAACAGACCTCTCCCGTTCTAGTCTCTCTGCAGCAGCTGATATCAGAGACCATGATGCACTGGGCCCAAGAGGGGACGATTGAAGACCCCGATCTGGTGCGTGCTGTTTTCAGCCTGCTGCTACAACAGTATGCTGGGCTGGATGGCCAGATGTCTGCTCCACTACAGAAGGCTTACTGTATCAGCCAGGCATCTGTGGAAGACGCTCTTAACCTACAGTGGGCTCTAGCATGCATTCGTTCATTGCTCACAGCCAGGATGGGCAAAGAAGAAGAGGAACTTATGATTAGAGGACTGGGGTGAGAGACGATAGCCGTTTTTTTTTTTTTTTTAATAGTAAGCAAAACACTAGGCACTATGCAGCGCCAAATGTTTCACTCTATTGTCACTTGACCTTTTCAAATAGCATGAGAGTTGCAACCTTCTTGGTAATCATTATAAAACCCAAAGGAAAGAGAAATGTATAAGTTGACCGTTTTAACTATGGCAATATAATATGTGATTTAAAAGACATTAACATACACTACCGTTCAAAGGTTTGGGGTCAAGATTTGTTTTGATAGGAATACATTTTATTCAGCAAGGATGCATTAAGTTAAGCAATGTTTCTATGTTAATTTCTTTTTCAAATAAATCAAACAATCCTGTTTTTTTCAGTTTCCACAAAAATTTTAAGCAGCTCAACTGTTTTTTACCATTGATAGTAAAAGTGTCGGTGGAACACCAAATCAGCATATTAGAAAGATTTCTGAGGGATCATGTGACATTGAAGACTGAAATAATGCTTGCTAATTAAGCTTGGTCACCACAGGAATAAATGACGTTTTAAAATACATTAAAACAGAAAACATTCATTTTAAATTGTAATAAATATATCGCAATATTACTGTTTTTACTGTTTTTTTTTTTAATCAAATAAATGCAGTCTAGGTGAGCAGAAAAAAAACATTAAATGTTTTTTTTATGTCTTTAATGTTTTTATGTCTTTTATGTCTTTAATGTCTTTAATGTTTTTTTAAAAAAACATTAAAGAAATCTTACCAACCCCAAACTATGAACGGTAGTGTGTTTTCATGATTAAGCACAACTACACACACACACACACACACACACACACACACACATATATATATATCTCAAAGTTTTCATCCCCCCTGTTTTTTATGGACTGCTATGTCCAAGCCAGTTTATCCTTTATTTGAGACCTAAGTTTTTTCTTGTGTAGTGACATCATGAACAATAAAGTTTTCTACCAGCATCCTAATCTGATGAGAGCTCTGGGGATGCATGAAACCGTCATGGAAGTTATGGTGAACGTCCTTGGTGCTAGAGAATCCAAGGTAATTGTACTAACAATTACTTTCAGTGATTATCAGCTTATGTGTTCATTATTGTTCAGTAGTCAGATGTCAGTTGCATAATTTAACCTAATCATTAGATTAAGTTGAATGTTTTACTTTATTCACTCCAGTGGGGTCCTCTGATAACTCTGATTCTCTTGCCTCATTAAGGAAATCATGTTCCCTAAGATGGTTGCACACTGCTGTCGTTTCCTGTGTTATTTCTGTCGAATCAGTCGCCATAACCAGAAAGCCATGTTTGATCATCTCAGCTACCTGCTGGACAATAGCAATGTTGGACTTGGTATGTTCATACTGATACTGATCTGGTTTAACCCGTAAATAACTTTCAACTTGAACATTTTTACAGAAGTAGACAAAGTAAATGTAATGTTTTTTTTTCTTATCAGCGTCTCCTTCAATGAGAGGATCGACTCCTCTGGATGTGGCGGCCGCTTCTGTCATGGACAACAACGAGCTGGCACTTGCTCTCACAGAGGCGGATCTGGAGAAAGTAAGTCTCACTGACGGATTGCTTTTTCTCTCTTCTACATCCCTTCTGACTTTTGGTGATATTGAACTGGTCTGGTCTTTCTGAATGTGTTCGTACAGGTTGTGCAGTATTTGGGAGGTTGTGGTTTGTGTAGTTGTGCTCTGCTGGTCTCCAAAGGATACCCTGATATTGGATGGAATCCTGTAGAGGGAGAACGTTACCTGGACTTCCTGCGCTTTGCAGTATTTTGCAATGGTAATGATTAGTTTTAATCTGGAATCCTGACCTGGTGACACCTAATTAAGCGCCTCCGGTTGGTTTTGATTACCTGTTCTCCTCATACAGGTGAGAGTGTTGAGGAGAACGCCTATGTGGTGGTGAGGCTTCTGATTCGCCGGCCTGAGTGCTTTGGCCCCGCTCTTCGAGGGGAGGGGGGAAATGGTCTTCTAGCAACCATGGAGGAAGCCATCAGAATTTCCCACCAGCAGGATGGAATCAGTGCACACAGTTCCAACCGGACTCTGTGAGTGTTGCGTTTCAGTTTTATTCGGTCTTGTTTTTCTCATTCTCGCTCATAGCCGTGTCTCATTCTGACCTGCACTCTTAGTGACACGCTTGATGATGAAGATGACGATGTCATCCACATGGGACACGCCATAATGACCTTCTACTCTGCTCTGATCGATCTGTTGGGTCGCTGCGCCCCTGAAACACATGTAAGTGTTTCGGGAAACCCGCAGGGAAAGTTAGATAAGAGCCTCATGATGTGTTTGAAGGAATGAGTTGGAAAGGGCTAATTGGTTTTATCTACTTTTTAAGGCCATGTCAGTTTTCATTAAAGCTTTGAAAGGTTCTTCAAGGTTTGCTAATGGTTGTCTCTGTTGTGTGCGTATGTGGCCTTGCAGCTCATAGAAGCGGGGAAAGGTGAGGCCATCCGATTCAGGGCAATCTTGAGGTCTCTCGTTCCCAGAGAGGATCTGGAGGGCATCATAAATATTCCTTTTAATTTACCAATTATAAACACAGGTGCGTGTGGGTGTGTTGGTGTTTGTTGACTTGCAAACTTAAGTAAAATATACATTCACGATGTGAAATCATTCTTTTCAAGACTATTGATTTATCTTTCTAAATCTATTTGATTGTTAAAAACTGGGGTCAGTGTAATGAGAGAGCCTGAGCTCCGTTTTTAAATAAACTACGCATATTTAGGTTGGAGTTGCTGGCAAAGTTATGTAGTCAGTTATTTGAAGTCTAAATGTGATTAATTGGAGGTGGAAAATATTTTGTGCTTGTTATACTCAGATGATGTAGTGATCGAGCCAGACATGTCTCGGATCTTTTGTCCGGATCACAAAGCAGCCATGGTGCTGTTTTTGGACCGAGTCTACGGAGTTCAGGACCAGCAGTTCTTGCTACATTTACTGGAGTATGGTTTTCTGCCGGACCTGCAAGCGGCTGTTAACATGGATAACGTAATTTGAATTTGAATATTGTCATTGTTGTTTTAAACCCATATTATCATCCCATGAACTCATGTGCTGTATTCAAGTCTTTTAAAGTCAAAGTTTAATGTGAGGAACAAACCTGAAATTGAATGCGTTTATTTACTGAAAATCTTACATTTGGGAGTTCTGACTCCCCTAATTAAGGCTTGAACCCTGCAATGTACGCCAAAATAAAGGTTAATGGGGTCTTAAAGGCTTGCAGTCTTAATTCTACATATTCAAGCAGCTCTGTCTGTTCTACATGTTTCAACAGCTCTGCCTGAATGCAACAGAAAAAGAAAATATCATATAAAGTACAACCACCCCTAAAACAGGCCATACCATTGGCGTGTGTGTCTGGTAATTGCAAAACTGAAGACATTGACAATACACAGAACTCAACATGCATAGACTAGAAACCATTAATTGAAATTTAAGTCTCGTAATTTAAGTAACATTGTAATCCATGAATACATTTGCAACATAGTAATTGATGAAATTCACCCCAAGTGTTGTGGATATATACACTACCGTTCAAAAGATTTGAATGGTTTTGAATGAAGTTACCCAGGCTGCATTTATTTAATAAAAAATGCTGTAAAACACTAATATTGTGAATTTAAAATTGAATTTAAAATTTAAAAAACGTTGCTGAATTTTTAGCAGTCTGTCACATGGTCCTTCAGAAATCATTCTAATATGCTGATTTAATGCTAAAGAAACATTTTTATTATAATCAATGTTAAAAACAGGTATGCTGCTTAATATTGATGCACTTTGCTTCAGGACTTGATGAACAGAAAGTTCAAAAGAACACCATTTGTTAGAAATACACATTTTTGGTAACAATGTAAAAGTCTTAACTGTCTCTTTTGATCAATTTAATTCATTCTTGATGAATAAAAGTATTAATTTTGTTTAATTTATATATATATATATATATATATATTTTTTTTATATATATATATATATATATATATATATATATATATATATATATATATATATATCTTTCTCTGCAGACGGGGTTAGGTGGAACAGATATGGCCTTGGCCCTCAATCGATACATATGTGTGGCCATGCTGCCACTGCTGAGTAAGTATTCCTCTCTCCTGTGTGACTCCTCATCTCTATGGACCAGGCTGGTGGATGGGCTTCTGGAGGGTGTCTACAGCCTCTCTAAAGCCAGCGGACTGACCAAGGCCCAGAGAGATGCCATACAGGACTGTCTGCTGGCAGTGTGCGGGTGAGGATGTTAGACATTGTTTCTTTTTCTGTTGATCTTATTATTTAGTAAAAGTCAAGATAGAGTGACTGTTTTAAGGATTTCTGCAAATAATAGGCCATTAAATGTGGAGTCACTGTATCTTTGTCTGCCTGTTCTTGCTCTTGTAGGACTGACTTTGAGATCTGTCATTTACTGTAAAAGCAATTTTATATTTTATGGGTTTGTATATTTATAATCCATTCTTATTTTTTTTAACTGCATGTGTGCAACTTCGTTCCCACAGAAAACTGAATCCCTCCATGCTGCAATTTCTGCTGCGTAATCTTGTGTTTGACGTCCCTCAACTGTCAGAAAACTCCAAGATGCCACTTAAGGTCTATAGAGAAAATATAAAAAACAAAGCATTCAATCAAAAAATATTTAAAGATAAATCAGGTATTCATAATTTTACTTATCATTGTGGTCACTTCCTCTCCCAGCTGTTGACCAATCATTATGAGCAGAGCAGGAAGTACTACTGTCTGAATGATGGATGGGGTGGCTTTGGCTCCGCCTCAGAGGAAGAACTTCGTCTGACCAGGAGGCTGTTTTGGGGTATATTCAGTGCTCTTGCCAAAAAAGTGAGAAAAGACAGAAAACACTCTTTCATTGCACTCAGTTTATATTACAAATATGCCATGAACCATGTGACCATACAATGCATTGCTCCTAAGTAGTGTCTTATGGATAGAATGTCGGTTCTAACATTTGAATTTCATTTGAATTTTACAGTTAAAATGTTAATTTTTCAATCTTTTCCACAGTGTTACGATGCAGACCTGTTCAAACTGGCCCTCGGTTGTCTCAGTGCAGTTGCTGGGGCGATTCCTCCCGACCACCTTGACCCGAGCTGCACCGGCGGACAAGCGAGACACTTAGCGATGGATTCAGAGAGACGGTTTTGTCCTCGACCCCTGGACACCTCAAAGTAAGACTTTTATTGACTTAAAAGGGCCATGACACATGCCTAACCAGGGCAAATAAACATGCTTGAGCTTGATCTAATTGACCATGAGCACTTATTTTAGAAGTTCACTTTATCTATTTCTGAAAAGTGTATTGCGTTTATTTGATATGTGATGAATAATAATCTATTTTTTTTCATGCATTTATAGTGTGACAATCCCAGAGAGGCTTGAGTTTGTGGTGAACAAATACGCTGAACATACACATGAGAAATGGTCAATGGACAAGGTAATACGTTTCTTTACTTATTGCAGGAATTCACTTGATGATAATAACCATTAATATAGTGAAAACTTTGGGAAATCTGCAGTTTTAAAGCCATTTGTGTTTGATGGTTCTTTTCCAGTTTGGTAACGGTTGGGTTCATGGAGAACAGCTTTCTGAGAGTGCTAAAGTTCATCCACTCCTAAAACCTTACAGAGCTCTATCTGAGAAGGTAGTTCACCCTCCCTCTTACACAATGCATGCACACACATTACAAGCAACACCACCAGATTTTCAGTATTTTTCAAATAAATTTAAACAGGCAACATGCAGTTTATTTTCTCACATTGAGGTTGCTCTGTATTTTAGGATAAAGAAGGTTATCGAGGGGTCATTAAAGAGACGGTGAAATGCATGCTGTTCTTGGGCTGGACTATTGAGAGGATCAATGAGGGGGAGTCACAAGGCTTTCACAACCCAGCTAGGAGGATCTCGCAGTCTGGCAAGGTAATGGACAGTGTTGGGAATAGTTGATGAAATGAATTAGCCTCAGGCTGAAGGAAATGCAAATTCACACCTGTACATGAAGCTCAAACAAACCTTTCAGCTGTGCTGCTATTCTGGATTGCAGAAGAATAGGACTCAGGAGAAGAAAGTTCAAATGTGATTTATAACTAAGGTCATTTTTGCTTATTAGTATGGTTGAAATGGATCATCAAATATCAGCAGAAAAGACATTGGTTATTAAAGTGAGATTAAATACATAAAGTATATTTTATTAGTTAACATTTAATTATTGCAGGTTCGCATAATATTCAGCGTTAGCATTTCACTTTCACTTTTGAAGTCTTGAACTACAATAACCATCATGTTTACACGGCACACACAACGACAATGCACTTACTCCCGATTTCTCTCAACATGGGCACAGGAGCGGTGTCAGCCAATAAATGGGAAAACAAAGTAACATGCGTTAATTACTTGAAAAAAGTAATGCAGATATTTTGTTGTAAATTTAAAAGTATGTGTTACTTTACTAGTTACATGAAAAAAGTAATCTGATCACTTAACTCCCGTTGTAATGCGCTACCCCCAACACTGGTAATGGACACCTTCATAGAGGACAGCAAAGCTCTGATGAAGAGTGTGTGGTAGGGATGTGACGGTGAAGGCGGTGAGCTCACGCTGAATTGAGCTGACACGTTAGTTTTTAATTGTAGTGTCTGTTCTTTAACTAAATTCTAAATGATTTGTATTACTATAAAAAATAAAAACGGTGTAAGCAATGTAACCGGTGTTGCGGCTGAACACCTTGTAACACCGGTAACACAGACTATCGCACCAAGCCTATTGTGTGGTATTGCGCTTTCTCTGTACTTTTCTATCCATTATTCCTTAAATTTTCAAGTTTTAGTTTTTTAAATAAGATATTTTGTCATTGCACCCATAAGCAAACCGGACTATATAAAAAAAAAAAAGAAGAGATGATGAAATATATGCATCTTAATAGTGCTGGTCCATGTTTGGAGCACTAGAAAAATGAAATATGTTAATAAAAAGCTTAAACAAGCTTACAAAATCCTTCCAATACACGGATTTCTGTATTTTCGGACCTAAAAAAAGTATGACCCTCGTGAATTTTGTAAATTGAAAAGTATTGCTTCTTTACAGCAGTGCCATCTGTGGGACACCCTTAGCATGTTAGCCAGGGTTCAGTGCGCCAAATACAAATAAAATCTGTGTTGAAACAGTGTTATTCGCCAGATTCCTGGCAACTTTTTTATGAATTTTGGCAATCTATGGTTGTGAGAATGTGATCTAGCTTAGTGCGATCATCAAATCGCAATGGTTATGATATAATTATATAAATATATAAATAGAAAGACTGAAGTGCTGCATGTTTCAGAGTAAAGCACAGCACTGTTCATTTTTAATAAGAATAATTGGGAGGGGATGTCAGGTTTTCTTTCTTTTTTGTCTTTAGCTCATTACATGCCTGAAATGTGTCTGTCACATTAATTTTTTTACCAGAATAAAATGTAATTTATACAATATGAAAAAATACTAATAATATTATGAATACAATATTGTTTTTAAAATAATATTATGAATAATTATTATTATTACATGATTGTTTTCATTTGTGTAATTTTTCCCCATAATGTTCATTGTGTTCATATCTGTGTTTTAGCATTTCAGTAGCACACTATTGTGCGTTTCCCCCCACGACCACCATTCACCAAGGCGAATTCTTTTTGCATTGAACTGACAGCTTTTTTGTATTACACACTGGGATTCAGTGATTGGGATTCAGAATAGTATGTGCTCTCCAAGACTGGATTAACAGCTGTAAGGCTTTTAAAAGACATTGCTTATTCAGAGAACATGGGATGCATTCAAAATAGATTCTGCTTGGGTTTGACAAATGCTAATAATCAAACCAGATACATGCATTGTGTTTCTATGAAGAACATAAGTTGTGTTTTGTCTTTTAATAGCTGTCTTTTGAAGGAGCCTCCACGTTCAGTCCAAAGCCTGTGGATACGAGCAGTGTCACTCTTACCTGGGATCAGTATGTAAGCAGCCTCAATGAATTCCATTCCACACAATATAAATCATCTTTTATTTGAATAACTTGTGTGTGTGTATATATATATATATATATATATATATATATATACACACATACACACATATATATATATATATATACACACTGCCAGCCGGCTCTGTTCATTAACAGGATTAAAAATAACTGTACTTTCAATCTGGTGTTGAAGGCTATGGCAGAGCAGTTGGCTGAGAATTATCATCACATCTGGGCAGCCAGGAAACGGCAGGAACTGGAGAGTAAAGGTGTGTGTTACTGATGGGCTGCTGTGAGAGATGATACAGTAAATTAAATTAGGGTTTCTGCAGCCACCTGCGTCTTACAGAGAAAAAAGACACTGTGAAATAGCAATGCTGAGGTGAAGAGGTGTGAATGTACACTGTACAGGTATATGTCTTTTTAAGAAATTAATACTTTTATTCTGCACGGATGCATTTAATTGACAAATACATTTATAATGTTACAAAAGATTTCTATTTGAAATAAATGCTGTACTTTTTAACTTTCTTTTAATCAAAAAATCCTAATAAATTATGTATTATGGTTTCACAAATAGAAGCAGCACAACTGTTTTTAATAATAATAATAAGAAATGTTTTTTAGCATCAAATCAGCATATTAGAATGATTTCTGAAGGATCATATGACACTGAAGACTGGAGTAATGATGCTGAAAATTCACAAAATTACTGTTTTTGCTTTATTTTGATCAAATAAATATAGCCTTGGTGAACATTAGAGACTCTCAAAAACATAAAAAAAGATAGATAGATATTTAATGTATTTCTAATGCAATTCTTAACCTTTGATATCGCTTTTTGTACTCATGTTCTTCAATATTTTATCTACTTTTCAAGTAAAGAATAATGTAGTGAGCTAGTTGCAAAATAATCACCAGCGGCTCCCTGAAGGGGTTTGTTTAGCTACACTGACCAGTTGATTGTTGACACTATCCTGCTTATTAAAGAATATTAAATATAAAACAATTACAGAGTTTTACACATTAAATAAATAAATGCACATTAAACACTGCTTTGTTATGTAAGAAGAAAGAGACAATGGAATAAAATGGAGACATGAAACTAGTAGAGTGTGTGTTTAAATAAACTTGTTAGCAGTCATTATACACAACTATTTGTTCTAGAACAATCATAGTCATATATTTTAGACAGCTGTGTAATAATATGTACTAATTACTAAAGCAGTGCCTTGGACAAGCTACGTGTAGGAATTAATTTAATAACTGTCAGCAGTTTAATTAATTAAAATGTATTGTATTTATTAACTCTTAACAATGGCAATTGTCTTAAAGCCAAATTGGCAGGAGTCAGGACTAAAATCCTTTGTGGCTCTTAATTCTGATGCTGTTTTTGTCCAGGAGGGGGCAGTCACCCTCTGCTTGTACCTTATGATGCTCTGAGTGTTAAAGACAAGAACCGAGTCCGAGAAAAAGCTCAAGATGTTCTCAAGTTCTTCCAAATCAATGGGTACTCAGTGAGGAGGTAAGGGTGCCTTCCTGCTACTGGATACTAGAATGAGCATGATGCCTTTGAAGTGTCCATTTCATTTTCACTGACTAGACTCTCACTGCACAGGAACAAAAAGGTGTCAGATGCTGATTCCCCAGCGATTGCAAGCCGCTTCGCTTATGGCCTGCTCCAACAAGCCCTCTGTCTCACTGAGCAAGCCCAGGAGCAGCTACTAGAGCTGGGTTAGACACACACACACACACACACACACACACACACACACACACACACACACACACACACACACACACACACACACACACACACACACACACACACTCCCACTCCCTTGTTCTTCCACTCCACTTCTCTTCAATTACTTATTTGCACATCTGTCTTTTTATATAACCGCCCATTAACTACAAGGCCTCACTGATCTGAAAGGGGTGTTAAAATGATACTTTACTCAAATCCGAAAATTCTGTCATCATCCTCATGCCTTCCCAAACCTATATCACTTTTTTTTTTGTGAAATGCAAAAGCAGTTTTCACACAGCTCTTTTTTGTTAAATTGGATGTGGACAGAATCTGTCAAGATAAAAAAAAAAAAAATCAATATAAAGTTAGTCTCCTGAAGCAATATGTTAGCTTTATGTGAGGGACAGAACAATATTTACTTTAAAACGGCTTTCAAATCTCATTAGCATTCATAGGGCCTTAATTGATATTCAAATATAAATGTTATGGAAAATATGT
The DNA here is from genome assembly GCF_949319135.1 of Squalius cephalus. Lineage (NCBI taxonomy): Eukaryota > Metazoa > Chordata > Actinopteri > Cypriniformes > Leuciscidae > Squalius > Squalius cephalus. The sequence goes on along the minus strand of NC_137141.1, from coordinate 17,591,315 downwards.
AGAAGTGAGAATCAGTGTTATTGTTAACTAATACTATTAAAAATAGTTTTTGTTAATTGAAATAAAATAAAATATAAATAACAATGTTATTTATAACAATGATGAAAATTTTTATTAAAAAAATATATAATATTGCCTTGCCATCTTTCTAACTAAAATAAAATTTAGATTGTTGAAGTACTAAAATTACTGAAAATGAAATAAATAGAATAAAAATGTTTAGAGCATATAACAAAATTACTAAATAAATACTATTATAATATATAAAATACTAAAATAACTATTGCAAATTAGATTTGAGAGCTACTACAGAGATTTTCAGTGGATAAAATGTTTTTTGGGTGAAGTGTTCCTTAAAGTGATCAGAATTTCAGTTAATTTTAGCTATATGAGCTCATTTGCAGTGGCTGGTCTAAAGCTTGTGAAGAGCTTGCGTTAAAATCTGCTCATTTAATTTGTGTTGTGTGTTTTTCAGAGGTTGCTCAAGCTCGAGGGCAGATTTACAGGACTGAGAGAGTTCCTCATGAACAACAAATTAATTTCTTCATTAAGGTCAGTCATCTTTAATGCAGCTCAGACATTTGGAACAGAAGTTTACATTGAAATCCATGAGAATCCATCACAGCATAGCAGATAAGTCAAACCTATTTAAACAACCAAACAAGCATTAAATGGATCTTTAAGATCACACTGCAAATGCCTATTTTGTGTATTGGCTTTGTGTATTTTTTCTTAAGTGGTAATGAAGCAAATATCTCAGCTTGTTCAAGCATTTACTCATTTTTTTAGTTGAACCGTAGTGGTCATGGTAGATTTGTGTATTTACAGATAATTATGTCTTTTGTGTTGTTTGTCCAGATGGACATATCTGTGGGTCATGTTTTGCTTTGTGTGATAGTATGCATCCCTGTTCTGAGACAATATGCACCCTGCAAGTTAAAGGTGCTCTAAGCGATGTTGGATGACATCACTTCTTGTTGACGTTCAAAGTATTGTCAAACAAAAGGGAGGCTAGCTCGACCCTCCCTCCTCCTCATCCCGTCCCCTCCCCCTCCCTTCCGTGCTTCCTGAAACAGTCATGAACGCCAGACTGGATTTACCCACCTGTCCAGCAAAAACAGAGCCACCTGAATGTCGGATTGTAAGCCCTTCTGCCGGCGGAGTTCTCGACACCTTTCGAAGGCTTTTCCGATGTAAATGCGGGACTTTGCGTGTTCCCTCTCCTTTTCTCTCTTCTTTGCTATTTGTTCATCAGATCGTCGTCTCTTTGGTCGTGTGTCGGCCATATCAAAATTCAAGAGAATATAATTCTATCATTAGTCGTTGTCGTTGTCTAGGACATCTCTCCTCTAGCTAACTTCCCTCTTCATGCTTCTCTCTCCTCCACTCCCCACACCCCCTTCATGTGCATGCGCACTAACCCCCCAACACCCACCCCCAAATCATTCTTGTTGGTTATTGGCTGGAACGCTGTTTGTTATGTTTCGTGGTCCAGGCTGGGCCAGTTTGTTTTTGTTGCCGTTTGTGGAGCCTGAGCTGTCTATAGAGACCGCGTTTTTTTACAGTGTATTCAGGGGACAGACAGCTAGCAGATAGTGAGGAGATGTTTGCTGTATGTGACAAAAAATGTTTCAGCCTAAAAAACGTGTGACGTCGCTTAGAGCACCTTTAAAAAGGTTTTCTTTCCCACATGAAGATCAATTTTGGCGCTCAGCAGTTCCCTGACCTCCACAACCATCAATCTCATTAATGTGCTCTAAAAATCTTCACTTCAAAACCTAACTACAAAAATCTGAAAATGAACATTTCTTCATGCTCTTGTTTTATTCTATATTCATGCCTCTTTTTCTTTTTGTCCCAGGTTGTATTGCCACTGTTAGATCAATATTTCAAAAATCACTATCTCTACTTCCTGTCCACTACATTGTCTTCCCTTAGAGATGGCTGCCAGTCCACAATTAAGGAAAAAGAGATGGTCACCAGGTAATTTGTGACAGTAGACTGCCTTGAGAAATTTTTATTTGATTATTTGGGTCAGGTTTTTCTTACATCGGTCTCCATGAGTACTAAAGTTCATCGGTCTCCATGAACTTACTAAATAATGTCTTAAAGGTACATTCAGCCATGTTTTAAACCAAAAAAATGAATAGGACTTTTGTTTAAAATATGTTTAAAACTCACGTGAGAGGAATACTCCAGTCATATCAGTAGCTTTTTAAAAGCTGCTTTATTTTACATGGAGTGGGTCCCCTCATGGGGGCGGCCATGTTGAGATCACATGATCAGATGAATACTACTCAGTTTATCTTAGTAACCTCCCGTTATTTTGACACTTTAGCTCATGGAACAAATTAATCATGAGTGACTGAGTATAGAATGTTAATGTACAATGACATCAGTAACTGAATACTAAATATTTTGCTTTGGCATGATATTGTATCTACACCATTTTTAGCGAAACATACACAAAATATTATTTAGTGCACCTTTAAGAAATATCTGAAAATGCAAAATTGTCTAGGGGACAGAAAATATAATAAAATAGAAGTCAATGGAAAATGTGTGTGTGTGTGTGCATACACACATATGGCTGATTGCATGTCTGTCTCCATGTTCACCTTTGCTTCTCTGCCATTATATATTTTCAGTTCCATCTATCTTGTTTTTTCCAATTCATTTCCCTCATTCCTTCTCTTACACTTATCCTCTCTCCTGTTATTTCCTAGTTTATTCTGTAAACTCGGAGCTCTAGCCAGACGCAGAATCTCTCTGTTTGGTAAGAGTTTGTGTGGTGCGAATGTCTTTTTTTTTTTTATATAAAAATCAACTTTGGAATATTTAGCTGGAAACACTTTTAATTAGAAGCAGTTTGTATTCATCTCATGCACTCTCAGCATTATCCACTGCCATTGTTCACTCACCCGTCTTGTATTGCTGAGGCAAATGCTTATAGTACAGACCTCATTAATTTTATTAACCCACCCTCCATAGAAAACATAAATCAGGAGCTGGTGGTTTTTACTGTCCAGATTGCATTAAGCTCAATGCCATGTTTCCTCTTAGGAAATGATGCCCTTGCTTTGGTGAGCTGCCTACAAATCCTGGCACAGTCCCTGGATAGAAGGTAGTTAATGTTACACTGTGTGTTTGGTGTACTGATATACAAGTGATTTTTTTTTTTTATGAAATTTACTGTAGGTCCTTCAATATAGGTGACATTTTTGTCCACTTTGGACAAAATGAGAAATCAGTAAAATGAGAAATTGGACATCATTTGAGGAATCAGTAAATTAATTGAGAAATTAATACATCAGTTAAATAGTAAAATATGTCATGTCTAAACTTGCAATAATAATGTAACACAGTTAGTTGTTGTGGAAAGGAGGAGGCGGGAACCGGCGAACATTCAACAACTTTTAATAAAATAAATTTAAAAAACGAAAGTAAAGACGGCAGCTTCTCACGGTCGACTGCCGCCACACATAATAAAACAAAACATCAAAATAAAATAGTCCAGGCCTGGCCTCTCTCGATCTTCACTGTGGTCGCTCCTCCTTTTATGCTTCCGCTCCTCCGTGAGAGATACGAGAGACCGGTGCGTCGCGCAGGTGTCGCTCATTATCAATCACGCCACTGCGCCGCTCTCTCACAGCCCTCGACCTCAACTAATAGCGAAAGTTTGTATGAGGCTATCAATTTGATCAGACCAATACTAGTTTGGGGGGAATATTCAACGAAACCTGTTTGAAAACAAAGTATTTTTTATATATTTTGTTGCAGAAATGAAATGCTTCATCTTCAAAATAGAGTATTCAATTTAGCTTGAATATTGTATATATATATATGTATACATTATTGATCTAAAGTAAAGATATTTATAATTGAATATGTCTTTACGTCACATGAATAATTCAACTATATTAAAATATAAAATGGTTATTTGAAATTGTAATAATATTCCACAATATTAATATGACTTTATATGATACTTTATTTCAAAAACATTGAGTAGTGTATATGATGATAAAAAAAAATCAATCACCATAGTGATCATTCTAATTTGTCTATGATTGTTTGTCTCTAGGGCGGTAATGAAAGCCACTAGTGAATCTGTCACGGTGTCGTTGTGGTCGTTCTTTGAAGCCGCGGCAGAAGATCTTGAGCTAACAGTGGAAACTGTGACCTGGGATGAGTATGGACTGAACCGAGGCCAGAGCAGGGGAGACGGTGAGGTCATAACGTACACCACCACTGCCCTGATCCCGGTGCTCACCGCTCTATTCCAGCATGATTCCCAGAGGCAGCATGGAGTGGGACTGATCGGTAAGAGAAAAGGGAAGAGGGCAGAATGGATGGAAGAAATAGCAGCGACTAATTAGATGAATAATGAATAGATTAGTGTGTGCTATGATGAATGAACAGATGGAGGGAAAATAAATGGAGGTTGTGAAAAGGCAGTGGAAAAATATTCACAAAGGTTTTGGGTTGAGCAGATCACTTCCTTTTCTACTTAACACTGTTTTGCCAATTAGAGTGACACTTGTCATCCTGTCTGCACAGGATGCAGTGTAATATATTTGGCCCCGTGTTTGACCCCTCTTATGGGTACATTCAGTAATGTTTTGTACGATTTTCCACCATCTAAAGATCTAAAGGAACTGGCTGTGTGAAAACATTCACTGTTTCGCAAGAAGTCCAACAGCAGTTGGTATTCCTTCACTTTCTCTGTGACCTGGGAATTTTCCACTTGAACATGATCTTATATTACTTCTATTAACAATTTTCTTCACAAGTGTCCTGGCAAAAGAAAACGCTGTTTGCGCTGCACTGTGGGACTGCAGCAGTCTTCGCTGCGATAAGAGCCGCTGTGCAGCACGTTTTTTAGAACAGCAGCATCATGTGTTGAATCATTCATACTCTACATTTCTGCTCTGTATGAACTGATTACCATTTCACTAGAAATAATTTCAGAATTATGAATGAAGCACACATACAGTTAGAATACATTGTAGATTATCAGGCTTTTTTATATATTGAACTTGGAGTGCTTGGATAAAACACTAGAAGAAAAGATTTGTTTTTAAATCTCTGATTTATTTTTTCTTTCAGTGGAGGAAGTGCACTCCTGTTGTTACAGGATTCTCAGCAGTCTCTACATTCTTGGCACCTGCAGTTGTACTTTTATTGAGAGGTAACCCTCTATCAAGTATTGTTTCACTCAAAATGGAAAATTCTGTTAATATTTGCTTTCCCTTGTTCCAAACCCATATGCTGTAATTTTCTCATTTGATCACAAAAGGAAATGTTTAAGATAATGCATCTTTTTTTGTCTTTATTCATGTCTGTCATGTGTGGGATCACCAAAAAAATAAAAAAAATAATCATCATCAAAAATGTATGATAGCTTTGGGCAAGGTAAAGCCCCTCTATCTTCAAATCCCGAATAAATTATATTTTAAAATATATTAAAATAGAAAACAGTTATTTTAAATTGTAATAATATATATTTTTATTGTATTTTTAATTAAATAGTTCCAGACTTAATAAGCCTCTTTCAAAAAAATTAAAACATCTTAAAGACCTTTTGAACAGTAATTTAGTATAGTTAAAGTTTGGGGTCTGTGAGATGTTTTAATGTTTTTGAAAGAAGTCTCTTATGCTTATCAAGGCTAAAATTATTTCATTAAAAATACAGTAAAATGTAATATTTTGTAATATGATTATAATTTAAAATAACTTTTCTTTAATATATTTTAAAATGTAATGTATTCCTGTGATGTCAAAGCTGAATTTTCGGCATCATTACTCCAGTTTTCACTGTCACATGATCCTCCAGAAATCATTATAATACGCTGATTTGATGGTCAAGTAACATTTCTTATTATTTTCAATGTTGAAAACAGTTGTGCTGCTTAATATTTTTGTGGAAACCATGATACCATTTTGATTTAATAGAAAGTTCAAAATAATAGCATGTATTGGAAATATAAATCTTTTGTAAAATTGTACATGTCTTTACTGTCACTTTTGACACAATTGAATGTGTCATTGGTGAATAAATATTTGAATGAAAAAAAAAAAAAACTACCAATGGCAAGCTTTTGAACGGCAGTGTTGCTATGCACTGAAATTCTTGTAGCTTTCAAATTACCTTTCAATGCATTTCTGACATGGTCACTATGAACTGTATGGAAAATAGCTGCGTAAATAATCTACTAAAAACTGTTGTGTAGGGAAAAAATAACAGTATACTTGTTTGGACAGACATAATAGTGAAGAAAACTCATTTTTGGTTGTCCTAACCCTTTAACAAATGTATTTTCTTTAGCACATTGTGTTACTTTGAGTGTTTGGCTCTTATCATTTTATTCTGATTATATATTATGAATGCTTTATTAATGTTCGGTTTGTCCTTTTGAAACTTGTGCGCTCCATAGTTATTAGCTCATGTCTAGGTTTGTGGTTCATCTGTCAATCAGCCCTTATCTTTGTTTTGATAGGCAGAGGTCAGTCTTTGGGGAGTGTCTGGCTGCATTATCTGCAGCCTTTCCTGTGTGTTTCTTGGAGCTGAGTGACCTTCATTCCCTCTCCGACACCATGAGAAATGAAGAGAGTGAAGGTAAAGGCAAGAAAAGTTCAATAGAACACATTGTGCTCATGCTCACGCTGCCGCATTCAGTTTTTCCTCATGGATGTTGGTGTGGTCTTTCTAGCTGAGAGAGCCTATAGGCTCCTCCCCAATTTGCAGGAGGCTTTCTCAGAGATTGAAGAGCTCGCAGGGACGGGGTCTGCTGCCCGTCGTGCCCTTTTAACAAGGGTTACGGAGGTGACGCTTCCTCTGCTGTGTAGCTATGTCTCTAGATGGGGGGAGGCTGGTAACCAGGCATCCCAGGAGGGCCACTGTTCCTCTGTCACACCCCAGCACGCTAATGCCCTGCTGGGTCACATCCTCTCCATCATCCACGCCCACCTGGGGACCGCAGACAGTGCTTGGATGAAACGCCTCGCAGGTGAGCTGGTACCGCTAGAGAAGTGAATTACTAGATTATGATCATCTGAGATTTTAATGTGACATTATTTTAGAAGAAACAAACACAAGTGCAGTTCAAGTCATTTAAACTTTGAGACCAAGTCCAAATTACATTGGAAAGTTCACACAAGTAAAATATAAACGTTAAATTCAATAACAGAGCATTTCTTTTAGTGTTTGGCCAGCCTATCATCAGCAAGGCAGAACCACACCTCTTGAAGAGCCACTTTCTGCCTCTGATGGACAAGTTAAGGAAGAGGGCGGAGTCTGTGCTGCTGGAGGAGGAGCATTTGAAGACAGAGGGGCGTGGCGATGTCTCGGAACAGGAGTTAGACATCCAGGAAAGGTTTACCGTGTTGGTCCAAGATATCTATGCTTTTTACCCTTTACTCATTCCATTTGTAGACCTTCACAGGTGAGAAAGAGTGTAATATGCAATTTATTATCAATTATTGAAAATCACTTTTGGTTATTGGTTAATCTGCTTAATGTTTGGTATTCATCAGAATGAGTTGGCTTAGAGAGGCGGACGCAGATGCTGAGAAGCTTTTCTCCCTCGTAGCTGAAGTCTTCATTTTTTGGTCTAAATCTCATGTAAGCAGCTCTCAGCCATGTTTATGATATTTAATATTTTCCTCTTAAAAGGGTCATATCATGAAACATTAAATTTTATTTTACAGTATATAAGCAAAAGAGTTTAGGTTCAGTTGTCCTGAAAAAATGAACATCTTTTGAGGCTAAAGTGCACATTGCCCCGCACATGACATGCAAAAGAAAAATTGGATATCATGGTGGCCACGAATTAAGAATTTGTTCCCATGATTTATTCATTTGTGGCCACATTTTATTAATTCCCTTTACTTGAAGGGCTCCCTAAAAATGTCCTGTTCTGAAATCTGCCATCAGAAGACGGCCATCACATAAAACATGGTCACTCACATTTACATGTCAATGATGCCTATTTGAACACTAAATTTCAATTCAAATGAAATTGAATAAAAAAAGAAAGAAATTATAATTTCTTGTTTATCTTTGTTGTCCTCAAGGAAAAAATAAATAAATGATAATACTCCTTTAAAGTACACCCAGAAATTGAGCATGTCCCCTTAATATCATCAGTCTATAAAAATGTACAATATGAAATGAATATAGTTTTAAAATTTTAATTTGTTGACACTTTTGTACATTTCATACATTTCATACATTCTTTGTTCTTTGTTTTCAACCCCCTTTTCCCCTATAGAATTTCAAATGGGAAGAACAGAATTTTGTTGTTCAAAATGAAATCAGCAATATGACATTCCTGTTGAACAGCAGCAAAAGCAGGATGGATAAGGTCTCTTTTCATTTCACTAATACTGGATTATTTGTTGTGAACAGATGCAGTTTTTCCCCTTCATTTAACTCTGTAAATGACCATGTAACATATTTTCCTCTCTAGTTCTTCTCACCTCTGACCAAGTTTGATTTGTCCTAATTTCTTACTCAATTCTTTGAAAAGAAATTAATCTTTGCCCTGTTAATCTAGAGGCCCAACAGGGACTTTAATAAACGTCCAAGTCATTATTCAACCCAAATATGCTGTTCAATAATATTGAATAAATCTAAATTGAATGATTGTCCATTAGGGAGGGTTGTGCAACCAGGAGAGGAGAAAGGTGAAGAGGAAGGGTGATCATTACTCCACACACACCTCTCTCATTGTGACCGCCCCAAAAAAACTCCTCTCGGTTGCCTTGAATGGATGTTGCCATGGTGTTCAGGACCTAGTCACCCATGCCAAAAACCGTTTCTCTCAGGTATGCCTATTCATACTGATCAATGATGACAATGTTTACAAAATCACTCTGACTTTTTTTCTTGACATCTGAATTATTCGTCTGTTTCTAGAGGGACACAGAGGATGAGGTCCGGGCATTCATTCGAAGCAACCTGCAACAGGTGAACCAGCAGGCAACCTGTGAAAGTGCTGATAACGTCCTGTGACGAAATTATAATTTAAGTCTCCTCACCTCACTTGGTTTCATTTTTCTTTTTTTGCCAGGATCTGTGTGAAAACTTAGTGGATCCACTCAGTGTTGAGAGGATCTTAAGCATCGCTTGTGTTCTTTTCCACCTGGATCAGGTTAGACTGGGAATAAATTGCATTGTATCACCATATCAGAATTGCTGTGGACTATCAAATGTAATTTTTGGGTGAATTATTCTTTTAAGGTTGTGCCACAAATACATTCAAACGCGAAACAGTGAAGTTCAGTGGAGAACTTTGACTAATTCTTTTGTGTGTCTAATTGTGTGGTTCTGTTCTAGTCATTGATTTACATAAAGTTGTGTTTTCTGTAAGGTGGAGCGCCCTCAGAAGAAGAAGAGGGCAGTGTGGCATAAGATGTTGTCTAAGCAGAGGAAACGGGCTGTAGTTGCTTGTTTGAGAATGGTTCCTTTGTACAATCTCCCCAGGTATGCTGCAAAGAGAGTTACGACAAGTCCATTTACTCTTTTATATTGCATTATGAATTACCCAAGTAATAAAAGCTGAAAAACTGCAGAAATACTATGTTACTGAACTAACCTAGATAAAGAGGACATTTTGTCATTTTCCTTATGTTTCAATGGGCTGAAAACAATATGAATGACTTGCTTTTAACGTGAGATTTGTCTCTTTCTGCAGGCACAGAGCAGTGAACCTTTTCCTTCAGGGTTATGAGAGAGTTTGGCTGAAGGCAGAACATGATTCACCTGAGGACAGACTAATTGAGGATTTGGCTGTGAGTGTGTTTCTGATTGGCTGTGTTTCCCAGTTGAGATGTTGAGTCATGATGTTCATGTGTTCGCCAATCCAGAAGGCTAATTCACCACAGGTTACCTTGGGAATTTTGTAATGGGTTTTTAGAATTGCAGTTTTCAATTTATGAGTACAATTATTAATATTACTTATAGAGACTTTCACATGTTGTATTGCAACATAAATTAGACGGCACACTTAAAACGAGATTGTGTGCTTTGAAGTTCCCATGAACCGGAAGTTGCAAACGACTTTTCTCCAGTGTTATGACGTATTTCCAAGTGAAACGAAATATTGAACAGAGGGCAGGGTTTTACTTAGCGCTCCTCCTCTTAATCTCTCGCTCATAGCAGACTAACGGTTTGAGGGGAGTGGTTAAGCGTTTTCAAACCAAGCCGTCAAACCTACATCATCAGAGAAGGAACGCCATTCCAGACCGGAAGAAACTTTTCAGATTTTGATTAAAGATTACCATGGTTAAAAAAAATTTTTTTTTATATTTACTTGCACGGATTAATTGTTCACCACAAGACTAGTAATATGTAACAAATATAACAAAGTAAATAGGGTCAATTTTGATTTCATGGGACTTTAAAAACATGTTGCTAACACATTGAAACTATCCTTATTGTGAGTTTATGAGCTCATTGAATCTGACAATGTTTTAATCCTTATATAGCACACTTAAAAAACACACAATAAAAACACAATTTTGAAGCAGTAAATACATTTGTAATTTTACAAAAGATTTTGGTTATACTTTATTTGGATGGTCCACTTTAGACATTCTACTAACTATAAGTAACTTTGCAACTAAATGTCAGCAGAGTATTAGTAGACTGTTAGGGTAGGTTAGGTGTTAAGGTTCAGGTTTAGTTTAGATGTACTTGCAAAGTTACTTTTAGTCAGTAGAATGTCTGTTGGGGGAGCATGACAATAGTGTTAGCAGATATTAAGCAGACAGTCTACTAATATTGTAATTTGAGCTAGTTGACATGTAGGTATGTTCCCTTTCGAAAGCTACAATCGATGCTGCGCTGCTCAGCGCATTGGGAACATATTTTATCGTGACCAGCTGTGAATATTGTGTATAACACGTCAATGAAATTGACCCGGAGGTAATATAGCCTCGGTCGGTGACGTCATCGGCGCGCCCCCGCGACACGAGGCTATAAGTAGATGAGCCACAGGTGCATCGTCAGGTCTTTTGTCTTCAGACCATTACTGTGCATGTGTGAACGTCAAAACTCTCTCTCTACCTTTTATCTGCTACAGATCTTTGCTAGGAGTTAGTTTATTCAGGCAGTGTGCAGAAAATTTCTCATTTCTCAAGCCTTTTTCTCTCTCGTACATCAAAGAGTTTAAAAAAGAGGAGAAATGAGCCAACAAAACAATAGTGTTGTGTTCTTCCATGTTCCCATCCCATGTCAGAACTGGATACACACACTTACTGCTTTGTTTGTTTGGGGAAAGAACATGCTGCCCTTGCATTTGAGCATGGTGATTGCGAGCACTGTGGAATGTTCACAGTTAAAGTGCTTCGCGTTCGCGTTGCTTATTTCAAAGGGGGTAGCGCCCATAATGATTGTGGGGCTCGCGTGCGATCTGGCTGAGAAGCGAGAGACGGTGCTTCCCTATCGCTCGCTCTCTCTCCAGATCGCGATGTCCTTTTGCCTGACTACCGAAGCGTGCCTCGGCGCTTCTTCGGCTCGGGCAGAGAACATTAAGAGTTAAACACTAAACATTAAGTGTTTGCCGCCTCCGAGCGTTTCTCCCGTGATGATAAAAGGAGATCGCTCGTGGCGATCGCTCGTGCAGTGGCCAGATTGGTCTGATCACAACAAAAAGAGTCCCATAAAACAGTCTATAAATAAATAAAGATTGTAAATATTTATGTCTTGTGTCCTCGACATCGAGCCATTCTACTATCGCGGGTGCGAGGGCACGCGATTATATGATATTGCCTCAGTTTGGAGAGACGCTCGCGGGCTATCTCTCCCCTGGGATCACATTATCAGATGCATTTTCAGCGGTTAGGCTGGTACTGCGTTGTACACCATGTCCGTGTTAAAGGCATACCAGGTTGATCTTATCAAAGATTTAAACACAGCCTATCATCCAGACCGTGTTTGCTTGTCTGATTGGGATGTGTTTATTGCTGAGGAACTGATATTTATATTTATATATACAATATTTATATAATATAATTATATATATTTATGTATGTATTATATATAATATTATATTGTCTGGCTGTTCTCTGGCCACATTTAATTCTGAGGAATTAAAGCTGCCTCCGAACACATCTCTCGTTATGTTAAAACGTTTGAGAGGTTCTCGAGGTGGTGACTTGTGTGATGGTCGGATTACAGCTAGACTGCCCTCCTTGAGGATCTCCATGACGTTAACTCGGTCATGGGAAAATCTTATTCTTCGTGCATCTTTGTGCCCTTGACGTATTAAGACTATCATGGGTGCGGGGGTGTGTGGTTATACGATGATGGGCCAGTCTGAAGAGACATTTTCTTCTCTTCTTTTTGCTCATCATCATTTTAGGAGGGTTCAAAAGCAGAGTGTAACGAGTTGCGCTCCCCCTCGTGAAAACTGGGGACCGGCTCGTTGTACTCAGCAGCTGTATAATAGACCTAAGACAAAATCCTGAGGGTTGTTTTGTCCCAGGTCTGTGGGGGTGTGCCCCTACGGGACGAGACATGTAAATCAAACAGCTCCTACCTGACACCCTCACGAAACCACTGTACTTCCTCGCCACCTCTGGTGATTCAGGGAGCAGCGGTTTCCAGCGAAATGTTAGATGTTCTGTTGCTTTTCTGCTGTCATCCAGGACGCGGAACATCTAACATCCCCTCAAAAGGAAGTGTTAGGTTGATACCACTCTCAGAGAGTCTGGCAGCGTGGAAACTTCTGCCAGGTTTTTCTATTTTGGTATTAAGTACAGTACAAATAGGATAGAATCCAATTTATTAATCGTCCTCCGCGTTTCAACGGCGTGGTATTCACTTCCGTGAGACCGGAACTGGCGCATGTACTGTCACAAGAGCTACAATCTCTGCTGAGCAAAGAGGCCATAGAACATGTTCCTCTTCCAGAGAGAGAGTCAGGCTATTACAGCAGATACTTCCTGGTCCCCAAAAAGGATGGGGGGTTGCGTCCAATCTTCGATCTTCAAGGCTTAAACCGTACAGTTAAAGCACTTAAGTTCAAGATGTTAACTGTAAAGACGATTGTGTCGTAAATTCAACATCATGTTTGATTTGTCATGATCGATCTGAAGGATGTATATTTTCATACAGAATATTGCCACAACACAGGAGGTTCCCAAGTTTGCTTTTGGGGGCAAAGCTTACCAATTTTGGGTCCTTCCATTTGACTTAGCCATGTTATCTCTAGAGGGCTGAGGTCAACGCCAAGGGCGTTCTCTCTCCCACCCTGAGGGTAACATGTTTGGGGTTAAATGAGACTCTGTCACCATCGGGCATAATTGTCTCCCGCTTGTGTCAGGACCAATTTTAACACCCTAAGCAACATCTAGCTAGGTCAGGACATTACATAGGTCTCATGGCAGCTGCGTCCACAATGATTCCTCTGGGCCTTTTGCGCATGAGACCATGTCAGTTGTGGCTCAAAACGGGCGATTTCAATCCCCAAGGGCAAATAAAGGCAAGAACACTCGCTGAGTGCTTCGTGTCCTTTCTAAAATCCATGTTTATGGTGAGTCACGCGCTGAACGCTTCGTGCACTTTCTAAAATCCATGTTTATGGTAAGGGTTACGCGCTGCGGCTTCGTTCCCTTTCTATGTGGTTCAGACCCCGGTTCCTTGCTTTGGGTCCCACTTTAGGTGTGTCTTGCTATCGCAGAATGCTAACGGCAGACGCCTCCCTGATGGGCTGGGGAGCGGTCTTAAATGGTCGTCCAGCTCAAGGGGAATGAGGGGCATCAACTGCTTCAAGCTGATGACTGTATTTCTGGCCCTGAAATACTCTCTCCCTCAGTTGAGAGACTGTCATGTCCTAGTGCGGCACAGCGGCAGTCTCTCACATAATCACCAGGGAAGTTTGTGCTCACGCAATCTGAACAGAATAGCGGGGCACATCTTTCTCTGGGCCCAGGAAAAGTTCCTGTCACTCAGGGCAGTGTACATCTCAGGGCACCTGAATGTGGGAGCGGATTTACTGTCCAGACAGAAACTACTGAGAGGGGAATGAAAACTCCACCCAGAAGTAGTCAAACAGATTTGGATACGAAGCGGAGGTGGACCTCTTCGCCTCTTATCAGAAAGTGCGATGTTCCCTCTACTTATCTCTGAATCACCCAGCCCCTGGGTCTGGATGCGATGGCGCACACATGGCCTAGAATGTGCATGTATGCGTTTTCCTCCAGTTTCTCTGCTCCCAGGAGTTCTAGCCAGAGTTTGGTTCTCCGAGATAATATCTCTCCTCAACGGCTCGCCTTGGACGATTCCGGAGAGGAGGGACCTTCTGTCTCAGACGGAGGGCACGATATTCCATCCCAGGCCCAACCTCTGGAACCTTCATGTTTGGCCCCTGATGGGTACCAACTGAGGGGCACTGGGCTTTTCGCCTGTTGTTGTTGAGACCATTCTCAGTGCTAGTGCTTCCTTCACTAAAAAGAGTTATGTCAACAAATGGAGTGTCTTTGAAAGGTGGTGTGTCAAAATGCAGATCCGGTCAACTGCCAGATTGCTTCAGTTCTGGAATTCCTGCAGGAAATATTATCATCAGGCACATGCCCCGCCACTCTCAAGGTTTATGTGGCCGCTCTTTCGGCTTGCCATGCCTTGGTTGACGGGGTGCCACTCGGGAGACATCCTCTGTTCGTTCAGGTCATTCATGGCGACTGAGGCCTCTCATAAAACCAAGATCCCATCATGGGACTTAGCTTTAGTCCTAGAGGGTCTGGTTGAGACTCCTTTTGAACCTCTAGAATCAGCGTCTGACAAACTTCTGACTCTAAGATGGTTTTTCTTATGGCAATAACTTCTTTGAAAAGAATTGGAGATATGCAGGCTCCGTCGATTTCGCCACCCTGCTTAGACTTTGCCCCAGGAATGGTGAAAGTGATTTTGCATCCTCATCCTGATTACCTGCCTAAGGTGCCTTTTTCGGCTATACATCCTGTCACGCTTGAGGCCTTCTGCTTTCCGCCGTTCACGACGTCGGAACAGGAGAGATCTCATAGACTATGTCCAGTCCGTGCTCTTCAGGCCTACGTCCACCGCACTAGCTAGTGGCGTAAGTCAGAGCGACTTTTCGTCTGTTATGGGGGCCGCAACCGATGGCTGCCGCCACTAAGCAGACCATGTCACATTGGGTCAGGGATGCTATTGCTCTTGCCTATGAGGCGCGCGGCCAAGCTTCGCCAACGGGTTTAAGGGCTCACTCCACCAGAGGGGTCGCCTCCTCTGCTGCCTTGGCAAGAGGTGCCCCTTGCAGTTTATTTGTGATGCGGCAGGCTGGTCCTCTCCGCACACATTCATAAGATTTTATAGTTTGGATGTTCATGTCACTCCGGGCTCTCATGTCCTTGAGTCGACATCGCAGGCTAATGTCTAGACCTTCTAACGTTCTTGTGAAACACACCTGCACAACCGTGGGAGTCCAGACATGTTCAAGCACGGCGGCGTGGGTATTCTCGTTCCCAATGCGCTGAGCAGCGCAGCATCGATTGTAGCTTTCGAAAGGGAACGTCTCCGGTTACTTAACTGTAACCTTGTTCCCTGAGAAAGCGGAACGAGATGCTGCGCTACTTTGCCGTGCTGAAGATGTCCCAGGACTGCTCTTCAGACAAAATATCCTGACGATGCACCTGTGGCTCATCTACTTATAGCCTCGTGTCGCGGGGGCGCGCCGATGACGTCACCGACCGAGGCTATATTACCTCCGGGTCAATTTCATTGACGTGTTATACACAATATTCACAGCTGGTCACGATAAAATATGTTCCCAATGCGCTGAGCAGCGCAGCATCTCGTTCCGCTTTCTCAGGGAACAAGGTTACAGTTAAGTAACCGGAGACGTTTTTCTTTATAACAATACATATATTTTTTAAGAAATGGTTATTGTAGGTTTAGAGGTAGGAGTGGGGATTAGCAGCTTAATATCATGTATTATTATCATAATTATGTATTATTATCATAATATGAATGTAATTTTTCTACATATTTGTGTCCATTTCCATTTATGTTCTTTTTAATATATAAATCACATTACGTTACATTACATTACATTAATTATATTCATATTTATATATATATATATATATATATATATATATATATATATATATATATATATATACCAAGATATGTATATGATATACCATATATCACCAAGAATCGAATCCGAGTTGACATATTCAGGTGTGCTTGAGACAACACCTGTTTTGCAGATTTGTACTGTGGTGTGAGGGATTCTATTCAGGGGGTTGAATAATTTTGAGACTGCAGAAGTCATTAAAAGTTGCATTTTCAATTAAGGCTGTAACAACAAAAAAAGTGGAAAAAGTGAAACGCTGTGAATACTTTCCGGATGCACTGTATGTCCCATCAACTCGTATTCGAGTCTTGGTGCTAGTCCGATGTGATCCTCCAATCATCCTGTCGTCGTTGTGATTATATTGATCCATCTCAATGGCAGTCTTCCTCTGCACCTTGTACCCTTGATCTTTTCAATCATAATATCCTTTTCCAGTTATCTTTCCCTTCGAACTGTGTGATGACAGACTATATACAGATATATATTACCCTGAGCTTTTTATACCCAGCAGAAAGCAGCTTATGTAGAGATCCTAAAGGAGGGAGCAGAGCAGAGAAACATCATTGATCCACTCCATCAGCTTATCAATCTCTTCAGTCAAAGTGCCTTGACAGAGAGGAGGTTTGTATGCATTTGTGTATGTTGTATATGTGTGATAATTTTAGCGTGTATCAAGGCTAACCAAAACCATTTTAGACATAACTTTAGCAAGTATTTCACCTCTGTTCGAAAACTCTGGAAGATGTTCTACATTAAAAGCATCCTGACCAACTTGTCTCATAAAAGGCACACAAGATATCCGGCTAACACTCACAGTTGATGGCATTTAACATGTTGCTAAGTTTACAAATCAGGACAAATGTTATGCAGAACACACAAATATTGGTTGAAATGGTGCATTTTTAATTAGAACTGTTTTCTATCAATATATTTTGCTTTGTACTAAAAGTATATATTTATACCCAATTCTGTGATTTCTCATTGCGTTTTGAGATTGCTTGATATGTGAAAGACATATCTAATGATGATTTTGGTCTTTGCATTGGCTCATGCCTGAAAACAATAAAGGGAACAAATCTTAACTCATCTGGTTCACTCTTGTTGTGTGTATGTACAGTAAACTTGAAGAGGATGACCTGTACATGTGCTATGCTGACATCATGTCCAAGGTAAGAAGCATTGCTAGGACTTTCTGAGCAAAGTTTTTAATTTTTGCCACAAAACATGATGCATTCAAGTTGAACTGTAACTCTTTCCAGAGTTGCCAAATTGAGGAAGACCAGGATGAAGATGGCCTGAAATCATTTGAGGTAAGCAATGGAAATAAATAGGGTCTGAGTTGGTATCGATTTAATTTTAGAAGAAAGAGCTGAAATTGGAAAAGCAGAGGATGCTGACATAGTTATGTACTGTACAGTACTCGGGTTCATTAATTATGCTGTCAGTGATTGACTTCAGAAATAATAGTCTGAGAAACTATTGGTATGTTTTATTTCTTAGTGAATTAACTAATTATTTGTCTTAGGAAAAAGAGATGGAAAAGCAGAGGCTGCTGTATCAGCAGGCCCGACTTCATGAACGCGGAGCTGCTGAGATGGTCTTACAGAACCTCAGCGCCAGCAGAGGTATCAGTCAAAATGCAGCCTGTTCCTTCATCATCTTCCTGTTTAAGGCAGGGGTTTTCAAACTGTGGTCTGGGGATCCCTAGAGGGCCACAAGCGGGCCCATAGAAAAAAGGAGAAGAAAAAAACGATTTTACAAAAAAGAACAAATCTTAGAGCTGTCAAAGTCAACATGTTTGGATATTATATATTTTTTAAAACAGTACGGTAATTCTTACATCTATTGCATTTCATTTTATTCTGCTTCCTAAAACTGGCCATGAGATATTTTATTCTGTTAACAACCCTATTTTTACAGTAATATTTCAAATCTGCTTGTTAGCAAGCAAATAAAATATTATTGTAATAATGTATTTTTCAATATAATATTTTAAATATTAAAAGTCTATTATAATGACAAAAATAAAGTGAATTGTTTTTGAATCATCACCATATAAATGGTTCTTATATACATGAAAATATACTCTATAACTAACTACCGTTCAAAAGGTCAGGGTCGGTGAGATGTTTATGAAAAAAGTATCTTATGCTCACTAAGGCTGGATTTTTTTTTTGTAGAAAATGCATTAAGAACAGTAATATTTTAAAACATCATTAAAGTTTAAAATTGTTTTCTATTATAATATATTTTATTCCTGAGAAGGTAAAGTTACATTTTCTGCTGCCATTACTCCAGTTTCAGAGTCACATGATTCTTCAGAAATCATTCTAATCATTCTGTGCTGATTTGGTACTCAAGAAACATTTCTTATCAATTTGAAAAAAGTTTTCTCAGGATTGTTTGATGTTAAAAAGAGCATTTATTTGAAATAGAAATCTTTTGTGACAATATAAATGTATTTGCCCTCACTTCCATAAAATGTTAGAAAAAGGGTTCCTCGCATTATATTTATGGGCTCCTTGGCATCAAAAAGATTGAAAACCCCTGGTATAAAATACAGGTCACCATTCATATCTTAAAGCCAGCTGGCTGTGACTTTTATTATTGTCAGCGCTGTTAAGTTGGATGTGATATTTGAACCAGGTGATATGGGGCCTATGGTAGCAGCCACATTAAAGCTGGGCATTGCAATCCTGAATGGAGGAAACACGTCTGTCCAGCAGGTAGGTTTGAAAAGGTCATGCTGGATTACAGATGATTGGACGATAACATAAAACCCCAAAGTTTTGACATTTAACACCAAAAACAACTTTTATAAAACAAATTCTTCATGTTCATTCTCTCTGTTGTTAAATTCTTTCTAGAAAATGCTGGATTACCTGCGACAGAAGAGAGATGTTGGCTTCTTTCACAGTCTAGCCGGCCTAATGCAGTCTTGCAGGTTCGGCTGCTTTTTGCTAATGCATTATGAGACATTTCCCTAACAGAAAGCAGTTGCTCAAACCACCTAAAAGTGGAGAAGTGCTTTGTTCACTCATTCCTCTCAAGAGAGAGGAACATCCTTTTACATAACTTTTGTTCCTTACAATGTGTTCAATTGCTGTAATTGGAAGTGTCTGTTGAGTCTTTGTGTTAGTTTGTATTATAAATAAAATAAGAGCATTGTGTGTTTGATGTTGGTGTTATGACTCTGCGTGTCACAGCGTGCTGGATTTGAACGCATTTGAGAGGCAGATCAAAGCCGAGGGTTTAGGAGTGGGTGCTGAGGACAATTCAGGTACATCACTGACATTCACAACAAAGTGCTTCTTTTAGGAATGCGTCTGTCAGAAAAGGCAGAATTTAGTTTTTATTGACATTGATTTGCCTGTAGTGCATTTTGCTTTCACCTCCCCTCTCTCTTTCTCAGGCGACAGAGTAATGGCAGATGAACAGCTGACTTGTGATCTTTTCAGATTCCTGCAGCTCCTTTGTGAAGGCCATAATACTGGTTAGAACAAACTTTTTTTTTTTTTTTTTATAGTGCAAGGTACTTTTGTACCTTCGGTTGCCAAAGTCAGAAAGTGAATAAGCCATTTAGCAGATTAATTTCCCTGAAGAGTGTAAACAATGGTCCAGCATATCACAATTTGTCTCGAGCAATGGCAGTATAAGAATTACATTACTGTTGAAAAGTTGTTCAATTTCTTTTGAAAGGAAATCATTTTATTCAGCTAAAGTAATAAAGTAGTAAAAAAGATATTTATAATTTTACAAAAGTTTTCTATTTCAAATATTTTTGTAATACTAATTGATAATACTAAGAAATGTTTCTTGTACAAATCAGCATATTAGAATAATTTCTAAAGGATAATGCAGCTTTGCCATCACAGGTAAATACCATACATAATTAAAAAAAAAAAAAAACTAGTCTTAAAAACTAATTTCAAACATGTAAGAGCTTTTAAATCATATGGATTTTAAAATCGGAATGAAACAGAAGTTGCTATGGTCTTTTTTTTTCCTATTATGATGCGTATCTGAGTGAAACAGCTTCTTGAACAAGAAAAAATGGCGTGAGACTTGATTGGATTGTTGGATTGTTATGTTTAAGTACTGTATATCTTTCTAATATCCTTCTCCTTCTGAGAGTAAATTTAAACAGTATCTCCTCCTAGAGCTTTAAATCCACTACCATCAAACTCGGGACAGACCTTCAGACTGTTCTGACTCGGGATTGAACTGATCAGACTTCGTTAAACAAACGATCAAAAACTGAAAAATCCCATAGACTTTAATTGAGGGTGTCAAAACTTTTATACAATAATTATAATAGTATTTAAGCTTCATCCACCAAGTGTCTATCACTAGCAAAGCCTAGGAACTAGCTTAGGACATGCTAACAACATGTTAATTCATGCTAGCAAGAAAAAAATCATGCTAACAACATGCTAAAACATGCTAGCAATGAGCTAATTCATGTTGTTTTGTTTTTCATCAAAAAGGAGCTGAATCCACAACATTAAGAAAGGAAAAACAATCTGCACATTCTGAATATGAAATTGATGGTGTTAAATGCACATAAAGCATGAGATTATTCATTCTGATTAATGTACTAATCTAATGTAATAAAATCTACTGACAATTTGAATTTGCACATATTAATCTTATACAGCATCAATGTTCTGTTCTGTTTTTACTAGAGCTATCTGACTGAAATTTCCCCTACAGATTTCCAGAATTACCTGAGGACTCAAACTGGAAACAACACAACGGTCAACATCATCATCTTCACTGTGGATTATCTGCTTAGGGTCCAGGCAAGCCCATGACTGATGACTCAACCCCAAACACAAGTTTCTTACATTTTTAATTTTACCTGTCTGTAATATACATGAAGAAAGACTGAAAAATGCTTGTTTGCTGCTGCTGTTTCACCATGGAATAAAGAAGGGCCCAAAACAGTGAGACAGAGCTTATAGCCAAATAATGTTTCCATAAACCATTTGCCGCTGACAGGCCACCTCCATTTCATTTGTCTGATACTGAGAATGATTGATGGCCTTCTATCTGCAGGAGTCCATCAGCGATTTCTACTGGTATTACTCAGGGAAGGATGTGATTGATGAGCGTGGTCAGCACAACTTCTCCAAAGCCATCAGCGTGGCCAAGCAGGTGTTCAACACGCTCACTGAATACATTCAGGTAAATGCACACAAACAAATGGTTCAGAAGATATGGGGCTTGTATGAAAAACTGTAAATCTGCTTGGTCAAAATGCAGAGATACTGAGAAATCTTAGTGTTATAAGATTTTACATTATTCCTTCCTTTTTAATATTCCATTTCAAATAAATGCCTCACACTATGCCTGTATCTTCCTTCGTTCACCCAACCACCCTCAGATATTTCAATATTGTGAAGCAACTCATTTAATTAATCTTTTAATTATCTATTTTAGGGTCCATGTACAGGTAATCAGCAGAGTTTGGCCCACAGTCGTCTGTGGGATGCTGTTGTTGGCTTCCTCCATGTGTTCGCCCATATGCAGATGAAGCTTTCTCAGGTTAGAGTCTATAGACCATAGACAAATTACTTTAAATGTGCACATTTTTTATTGCAAAGTACAAATTTACAAAACTAAAGATAAAAAAATATTGTTTTATGTCTGCAGGATTCCAGCCAAATAGAGCTGCTGAAGGCTTTGATGGACTTACAAAAAGACATGGTGGTAATGCTGCTTTCCATGCTTGAAGGTAGGAGACATGTTGAAGGTCTTCTCAATGCTTTTCCATGCACTTCCTCTTCTGCTTGTCATAAGTTTGACATTGTTGATTATCCAATACATTTTAGTATAATAATATTAATGTACTAAGCTTGCTTTCACATTTGGTTGGATTGTTTGGCCCTTTTTTGTTATGTTGGATTTGCCATCAAATATCTAAACATTGGCTCATATAAAAATCGTGCCTCTACCTAAATTTTTGTAAAACCTTCTTGGCGAGTATTCATGTAAACACAGTCGGTTATGTCTTAAGTGAACGTAAACAGTTGGGAAAGAAATCGGATTCAGAGAAATAGGATACATACATTAGGTCTTTTAAAGTGACATCAGCCTTATACAGTATACCTGCTACTGTCTGTCAAACAACAAAAGATGAAGAGAAAATCCCTCACTTCTCTTGACTGAAAAACTTTTGCAGCTTTATTATGAATCAATGTATATTTAATTCATGTGAGGACTATGCAGTGTCTTTGATTTACATTTGTAATATGAATAAAAAACCAACATAAAACAGATTCATGTTCATGTGTTTCGGATAAAACAAAATGCATTTTTACCACCACTCACAGGACATTTTATTTGTTTTCACTTTGAGTAATCACAAGTGTTGCGAAACCTGCAAAAAGCAACATAATATAATTTTGCAGTTGAGTCTGCCACATTTTTCCAATGAGTCTGGGTTGAAATCTTTACAGAGCAGCACTTGCGCTTGTTTATACCAACTGTGAAACCGTATCACCGTCCATATTAACCACATGAATTTGAAAACCCACTTTTTCCCCAACCAAATGAACCTGTAGTTTGAAAGAGCCCTAAGTGTCCTACTGATATTTTAGGCACATGAATGCTCTTTTGTGTTTATAGGAAACGTGGTGAATGGGACCATTGGCAAACAGATGGTAGACATGTTGGTAGAATCGTCCAGCAATGTGGAGATGATCCTCAAATTCTTTGATATGTTCCTCAAACTCAAAGACCTTACATCATCTGAAGCCTTTCGCGAATACGACCCAGATGGCAGAGGACTCATTTCCAAGAAGGACTTCCACAGAGCCATGGAAGGGTTCAAGCGCTACTCTAAATCAGAGACTGAATTTCTGTTATCCTGCGCAGAAACGGCGAAAAGCGATTTGCTGGATTACCCACACTTTGTGACACGTTTTCACGAACCAGCCAAAGAGATCGGCTTCAACATGGCGGTTCTTCTGACCAATCTGTCCGAGCACATGCCCAATGATGCCCGCTTGCAGAATTTTCTGGAGTTGGCGGACAGCGTTCTTAAGTATTTCCATCCTCACCTGGGAAGGATCGAAATCCTGGGCAGTGGGAAGCGGATCGAAAGAGTCTACTTTGAGATTAGTGAGTCCAGCCGCACTCAGTGGGAGAAACCACAGGTATTAACATTAATTTGCTAATGTTCTTTTGTAGTCTACTTATACAAATGTACGTGTTTCTTATACAAATCTTTGTAATTGCATGTTGTCAATGATTCAGGTTAAGGAGAGCAAACGGCAGTTCATCTTCGATGTTGTGAATAAGGGTGGAGAAAAGGAAAAGATGGAGCTGTTTGTCAACTTTTGTGAAGACACAATCTTTGAAATGCAGCTTGCTGCACAAATATCTGGTTCAGAGAGTGGAGAGGAACTGAAAGCAAAGGATGACAATGAGGAGAAAGACAAGGTAGAGACGAATGAAAACCTTGTAGAAGACTCAAGATGTTTCTCCATAAGGAACATCAGAAAACACATAAAGAGGATAACCATTAGGAATATTATCTCAGCGATCTTCTCTTTCTTTCAAAACATTCTGCTGTTTATCACTAATGCCTTTTTAGGTCTGGTTTGGTTCTGCCTTTATCTGCTTTACCACATCTTTTTGAGCGGATGGATTATTGATGTGGCTAAAGAGATGAACCTGGCCGACCTTTTAGGTGACCTTCGGGATCCTACCATGGTTGAGGCCATAGGGGTCAGAGAAGGAGCGGTCAGAGAGAATAACGCGTGCCATACACGTGCGTTTTCGTCTCGCGGTAATCTTAGAGGCATGAGTCTAGATCTGTCTGCAGTGTCCAGGGACCCCCAGCTCCTCACAGATATTTTCGGCTTGTGTCTGAAGAAGGAGGGAGGAAAGTACACATTGTCGAGTGGAGACCAACATTCCAGTCTGGATGAATTTCTAAACACCTCCAAATGTCAGGTCAATAGTCTAGAGTATACCAGTGTCAACTTACTGTCAAACATGTTGAATTTGATTGTATTTCTTCTACTCATGGTACTAGTTACTATACATTTAGTTCATTTTGAAAAAAACGTTTGCCACTAAAGTGGACGTTTTTTGCTTTTTTTAAAGTTTTGTGTCCACTAAATGGACTATGGTGTTCACTAAATTGACATTTGTGTCCACTTTGAACATTTTTGTACAAATATTTTGACATTTGTGTGGATATGTGTTTTCAGTAAGCAAATGTTGTGTCCACTTTGAGCATTCATGTCCAAACAGTGATCATTTGAGTCCCTTTAGTCTGTGTCCTGTTTCCATTTATGGTCATTTACTGTATGTCTGCTTTGTTAACAGGTTGAAATCTGTGAGGATTTTCATGAGGTGCAAGAGGAGGAGGACTCAGAGACTGAGAAAGCTTTGTAAGTGCTTCAGATTGGGGAAAGATAAAACTCTGAAAACAGTTTTGACATTTGCTTAAATATAATATATTAATTATAGAAGACTTTTTGGATCAAAAACATGCACCGTGACCAGAGTCTCATCATGAGCATTTTTGAATCAGTTTGAAACACTGCCCTAAAGAATCTATATAATTTGTAAAATTTACTGCAATAGCAGAGTGAAAATGTCTGTTATATACTGTACACTACTTTTTTAAAAATATTGGGGTCAGTAAGATGTTTTTTTTTTTTTTAAAGAATTTCTATTTTAAATAAACAGTTCTTTTGAACTTTCAATTCATCAAAGAATTCAAAAAAACAATGTATCATGGTTTCCATAAAATATTAAGCAACACAACTGTTTTCAATATCGATAATCATGTGGCACTGAAGATTGGAGTAATGATGCTGAAAATTCAGCTTTGCCATCACAGGAATAAATGACATTTTAAAATATACTAAAATACAAAATAGTTATTTTAAATTCTACTAATAATATTTAAAAATACTACTGTTTTTAGTGTATTTTGGATCAAATAAATGCAGTCTTAGTATAAGCATAAGAGACTTTTAAAAAAAAAAACTTTTAAAAAATCGTACAGACCCCAATCTTTTGAATGGTAGAGTTTAAACAAATTTGATATTATAAATTAAATGTAGCCAAATGAATCAAATTAAGTTTGTGAGCTTGTGAATCTGAATCGAATCTGGAAATCTGCTTTTATAGGCTACTTGTCACGGGTTGTCGTGTGATAAAATCCAAAGAATGATGCGTGACGGAGAATGAACATTATAAACAATATATTTCATAAATATAGAGCAAGAATACTACACATTCAGTGTAACATTAACACAAGATGAAGAACAGAGGAAAACTCGGGGCTTAAATACACAAGGAAAGTAATCAACAGAACAGGGAACAGGTGTGGACTTATAACAGTGAATGAATGACTAGAACTCGGGAAAATGGTGGCAAGAGGTGTGTTCGACTTGAAGCTGCGCTGCGGAGACCGATCGGTGTATTAAACAAAGACTGAAAACTAAACAAGACAGAAACTAGACATAACAGTGACAATACTCAACCATAGTGTGTGAGTAGTTCACCTCATTATTTGATTTTTTTTTTTTTTTAAAACACTATATATTGCAAGATAAAACATGTATTAGAAAGCACATACTGTACTGTAGATGCAAATAGGTGAATATAATGCACTCTGCCTCTGCAAAAATAGGTTCTGCACAAAACCTTTTACACTGCTTATGCAGGCATTGAATTGCAGTAACCTGTTAATATTGCCATCTAAATAATTGTGTCTCGCTTGTGAGTGCAAAGTGAAACAAGTCTAAGATATTGCATTTAATTTTGCAGTGATGAGGATAAAAATAAAGGTGAAAAGAAGTCTAAAAGAAGAGTTAGAAAGCTCAGCTCTTCAAAACCAGACAAAACTGAAATCCAGGTATCAGCTGTTTGGATTATGATCTGTTCTCAGAAGACCAAACTGCTGGTATGTATCTTTCTCTGTCTCTGTTGTTTTCCAGCTGCACAATACAAGCATATTGTACTAACAGATGTTTAGCCATATGGATCTGAACAGTAGACCTGTAGTTACTAATGTCTTTTCTCTGCAGAACTGTTTTGCAAGAAATTTCTACAACATGAGATTGTTGGCTCTGTTCCTCACTTTTGCCATCAATTTTATTCTTCTGTTCTACAAGGCAAGTATTGATTTCCCTGCTAAAACATCAGCTTTAATGTTGTTGGACAGGCTGGCCTGTTTTTATGTTTTTAGGCCACTCAAATAACTGAATACCAGCCTGCCCTGGTTGGGAGACCAGCTAGAACAGTTCAAACCAGCTTATTTCCAGACATGTTTTTGACACCTAAATTTGACCAAAAACAATGATATAAATAAATTTTTTATTTAGGTTTCATCGAACATTGGTGATGATAAAAATATGGAGATCGCTCTTTGTGACGACAGACCCAAGGGGTCACAGAAATGTTATTTAGAACTAGAAGAGAACACTGGCTACATGAAAATGATTCTTCGCATCCTGGCTGTCTTGCACACACTCATCTCACTCTGCTGTATCATCGGCTACTACTGTCTGAAGGTCTGTGCAAGTAACCCACTATATTTCTTATGGTGAAACTAAACGTATGTCTTTGATATAGTAAATAAATGTCTCTCTTCTGGCTTTTGTTAAAGCTCTCAGATGTACAGTGGGTTCACAAGTCTGAAATCAGTATTGAAAATATTTTTATTTTTCACCTTATTTTGCACTTGAGCTGCATGAACCTGATCATCATGTTCTCCAGCAGAATTTGAGATGATCTAAAGAGCATCTTGTGCTTCAATGGAAGCAAGAACATCTGACCGTCCGTACAAAGATTAGTGACCTAGAAATCTGAATCAGAATTATTTCATATTCATTTCGGATTAGAATTCTTCCTTTGTTTTTATTATTTCAAATACAAAAATGTGTTTATTAATTTCCATGTTTAATCTCAGATTTTTTTATATGGTCTCCGGTGAATAAAACTACCTTTTTCATCATTTGACCCCTGACAGGTTCCTTTAGTAATTTTTAAGCGAGAGAAGGAGCTGGCTCGTAAACTGGAGTTTGACGGACTCTACATCATTGAGCAACCTTCTGAAGATGACATTAAAGGCCAGTGGGACAGAATGGTCATCAATACACCGTAAGAGTTGCATAACTGCCTTATAAAGGCTCACATTATAAGCAATGAAACAATGGCTGACCTTCTATATGAATTTCAAAATTTAACATTGATTGACGAATTATCACTACTACACAGTACAAATGTTGCACCTCTTCAGGAATATTTTCGGTTTTCTTTGCTGTTTTTCAGATCATACCCAAGCAATTATTGGGATAAATTTGTAAAAAGGAAGGTAAGATGAACAAATGAAATATGTTTTCTAAAAGTTACTTTCAAAAACATTTAAGAACATCATAGAAAGTATCTCACAGCTCTAACATTGTGACATACCCCTGGTTTGATAGACAAGGCTTAAGCTAGTCCCAGACTAAAATGTTGAGCTGTTTTAACTGAAAGCAACTTACACTGACATATCTTAAAATATGTCTGTGCCATTGTTTTGTCTCAAGATGCACACCAGTAATGTTTTTTTTGAGGCATTTTCTTTCTTTTTTCTATGTCATGGTATTTTAAATTACATCAACTCTAAAAACTTGAATGTCTAAAACTGACATGTCAGTTCTAAAATGTAAAAAAAACATTTAAAAACATCATAGTATGAAATTATCTCAAAGCTTTAACATCTGTGACTCATCTGTGACTAACATCTGTGACACTAATTATAATAATAACTAGATTTTTAATAATAACTAGATTTTCTTTTAATTTTTACATTTGTGCCTGTGGTATTTTAAGAGATTTCTACGTTTTCTGAAAGAAAAAAAAATGACGTCACCTCACTGTCATGATGGTAGGGTGTTGTGGGGCCATTGCTATGCAGTTGCTAGGGTGTTCCGAGTGGTTTCTAGGTGATTATTTACTGGCCCACCCTTCTCTATGATATTCAGGCTCTTAATTCCCTCTTTCAGTGTCATTCTATGGGATGCTTTCTTTTTTATCATCTGCCATGTGGAAATCGTAAGGCCAGTGGCTTAGAAAAGCAACAGCAGACCTCTCCACAATAAGACTCATGGTTTGAGATATCATTCGTGTCTGCAGCATGAACCGTGTTGGATGAATTACGTGCCAAATATAATACTTGGGTTCAGCACCAGTAATAATGATCCAATCCATTGATGTGGTACAGTAAGCTGTGTTATGTAAGCTGCAGGTTCAAACTGTTTTTCTGTTTTTGATTCATTCTGTTATTGCTTTCCGTGCTGCAGGTGATGGCGAAATATGGAGAGCTGTATGGATCAGCACGCGTCAGCGAGCTTCTAGGTTTGGATAAAGCTGCTCTGGACTTCAGCTTAGAGACTCATGAGAGGAAGAGACCCATACAAAAGGCTGCCATTACTGCCCTGTGAGTTACATCCCTCTGCTTTCATTTAGTATAAGAATTTCACCAACCAAACCAGCTTCTGTTCAGGGAAATCGCCCAATAAGTTCATCTTCAGACTGGCAATGAAAAAAGGATGTACTGCCATCACTTTGTGCCAGTTGATGGCAGCAGTGTTCAATGCGATAGGCTTAAAATAAATCAAATAAATCATTCTCATGTTTTCACAGTTTCAGATTAAACACCGTTGATTTGAAATACCAGATTTGGAAGCTGGGAGTTGTTTTCACTGACAATGTAAGATTCCTGACTCTTTGAACACTCAAAGTGTTATAACAGAAGGAATTGGCAATCAGTGAGTGAAATCTAACATGAAATTGTGTTTTGCTTTCTTTCAGTCCTTCCTTTACCTGGCCTGGTATATGTTTGTGTCAGTTCTGGGTCATTATAACAATTTTTTCTTCGCTGCGCACCTGCTAGACATCGCCATGGGCTTCAAAACACTGCGCACCATACTATCGTCTGTTACACATAATGGCAAACAGGTACTACATTTGTGTGTGTGTGTGTGTGTGAGAGAGAGAGAGTGTGTGAGTGAATGTACAGTGGCCCCAAAATGTGTTTAGACCCTCAAGTCATAATTACAAAAATATGAATATCATTATAGTATGTAACAAATAAAAAAATGCTCGATGGTGTTTTAAGCCCCCAATGGCTCCTTAGAGGCAGCTAACCCTACCCTCAACCTAAAACCTACCCATCCCCTCGCTGCCTGGAAGGCACTGTTCGGGGGCTTAAAACACCAAACACCTAAAAAAATATACTAGACCTAACTGGCCATGTTTTATTTATTTTTTATATTGTATGTTTATATACTGGTTTTAAATAACTGTTAACTATTTTAATATATTTTAAAATGAATTTTCAGTTTTCAGTGTCACATGATCTTACAGAAATCATTCTAAAAAGCTGATTTGATGCTCTAGAAACATTTCTTATTTTCATCAATGTTGAAAACAGTTGTGCTGCTTTATATTTTTGTGGAAACAGTGATTATTTTTCAGGATTCCTTGTATAATTGAATATAATGTTCAAAAGAACAGCATTTATTTGAAATATAATTTTTTTGTAGATTATAAATGCCTTTACTGTCACTTTTGATCATTTTAATGCCTCTTTGCTGAATAAAAGTTTTAATTTTATTAATTGAAAAAAATCATACTGACCTCAAACTTATTGTGCCGTCTTTCTTTAAAATCACTGCCAGGTGTTTCTTATTTTCTTGTTGTCATCTAATGCAGTAAGATTCGTGCATTTTTAAGTGTGACACGGTCCACTTTTTTGGGTCACTGTATATCAGCGAAGATGAGATGAAAGGCTGTTGTCTGTTTCTCAGCTGGTTTTGACAGTGGGACTGTTGGCCGTGGTCGTGTATCTCTACACCGTGGTTGCCTTTAACTTCTTCCGCAAGTTTTACAACAAGAGCGAGGACGGTGAACCAGTGGACATGAAATGTGATGATATGCTCACAGTGAGTTGCCCCTCTGTCTATTTATCTCTTAGGTTTAGAAATAGTCATGAGTTTGATGTCAAAAACATGAGAGCATTAAAGGGATAGTTCACTTTGAAATTAAATTTTGGTATGTTTTATCTTACCTCAAGGGCATCCAAGATGTAGGTGTCTTTTTTTCCGCAGTAGTTTCAGTTTTGATATTTTTAGGTCAAACCGTTCTTGTCTGTCAGTCAGATAATGCAGGTCTATGGTCACTGTCTCAAAGAGCATGCACATAGTCCAAATTAAAACAATTCCCCATCGTCCAAATTAAACAATTCCCCATCATAAGTACACATTGATGGCCTAAGACACGAAACGAGCGGTTTGTGTGAGAAAACGAACAGTATTTATATCGTTTTTACCTTTTGTACAGAGCCACGTCCAAGTGATCTGAAGGCGCGGGCGCTTCCTATTGTGTGACGTGTACGCAAACCGGTGCATAGATATATATAATAGATGCCGCCTTGGCTACGGCAGTTCATTGGAACGAGGCAACATCTAGTGTATATATCTATGCACCAGTCTGCGCACACGTCACACAATAGGAAGCGCCCGTGCCTTCAGATCACTTGGACGTGGCTCTGTACAAAAGGTAAAAACGATATAAATACTGTTCGTTTTCTCACACAAACCGCTTGTTTCGTGTCTTAGAACGTGTCTTAAAAAAAAAAAAAAAATCTTTATGTGTGCTTAGTGTTACATGTTCCACATGTACGTTGGCGTGCGAGCCGGAGGAGGGATTGGAGATGAAATTGAAGACCCGGCCGGTGACGAGTTTGAGTTCTATCGTGTAATCTTCGACATCACCTTCTTCTTCTTCGTCATCGTCATCCTCCTTGCCATCATTCAGGGTGAGTGATAGAGAGATTGTGAGAGTCATTTTAGTGAAAGGGCAAAAAACTGAAATGTGCACCGAATTTCAAAAAGGACAATAAGCCGAGGTTTTTTTTTTTATTATTTAGTTTGTCCCCTAACTTGAGTCATGCAGAGCAGCGCTGGAGAGCTTCATTAAAAGATCTCACACTCACATGCTGAGAGGGGTTTATGGGAAGAGATCTGAGGACTGTGTGATGCTAGAAGTGTGTCTGATGCGTGGGGTCAAATAATACTCATGATTCAAATGTTTGGCATTTGGCAACTTAATTGTGTTTTTGACTGGTGAATTGCTCTGTTGTCATATCATTTGAAAGGTCTTATCATTGATGCATTTGGCGAGTTGAGAGACCAGCAGGAGCAGGTTAAAGAGGACATGGAGGTGAGTTTTCATTCAACTTCAGATTTGACTATTTTATCACCACGCTACATCCTGAATCAAATTTATGTTGCCTGTCCTCTTGTGTTCCAATTAACTCACTGAATTAATTTATCGAAACCCAAACATTTCCTTAGTTATAAATCAGAGCTACATTGCACTTGTGAGTTAATATTTTATTTCTCTGTTAGTAAATATGTCATTAATCTCTGCCAGATGGTCTTTGGATTAGACGTTAGTTAAATGCTAATTGATCATCTATAATTAAACAGTGAATGTCGCATGCCATTAAGTCTGTTTTTTGCTGCAGACTAAGTGTTTTATCTGTGGCATTGGGAGCGAGTACTTTGACACGATGCCCCATGGCTTCGAGTCGCACACACTGCAAGAACACAACCTGGCCAACTATCTGTGAGTACTAGAGAACTGAGAAAAGGTCAGAGGTCAGTTTTGCCTAATTTCCATCATGTTTTTCAGTCACAATTTTAAAGGCTGTTGTGAGATTAGTATTCTGGTGGAAAATAAGTATATTGTGCATCTGGTCAGGACAAGAGAGCATGTCCTGTGACAAAAAAGGTACTGTGGTGGTACCACAATGGTAATGAAACATGATAATAATGAATGATTAACATATTCATATACCTTTGTATTTACATGATACTGTAATTCAAGGTTTTCTAAAGAATACCATTGTATTTCCAAAGCACTGTATCCAACAAAAAAAAACATGATAATATTGTTAATGTTAATAAAATCATCATAATCATGACCTAAAGTTAAATAAACAATGCCAACAAAGTTTAATCTGTTAAAATATGAGTCTTATTTCTATTTTTATTTGCTGAAAGTGGATAACATTTGTTTTGTGTTCTGTTTGCCCTTTAGGTTCTTTCTGATGTACCTCATAAATAAGGATGTTACAGAACATACTGGACAGGTACAACTTGTATTCACAAATGACATGAATCTTTATTGAAAAAAGATAGATGGATAGTTTCAGAGTGAAAATGTTTTAAAATACTCTGACTGCTACACTCTTTAACACAACAGGAATCATACGTGTGGAAGATGTTCCAGGAACGCTGCTGGGAGTTCTTTCCTGTTGGAGACTGTTTCCGGAAACAGTATGAGGTTCAACTCAGCTGAAGGATTCCGGTTCAATTTCTATAGTTCAGTTGGTGAATACACTTTTGAAGTACTGTATGTCTAGGATATTCTTCTGATAATAAGAAACTTGTGTATATTTACTCTTCTGTTTTGCATGCTTGTTTGGTTCTCACTATATTATTCTTCACTACATAGTTTTATTTGTATAGCAGCTATCACAGTACATATTGTTCTCACAATATCAAAGCAGCTTTGCACAGAAAATGCATTTTTGTGTGTTGATTCAGAGTTGTTATCTGAAGTCCTGGCAGGGGTTGGCGTCATCTCTTCACAGGTGTTGGGTCATCTGAAATCTTTGTAAGAGTCTGGATCCACACCGGAGCTGGTGTAATCTCTAGTTACCTCGCAATGGGCTAATTGGCTTTATTTTATTAATATATCATATTGTTGGATTTAAGGCACTAAGTTGATACTGTAATTTTTGATCGTGTGGAGTTTGTAAGTATGTAAAATGTCACTTTGCAATAAATGCAAGTAGTATAAACTAAAACATGGCATTTCTTTTGCTTGAAAACCTACAGAACTTACTTAATGTTCACAGTAAACAATACTGGAAATATTAGAATATAACTAGATTTTTATATTATTGATATATCAAACCTGTAGTGTAACTGCCGTAGACCAATAAGAGCTGTGCGTGTAAACCTCACTCCCCTGATCTCAAGAGGCGCTCAAGTGACTGACAGTGGCTGCGGTCTTTAGCCTCCTCGCCAGAGACTACAGTTCGAATCACGCTCTGAACGTGTTGAGGAGAACCGGTTACATTAGAACAAACAGCGCAGGACTATTAATGCAAGAAATTATATTTTAGCTGCTCTTGTGTGTCTGATATTAATTTATGGAGAATCTCACTCCCTCATTTGCGCTACAAAAAAACCTCTTCCTCAGTATTTTTTCTTGTTTTTTAGTAAAAGTATCTAAACATTCTTAAAGTGTTTGTTACTGCAAGTTTATTTTTGTGTAGCTCATTATAAAACATGAAAAAATTAATTGCCAAAGACTAATTATGACAGTATTAAGTATTATTGCACAGTGGGATGTCTGTAGTTTGAATTTCATAACCTTCATTTACTCTTATTGTATGCCCAATGTAAACAAATCCTTTTCCATCCTTTTCTACTTCTCTCTTCATCCATTCTCAGCCTTCTCGCGTTCTTCTCCTTATTTTCAACAGCCATTCCATCATCTGTGGTTATCATCTCTCTCTCTCTCTCTCTCTCTCTCTCTCTCTCTCTCTCTCTCTCTCTCTCTCTCTCTCTCTCTCTCTCTCTCTCTCTCTCTCTCTCTCTCTCTCTCTCTCTCTCTCTCTCTCTCTCTCTCTCTCTCTCTCTCTCTCTAGTATGAGAGGTAGCACTCAGATCCTGAGCGTGAAATGAAATTAAACGGCAGCCCACATCACATGCTGCTGGTCGAGTTGTCACTGCTGCAGGGCATAACGCATTGATCTCCAGCCATTCCAGAGGTGCTGTTAAAGCTTTAACCCCCCTCTACATGAATAATGCACAGTACCATTGCTATCAGCCTTATTAAAATGAAGACAAAGGACAGAACTGATTACCATTATCTGTAATAGGAGGAAAACCATTGATAGAAAAAGCATCAGCAGTAACGCAATGCCCAAGTTTCTATTCACATATATATTATAATTTATATAATTTAAACCAAAAAAATACCTTAGAGATTTAAATTATGTATTATTTAATTTATAGGACTTTGTTTATGATTATGGATAAATTAACAAATTGTTGTAAATTGTGTTATGGGTGGGATAAGTGGGGGCTCGTCCGGTAAGACGTAACGGAGTACTTTTAATAGTAATTTTTTTTATAGGTGATTGAAACGGAAGTTGCAATAGACTTTTATTTCCTATTGTTTATCCGAGTAAAATGGCTTCTCGAACAAGAAAGAATGTAGGGCACGACTTGATTTTGCCCATCAGGAATTGATTGGATGGTTGTGGTTTGCTATTGCTGTGAAGTCAGTAAACACGTCATCAGAGAGGAGATGTTGCTGCAAGAGAGAGGGGAAGTTATTTTCATTAAAGATTATGAGGGCACATGAATTAAAATAATTATGATGTGCATACTGCACAGATAGAATGTCAGTTTTGATGAATGACTTTAATATAATGTAATAGTGGAGAGAAGAATGTGGGCATGTTGAGGAGAACAGACAGAGGAGCTGGACTCTGGATCCATTCTTACATTTTACTCGGCAACAGGGTACTAATGCCAGAGCCAGTGTCCAAAGTAACCACATTTAGCATATTTCCAATGAAGAAAAGGTGGTTCTGGGCCAGAAAGATTGCCTATTTGGTTAATGTCCTTCTCAGACTCTACCATCGTGACCTTTGGGATAACACAACCCTTCCCAGATCATCTGAGAATTGCTGAATCCTTTAGGTACTGAATGTCGGGCTGAAAGGTCAATAGATTTTGTCTGGGATTGCAATGCTGCAGAGAACTGTAATTTATGATGTTAAGCTTTTAACTTATCAGGCACATAATAGATGAGAACTAATAATTTTTATTAAAATTTTATTTTATTTTATCATTTAAATGTAAGCCTGTATATAATTATATATTTTAATTATTTTATTTGCCATACATACATTTTTATTAGATGTACAGTGGCCCCGAGAAGTATTTGGACAACCAAACAAGCCCAGTATATATGACATATGGCATTATACAAAATAATAAATATATTGTTATATTGACATTTTTTAGGGAGTCTCAAACCTGCATCAGCCAGATGACCACGGTTTTATTTCAGTATAATTGAGATACTATTGTAGGTTTTAATTCATATTTTGAACTGGTGTTTGTATTTTCCATTTTAATTTGAGTTAAAGTTTTAGTAATTTTGTTGTGTGTTTTTGTCATTTATTTATTTTTATTTTTTTAAATATCTATATGTTTTTAAGTATAAGTGTATCTGTTTGTTATTTTACATCAATGGAAAAAAAAGAGCAAACAATTATTTAAATAAAACATCTGAATTAGAAAGAAAATGAGAAATGTTGCTTTGGCAATGTCACAACCACAAAGGCTTTGTAGTAGAAACTCACACGACGAAGATAAACGGCAATTTATTTATATAGCACAATTAAATACAACCCACATTGTCCAATGTGCTTTACAATAACTAAAAACCACAAAAACTAACAACAATACAACACCGAACAAATAAAATGTAAGTAAAATACCATAAAATAAGTGTTTCAAAATTTTTAAATAACAATGAAGTACAATTGAAGGGTGCTTCAACATGTATTAAATGCTTTATCAAACAAAAATGTTTTTAACTTAGATTTAAAAACAGATAGGCCAGTCTAATCGAAATGGGCAAGTTATTCCAGAGTCTGGGGGCAACAGAAAAAGCACGGTCCCCCCTACACTTCAGTTTTGACTTAGGGATAGACAGGAGTCTCTGATTGGATGACCGGAGTGATCTAATTGGATGGTGCTCAGTCAATAGGACAGACAGATAGGGTGGAGCCATACCATTTAAAGATTTGTACACGAGAAGTAAAAGTTTAAAATTCACTCTGTAGCGCACTGGCAACCAGTGTAAGGAACGTAAGATAGGAGTGATATGATCCCGTTTTTGTGCCTCCGTCAGAAGTCTAGCTGCCGCATTTTGGACTAATTGTAATCGTGACACATCTGAATGACTAATCCCAACGTAAAGAGAATTGCAGTTTTGAAGAAATAAATGCATGGATTACTTTTTTGGAATTTTTAAAAGAAAGAAAATGTCTTTACTTTTGATAGCAGCTGGAAAAAGCAGGATTTCACAACTAAATCTGCCTATCATATTTCAGAGATTCAAACACCACGCCCACGTTTCTCACCCAGGGCTTCACACAAGAGAACAAACCACCAAAATTTTGTTTAGGAGTGATGGAAGAATTGGAGGGTCCAAATATAATCATTTCCGTTTTACTCTCATTAAAATTCAGAAAGTTTAAAGACAACCAGGTCTTTACATCAGTCAAACAGGCCATAAGAGTGTCCCGACCATTTGAAAAGCGTTTTAAGGGCAGATAAATTTGAGTGTCGTCTGCGTAACAATGGAATGACAGCCCATGTTTTCTAATAATAGAACCAAGTGGAAGCATGTATAAAGAAAAAAAGAATGGGCCCAAAATGGACCCTTGAGGAACCTCACAAGATAACACAGCATTACTAGAGGCATGTTCTCCAAACTTCACTGAGATGCTTCGGTTGGTAAGATAAGATTTAAACCAGTCCAGTGCACTGCCTGTAATGCCTGCATGATGTTCCAACCGGGCAATAAGAACAGCATGATCTACTGTATCAAATGCAGCAGTTAAAGCACAAAAACAGCATAGTCGCCAGAATCACAGGTTATTAGTACATAATTAAAAACCTTCAACAAAGTAGTCCCTGTGGAGTGATGTTTTCTAAACCCAGACTGAAAAATGAAAAAAAAGAAAAAAAAAATTCACATTATCAGCTAGGAAGCTTCGCAGTTGTTGCAGGAATATTTTTTCCAAAATCTTAGTAATAAAAGACAAATTGGAGATGGGTCTAAAATTGGCTAACACTGTGGGGTCTAGGTTCTGTTTTTTAAGCAAGGGGTGGACTGATGCGTGGTTTAGCAGATCGGGTATAATACCAGTTTCTAAACAGCGATTTAACATGACCAGGAGAAGAGAACTAACAACATCAAGGCCTTGTTTGAGAAAGTCCTCACACATAGATGAAGACACATCAGTGAGCGAGCAGACAGGAGGGTTGATAGTGGCATTGATAATATTAAAAAGAGTTTTCGGTCTATGACAGTTCTTATTAAAAATTTCAGTAAAATACCTTTATTTGGCTGCTTTTACCGATTTTTGATATTGAGATAGCGAATCTCTTAACATTTCAAAAGAGACCTGAAGTTTGTCCCTTTTCTCTTCTACAAATCTGCCTTGTAGAGAGCGTATTGTATCGTCTCGCCAAGGCTCAGTTCTTGGTCTGGGAACGGCGAACATAAGTAATAGATTGTGGAGCATTAAATGCAAAAGACTTATGATCAGAAAAAAAACATTTTCACACACCTCAAGATTGCAGAGGGAAACACTTAGAGAGATAACACTAAGTCAAGTGTATGTCCATGATGATGAGTGAGAACATTGACTTGAAGAGCCAAATCAAAGGCATTTAATAAGTTTGAAAATTCCTTAGCTAACAGGTCAGCAGCACAACAAATATGAACATTAAAATCTCCTAATATCAAAAGTTTGTCATATTTCGTTATGAATTCTCTCAGGAAGTCTGCAAACTCAGTTAAAAACTCCTTGCTGTGTTTAGGACGATAAATCACTGCAATCAAAAGAGGCTCATGAAGTTCCAGCATAAACAGCTGCAATTCAAAGCTGTTATACTCATTCGACGCAATAGTGCGGCAAGAAAACACGTTCTTGTAAATGGAGGCCAATCCTCCACCTCGACCAGTCAAACGAGGAGTATTGAAAAATAAGCAGTTCAACGGTAGCAGTTCAGAAAAAGGACTCCCAGCAGAAAGCCACGTTTCAGTTATAAATAAAAAAAATCCAAGTCTAGAGAAGAGAAGAAATCATTAATGATGAAAGTCTTTATTTACCACAGATCTGGTGTTGATCAAGGCCATTTTTAGCCGTGGCAGGTGCTCGTTGGTTACCTTAGGCTGCTTCGCCCTAGGAAGCGTGCGAAGATGGTCCGTGCAGACTCCTCCATGGTAAAAGCGAGGAGAGCAGAAACAGGGAGCGGCACCGCCGCAGTCGGAAACAAGGGTATAATCCAATTGCGTACTGGCTCCAGAGAGCGCCATCGGATGCCCCAGTGAAGGCTGAGACTCGTGATGGAGTGCCAGGAAGAGCTTTAGCTTAACAGCTAAGCCTTCCCGTCTTCTGCGGCATCTCCTGCGCTTTCTCACCGGTAGAGAGTACGGCCAATGGCATAGATAGTCAGGCAAGGACGCAGGGGTGGGTCTTTGGGTGGGAGTAGGATCTGTGGTCCACAGATCGATCAGGTCCCAGTCCGCTTCTGGCTCTGGGGTGGACTGATCAGCCTGCCTCATCTCTGGCTCTGGGACTCGGACGACCTTGGTGGTGGCCTCGGGCTCCCAAGCGGTGAGGGAGAGGCCGTCATGTTTTGTACCCAAGTTCCCCAGAAGACTCGGTTCTCGGGTTGGAGGAGAATCTGCAGCGCCAGTAAGTCCGTATCATTTTCTCATTGTACTTGTTCTTGAGGGTCGGTTCTAATAAACTCAATGATGATAACAACAACACCTTAACACGTAAACGTAACGAGAACCAAAAACAGAATAAACATAATAGGGGATATTTATAGAGTAAATGAGGAACTAACTCATGAACACCTGAATGTGATTAACAAATGAGTTGCCATAGAAACAAACGAGAACTAATACAGACCTCACTGAACTAACTGAACATAACCATGA
This sequence comes from Squalius cephalus, assembly GCF_949319135.1. NCBI lineage: Eukaryota > Metazoa > Chordata > Actinopteri > Cypriniformes > Leuciscidae > Squalius > Squalius cephalus. Next base: position 17,552,349 of record NC_137141.1, on the reverse strand, counting down.
CAGGCAACTATAGCTGAAATAAAACAAGTTTTTTAATGTTTGTTTTATTGCAAGCATGTTTTATTTTTTTTATGGTTTTAGTTTTAGTTTCAGCTAACTATAATAACCCTGATTGCATCTTAATGCATCTCGAGCATGTGTTTTGTTTTCTGTGCCACAAGATCTTATGAGAATTAAAAGGACTTTATAAAACATTCAGTTCTGCTTTTTTCCTGAAGCAGCTGGTGCAGTTCTTCAGCAGAATGAAGAGTCTTCAGTTTTGGGTTCATTATATCAGTGTCAAACTCAAGCACGTCATTACGGCTCCTGACACTTAAGCTGGTTCACAAACACTTCATAAGCCACTCGCTATTTCAAATGATGTTTGCTCCATGACCTACCATTGAATTGTTTTCGCTTTTTGGTTTACCAAAGCAATAGCATGCCGAGGGACATGATATGTTTGGACTATCAGAACTCATTATAAATTCTTCACGTTGGTAAAATTATGTCTTAATTATGAAGTCGGCTCTAGTGGTAGTTTATCAATAGACACTACACATTAAATTAATTCCTGTGTGTTTATGCATGTTTGAGTATTTGCATGTTTGTGTATTTGTCAGAAGTAAATCCTGAAGGAGACTCGCATCTCGCTTCTCATTTTTTCCTTTTTCCGTCTCTTTTGTATCTCTCTCCTGAGTTTTCGTTGTTCTTCTAAGGATCTATCATCGCAAAATAATTTCTCAGTCAGTCTGCCTAGCTGACCAGAGAGAATACACAGAGAATATACAAATGGACGGAATACAAACATATAGGACAGAAAGGAAGCAGCAACACATCACAGACTGGCAGTTATGAGGACAAAATGTCAAGGACATGAACAGTCACATAGCGCAGGAAAGGGAAAAGTTACTGTATTCAAAGGAAAAATAAACTTTGTGCATATAATAAAAAGCTAAATAATCATGTCTTTCAAAGCACTTAAATCTACAACCATAAACAAAAGCACTTACTATGACTCCTATTTATTTATACAATATAAAAATGGTTCTCGTTCTGCTCTTTTGTGCATTTCATGTCTGTTGTGCGTTTACTGATCTTGTTTATGGGAAACTTGGCATTGTGCACTAGGAATATTTTTTGGCTCTAGGACAAATTGCTTGTGATGTTTCTCATTTGTAAGTCACTTTGGATAAAAGTGTTTGTTGAATGAATTTAAATGTATAAATGTAGAAAGTGAGGCAGAGTTAGTGGAAATAACTGGGTACATATCACACCCAACAATCTTAAAATACACACACACACACACACACACACACACATATATACATATAATGTATTATGTGTGTGTGTGTGTGTGTGTGTGTGTGTGTGTGCATTGTGGTATTTTTAATAATAAAATACATTTCGGCCTTCAAAATCTCATTACTAAATTTGCATTGCACAAAAAAGTTGAAGAAACATTTATTATTGTCATTATACAGCATGATCGTATATACTGAATATTACAGAGATCATTCGTTTTTATTTCATATTTATTTTCTTGCTATTTTATTTTATTATTTCATCAGGACAGCTTTTATTGCTCACTAAATCACTCCTAAGGCTCCTCTGTGCCATTTTGTTAGCTGGGGAAAAAACGGTTATGACTCAAAGCTTAAGGCTCCTGCGTACCTTAATGACAAAATGTACCCCTGAACTACACCCCTCTGGCTTTATGCATTTATTTCTTTATAACATCTGTTACTTTATGTTGTATTGAGTTTGTGCCTATAATTCTGCAGAACAGAAGTTGTTCCAGAAGCTGCTTCTGAGGCTACATGCACCCTCGTGTTTAATATGCCATCGAATTGACTTTTCATGCTCCTTTGCTGCTTAATATGGCTCTCTGCACTCTGATTTGCACTGAAGCGAGGGAATTTAACTGTCACTTTGAGCTTGACAGTTAAATGGCATCACAAGTTGAAAAATGTACGATTTCGATTTAGTCATTTTGCAGATATCCTTGCTGAAAGTAACATTTAAAAAGTTGATATTGGTAACGGGATGCCAGATGCATTACGGATGAGCTGCATGTCATCCAAGATTCCAAGGTCAAATCCGCCTGGCATATTATCTCAAAATAAGCAATGAAAAATGAAGTGTTGAATATTACGGACATCTGATGACAAAATACATTCTGCAATCCAAGGAGAAGGACATTGCCTCAACAGAAAGGCATTTAAAGTATGTCCAGTCAACCTTCCTGCTGAAACATGTCACCAGGTTTCAACAAAGACTGATTCAAATATCAGCCACTACATGGCAGAAAAGTGGATTTGGATTCATTGCAAGAGTCAGGAAGGTCAGTGAATTGATTGGACTTAGATACTTTTTTGTACATTTTTCACAATATCTTCCACAGATGAAAGAAAGCCATGCTGGATTGGAAGGATATGAGGGTGAGTAAATGATGACAGAATTTTTATTTCTGGATGAACTATGATCACCAAGGCTAGATTTATGTGATCAAAAATACAGTAAAAAGAGTTCTATTGTGAAATATTATTACAATTTAAACTATTTTAATCTATTTTAAAATGTAATTTATTCATGTCTTGGCAAAGCTGAATTTTCAGAAGCCATTACTTTAGTCTTTAGTGTCACATGATCCTTCAGAAATCGTTCTAATATGCTGATTTGGTGCTTAAGAAATACTTATTTTATTATCAATGTTGAAATCAGTTATGCTGCTTAATATTTTTGTGAAAAAATTATATTCTGTAAAAAATGGCATGCATCCATCAGTCCCTTAACACACCTTTCAATGGTTCTTGAAGTTGTAAAGCATGCGGCTGATGGTTCCTTTGCACATTCATGTCAAATAGAGAGTTCCTGATATTACCATTTAGATTACAAACCCTGATGCCAACAGCAGACCAGTTAATACACACCTTCTTTTAGAAACATGCTCTTACCTTATAGATCTGAATTCAGATCGTTCACTCTCTTAAACTGCTAATGGAATAAAGAAACACAGTTCTCCATAAATTAACCCAAGATAGTCTCTAAATGAGTGTTTTCAGCAGGGGATTTTAGCTTAAACTGTCAAACTTCCAGTTCTCACCCCCAAGCGACTTTAAAAGTGCTGAAATATGCATTGAAAGAAGAGATTTAGTAACCATTCCTCATGGAATTTGGCTATTTGTAGCAGTTGGAGTATCTCCATTTTCAAAATCATTTCAAACGTTTCCAAACTTTCTAATCTAGATCTTTTAAATCCTTCCAGATTTTCTGAAACCCTCTTTAAAAACCCATGTGAATGGAGCTAATCTTCCTGCTTTAAAAATCAGATGATAAGACATCACATGCTGGAGTGTCTGTCAACCATCCACCTGACCAAACCGTCTCTCCATATACTCTTGTGTGTATGAGCTAGTATGGCAGCCTTATGTAGTGCATGAGGATTGCGCCAACACCCACATTCCCTTGCCTCTCATATTATAATTTCCTTCCCCATGTCATCCTCAAACTGTGCAATTTCACTCTTATATTTTTTTCCCCTTTCTACATTTCTGCATCCTGAAAAACAGCTTGTCTTGTACATCAAATCATTACAACTACAGACTAAAACAGAGGTCTGTTGAGGGTCACATGTGTTTTGTTCACAGATCATGGCAATGTGATCTCATTAGTAATCCTAGGCATTTGTACGAAAAATTGTACACATACGTTTTTAAAATGTATATTATTAACATATTGACAGCATTTTAAAATGTAACTATTGTACATACAGTATGAGCAACTTTAGAGATTTACAATGAATCCTTGTAGGTTCAGAATATTAAAAAACCTTTGCAGTTCATAGTGATATGAATCAAATTCATGTTTTCTTTTGTACACTCAATTTTGATACTGCATTGGGTCGCCAGAAGATGTCTGGATTCTGAAGCAAAACTAGCAGAGAACTACTGATTTAAATCACATTTTTTTAAATAACCAACCATGATGTACATTTGAAACAGAGATGCTGCAGTGGCCATGTATACTGGTTTCGGTTTCTTTAAAGGGTCATGTGTTGATGTCACTCAAGCTCTAGCATTATAATTAAAGCCTAATCGATAAAGCAAGATGCAATCTTTTATGTCAGCAGCATTTAATCGTCGCGGCTAGGAGGAGACGCCAAGTCTATTACAAAACAGACAATGATGACGATCACAATCTTGACAATCATTGCTAATGATGATGGGTCCTGCATTTCCAAGCAGTTACCACATTAATCTCCATAGGAGTCACGTTTCCGTACGTGTTTTAAGTGTTTGTTTTGATGAACTCTAACATCATTCTCTGTCACATGCAGGAGAGAAAGGGATGCTGAAGAGCTTCATAACTTATTTGAAGTGACTCCCGGGATCTCTGAGGTAGAGCTATATGAGAGATACTAAATGACAGAAGCAAGTGCTTGTGTGTGTGTTCCAATGGCTAAGCTCTATAGTTAGCGCTATGCCAAGCAGATAGAGGCCTGTGAGAGGGAGATAAGCAGTCTGAGAGTGAATGCTCCGGTCAGGATGGGTCAACTGCGCTCCAACTCTTGTTGATTTTCACACTGCTCCAGTGACCTCAGAGGAGAGCATTTTAACTGCGGCCCAGTCTCAATCTCTCTCAAACAGACTCACCGGTGCCCTTCAGCAACCCTGACGTGTGTATTTCCATCTCCCATTTTTTTCTTCTCCCCTTATCTAATCTTTTTTGTTACTTTTTCTCTCATAGTTTTTCCAAGTTTCAAATTTATTGACTCCATATTTCTGTTCAAAAGGTGGTTTTCACAGCAATGTCACAGAAGAAAAATTTTTGTGTTCCCAAAAGAACCTTTCAGTGAACAGTTCTTAAAGGAACCAGTTTAACCATCTAAATAACCTTTTCCCACTATAAAGAAATCGATTCCAATAAAGAACCTTTATTTTTAAGTGTATATAGGTGGAAAACATGTAAAAAGAGTAACATGTCCGAATTCGCAGTATTCATAAAAAAGTTGGCAAAAAGTGGGTGACGTAATAATTTTGGCGAGATTCTGATAACTGCATTCCAAGCGATGGAACTGACATTGGTAAGTAACATGACAATGACAGCATGATGAATGTAGTACATCCAGATTACATTCATACTAGTCTCGGCCAAGGACTGCCCAAGAGGTCGTCTTATTGACATTAAAGCAACCAATCACAGTTTGTTTTGTTCAGATTCATGTTTAGAGGTGTGAAAATGTAAAGTCGATGTCCCAACAATAACAGACCGGCATGTAAAAATCTTGGACCTATTTTAAAGAGTCTATGCCGTGAACTTAATCTACTTTTGAAAATGCTGATAAGCACCCATTGTCACAGTTGTAAACATGACAGCTTTCTTTTTCCATGAGGGGGTTTGGCATCACGACAGCTTAGTTTCCAGGCAGACTGCTAAAGAACGCAACACATGCGTCTTTCCTGTAGAATTTAACCAATCAGATGATGACTTTAAAACTCCCAAAGTGTTTCCAATTTTGTGTGCCTTACTGTATGCATCAGACGTTAAGCCAACTGACAAAAGAGGTAGCTGCTCCATATCCGATTTCAAACACAGCCCATGACAGCAGTTGACTAAAACATACCACAGAAAAAAAAGTTTGTTAATAGGGCCCATTGTGGCAACACCAGGAGTGCATGTTTACTTGTGTTCAGAAGCATTTCAGAATGCAACAACACATTATATTGCATAAAGTAGCCTATTTTTTAAGCCTAAAATTGTCTACTGAAAGAATTAACAAATGTATAATTTATATGCACTCATTAAAATAACTGATTAAAATTGCACAAGCTTATAAAACTGCTAATTATATTAACACTGTCATCGCATTTCAGCAATTATATAATATAAATGTAGGCTCTGTATGTGAATATTCTTTTATGTTTTGTTTTGGTCACATTTTCTCTCTGTTTGCTCTGTTCCCGTTTGCCTGAGTTCCTAGTTTTCCTGTTTGTTAATTAGTTGCCATAGTTCCTAATTCCATGCACTGTACAGATTCTCTTTTATTACATTCCCTGTATTTAAGCCTCGAGTTCTTTCAGTTCAGTGTCCAGTATCGTCTAAGTAAACGTGGTTGTTTTATTTCTCCTGCGATCTCCTAAATGTTCATTGTGGATCTAATAAAGACTGTTTTTGTTCTCTATCTCTGTTCGTTACCTCTGTTCTGTTAGCCTACATACAGTAATCTTTGGAAATTTTCATTGTCTTTTGAACCTATTCTGCTGTCTTTTTTGCATGTTGGGGTCAAAAGTATTTTACAATCAAAGCGATTACAGTAATACATTTCCAATCGAGCAGAGACTCTCCTCTGGTTGTTCCTTTCATTCTCTTGCAGAGTGCTCAGAATTCCTGATACGCCTGGTTAGTGGATATCCTGAACTTTTGAGAAACCATTTAGGATGAGAGGTGAGTAGTCTGCTAAGGAGATTTGTGAATGATTACAAAAATAACAGATGATATGCAGGTAGACTTTTATCTTTCTGAGCGGCTAAAACCACCTCAGCCAAGTGAATCAGCTGCTTAAATCACTGTAAGCTGTAAAAACATGCACAGATGGGAATATTTGTGAAACTTAAAAGGGGCCAACAGATTCTCAGTAGCGTTATGTGACTGAAATAATAACATTATATTAAGTCTATCTTGGTTAGCTTTCAAAGAAAGCTTAACTATACTAATGAAACAAATTGTCAGGCTACAAAATAGTGAACGAAGAAAGCTCAGATTCCTCCCATATACCAAAGATTAAAAGATGGTACCTTGTTTTGCCAGCCCTTCCAGTTCAGAGCTACAAATGAGAACGAGAACCGTTCAAGATGAACTGACTCACTATGACTTCAATTTTGTCTCGCAAAGTTTGCTGCTTGTATTTGTAGATTATTTTTCACAAGTTTTCAATGGTATACTGAAAAAATAAGCAATTCATGAGTTTTAAAGACTTTTAAAGGGGTGAGGACTGGGGGCACTCTAGATGTCAGTGCCTAAAGTTGGGTTGACGTCAGAACAATAGACGTTGGATTTTGGTTGGAAATGAAAGTTAGGTTGACGTCAACATCCAACGTCAGACTGACGTCAACATCCAGAACATCTGTGTTCATCCAGAACATCCTGACATCAACACGTCAGAACCCAACCTCAGACTGACAGACGTTGGATTTTGGTTGAAAAGGAAATTTTTAATTCTAGGTGTCAGTGCCAAGGGGCACCAAAGAGTCTTAATCCACCACTGTTGGCTCAGGACTCATGGTAGCGTTCACCTTTTCCTTCTCCAGACAACTGATTTTCCTGATGTTCCAAACAGTCAGAAGGGGGCTTTACACCAGTCTTGTGTGTGTCTAATCCTTGTACTTCCTGCAGAATTTAAGTCTTTCCTTGATGTTTTTCTTGGAGATAAGTGGCTTCTATGCTTCCCTTGACACCAGGCCGTTGTCCAAAAGTCTTCACCTCAAAGTGTGTGCAGATGCACTCACCTACTGCCAACAAAGCGATTCACAAAAAGAAAAATTTGACTTTCCAGCATATGAGAGAGAAAACCATTTAGGATGAACTGAATCGCTGGAATGAATAGGGCTTTCCAGCAAGAAATTACAGAGAATTATCTCAAGTTGTTTGCACACCACAACATGACATAGGGTACATTTACATGACAACAATGTGCTAAAAATGGAAAAGTTGTCGAAACAATCCTGTTCATACGGATCTGCGAAACCGATTAAAAACGCTGTATTATGCTGCCAGGCCAGTAGTTGGCAATGTCACTTTGTAAAGACACTACGTACCATAGACTGAACACGTATGCATGCGCATGACATCACCTCTTTTTACAAATTCGCGTTTTTGTACTTTACACAGTGACAATAATAGGACTGCTTTCAAAAACTTGCACTTCAAAACCCGTTTTCAAACGTTTGCATTCTCAGGCCTCCAAAACCCCATTGCCATTTATATGAACGTCCAAAAGTTTTCCTTTTTAATTTAAAACGGTGTCATATAAACAGCCCCTGAAACAGCCTATAGCGTTTGGTTGTGCTGCATAGCTAATCAGTGGAAAAGTGGCTTGTTACTGGAAAAGCTGAACTATTTTGACAGTTGAACAACATGAACGCCAATTTGAGCCCAGGTCTTCCGATTTGGGGGTATCAGTGTGAAAACACGATGGATGCAATGGATACAGCATATTGATGGTAATTTGTTGAAATTAAGTTATTATTGGTTTTTTTTTTTGGTTTTTTTTCGTTCAGACTAAAACTAGCTAAGTTGCATGTACAAAATACAAAAATATTTTACAAATATGAAAGAATATATAATGTTTCTGTGACATAGGCTAGTGGTTGAAGACAGAAATAAAAGCGCTGAATCTATCTGCAAGCAGTTCTTTAATCAAAATAAACTCAGGCGCACACTTCTTGGGCTCTTAGAAAACAAAACATGATAAACAGAACAACCACTGAAATAGTGATGAGATCTGACAAAGAACAACTGAAAATGAGGCCTAAATTCAAAGAGAAACACTAGGGACTAAACAGGGTAGGTAACTAGACACACGTGTGACACACGAGGCCAAATCAAAAACCATGGTAACATGAACAAATACAAAAATACTGAACTTGGATAAGACAAAACTAACAAGATAACAACTCAAAACCAGAACAGATGTTACAGATTGTCAGATTCAGTTTACAGCACATTTATAAACTGAACAAAAAGCAAAACCATGCACCTGATGAACATTCTTTATTTAACGTTTTGCAAAAATAGAGTTACAACAATTTGTTGTGCATTTTTATGGAAAAGGTACATCATCATTTTGCTCCAACCAAATTGATTTGAACACACTTGATGTCGTAATTACATCAACTTCCCAGGAGGACTTGACTTGAACGCACCATTATTCCCCAATGCTTATTCAACTTGCCTACAAAACTAGCACAAAATGTGTTACAACTCTCTCCTCTGCATTCATATCAACAATATACGAAATTACAAATTCCACTAAACTAATGCTCATTTCCCCAAACACTTCGGCTGTCTCATAGCTTCTCTTTAAAGAGCCTTAAGCTCTCCCACACTGCCTTTACACAATCCTCTCATGTTCTCAGCGAGTCTCTGTGGGCTAAAAAGCTGCTGGCCTGTTACTGATGTCTGTCTGCTGCATTAGTTGAACAGAGACAGGACACAGAGGCTGCAAATCCGATAAGAGTCTGCCATACAACGGGGAATGATATAATGAATCTCATGGAACCATAATGTTGTGTATGTGCATGAAAGTGTGTGTCTTTTCTGCCCCGTTGAAGCAGACTGCAGTCATGGCTGAGAGGGAATCACACTTTGATGTTCACCCCGATGAGTCGATCCTAACAGGAAACCAGATTTATCACTTGATTAAACTTAGCAGAAGGGTGTTGTAAGGCTGATGCAAGGTAGACCGAGATATGCAGAGCTGGTTTGAACGTGTATGTGTGTGTGAGAGAGCGCTTCAAGGTCTGCTTTTTCACATTAGGTACATTAAAAAGTGTGTCCCTGCAATTTCCTGTTTATGTATTCATGCCATGATGAAAGAAAATTCATTTTACCACAGTAATTACAGTCTGATCTTCAAAAAGACAGAGCCGATCATTGTCACCCTCATTTTACCCATGCACTGTCCTTTCCGATTAGTTTCATACTACTTCTCCTTGAACAATTACCCCCCATTCATAATTTTCCAGTAATTACTTCAGAATTTAAGAATTTAATTTAATTGAGTTTCATTTTGAACATCCCTGAACATGGTGGAAGATATGCCTCTTGAAGATATGCCTCTTGAATGATTTTGTTTATTTGATTAAGTCTCAGGGGAGAAATAAATGGTTTGGTGGTTTCGATTTATTTGGGCTTAAATTTCTGCAGTGCCCTTTGATTGCTCAGTGTAATTAGCTGAAAGTAACGTGTAATTATTTTTTATGTCCTCAGCTCAAAACTTCTACCCAAGCAGCCTTCCACCGGCAGAAGAGAGAAAAATGCATGTTAATTGGAGAACATTGGTTTAATGAAGCAAGCTGGCATGTGAGCTTTTGATTTTCCTGTTTGATAGAAACTAAACTAGATGGAGGTAAGTCACCGACCCTTCTTCCAGGCCGTAAACTATGCATATTTTACATTTGCATAGTTTATTTATTACCCTGAAGTCCATTTGTAATGTAAGTCAAATGGTTTCTAACACCAGAAAAATAAAATAAATAAATTACTTAACATACTGCTGGATGTCAACAGTGGTTGCAGGAAAGATGAAAAAGGGCAGGATCTAAGCGCAGCAGTTCTTTTATTAAACACAAACTCAAAATACTCCAAAAACTCTGGACTGGAAAAACAGGAACAGAGCAAATATCCGATGAGAACAGACAATGAATTGAACAAAACACATGGTGTGTATATAGCAAACTAACCATTAAACAAAACAAGCCACGGGTATAACTTAGATCAATGAAAAACCATAGAAACAAACTGAAACACAGGAAACTGAACAGAAATGTGTCAAACCCACCCAAAACAGAAACAAACACAGATTACCCATAACATATTCTCCCCATCAAGAAGGAGCAACCTTGCACCTTATTAATGACAAACATCAAAAATACAAAGAGTCCCACAGAGACTCTCAGGAGGGATGAGCCATGGCAGAGACTTGACAGGGGCAACCAGGTAGCCGACTGACCTAGACGTAGCCGATGGTGGTGGAGACTGAAGATCTGATGAGATCAGGCCACACAGAATGACCTGGAGACCAAGGTGGAGCTGCAGGGACAAGGCAAAACCAGGGTCCTGGAGGACTGAGGTGGAGCCGGAGGGAAGGCGTAGGCCGACGGAGCCAAAGGATGAGTCGCAGGTGAAGGCCCGTAAGTCCATGCCGACGGCAGAGTGACGACTGACCAAGGCGGAGCTGGAGTGACGACTGTCCCAAGTGTAGCCGAGGGGTGGAGGAGCCAACGTGGAGCCAACTGGTCGACAGGCTGAGGTGGAGTGAAGGGCTTGAAGGGCCGGAGCTATAGGGCTGACACTCCAGGGCTGAGCTGGCGAAGAGGTGCCGGAGGAGACGAAGGGCTGATGAGAGGCAGTGAAGACAGGGCTGAAGGACTGGGCAGTGCAGGCAGGGGGATCCTTCCTTAAAAAAACAAGCCACAGATGTATAACTGAATCAATCAGTGAAAAACCATAAAAACAAACTGAAACACAGGAAACATGTCAGAATCACCCAAAACAGAAACAAACACAGATTACCAGTAACATTGGATTTCATGGTTACTACATTGAGTGTTTCAATTAATAATGCCCATAAAAAATAAATAAAATTGGATTCTAATTTACATGACAAAATCACAGATGGAAAATTTATCATTTTAAAAATATATTTGCTATCTAATTATGTTCCTGTTCTCCAAAATATATTTTTATAAAAATACTCATAATGTATCTTAAGATTGGAAATGTATTTTCTTGCTATTTGAAGTGCATTTTGTAAAATATTTTGGCATTTGAAGTTTTTTTTTTTACGTTCTTACTTCCTTACACTATTTACAACATGCATTTTATATATATTTAAATTATATTTTGACCAAATTTGTGTGTATGTGTATTAATCTAAAAAAGCAGGTATAGTGTTCATATTGCCTATATAGTGCAAAAGTTGATGTTGATCGTGTTTAGTGCATTTTGAACACAATGATTGTGAAACAATCAATACAGATTTGAAACAATCTGCATTGTATAAAGCACTATATACACTGAAATTATAAACAATTTTAAAAATATTTAAAGTATTTTAATTTATTGTATTACCCCCCTCAATACAGTAAAACTGAACATTTTAGAGTGGCTTTTTATTGTGGCCAGCCTAAGGCACACCTGTGCAATAATCATGCCTTCTAATCAGCATCTTGATATGCCACACCTGTGAGGTGGATGGATTATCTTGGCAAAGGAGAAGTGCTCACTAACACAGATTTAGACAGATTTGTGAACAATATTTGAGAGAAATAGGCATTTTGTGTACATAGAAAAAGTCTTACATCTTTGAGTTTAGCTCATGAAAAATGGGGGCAAAAACAAAAGTGCTGCATTTATGATTTTGTTCAGTGTAAATAAAGGTGACTTGACAACACGCATACACAAAACACAAAATAATGCTTCTTCCATGATACGTCCTCTTTATAATTCAGGACAAGTTTTACTTACCAATGACAAAACTTTAGGTGACACACCTGTCACAATACTGAAAATATGCCATAATGTGGTGTAATCAGGATTTTATTCTTGCATGGATGCTTTATTAGGTGAACAGGGGCTTTTCATCGGCCCAGTCTGCTATATAAGGTCTGTCGCATGTTTTTCTTGAGAAGGAGAAAGATTGGATGAGATTTTATATGCTGGAGGCCCGAGATAGGAGAAGGCTTGCTGTTGAGTGTTAGAATAATCTTGCAAGTGCTAAGGGAATGGAAGCTGACCAGACTGAGGAAAACTGAAGAGATTCTGTCCTTTTTGTCTCACTATCTCAATAATACTGTAACAAGGTTAGTCAGGGAAGGAGGAGGCGGGAACTGGCGAACGTTTCACACACTTTAATCACGTAAAATAACAACAAAACGAAAGTAAGTCCTCACGGACTGGCGCACACTAGACATGTGCCGGTATTCGGTAATGCGATAAATCGCGGTAATGAATATGCACGATATTGTTATCGCGGGCACTTCAAAATACCGTGAAAAATAATAGATCCGAATTTAGATTTTTAGATCGCGCATTATAGCTTATTTTCCATCAACCGCTTAAACAAACACTGCGTATATGCTGCGCGAACGTGCGCACTCTGATGTAAACAATCGCCACGTGGTTAAGCATGCGGCCGGTGCGCATTAGTCTGTAATGTAAACACAGTCCTCACATGGAGAAGCAGCATGGTGGAAGGAGGAACTCCGCCGCCGCCTATACAGTCTATGGCCGCCGCCGATCTATCCGGATCCATCCCGCTTCTAAAAGCAGAGCTGCCAACTCGACGAATTCAGCGTGAGACTCTTCACACGCTCACGCCACACATCCGTTTTCTTACGCAGAGAAAAATCGCGGAGCAAAGAGGACACGAAGACCGTCAAACAAGACAGAGCAGGTTACTTTTGATATGAAACAGGAGAACAATTGTGTCACAGAACGTTACATTTAAACCATTTAATGACCAGCAGCATGTTAGATGACTAAAACAAATGGATAAAGAGGAGTATTTTTGCTGAATATGTGCACTGCACTTTTTTTTTTACATATTTATTATATTTTTACTTGTGTCATTACATAATTGTTATTATAATGAAAACCACATTATATTTGATTTAATTAGTTATTTGTAACCTTTAATAATACCAGCTCATAGGGCTCTATATGGTTACATAGCATTATGTGAGGTTTTTTTTTTCATGAGGAAAAAAATAACATGTGGGCTATCTACTGTAGCCTTCCTAATATTTATACAAAAATAGTCAATATTGAATCAAGATTTAAATCAAATCCCAATTATTGAATTGAAATCGTTACATTTGTGTTAAGCAATACAAACAGTAGCCTACCAGTCATTGTACCATTTAATCATTGTAACATGTTGTCACTAAACTTAATACAATTTAGTTTAGTTACCAAATGTTTATTAATTTATGATTTTTTCTCTCTCACATATTTAGAAGCATTACACAATATTATATCATATTTGATCATTTGTGATGATATACTGTATGGCATATACATTTATTTTAAAAAGGTTACAATTACAACAACAATTCATGTGTAACCTTTCTTTGTAAAAACTAAAGTATACATTTTATCATACATATTTCAAAGTTAAGGATTCATTACTTGAATATAGCCTAGGCTACATGGAATAAACACTATAACATATTATTTGATTATTTTTGACAAAACATACTATATTTAACATATGAGCAAAAATTGGCAAACAAAAGCTTATTTGATGTGGCAGATAATTTACAGTAAAAATTTATAATCTATCCAAAACTAATCAACAAAATGTTGTCTTTCATATGTCTGTAACATAGGTCTTTTGTTTTTATTATAAGAAATATAAATGCTAATTTGCAGTTTAATGCGTTGCTTATACAAATACATTTTATTTCAACATATTTCAGTCGATTTTTACTCAGTATAGCAATACAGTTTGCTAAAAGCGAAACATTCATTCACACACAGAAATGCGATTCAAATTTAAACCGCCTTTTTGCGAGTTGTGGTAAACAGCACGCATCTCTGTGCCATTCATTCATTCACACACAGAAACGCGATTCACTTGAGAATGAAAAAAAAAACTTACTACAGTATTCCATAGCTCAGGATCCGTTGTCCTCGAAATACCAGCAATTCTGAGGTACATTTTCCATTATTATTATTACGATAGTATTATTCCTCACAGCACCATGAGACGGTGTAAACAAGTACAATGATCTGAATAAGCTTGATGTGTTTTCTCCAGCTGATATGTGGGCGTTCACAAGTTTGCAGGATTGCCTCAGTCATTTGCGTTTGAATAGCGCGCGCTCTCGTGGGCGGGGTCAAATTAAAACTAATGAGCTGAGATGAGAACGACTGACATCTCTCTCTTTTCATACAGATTGCATAAACTGAGAATATTTGTTTTTTTATAAAAATTACTTCATTTAAAAGAAGAGAATTCAAGCTTCATGGCTGTGTGCCTGTGTGACTGATTGATTGAGTATTCGCTAAGTTATGGTTCATTTTCGGACGCGTTTCAGAATGGACTTAACTGGCAGAACTCGCTTCGTGTTTATTTTTCTTTATTTGGCAAAAAGCACAACACTTTGTTTTTATTGTGATATACACAAAAAAATACACACTTAACAGGATCGATTGATGTATGAAACTCCTATGGAAAATCAAAGTCAACAGAGTATTTATGAGTCTCTTTTACACTGATAAAAAAAAGCGAGCAGATCACACCGGCGTGATTGCCGACCTCAGGGGGTTAACTTTATTTGAATTTTGCCAGAATAGGATGGGCTCCCTTTGCTGAGTTCTGGTTCATCTCAAGGTTTTCTCCTTCACATAAAAGATCTTAATGATGATTATAAAGTTGTCCAAGCATAGTGTTGGGCAAACTTCTGCTGTGCAAGACAAAAGGATTCTTGACCTGCAGGTTAAAACCCTGAGACATTACAAATCTGTCTGGTTGCCACGAAGAAGGGGATTTACTAGGGATGGGCAAGAGTAGCCTACTTGAGAGAGTACACAGTCATCACAGCGACAATTGATCATGAAAATGATGATCGCCCTGACTTTAAAAAATATATTTGTCTATTTTTCTGATTGTTGTTAAGGGATTTTGGGTGGTACCTGAGGTCTGATTGGTTAGCGTTAGACAGCATGCCTTTTGGACCGCCGAAAAAAAGTTAAACTGGATTTGAAAGGGAGTGACGCCTGGAATCACTTTGATCATGAAATACAGTTAAGTGCATGATGTGCAGCGCCAATCTGACATACTGTATACATAGCATTATTAATTATTAATGTTGTAACAGTCTTAAAATAATTTCATTATCTACACGACGGACACACCCCGTCCCCCCGAGTACTCGTATAACAAAGGTTATAGTCGTAACCCGAGACGTTTTTTTGAGACCTATCAATGATTGAAATGAGAAATTGACAAAAATGCCCTAGATTTAACCACTGATAAATAGATAGATAGATAGATAGATAGATAGATAGATAGATAGATATTCCCATATTTTCTTATGACTGCAATGTCATACAGAATGGCATTTTCACATGTCAGACTGCACTGTGAATGGAGTGAATTGGTGAGAGGAGAGAGGCAGGTTGACAGCTTTAATTGTGATTCTAAATTTGATATAATTAACCAGGCTCGATCAAATTATCCTGATTGGCAGATGGAGAGGGGGTGGATGGGGCATGGAGAGGGGGAAGGAGATGGATGTACCATGCCCTCAAAGTGCATTACCCATGAAGGAAGTTTTACAGAAATGTATTAAACTTAGGTTTGTTTGTTTTTTTATCTTTGTGAAAGCAGTGTAATTGTCCCCCAAATCCATGCCTTGTCTAATGTGACACTCTTGGTGTCAGAAATGGAATATTCTTTATTTTTTATTTTATTTTTTTTGCATTCATGTACTGGATTTCCTATGCAGTATTTTTAGTCTTGTCCTCTGTTTGAAGGTACAGGAAAAAGCGAACGTCCCCTCATTAAATACCACCAGTAAGCCCACATGTCGTATTCTATCTCATTTTAATATGACAACAAGAACACTCTGAATGCATCTGCAAAACAATGGCAATTAAAGCAGCAGAAGTTATCCCCGCACTTCATGCAACAAAGACGACAGTTCAAGAACAAGCCAGTGTAATGGTTGGACAGGAGTGGCGACGTGAAAGCTTGTGAGTTGTGAGGTTAATGAGCACAGATTTGTTTGCTTTCACCATGCTGTGGGGCGTAAATAATGGATACCACATATTTTTCCTTGTCATTTTTACATTTGCCGTTTCCTCTTTTCTGTTTGTCTCTTAGTCATTGGTGAGTGTGCATGTGTGAGCCTGTTTGTGACACATTGAAAATGAGAGTCCTCAAAAATCCTCACGTTAATGAGCAGTCAGCCTCCGCTCTCACTCCGGTTACCCGTCTGCTCTTCCTCTTTTTCATTATTTTCTTCATTTTCTCTTCAGCAATGCTCTGGAGAACAGGAAAAATCACTGACCCTCCCCTGACAATTTCAGTATAAACAAATGTTTTTGTACAAAACATTCAATTAGCATTTGCATGAACAATCACACTGGAGTTAGTTTGTGACCACTAGTGAAAAAGCTTGTTTTTTTATATATTAATTTTTTTTTTTAATATAAATTGTATTATAACATTTATTTTACTTCTTACCTAGAAATACAATAGCATCTTATTTTTCCTTTTCTTTTTTTTAAATCATGTGACTTAGAATGCTGGAGTAATGGCTTCTTGATTTTAGCTTTGCCATCAGACATATCAGTTGCGTTTTAAAAAAAAATGTATTAATAATATTTAATTGTAATAATATTTCCACAATATTACTGTTTTTACTATATTTTTTATTAAAGCTGCAGTCTGTAGTTTTTCCTCTTTGTCGCCATCTCTGTTCAAAATCTGCAATTGCAGTTATTCGCAGAATTATCAACTTTACGTGGGTTGTGCCGCGGCACGACACAGCGCGGATGATTCCAATGTTTTAAGGAGAAACCTCAAAACATCACCGCGTCGGTGTGGATACTGTCTTTCGGAAACACAGATTCTACTTTTTGGAAGTATGACCAACATAAGAATTTTCACTGGAAAATGTAATCTGAACAAATAACATCCACTTTTGTTCTGACCAACTAAGGAAAAAAAAAAGTATTGCAGTAAATCGCACTGAAATTGTGTCAAACCGTGCAAATTATACTTAGTTCTAAAATTGTTAATGTTAACAACATCAGCATTGCGTGACTATGCCCTTCCGATATTTATCCTTGTTTTTGCATGGGTCCGGTTGCAGTCTCTTTTTTTCTGTACCCACTCCGAAGTCCGAAGTCTTTTGCATTTTACAACGGGTGAATCTCCAGTTGTCACTGCTGATTGTCGTTTGAACCTTTCTGGATCCGCCATCAAACTGATAAGTTAAATTATAATTATATCAAGTGCTGTGAGAAAAGGCTATAAATCTCCACCTCCAACATCCGCACACACAATATAGCCTACCAGTCAGGACTCCTTCTTTATGTGTACAGATGTGACGTAATGACGCAAAGACATGCTCGAATTTCCCGCAGAAATCCACCAGTACCACTGGAATTAAAAACATTATTACAAGCTTACCGTTTTGAATCGAGCTGAAGCAAGCAGATAGTTTTGAACACTGGCTGGTTATGTACTTGCTCAAAAATTTATTTTGGATAATTTTTAACCCAAAGAAGTTACGGAATGCAGCTTTAAATAAATGCAGCCTTGGTGAGCTTAAGAGACATTTATAATGTTTTATATATTTTATGTGTAGGCTATATAAAGAGATGTGGACAAAAGTGTGGCAAAGAGAGATGTTGAAAGAGGCAGACTAAAAGAACAGAAAATAGAAAGAGAGAGTGAAAATGACCTTAGAAGATAGTGTGTGCGGATGGAGGGGGAGAAAAAGCCAGACAGAACAAATGACCTCAGCTATAAAAGTATTAGTTAAGGTGAGGGTGTGAAAAAGGTCGTCCAATGAGCTTTTATTTATAGCAACAGGAATATAACTCTATCTCCTGCCTTAGAGCAATGTGTGTGTGTGTGAGTGTGTGTGTTGTCTTTATCCCATTCTATCTTTGTTTGTTTTCACAGACCACCATCATGTTTCACTGGTCTTTATGTGTTTTCACTCATATCTCTGCTCAAGGATATTAATGACACCCTCATTTCACAATACCCCCCCCCCCCACACCAGCAGATGTGTAAAATAAAACCTGACCTCAGCCAATATACGTCACAATCAGAAAACAAACACCAGACAGAGAGCAAATTCATCTCTATTAGGCATTTATATTTAGCACATCCTGATAATAGCCTATACACGCTCAGCGGCTTCCCCTGCAACCGGATATCAGAGGTGTCTTGATTTACTGCTATAAACATTGTTTGTCATGGTCAACCACATTTAGAACGATATAAAGTGCAATTAGGGATATTCAGATGGTTTATCAGATCAGATTTTAAATGTGTAGGCCTAGACAAAATTGGGAAAATTATGTTTATTCGGTTTGGGTGGTAATTTCCTGTCCCAAATCTGTTTTGGCAAATGTGACACTTAATGACTGTAAATCAAGAAGCAAATATAATTGTTAGAGTAGTAAATCTCTCTCATATTTATATATTTAAGCCCATTCGCTGCCATGCAAACAGCTGTTTATTTTCTCAGCTCTGCAAAACATGTTGATTAGATAAACTGATTATGATATTTCCTTTGGGCTGAAACAAGTGATTCTTGATGCCAGAACACTCCATGCATGCAGTGATATTTGCAAGTCTTTGATTGCTCATGCATTTGAGTATCATTGATTGTTTTGATAGAGCCCTTGAGTAGATGCCAATGGTATCAACAATCGACCTTTTCTATATTTTCCCATCCATTGAGGTATTTATTGAAACGGTGATTTACATTTGGTGGTTAAAAAAGTACACTAACTTTTTTTTTTATTCTTTAGATTGAAATAAGTACCTTTTTTTTTCAACAAGGATGCATTCAATTGATCAAAAGTGACAGTAAAGAGATTTACTCTAACGTTACGAAATATTTCTATTTCAAATAAATGCTGTTCTTAACTTTCTATTCATCAAAAAATCCTGGAAAAAAGGTTTCCGGACAACTGTTTTCAACATTCATAATAATAAAAAATTATTTAGTGAGCACAAAGCTATTAGAATGATTTCTGGAGGATCGCCTGACACTAAAGACTGGAGTAATGATGCTGAATATTCAACTTTAAATTACATCTTAAAATATATTCAAATGTATTTTCAATTGTATTGTAGTATTTCACAATATTACAGTTTTTATATTTTAGATCAAATAAATGCACCTTTTGTGAGCATAAGAGACTTTTTTCAAAAACATTAAACCCAACATTTTTGACTGTTATAACGTGACGTATTTTGAGATAAGGTCAAATTTAAGTTTTTACACAAGCAGTTTTAAACTGAAGAGGGGATCAGCTGTAGAACATTCGGGACTGGAATGTCTAGTGCTGGGTACGCACTAAAAGATAATCGGGCTGATTTTGGGCCGATTTCCCCCCTTCCAACAATCCTATGTCCCGATTATCTTGATGGTTCATCAGATTTTCCCTTGGTGTGAGGTGTGTTAAGAGTGTCCGAACCTGATCGGAAGAATGTCGAAGCCGCCCTGATCGCGAATCGTAAATATTCAACATGTTTAATATTTACGATCAGAAATCCTGATGTGTGGGGGGAACCCCGAGGACAAACGCGCGCACGCTCTGGAGATTATTACGTGAAACGAAACAATATCCAATCAGAAAGCGAGATGATGGAAGACGGAAACATAACGCAGTCATGGCGCAGCACAAAGTGAAATTGATGTGGACAGCAGAGATGGAGGATCAGCTTGTTGATTTCTGGCAACAGCACAAATGTTTATACAACGCAATTTATACTACACAAATGTCGTGTAAAACCTTTCCAAACACTATCATCGCAATTTCTTCCTGCATATCGTCCGCCATGCTTATTCTGAGGTCTCGCGAGATTTTGCGAGATTTCCTGTGTTCACAGTCGAGACTCTGGTTGAAAATCTGTTCGTGTGTGGTGTACTGTCTTTGTCACATCATGGCACACCATAGCCTGGCAAGCCAGACCTACATCAAGATGTTAGGTCTGGCAACTCACCATAGACACGGCTCAATCCGAGGGGCGGGATAAACGGCTGTCTTTATTCCCTCTGCACGCAACAGGACAGCGCTTCAACCAACCAGAGCGTTTTCCCAACAGCGGAGGTAACGTTAGAGTTGATAGATTCAACTTTTGCCATATCTGGCCGGCAAAACTACGAACACATCTTCCTTTTTTAAGAATGACTTAAGTGCCGTTCTTTGCTCTTTTCTCAAAGAAAAACTTAACTCCAAGTCCTCCAGAGTCGCGGCCAAAGCCGATTCGAAAGACTGTTCGCCAGCAGCAGCAGCCATTCTTTGTTTTCAAGTAGCAGGGAACCGTCGCAACTCTGTCGTCATTATGTTAAGCCCGCCCCGCCTACTCTATACACGATGTGATTGGCCTGACCTAATTTTGTTTTTTTTCCAGCTCGAAAGTCAACGGAGAGTTGCTAGACTACCCTGGCTGCAAAATAAATTTTGCTGCCGCTAGGGTGCGTCTCGATTTCTAGGCTAGGCACACCACACACTATAGGAGCAAAACGGTTAAATCTAGGATTTTTTTGTCCTCATGTTTGTGGTCTATCACATTTTGAAAATCTTATAAGATGTAAAAATTCTTTTGGTGTGTACCCAGCATCAGTCTATACAAATGTAGAGGACAGTTGTGAAACAAACAAAAAAAATTGCTTCATCACAGTCTCCAATTGAGACGACTGTGTGTACAAATTTGTGTGCATTAAGGCACTGGCACCTCGAATGATTCTCTGGATTTGGCATTTACGATTAAACCCAGAACTGATCAAAAGTGATTGTTATTTTGAAGTTTGCAGGTGGGTCCACAAGACATTAATGGGCATTTTACATCCAAAGTCTTCGCTTCCAATATGGATTCTCCCATTTTCGATTCAATTAACTTCCTTAATTACATTTCTGGCTTTATTTTTTTTTTTAAAGCTTGGCCTGTTCTAATCTCTATTGCCTCCACAGTTCAAACAGCACCAAGCTTTTCCAGCCAATCCAATTATTTCCTTGTTTTGGTTTGCAGCTGATGTGTCAGTGATGAAGGTAATTTCATCCTGACTATTTCCATATAAATAGAGATCTTCAGCACCAGAGTCACAGTCCTTTTGTAGGTTTGTGCAACCAGAATGATTTCTTTGTTATAAAAAAAAATAAAGCTTGTGAAGACTTGACTGCCTCTGTTCTCATTCGGCGTGTATCAGATGGTGACGGGATAAAAGCAAGATATTTTTGTGCAATTTCAAACACACATCATTATTGTTTTATAAAAACTCCATAATGCTTTAACACTTATAAAAATCTTTATGGAAAAATGTGAAAAACTAGTTTCGCTGACCTACTGGGGTTGCGTGCATCCCTTAATTATTAGTTCACAGAACGACTCTTTATCATTTGCACTGCAGTTGATTTATAATCGGTAGTGAGTGATATACTAAAATATACAGCGACACACAATCTTTCTCTCATGCAGACACACACTTCTGTAGCAGCGCAAAACAGAGTGGAACAAAGCATTTCGTTTCTGACTCCCTATCCTGCAAAACAAACCCTGATTGCAATTAACTCCTGCCTGGGCGGAAACCACACAGAAAGACGACAGCAACATGCTCAGTGTAATCAAATAGGATTGTGCTAACCACAAATCTGGGGCTCAGGTTTCATTTGAAAAAACAAAACAAAAAAAAAACGAGAGTGCCAGTCAATTCTTTCTTTCTTTCTTTAGCATGTGATGTTTTGAGCAAAGTTCTTTGGAATCAGCTCTTTGGAATACTTAATTCTGATTGGTCAGTCATGCCAATCCAACTGTCAGATATTTGCTAATAGAGTGCAACAATCTCATTCATTCTCTCCATAGGGGATTAGGGGCCTAGGCTACTACATTTGGTTTGAAACTTGCAACCTTTAAAAAATATGGTCTAAATAGTATGAATGAAATTTCGATGTACTAGGCTACATCCGCCATGTTGTCATTGTCATGTGACAGATGGCGCTACTCTCGTGGCTTTATGGGATAGTAAAGTGAATGTGCACTTCTGAATCTCTGCGAAAATAGTAGGTAATACGGTTTATTTTGGCCTACTCTGTTGTCGAATAACTTATAAACCTTTAAAGACATGAAGACCTACTCAGGGCTGAACTGGGACAAAAAATCGGCCCTGGCATTTTGGCCCAGACTGGCCCACTACATGATCATAAACACCACCAATCTTTGCACGCCCTTGAATATACCAAATTCTATTCCTGAAAACCACATGTAATGAGTACTGAATGTTTTAATAAATTACTTTTGTTGTTGTTGTTGTTGTTGTTGTTATTTCATCTGTTAACTCTCACTCGTTCCTCAGTGAGAGTTAACAGATGAAATAACAAAAAAAAAAAAAAAAATATGATCATTTATTAAAACAATCTAACTAATTTTCTCTGGAAGAAAATTTTGAGCATTTTAATGTTAAATTCATCAATCTGGTGCACTTTGAGAGTTCAAAATTAAAAGTTACTCATTACAATTCGAGTAAAATGCGGTAGCCTAATCGTCAAATATGCAGATGTGGAAATAATGCGTAACTGGGTAATGGGTTCCTACACTCATGATGACATATCTCAAGAAGTGTTTTGAAAGTAGATTTGCTTACCGCAGGATCTACACTTTCTCATCTCTCTCCTTATCCTCCTCACTATCATCATCATCAGCCACAGGAGCTGATGAAGGTCCTACTGCTGCAGAATATATATCTGTTATTTTGACACATTTTACAGCGTCTGCTTGAAGGGGGGCCTGTTTCTTTTTTTTCACGCTATTTCTCTGCACATTCCTTGCGTTTCTTCTCCATCTCTCTGACTGTTTTGACAGATACACACCATAGACAGTAAAAGAAATGGACACAGCGACCCCATAGGTTTCAACGGAGACAAGTGAAGTCAATTAGAAGCACTGACTCCCTGGGGGTCGAGCGTACTGCGCAGACTCAAACTGAGCTTGACGACGTATGTGACGTGAGCAGCCCGTCTGTCTTCTATTAGCTGTGCCAAGAGAAATCTGAATCATTCCCTTCCGAAACTTGCAGAGACGGAGATCGTGAGTAGGAGGTGTCCATGAGCTAGGAGCAGGATAAACTTTTGCCAAGTATTCTGATTAATTACTTTGTCATTTTGCCTCCACGTCCCCCCGATTGCCCGCGAGCTTCTCCTCCTGTCTATATGGTAATTTCTCTACTGTGCGACAGAGAGTCGCAGGTTATGACGCAATCGTTAGCCTATTTTTACAAAAATTGCTTCTACGGGGCCATAACGTAAGCTACAAGGTAATGGAGCCTTTTATACATTTTCGTGTTTGTTTGGAAATAAAAAATGGACAAATGGAGTCTTTAAACGCCTCAGATGTAAAGTTATTCACTGTCAAAGTGACGCCAAAATGAATGGGAGTCAATGGAATGCTAACAGCAGGTGGGGGTCCGCTAATCAATGGCGGCGCCCGGGGAATAAAATATTAAACCCTGCCCCCCTGATACACACTGACACTGCACGCTCGCTCAGAGCCCAAAGGGGAAGGTGTTTAAAGATGTGATTGGCTCAGCCCAGTGTCAATCAATAAAAATAACCAATGGGCCGCCGATCTACGTGTTTCATGGGCCGGTCTGTCAGAAAAAAAGAAAAGAAGAAAAACCTAACGCTGACTTTTTTTAACCAATTCATTACACAGGCACAAAGACCCCGGCGCCGCCAATTAAGCAAAACAAAACGAATGGGCCGCCGATGTACAAGTTTTATGGGCCATTAAGACAAAAAAAAAAAAAGACAAAAAAAGTATGAGATGTATCGGCCCAAAAAGCACGTTGGCCCATGGCCAGTGGACCTACTGTAAGAGAAAGGTTTGTCAATAATATAGGTCTACTTTTTGTTGAAGTTACACAGTTTTGTACCTTGTCCCCTTGTCCGATTTAAATAAATTTTTGCTTAAAATGTTAAGTTTGTAATGTTGTGATTCTCTAAACTCTTTCCCGCCATTAATGTACAGTAGGTCCACTACATAACGAAATTTTCCGTCTTTCCGTGTTTTTTACTGTTATACGGTAGGGGGCGCTATGATACATCTTCTGAAAGAGTACAGGATCTCTGGACCAAAACACAAGCGAAGAAGCAGAAACAAGCGAAATAATGTAAGCAGGTGCATTGGTATGTAAAATAACAATCATCAACATTAAACAGCATCAAAACTGCCTAATGTTAGGCTACTAAATGAAAAGTTGACCCAGGACGAGTTATAGGACTGTACAAGCATAGGAATCCATTTATTTATTGATCATCATTCTGAATCCGATCTGAATGTAGTCTTCGACAAAAATGGGAAAGAGTTCGCTAACTGCTGGTTGATTTGGTTCATGGGCTGCTGAAAAGTTGCACTCTATTTTATATTGCAATGCTCTATCTGTCATTAAATTATTGAAATCAGAATCGCTATTTCATTTATCATATCATTTATCGATTTTTAGTGAAAAATACCTCAGATGACAGTTTTAATATTGTTGCAGTATTTGTCTTGTTGCTAAGCCGATTGTTTTGTACGTTGTAATCAAGTTTTTTTTCCTCAGCGGAAGCTGTAAGATAATATACAGGTGAACTCATTAAATAATTTGAACTCAGTGATTTCATATCCACATATTTATTTGGAAAGTATCCTAGCTTGTAAGCAGGATTATACAGTAAGCTCTAGTCAACACCGAATAAAAGAAGTGGATGAGTTATTCAGGATCACTTTTCGAGGTCGTCTCCCTCCATCTGAATACACTGATTGATGAGTCTATATTTTATATTTTACCAAACACCAAATCTAATACGCTTTCTGTTTCTGTTTTCATGGTGATTCTGTTTTACCTGTGACTGACCTAGGCCTACTCTTCTTTACTGATCTTCCTCTCTATTATACTTCTTTCAAAGTGCAGTCTCATCTATTACTACTGTTTATGAAGACTCTGACCATACGAAAACATCATCATTACGGTAGCACAAGGGCCTCTTTGAGACACTAATCAGATCAGAAGCCTCTCCCACTCCATCAGTTATGCCTTATTCTCCATTACAAAGAGAATTAGCCTGCTTCTGCAGTTACCCAATGCCTTTACAGAATACTAATATGAGTCCAACACACAAACCCAGATGTGCGCCCAGGAAGGTGAGACAGGACAAGACGTACACACACACACACACACACACACACACCTACACACACACACACACACACACACACACACACACACACACACACACACACACACACACACACACACACACACACACACACACACACACACACACACACACACAAGCATTCATGCAAGCAGACAAACATCCACCTGCTCACAGCTTGTCCTACGCTTTCAAAGTCTTCTGTCCAAATGAGCTCTTCAGCTTCCTTCTGCATGATCCTGCCTGGATGTCCTTCCCAGAATTCATTGAGGCAGATAAACGGAACACCACAGAGATACTTTTGAAGTTAATGTGAATTTACTTTTTCCTCTTTCAAGATGTGGAGCAAAATCTATCCTTTATGCATGAGGAGCAGGATGAACCATTACCCATAGTCCACTGCAGCGAGTCTGTGCGGAAGCAACTGAATCTCCTTGATATTCTAGAGAGACTCTGACATGAAGCAGGTAATTACAAGGACTTGGTTATGCCTGTGTTTGTGTGTCCGCATATATATGTGCATGCATGTCTTCATGTTTGTGTGCATGTGCTTGTTCATGCTGTAGGTGAGTCCTGAAAATGGAAATGACTCTATCAAACATCTGTTGAGCAGATGTCACACATATTCAATAACCACTGAGAATTTCATCACATGAAAATTACAAAATCATCCATCTCTCGTGTTCTGCGGGATTATGACTGTACTTCAGACACAAGTGGTCTTAATGGGCTTCTGCATTAAAGAAAGGTTTAATGGCCTCCAATTCAGATTGTATGAAAACACACTGTGCCTTTGAAGGTGAAGTGTCATTTAGTGTGAGGAATTTTATTTATTTATTTATTTTTTGGAGAAAAATTCACAGAAGTCATCAATATTTTGGTTGGTTTAGCCAGATGTGAAAGACTACAAACTAAAAACTGAATGTGAATATTTAGCTTTTTTTGACTATAGGAGTAAACTGGAATATTTAATAAATGGCCTGGATTAAAAGCCATAAAACTCAAGTTTTCATGAGGTCTTTATTACAGATATTTTAACAGATGCAGAAATTTTGATGAAAAAATATATATTTAATATATATATATGAGAATAAAGATGATTGCACTAAGATATCTCTCATTGATCTGAATCATCTAATTGACCCAGATATCCACACTCAATGTCCAGAAAGTCACAGATAGAGAAGCTAATTTAATTTTCTTTGCTTTAGAGATGTTTCTTACAGCTGCAAGTGATAATGCACAGTTGCACATTTTAATTACAATAATTCATGATGAAAACAGTTTATGATCAAAATATTGTTGATAAAACTATTGACCATAAGGTCAGAAACGGCTTGTAGGAGGCTTGACAGAGAGGCAGGCAAATGGACATTGTTAAAGGGATACTCCACTTTTTTTGGAACTAGGCTCATTTTACAACTCCCCCAGAGTTAAACAGTTGAGTTTTACCGTTTTCGAATCCATTCAGCCGAACTCCGGGTCTGGCGGTACCACTTTTAGCATAGCTTAGCATAGATCATTGAATCGGACAAGACCATTAGCATCTCTCTCAAAAAAATGACCAAAGAGTTTTGATATTTTTTCTTTTTTTTTTTATAATTTTTTTATTGAAGGAAGAACAAAGTGATGTATCACATACATAAAGAGTTTAACAATACTCCTTGTTTTTACAATTTTTTCCCTTTCCCACAACCCACCCACTGAACAAAGAGAGAAAAAAATAAAAAAATAAAAAAAAAAAAAAAAAATAAATAATGATAATAATAATAATACAATATATAAGCGATGTAAAAAAAAAAAAAAAAAAAAAAAAAAAATAATAATAAAAAATAAAAAAAATAAAAAAATAAAAAAAAAATTAAAAAAAAACATTTCAAAGTTCTAATATTATAAACAGTGAGAAAATAATTGACAACATTGTCAGCCAACTGTGTCGGATTACGTCATCCAACCCAATGTGCACAAGCCTTTTAATAAAAATTAGTTTTAGTTTGGGGGGAGAGTTGCATCCTTTTCAAAATAAGAAATCATTGGGGACCATACTGAATAAAAACGTTTGGTGGATCCTCTAAGAGAATATTTAATTTTCTCCAGTTTCAAAAACAGCATCACATCACTAAGCCAGAGTGAAACTAAGGGTGGTTTACTTGACTTCCAATCAAGTAATATTCTTCTACGAGCCAAAAGACATGCAAAAGCACATGCGTCCTGACACTTTTTGGACATGACCACATCTTGTTCAGGTACTCCAAAGACAGCCATCTCAAAACTAGGCCTGATATCCTTAACATATACCTCAGACAAAATTTTAAATATAGCTGTCCAGTAATCCAGCAGTCTGGGACAAGTCCAAAACATATGAGCAAGGTCTGCTTTAGCAGAGCGACAACGCTCACATGTATCAGCCACATTTGCGTATATCTTAGACAGCCTAACCTTGCTGTAATGAAGTCTGTGGAGGACTTTGAACTGGATTAAACCCAAGCGTGTACAGGAGGTTGTTCCATTCACTCTAGATAATGCATTATTCCAGGTTTCCTCTGAAATATCCACTGCCAAATCTTTTGTCCACTCTGCACGGATTTTATCTAGATTAATATTTTTTATTGACATTAAAATATTATATATATTAGAAATTATTCCCTTCAAATGTAAGGGAATGTTTAAAATTGCATCCAATTCTGTACTGGGAGGAATGGATGGATATGTGGGACAAAGATTTTGAATTAGATGACGAACCTGAAAATATCTAAACATGTGTGAACTTGGCAGATTATATTTTGAGGAGAGGTTGGAAAAAGAGGCGAAAAAATCATCAATGAAAAGATCACTAAATTTGACAAGACCTGTCTGCTGCCACTGACTGAAGATCGAGTCCAATTGAGCTGGAAGGAATAGGTGATTTTTGCATATAGGACTGGCTATGAGGAAGTCTTTAAAACCAAAACATTGTCTAAATTGAAACCAAATCTTGAGAGTATTTGCGACGACTGGGCATAGAGTATACATAGAAATACAAAGGGGCAATTTAGATAAAGCTAAAGCAGGAAGGGATGATGAGGTACAGGAGTTTGCCTCTGAGATACACCAGACATCTTTGGGGTTCTGAAGCCAATAAAGTACTTTCGAGATATTTGCAGCCCAATAATAGTACCTGAAATTAGGAAGCGCTAAACCACCTTGAGATTTCTGTCTCTGGAGAAATTCCTTCCTAATCCTAGGTGTTTTTCCACCCCAGATAAATGATGAAATAAGTCTGTCTAAATTCTGAAAAAAGGATTTTGTTAAAAATATTGGAATGCATTGAAACAAGTACAAGAATCTTGGTAAAATGTTCATTTTTACACAGTTAATTCTACCTGCAAGAGAGAGAAATAGCAAATTCCATTTTTTGAGGTCTAATTTTAACTTGTCAATTAGAGGGACAAAGTTCTCTTTGTAAAGGTTAGGGAAGCCCTGTGTGATGTTTATACCTAAATATCTAAAACCCGATGTAGACAACTGAAAAGGTATATTGGTATTCGAAATCTGGAGGCCCTTACTGTTTATGGGGAAGCAGACACTTTTCGAAAAGTTCAGTTTATAGCCTGAGAAAGTTCCAAATTGTTTCAAAATTTTAACTACCTGTGGAATACCTAAGATCGGATCTGAAAGATACAACAGCATATCATCGGCATATAAGGATACTCTATGTTCTATGCCCTTACAGATGATGCCAGTGAAATACTGTGAATGTCTTAATGCTATAGATAGGGGCTCGATGGCTAAAGTAAAAAGTAAAGGGCTAAGAGGGCATCCTTGTCTTGTACCCCGTGATAGGGGAAAATACTTTGAACATACTCTATTTGTAATTACAGATGCTTTAGGGGAAAAATATAATAACTTAATCAATGAGAGAAGAGATGTATCAAAACCAAATCTTTCCAGCACAAAGAATAAATATTTCCACTCCACCCTGTCGAATGCTTTTTCAGCATCTAACGAGATGACTACTTGAGGAACAGGGTTTCGAGAAAGTTTAGACGAGTGTATTACCCCTAACAATCTCCGGATATTACTAAAAGAGTGTTGACCTCTGACAAATCCTGTCTGGTCTTTTGAAATCAAATTCTCTATTACTGTATCTAATCGTAAAGCAAGGATTTTTGCCAAAATTTTTACATCTGAATTTAAGAGAGAGATTGGCCTATACGAGTTACATTTCAGGGGATCTTTTCCAGGTTTTAGTAAGAGTATAATGTTTGCTTCATTCAAGGTTTGTGGCAGGCTACCCTTTTCCAATGAGTCCTCAAACATATCAAGAAGAATAGGGGCTAATTTATCTGCAAATTTTTTGTAAAAATCTATTGGATAACCATCAGGGCCAGGAGTTTTTTTGCTCTGCATTAATGTGATCGAGTTTAAAATCTCTTCTATTTGTATGGGCTTATCCAAATTAGTTTTCTGCACAGAATTGAGGGTGGGTATATCTATATTGTTTAAAAATTCAAAGATTTCAGAGTTAGATTCAGGGCTTTCAGAAGTATACAAATTTGAGAAGTAGTTCTTAAAAGTGTTATTAATTTCAATTGGATTAACTATTAAATCATTATTACTGTTCGAAATTTGAGGTATAAGTTGAGAGGCAGCTTTAGATTTTAACTGGTGGGCTAGAAGTCGACCTGCCTTTTCTCCATGTTCATAAATATAACCTTTAGAACGTGATAAATACCATTCAGTTTTATTTGTTGATAACAGATTGTATTGAACTTGAAGGTTTAACCTCTCTTTATAAAGTTCAGGTGACGGAGACGTAGAGTTGAGGCAGTCTACCCTTCTTATAGAATCAATTAGATCGTCCAGTTTTTGTTTACGTTTTTTATTGAGAGTTGCGGTATATGAAATTATTTCTCCCCTAATAACTACTTTAAGTGTCTCCCACAATGTAGATGCTGTAATAGATTCGGATCTGTTATGTAATAGGAAATCGTCTATAGCTGTTGATACAAATGTACAAAACGCAGGATCTGATAACAAGGCCGTGTTTAGTCTCCACAAAGGCCGTTCGTTATACCTCAAGTTGCAAATAAGGTCTAATTGCAAAGGAGCATGGTCTGATTCCACAATAGGTAGATATTCAATTTGTCCAACAGAAGGAAGGAGAGATTTATCAATAAAGAAATAATCAATTCTTGAATAGGAGTGATGAACATGTGAAAAATAGGAATATTCTTTGCTGTGTGGAAATTGAAATCGCCAAGGATCAACCGCCCCTACTTGCTCTATAAATGTAGATAAGGCTTGGGCCATCTTAGAACGGGATAAAGATTTGGGATTAGAGCGGTCAAGGGACGGATCCATTACGCAGTTTATGTCACCACCAAAAATCATAAGATGGGAGTTTAGGTCTGGCAATAAAGAGACTAGCTTATTAATAAAACTCACATCATCCCAGTTAGGCGCATATACATTAACTAATACGACAGGAACATTGTATAATATCCCAGAGACTATAACATATCTTCCCTGAGGATCTGCAATAGAAGCAGAGGCAGTAAATTGAATGCTTTTGTGTATCAAAATGGCAGTTCCCCTTGCCTTAGAGTTAAAGTTAGAGTGGAAAACTTGCCCCACCCATGATTTCCTAATTCTGAGATGATCAACAATGCGTAAGTGGGTTTCCTGTAAATATATTATTTCAGATTTTAATTTTTTTAAGTATGCAAAAATTCTGCCTCTTTTGATTGGGCTATTTAGGCCTTTGACATTCCAGCTAACAAATCTAACTTTCGACCCCCCATGAGATTTAGTTAAATCGGCCATATCAGACATGAACAAATATACATTTAGTCAAGAGTTCACTGATCAAAAATGCAAACAACAGCATAAATGTTTCCTCACTATTCAGTTTGTATAAAAACATAACATAAAACAAAACTTTCCCAAAACTTTTTAGATAAATGAAACTTAGAACCAAACTTCCCAACATTTTCCTAATGCTTGCTTCCCCAACTGAAACAAGCCGCAGAAACGCTAGTTACGTATGTAACTGTGGTTCTGTGAATTCCGGATGACCGCCAGAGGCAGTGCAAAGCACTAGTGGATAATCGCTGCGCCAGCTAGATAGATCGAGAAGAATATAACGACAAAGTCACGTCATGACGCAGACCGAGACGCGAGGATATAACCCACAGCGACTCGGTGCCCAGCCTCAGAATGCTTTCTCGCGCATTCCGAGTGACGAGGGACTCTGGCGGTCATCCGGAATTCACAGAACCACAGTTACATACGTAACTAGCGTTCTGTTTCATTCCTACTGACCGCCAGAGGCAGTGCAAAGCACTAGTGGATGACGCATATCAACACAGTCATGAGGAATGCCACCCACCTGCCAATATCAGGATTGCTCCAGAAGGACTGCAGAGCTCACATCATGGGAAGCAGCCACGTTAACCTTGTAGAACCGCGCAAAGGTACATGGAGAAGACCAGGTAGCAGCTTCGCAGACATCCGCCAAGGAAACTCCCCGTAAAGTGGCCCAAGACGAAGACACGGCCCTAGTGGAGTGACAAGTAACACCCACTGGTAAGGGTTGATGAGATCTATTATACGCCAACTTTATCGTCTCGACAATCCAGCGTGATAGTCTCTGTTTGGACAAAGATGCACCCTTGCGTACCTCACCATAACAAACAAATAACTGATCTGTCTGTCTGAAAGAAGCGGTAGACTTAACATAGCACTTTAAAGCTCGTACAGGACACAGAAGATGAGACCTCCCCCCATCTGTATCTGAGTGATTGAAAGGCGGCTGAAAAGCAGCCAGATGAATAGACTGATTCACAAATTGTGGTAACAAAACCTTAGGGAGAAAGGCTGGATTAGGCCGAAGAATGACCCCAGAATCCTCTGGTAACCAGCGTAAACACAACTCACTCACTGACAAGGCATGAAGTTCACCAACACGTCTAGTGGAAGCAACGGCCAACAAAAAAGACACTTTTAAGGACAACCACTTAATATCTGCAACATCTAATGGCTCAAATGGTGGTGTACAAAGGGACTCTAGAACAAGCGGTAAGTCCCACACAGGAAAAGGAGTAGAACGAACAGGCTTTAAACGCCTCGCTCCCTTCAGAAAACTACAAACAAGGTTATGAGACCCAAGGGAAGCACCAGCAACCGGGTCATGATAAGCAGATATGGCAGCAACATAAACTTTTAAAGTGGAGGCCGCCCTGTTGTCATCAAATAGATGCTGCAAGAAACTCAAAACTGTCGGCACAGTACAGTGAACTGGGTCAATTCCTTGATCTCCGCACCAAGAAGAAAATATCCTCCAACGAGCAGCATAAAGCTGTCGTGTCGAAGGAGCCCTAGCGTTGCCGATAGTGTTCACTACTGCCGGTTCACAATCCATTAACTGTGATCTGGACCCAAGGGCCAAACCCAGAGCTGAAGACGAGTTGGATCTGGGTGCCAAACACGGCCGTGCATCTGAGAAAGAAGGTCCCGTCTGGTGGGAAGCTGCCATGGTTCGCCTTGTAACAGACTCAGAAGGAGAGGAAACCATGGCCTGGATGGCCATCGAGGTGCCACTAAAAGCACCCTGTGCTTGTATAGGAATACACGATGTAATGTTTCCCACAGAAGTGGAAATGGAGGGAACGCATACAACAGGCAACTCGGCCACTCGTGGGCTAATGCATCCTGTCCCAATGGGCTGGACGTTTCGGCTCTCGCGAACCACCAGCGGCAATGAGTGGTCATTTCCGATGCAAACAGGTCGACCTCTGCCTTGCCAAACCGTTGCCAAATCATCTGTACTACATCCGGGTGAAGTCTCCATTCCCCCGGGAGCAGCAGATCCCTGGACAGAGCATCCGCCACTTGATTGTCCAATCCCGGGAGATGAACTGCCCTTATTGAGGCCAGCCGGCCCTGAGACCATGTGAGGATCTTGCGAGTTAGCAGTAAAGATGCAAGAGACCTGGTGCCGCCCTGATGATTCAAATGAAAGACCGTCGACGTGTTGTCGGACCGGACAAGCACATGACGACCCATCAGGTTTGGTAAGAAGTGTTGTAGAGCTAAGTACACTGCCTTCAACTCCAGGACGTTGATGTGTTCTAAGGCCTCCCTGGGTGACCAGTGACCACCAATTCCCCTCTGGTTCCACGTTGCCCCCCATCCTGTTAGTGAAGCATCGGTCGTGATCACTTCCCGACGGGAGGACACCACCCCTAGAGGCACACCGGCTTTCAGAAATGTTACCTTTTTCCAGGGTTTCAATGCACGGACACAGGCAGGCGAAACGACAATCATGCAATGGCGATGTCTCGCTGAATCTAGCCCTAAGCTGTTGCTCCACCTCTGAAGAGGCCTGAGGTGAAGCAAGCCCAAGGGGATCACGGATGTTGCGGCAGCTAACATCCCCATTAGTTGCAGAAGGACCCCATAAGGAAGTTTTGTCCCCTGACCGAAACGAGTCAGTAGCTGACAAATATTGTCTGTTCGTGCGTGAGACAATGTGGCAGACATTGTGATTGAATTGAGTGTTATTCCTATGAAGGTTATGGTCTGTTCTGGGACCAGATGACTCTTTGTGTCGTTTACAGTAAGGCCCAACTTCTGGATATGCTCCAACACAATCCTGGTGTTGTGTAACGCATGTCGTCTTGTTGGGGCACAGAGCAGCCAATCGTCTAAGTAGGGCAGAATCCTCATGCCCTTGGACCAAAGTGGAGTCAGGGCCGCACTCATGCATCTTGTGAAAACACGAGGAGCCAGAGATAGACCGAATGGTAGAACTCTGAACTGATAGGCTTGATTCTGAAAGCTGAATCTTAGAAACTTCCTGTGGTGGGGAGCAACGGGAACATGGAAGTAAGCGTCCTTCAAGTCCACACTCACGAACCAGTCTCCTTTCGTCACAGATCGAAGAACGTCGACTGTGCGTAACATTCGGAAAGGAAGAGACTTTAAGAACACGTTTAGGCGCCTCAGGTCCAGAACTGGACGAAAACTGCCATCTTTCTTTGGAACAAGGAAGTACGTGGAGTAAAACCCGTCCCTCTGATTGATGGGAAGAACTTTTTCTATGGCTCCTTTCAGTAACAGTGAATGAATTTCTAAGGAAAGGGCCATTGAACTGGTTACGTCTTTGACAACTGTCGGAAAGATTCCTGAAAACTTGGGAGGCCGGCGTCGGAATTGCAGAGTGTATCCCCTGCTCAAAGTCGCCAGAACCCAGGGGTCGGACACTGAATTTTCCCAGTAATGTAGATGCTGCACAGTGAAACGACCGACCGCCGGCCCCATAACTTCAGGGTTTTTGGCCTCTGCCTTTAGGACCTGTGGGGGGGCGCTGACGTGGTCTCCCCTGCTGGTGACGGTAAAAAGGGCGGCGTCCCTGGGCCTCCTCAGCCCCTCTCTGCCGCTGTGGAGCCTGAAGCTGAGAAACGTTCTGCTGTCGCACTCGATGCTCCGAGCTCGGATAGCGTGGGTGAGCCGGAGTCAGAGGCATTCTAAAAGGTGGTGTTCGTGGAACCTGAGTCAGTTGTCGTGTGGCTTCTGACAACTTCATTCTCTTTTCCAATACCTCAGAAACATTGGGGCCAAAAAGATGTCCTGGTACAATTGGCAGTTCTCTCAGTGTCTTCTTACAATCTTCAGGTAACCTTGCCTGAGCAAGCCATACCTGACGCCGAGCTGTTAGAAGGGTCGCTGAAAGTGTCCCAAGTTCCCGAGTCACATGACCCATAGTCAACAGAGCAGTCTGTAAGAACTGAGATGCAGAAGCGTCAACGCTCGCTGACTCTAATGTGTTATTGCAGGCAAGAAGCAGCTGGCAGATAGTATTCTCAGCTCGAGTTATATAGGCTACCGACTCATATGCTTTCTTCAAGAAAGTGTCAGTACGTCCACATTGCGCACTCGGGCAGCGTACATTGCCTCTTAGAGCCTCATCTGGTGATACCACCAAAGCTGCAACCGGCTGTTCAATTTCAGGCGCCCGTCCTACCCCAATGGAGTCAGCCTCAGCCATTGCTGCAAGAGTGCGGGCTGTCTTTGACCTCCTCCTAGGCACATTGGGACTGGTAAGTGCACTGGAGAATTCTGTCACAAAATCCTTACACGGTGGCATTGCGAACACATTACTATCAGCAGCTTGTCTGAAGAACACATTGGTTTGAATGGGTTGGACAGGTGATTTGTCAAGACCCAAACGAGCCACCGCCATCTGCAGAACCGATAACACATCGTCTGGAGCAGATGGGCCTGCACCTGATGAATGTACAGACCCACCGCTTGAACCACCTGTAGCATATAGGTTAGAAAAAACATCGTTTGGGAGGGTGGGTTGTATGGCAGGTTCCACCGATTCTTCATCGAGAAAATGAGAATTAGACGCGCTCATGGAGAGAGCGTCAAAATCTATATCATGTGGGGGTTGGAAATCACTCTCATCCACTGGTGTGTTCTCAGTATGTGGGGCCGACACTGGGGGTTGTAGAGACTGAAGAAGACGTTTCATCTCAATCATTTCTGAAGAGAGAGAAGCTACAGTCTTCGATAACAAGTGTTCTGAACTGTCTTTGTGTGGTACAGATTTCTTCTTGCTAGGCGGAGCGCCAGCAGCTGCTGATGCGCGACGCTTTTGAGCGCGTCGCGGCTGTTGTGCGAGGGTAACAGGCGAGTTAATGTCTAACTCAGCAAGGCGAAGCTGTCTCTCTGACATCGGTAGCATACTACAATGCAAACACGGATCAGTCAGGGCCTCCTTCAGATGTTGAGCGCCTAAACATGATGGGCATCGATCGTGTCCGTCGTCGGGAAGAAGCGTATTCGGACACAATTTGCAACTTGAAACGGAGATGAGAGAGCTATGATCCATGACTCCGTCAATAACACGTCCTCGGTTAGCACCGTAGGCACTTAAAACTGTAATAGCACCCACTGAGCAGTTCGAAAAAATCTTCGGATAGAACCGAAAATTCTATAACATGAAACGCTCTCACAAGAAACGTAAAAGTCAAGTCTGCCTTCGGATAGAACCGCGAGGCATTCAATGACTAGCACTACGGCGAGTAACTTATGCGATGATAATATAAATATATATTTATATCAAACACATATAATGTTAGGTTTGCGGTGAACGCAACCTAAGCGCGGTCGAAACCAGCCACCGGATAGTACCGTGAAGCACAGAGTTTCGCCGACGCAACCACAAATAATCGTATGCACTCACCTAATTAAGAAAAATAATCCAAGATATCCGTCCTGATGATAGTGTAGAACGCGCTGTCACAGCTTGGGAGGGCGAATCCTCGCAACTCAGGTAAGCTGCACGGGACAGCGTGAAAACAAACGACCTATCAAAAGCGAGAAAGCGAAAGAGGCTGGGCACCGAGTCGCTGTGGGTTATATCCTCGCGTCTCGGTCTGCGTCATGACGTGACTTTGTCGTTATATTCTTCTCGATCTATCTAGCTGGCGCAGCGATTATCCACTAGTGCTTTGCACTGCCTCTGGCGGTCAGTAGGAATGAAACAGAACCTATATAACTTGCATGGCTCCCGATTATCCAGTCTTTACCTCTCGATCTTCTTGAGAGACTCCAAACCACAATATTGACGTTGAATACAGCATAGCGTCAATATTACGCAATGTACTGAATGAGCTTTGAGAAAATAAACAAAAACAAACATGCCGTCTTTTCTTGAAGTTTTAGATAAATTTGCGATGGAAGAATAGGTGGAGAAAGTCACCTTATTACTTGAAGTATATTGTCTGTGCCATTTAAGCTCATAGACAACATATTACGGCCAGAGTCGTATTTAGTCTTGTACAAGGACGCGTTGTTTGTAAAAAGCCTCGGCCGCCTCAGGTGAATCAAAAGTGTGAGTTTCCTCTCCGAATTTCACACGGAGACGTGCAGGGTGCAGAAGTTGAAACTTTATGCCTTTTTGATAGAGGGATTGTTTGACTTCTTTGAATCCGGCGCGTTTTTTCGCTAAAGCTGCACTCGTATCCGGGTATAGCCGCAGTGACACTCCGTTGAATTTAGTATCATGTCTTCTGGCCCAGTGAAGTGCTTTTTCCTTTTCCTGAAATCGGTGGAAGCAGACAATGAATGGTCTTGGAGATTGCCCTGCTCCAGGTTTGGGGCGAAGCGCGCGATGCGCTCGCTCAAGTTCAGGAGGTTTGTCAAACACGCTCTCCATGGCATCTTTAAGCAGCCCAGATATAAATCCAATGGGGTCTTTTCCGTCCTCAGCGCCTTCCGGAAGGTTGATAATACGCAGGTTAGCCCTTCTGGATCTGTTCTCAAGATCGTCAATTTGGTCAAGAAGAGATGAATTCTGTGTCTTCAAGGATTTAATCGTCGCTTCCGCGGCGGCTAGCCTTTCAAAGTTTTCACCGGCCAGTACTTCGGTAGACGTAAGTCGGTGCTGAAACGAGCCGACTGTCTCGCGTAGCGTCTCGAGGGAGGCCTGTAACGGCTTGATTGAATCTTGAATTAAACTTGCCATGTCCTCTTTTAAACTGGCCCGCTGTTTTGACAGTTCGGAGACTAGTTGACTCATTGTCAAGTTATCCGTATTGTCTTTTACAGGTATTTCCTTGTTGCTAGTAGTTGTGTCGTTAGCCGCCATTACTGCTAGCTTACTCGCTAGGGTTGCACCTGACCGTGTTGCTGGTGCGGTACTTTGCTTCTGTTTAGAGTTGCTCATTTCGCTTTCTGGGCTAGGTGTAATACTTATATGTTATGTTGCAAAGCAATTAGATTAGAAAAAGAAGACGCATAAATATGTTTTAAAGGAGTGTGGTTAGGAGGTTCTCGCCTCTGCTGCCCTCTCTTACATCGCCAAACCGGAAGTCCGATATTTTTTCTATTTAAAACTTGACTCTTCTGTAGTTACAGCGTGTACTAAGACTGACGAAAAATGAAAAGTTGCGATTTTCTAGGCTGATATGGCTAGGAACTATACTCTCATTCCTGCGTAATAATCAAGAAACTTTGCTGCCGTACCATGAGTGCAGCAGGCGTAATGATATGACGCACCACCTGAAAATAGGTCTAATAGGTTAGACAAACTTAGTCCCGGTCACGTTGGAAGTTACTGAGCTGGGGACTATTTTCAGGCGCTGCGTCATATCATTACGCCTGCTGGACTTTTCATTTTCCGTCGGTCTTAGTACACAATGTAACTACAGAAGAGTCAAGTTTTAAATAGGAAAAATATCGAAACTCTTTGGTCATTTTTTTGAGAGAGATGCTAATGGTCTTGTCCGATTCAATGATCTATGCTATGCTATGCTAAAAGTGGTACCGCCAGACCCGGAGATCGGCTGAATGGATTCGAAAACGGTAAAACTCAACTGTTTAACTCTGGGGGAGTTGCAAAATGAGCCTATTTCCAAAAAAAGTGGA
This sequence comes from Squalius cephalus, assembly GCF_949319135.1. NCBI lineage: Eukaryota > Metazoa > Chordata > Actinopteri > Cypriniformes > Leuciscidae > Squalius > Squalius cephalus. Next base: position 17,513,277 of record NC_137141.1, on the reverse strand, counting down.
GTATCCCTTTAAGAGGATGATGTTAGTAGGACATCACAATGTGAGTGCGGGACTCACAGTTACTGGGAGTTACTGTGCTTGTAAACAGCTTGTCCAGTGAGACTGTGATTATTCAGACTACCGAAATCAGGCAGGATGGCTCCAACAAACCTCTACAGACTGTGTAAGTGACCACAGGAGTGATGCCTCATTCTAATTTCTATCATTTCTTTGAGTGTGTGAGATTCTAGTCATTAATCATTCTGATTATTTCCCCAGTGAGACAGAGCACTTCATCAAACAACTTTTCTGCTGTACTCTGATGCAACCCAATTTCAATGAGCAACTTTCCGTTTCTTAAGGTATAATAAAACTTCTTCAATTCTACAATTCTTCACACTGAGGGAGAGAGAGAGAGAGAGAGAGAGAGAGAGAAGAGAAAGTTATTGCAAGTAAAATAACTGCAGATCAAAGCAGATCCCTTTCATCATTCATTTTGGAAATTCTGTTCACTGCCTTATACACAAGGCGTATGACTTAACTGTCTGAAGATTTACTGGTATAGGTCATTGGCTTCTACCCTTCTATGATTATGATCATTTTCGATTTAAGGGCAATAATTTAACAAATAATGAAACATTATTAATTATTTTTAAGGACACTGTATAACATAGCACAGTATTAAATTATGTGTGATTTTTGACAATTTAAATAGTCATGAACCCAAATTATTGCATGTATGCATTTGATAGACTCTTTTGTTTAAGCGACAGGGTATTCAAGCTACACATTTTTCAATATGTGTCTTCCCTAGGAATCAAACGTGTGACCTTGGCACTGCTATGATCTATCAGTTGAGATACAGAAAAACCAAAAAGCAAGTGGGAAAGAACTAGAGTGAGCGGACAGCTTCGCTTGCTTGTGAGTAAAACCGAAGCCAATTAAGTAGAAGTGTCAATAGCAGGAAGTGAAGCTGGGCCTTCCTGTTTGTACAGCAGTTAGTTCCCACTAAGTCCTCCGTCCACCTCAAGGGCTACTCCTGATGAATTGAGCTTGACGCAATGATCTATGGCCTAATTAATTGCAAACTATATTTATTGTGCATCTGTGTTCTATGGGCACAGGTGGCAAGAGGTCTGTTCTATATGTAGATTATTCTCCCCCTGTCGAGACGGTGTGGTAGTGGTTAAGTTGTCTTGGAAACAAGTTTATTGATATGTACTTAAAGTGACACTGTAAGTCATTTATGACAACAGTGTTTGCCAAGCTAATACTCTGTAGGTGAAAAGACATTTTATTTCCTGGAAAGAAACCATATTCTGACATAATTAGTCCCCAAAAGCTAGACAGGTAAAGAGAGAGGACATTTGATATACAGTTGTCATAGTCTGACTTTTCAGAGTTTGATTCTTTTCATTTCTACTTTATTTTCACATTAATAATTGCTCTGTTGCTCACACCCCTCTTCCTCTATATCTTTCTTTGACTTTCTCCCTGAGGTGAATAATCATTAGGATTGTGGACAGTGGAATTGACTTTGAATCTTTATCTGAGCAGCAGTGCGTCCCCTTCACTTTCCAGACCTTTTCTTTCTGAAATGAACAAAAACATTGTGCCTTGGACGGTTATGATCAATATCACTGACTCACAAATGACAAATGGATTATGTATAAAATAGTAAATTCTTAAAAGGTACACTATGCAACTTTTTTTTGTACAAAATGAACTAAATTTAAATAACGACGCAGTACATCATCAATCCTTCTTCCAAAATGATATTTTCTTTGTCTTACCCTTCACTATGCTAAGCCTATAATAAATGTTTATAATTTAGACTTGTCAGAATGGTTTTCGTGGAAAATTGCGTACATTCGTCACTCGCCCGTTTGTGTCTCATCTTGGTGTGGGAGTGGCATGGGTTAGTTGTCACAATGAGCGAGAAAGGTCGAGATGAAGCAGCTAAATCTAGAACCCCCGGAGAATCACCCGTTTAAAAAAAAAACGCTGAACAGAGGAGAGTCTGCTGGCAAAAAGAGAAGTGCGACAGAGCTCGTAATAAAACGAGAGTCAACATTAGCTTGGCTTTTCGGAAATGGTGAGAACTGAGAGATCAGAGATGTTGTAAGAGTGACACGTGGATGGCATTTTCATTACTCAACAGATGAATATGATATTTTATTGAACAGATAGGCTAAATTGCCATTGGTACTGTAGCTCTCTAAAAAGATTATTGTAAAGCATTATCTATTGTGAAGTTTCACATTCATCTGCACAGCTTGTAAAAGCCAAACACAATGCATGCAGTTTTGTTTTTAAACGCTAGAGGGACAAAAGTTACAAAGTGTGCCTTTAAGATGGAGAATTTACAGTGAACAAAACAATAAATCCAGATTTATAGTCCAGTTACAGCTCCTGCATGGTCTTTATTTGGGAGTTTAGACTAACATATTTTTATGGTGTTGCAGCAGATCACATCAAACAATTATAACCCATAGTACACTAATCACAGTAAGTCATTACCTTCTCTATAAGCTCTTGTTTGCATTCAATTTCCTTCTTGGAATATTTATTTGCATTAAATTAGAGGTAAGCCTGCTGCACATTTGTGTAAACACTACATTGAAGACTACTTACACTGTAGGGGTCCATATGTTATGATCTTTAACATGCTCTGAACAAAACAAATATTTGTTTAATTGGGCATCATTAAGACAGTCTCTTACAGCTGTTCTTTAAGCATGCAGGGTAATTAGTTCTTATTTGTCAGAACTGAAACAAACTAATTTAAAATCTTTTTATACAGTAGCCTTAGATGAAAATAAATAAATGCAGCATAATTATTGGAATGCATTGGCTTGAACAAAAAAAAGCTATATGATTGAAAGATAAAAAGATAAAAAATGTAAAGATAAAAAGCAAAATTATATGAATTATTATATTTAATCTGTTAGAATAACACTGGTTTCCATCTATTGTTAATGACCATCCTCTTTTCTCAGAACTAAAGTACTTTTCATAAATGTCGGATTGGGGCAAGTTGTCACACATTTTAAATGTTATCCGTTATAGGCTATATAACTTATAGCTAATACTTGTTGGGCAAAAACAATTGTACAAAATATTAAGTAATTTCCATTTTTACATGTTGTTTACATGCTGTTTGATTAATCATTCTGTATTTCATAACTAATTTCTAATAAAAAGTTTGCTGAAAAGTCTTTAATGCCAGGTTGCATTTTAACCACATACGGCGTGATAACATGCCCCACAGAGGTCAGTGTTTGTGAAACTGTTTTATTTTAAAAAAAAATTTTTTCAGGGTACAAATGATAACAAGTGAAATTTTAAATATTGATTTTACTTGATTAGGCAGAAATTGACCTTCAAACAATAATCATAAACTGAAAAATATTGTGTCCCCTATAGGCTAAATGCTGTAGAGCAAGTGCTAGTAAGAAATGTAGCCAACTTTTTTTTCAAGGCAACTTTTATCATAACTTTGCAAGGATGTTTTTGCTATTGTAAAAGCTAGTATTGTCTTTCTTGCAGACAATTCTCTTCACCAGTTCTGTGCAGTTTGGTGCGGTCTGAATGGCTTTTATAAATGAACGCTCTGCCACCTGCTGGTGCGTCACTGACACTCTAGCCAATCACGCTCACGCGCCGGGAGAAGCCTTCCTCTCGTGCGCTCTGGGAGATCCAGTGGCCTGGCAATTAGTGACCAGAGCGATACGGGGAACCGATACACAAATATCCGGACGGCCGAGGACAAGCCGTGCATTTCTGGAGAGGAGCCATGCGCTTTTAGTGGATCTACCAAAAAGCAGAGGACTGAAAAGAACAAGTTATTTCCACTGAGCATCTTTACCTTTCAGTGAACTCCAGCTTGTAAGGTAAGCAGTGGTAATAACGTCAAGAATTACATTAAATTAGTAGCGTATTGTATTAATCAATTAAAATGCATGCATAGTAAAGCATATTAATACTATTCATGCTTTGTAAAGATATTATATTTTGTAGTTTCAGAATTTTTTCTGTATTTACAAAATTTAGTTAAATTCATTGCTAGAATTTATTCTTGCAACTTATTGAATACATTTTATTATATAAACAATATACTGAATTTGATTATGCTTTTTCCTAATTTACAAACCAGTGCTGAACCGTAGCGTCACTATTGCAAGCTATTTACATTTCTCAGTAGTGCGACTTAGCGTCAATAGTTTTTAAATCACGAAGCTTTTCAGTTAAAAACTCTTGATTAATTAGCGGGTTGCGTTGACAAACACTAAAATGTTTCGCTGGAAATATTACACGAATCAAATCACGATCTGTTTGCTGTCGGCTGTTTGGAATCCGGTTTAGCGATGCCCTAATCGCGAATGAATCTTTGGAATCGGTTCTTTCCAATGAATCAATCAAACTGGTTTCCAAAATCGGTCTGAATCATTTGGACGGCTCACTCGCGCACTGAACCGTTTGGCAGTATTTTATTGAACACAGAAGAACGTGACCGCTAAATAAATCAGATATTTGCCTACAGTTCATTGAAATCAAACCTGCAAACGCATCCTTTTGCAGCGATATTAACACCTGAAATGCAAACGTCAACGACTCTACTGCAGGTAAATACATTTTCCAAACGAACGAGTGTTAAAACAGTACACGAAATCACTGAAACTAGCAAAAAGAACCATTGCATTACATTTTATTAAGTACATTGGTACTTTAAATACGAATAGTTAGCCTGGCTATAAGTTTAATATTCCGACACCATCACTGCATTGTGGTGTTTTTTGTTGTTGTTGGGATATTTCAAATGTATAAAATACGAAGTAATTACTGTATAGTAATATCTTTGAGCTTGCCCAACACTGTGCAAAACCATTTTAGAATTTGATTGATGCACGTCGCTTCTTTCGTTATTTTAAATCTTTTAACCTATGTAGTTGAATTGTTTTGACATTTTGTTCGCTTTATTGTCGTTTGCCTTGTGACCAGGGCACGCGCAACTGTTGATGTACGATCTCGCGGGGGAGTCGTGATGAGTGATGTGTTATAACTCGTGCCAGACGTTTCCATCCGCACATGATTTGTTTGTTTCTGGAAATCCGAAAGCGTGAAACTATAATAGCTCTGAAACCTCCCTTAAATGCTGAAAGTTCGCACGCGCCTTTGCGCACAGGGTCGCGAGCTTTTAGAAGATGAAACTGATGGAAACGGAGGGCGGGGGTGCAGTGAAGGAATGTTCTGTCATAATGAGATGTCGGTCAATGCATACTCCCTTTAGTATAGAGGACAGTCAGTCTGCACTCTCCATTTTGAATAAGGTAAATATATTGAACTTCAAGTTTAAGTTTATTTATATAGCGCTTTTCACAACATAGGTTGTATCAAAGCAGCTTCACAGTAATAAATAAAAACAATACATCAATGTTTGTTTCTAGTGGAACGTCCACGTTTGGTAATGCTGATCAATGGTATCGTTGATTGATTAATTCAATTAAATATCCCCAAATATCCCCAACTGAGCAAGCCAAAGGCAACATGAATCACTTCATGTGATTCATGTTCTATGAATATTTGTTCATGACTTTGATCTTCACTGTTTTACTGGATAACTTTTTTTTAGTGTAGCATTTGTAAAGTAGCCTTATTTCTGTAAGTCTATTCAAAAAGTCAGTGCAGCCTTTATGTTGTATGTATACAGTCATTATACGTACGTACAGACATACATTGTAAGTCTTGGCTACGAAACAAGCTACTGAACATTTCCATGTTTTTTTAAGCCAAATTTTTTTTTATTAAACATGTTGACCAGTGACCATTGTTGGGGCATGTTGTCACTCTCTGGGTTCAGGTCACAATAGGAGCCTGCCATATTGATCCAACCACCCACCCACACACACCCACCCACACCCACCCACCCACACACACACACACACACACACACACACACACACACACACACACACACACATATACACACAGTGTATATATATATAAATAAATAAATATGTATGTATGTATGTGTGTGTGTATCTATCTGTTGTATGTATATATATATATATTATACACACACACATATACTGTATACACACACACACACACACACACACACAAACAAACATATATATATATATATATATATATATATATATATATATATATTAAAATTGTGTAGCTCAAATCTCAAAAGGTAACATACACAATCATTAAAACTTTGTTTTTCCCTACATAATGTATAATCAATAAACTGTATGAAATGACAGCATATAAAACACTAGCAACTTTCCCTATGACATTTATGGAAAAATCCCCAGTGTGACAAACTAGCCCCGGTCTGTCCTAAATATAATATAGATGCCTGGCATTATTTATGTAAGGCAATTACTTTTGACATTGTTTTGTAGAAAAGCCTTTCATTCAATAATGCAAAGGCCAATAACCATTGCGCACAAAATGTTTTATGCATTTTGACTCGGCCAGTGCTTTTAACTCACAGTTGTCCACGGACAGACAGTATGCTCATGTCAAATAGTGATAAGAGCGCCTCATGTTTAATGTATTGGGTCTTATCTGTGCTGTTCGGCCTTTAACAGTGTGGAAACAGCAGCAAAGAACATAGTGTCCATTCCTGTCTTTGGGAAAAGAGTTTCAGATTGTGTGTGTCTATGTCTGCATGAGAGAACTATAGCTAGGGGATCAGATTAAAGGAAGAAGCGAAGAGAGATTCCGTGGAGTGTGTAATGCCCTTATATGAAAGGATTTAAAACACCTCCAAAGAAGTGAAGTGATCCTTGAAAAATTAGGCCGACCTGTCTTTCGGAGTCTATTTCTCCTCATTCTTTCTCTTTCATTGTACTTTCCCTGTCCCTCCTCAGTCTCATGCCTCCACATACGCTCTTCCCTGTCTGTCACTTTCTCTCTCACACTCACACAAATGCTGCGCAATATGCTTTCACAGTCATGTGAGTCCGTGTTAGATTTGACTGACACATGCAAAATAAATATAATATTGTGACAAATATCTATCCATCTACCCATCTGTCTTACCTGTCTGTCGGTCTGTAAATGTTTCTGAAACCGAGTTAGACGTAACACAGGAAGAACAAACAAACCTTGTCTTTCCACTTGTCAGTCACGCCTCATTAACTTGTTATCATTAGGCAACCATCATTTTAAAATGATTTAGTAATGCCTGTATGCTTCACCAGCCTGCTATGGTTATTAAAAGATACACCTCTGAAAGTACATAACGCCTGGTCAGAGTCTGGGTGTCCTGATTGTTTTTTATTTGTCTAGAGGGGTGTCAAAATTCTTGTCAACTCCACAGTGCTAAAATTATTTTAAGATCAAAATATTACTGATTAACTTTGTGTTGATTTCATGATTATGTTAGTAGAATGCCATTATCCTTCATGAAAGTCTTCTGGCTGAATGAAGTAAATTAATGGATTAAGCTAATCAAGGTGTAACAAGGCCATCCAGGGTCACTTTGATGTGCAATAAATCAAAAGTGAACACATTTCATTGGTATTCCATGGTAGCAGTGTGTGTTTGGCCCGTCTTGGCTTCTGTAGTCTAAGTCTTCCCACACCTCCCCAATGTCAAATGGCTGAATGCGGTGCCTCAAGCAAACTCTGATGTGCTGGACTGCATGTCCTCTCCTTGGAATGTGATTAGATTTCTGTCATGCTTTAAAGGCATTTCCAAAAATACGGGGATAATTATGTTTACAAAACCTCGTCCAGAGCATTGTTTGGGTGGTTGACAGAATCACGGATCTATCTATACTGAATGTTGCCTCTGGCTGTTTATACTAGTGCTGAAACTGTTGGTGGGTTTGTAGTCTATCACGCACTATAGGCTAGTACCTGGTGTGCTTTAATGATCAGATCCATCTGTTAAAGGGGTGGTTGATTATGATTTAACTTTTCTAACTTTAGTTAGTGTGTAATGTTGCTGTTTGAGCTTAAACAACATCTGCAAAGTTACAACGCTCAAAGTTCAAAGCAAAGAAAGATATTTGCTTTTAAAGAAATCATTTTTTAAGGACTACAACAAACGGCTGGTAGGGACTGCACGACATTCCTCCCGGCTTAGTGACATCACAAATCCTAAAATTTACATAAACCCTGCCCCCGGGAACACGCAGTGTGAGGAAGAGTTGTTATAGTAGAGTACATTTGGGAGTCAACAGAGACTTATTTGACATATTGTAAAAAGGGGCATTATACCACCCCTTTAAAGGAGAACTTGGTAACTTTTTTAACTTAATAAAACTGTCTAGAATTCATTTGGATGGTTAAACAACCTGTTCTGGTGATATTGGTGACTTTCCCCGCTCCCCCCAGCGTTCCCAGGCGGAAAACCAACCTTGCAACTTAGGGACTACCGTCCCGGCAAGATAGAAATTGGAAGTCTCGTGAGAAGCGAGAACGAGAACGAGAACAAGCGCGAAACACGAATTGCTTTACGGCAATTCGACATAAACACACACGCATGTATGATGTATTACCAGATTACCCACCTCAGTAGACATAGCTCCACACGATACAGTTGGCTTGCTCCGATCAAAACAAACGCACATGAGCAGCGGTAGAGAGGGGGAGGAGGCCGCCGCAAGTGAGTTTTTTACGACCGTGTTGTGAAATATACGCCCCCCCACAGCTGTAGGGGGAGCTCGTGGGGAAAACATGCGACAACAAAAGGAAAAATCAGCGAAGAAGTGACTAGAGTTCGCTAGAGTTGCCGAGTTCTCCTTTAAATATCCAAAGCATCTGGATGACTCACCTTTGGTTTCGAACTTTTGATGCTACCCTGCAGTGCTATGTTTACTGTTACATAACATTTAATATAGCTAATTCTCTTTATCATTTATAATGGATCATTGCACATAGAAACAAGCACATTAGTCACAAGCCTGTTTCCTTTTCAACTCCCCATGTAAACGATTCCCCAGAATATACTGGAGTTCACTGCTTTAAACAGGCTGCTCATTAATAAGCGACTAGATTTTTTTTTTGATGTATTGATATAATTTAGTCTTCTGAGATAGTCATCTCTGTTTTTAATTGCTTAATAGAACTTTGGATACACTTTGGTTGGACTTTTTGATTAAATGGTGGTGCAGTGTACAAATCTTTAGAAATTACGCTAAGGAGGTTTTAATATATCTTCCACCTGTGTCACCAAATATTTTTGAGTTCACACTGCAAGGAAGTTGAGTTTCACATTGTCTAGCTTTCTCCAGACACTGTTTAATGAGTTTGGACTTGCACTTTGAATGGTTGAACCTGGCTGTACTAATCTGTCGCTTATGGTGGCGCTGAGGCAGTAACTCTGACACAATCCCCATTAGCACTCTGGATTGCTGGTTTATAATCCCTCTTATTAAGTGTTCTTCTGACAAATGTAATCCAGACGTGATCCAGGAGCATTGTGACTCCCACCCAACAGTAGCTTTTCGTCTCTAAGCTGATTTACTTCTATACGAAGTGGTTGTGGACTCTGAATTTAGTTAGCTCAATAAATAAAGCTTATGATTTAATTTAAAGTTACAGTAATACAGCATTGAAGGATAGCAGAGTGAAAAGCAAAGTGGCTTCAGAATTCATCTCTAAAGTTTTTGAATCTCTTGAGGTTTTCTAACACAAGTGGCCACATTGACACAAAAGCTGTCAGGGCTGTCAATCAAGCTGATTCTGCAGACACAATGATTGACCTCCTGTGGGCTTGTTGTTTATAGGCGCGGGGGGGGGGGCTTCCTTTAGTCTGTTATTGGTCTTAGATGAACACTCCTTTAAAAGCTGCTTTAGTAACTGCTTTTCACTTGTTTTGCGGTTAGGGGTGCCACACTGTCTATTATTGATGCAAATAATAATTAAGTAGAGCGCTCCCTTTATAATCACCAAAGCTGTCAATGACTTCAGTTCAGTGGGAGCTCACCCTTGCAAAAACTCCCATTTTAATCAGTAAAGCTGATATTCTGGATTAATTGAGAATCACAGCGATTTTTTTTATGTCAAACAGAGATCACGATTCTGAACAGACAACTAAACAAAATAACGTAATTTACTAGAGGTTCTGACAAAATGATAATTGCTGCTGTCTTCAACGTAACTTCTGATGTTCATTTGTGTTTATTTACTATTAAAGTCCGCGTGAACCGGAAGTTGCAAATGACTTTTCTCCAGCGTTGTGACGTATTTCCCAGTGAAAAGGAATATTGAACAGAGGGCAGGGTTTCACTCTAGCGCTCCTCCTCTCCATCTCTCACTCATAGCAGACTAACGGTTTGAGGGGAGTGTTTAAGCATTTCCCAACCCAAGCCGTCAAACCTACATCATCAGAGAAGGAACGCCATTCCAGACCGGAAGTAACTTTTCAGACTTTGATTAAAGATTACGACGGCAAACAATTTTTTTCTGTGTATTAACTTGCACGGATTAATTTTTCACCACAAGACTAGTAATATGCACTAACAAAGTAAATAGGGTCCATTTTGATTTCAGTTGGACTTTAACTAGTAGTAAAGATGATCGGTTCATGTGCCGCTTGAATTGAGGCACTACAGCGATCTTTCACATCAAATTTAAGAGCGCCAAAACTGTATTGTTTGAATTTTGTTATAAAATTGACAGAATTTGAAAGCCGGGACTTTGTTTCATATCATATCAAAACTCTTTGCTTCGCAGTTTTTCACTGCATGTGGCGTAAGAGTGTAAGAACAGTGTCAATTGCGTGAGGTATTCGCAAGCGAGAAAAGCTCTGGCGTTTGCTGTATTAAGTGGATTCTGACTAACTTGAATGACTCTGATTGACAGTTGCATTTACGTGTTCAACAGATTTGACTGTAACTGGCTACATTGCTAATGCTCCAAAAAAAACAAAAACAAATTGTAAATAGAATCCTTTGGCACACTCCACAGAACGCTCAAACAAATACACAACGGTACTGCTGAAAAGCTCATTACTTTTGTCAACACTAATTTGTTTGTTGTTTTAATTTTGCGCTGGCCATAATGGCCGCAGTGGTCTTGAACACATACTGATGCCTAGTGGTGATGATGCAGCATCATGCAAAGACAAAAGCTTTCATTTACCATTACCACTGTAGAAATGCTTTTATGCATGCTCGTCCATGACTCATTTAGTCTGTAAAAGTAGGCTGACATGTAAATATCATATAAGGCTATTAACTGTTAGGCTATTAACTGCAGTCTCCTTCTCATATGATAATCTTACATGATTTTTTTTTATTTTTCAAAAGTATGGTTAATTTCTTCATATGTAAAACATTTTGATAAGCAACATTTGCTTTTTAATAAGAAAACATTATTGAGAGCAACATTATCCAAACCACAGAAATAAAAACTTAAAATACCACAGTAGCCCACCACAGAAACAGTCCAGCTTGATCATTGTTCTCCCACGAAGAGAGTTGCTTGGGCCATTAACATATTGAACAGCAGGGCTGTCAAAAGTCATCCATTGTAAGACCGACAATCGGTGGAAAAATTGGTTAGTAAGCTGCTCGCCTTATAGGACTAGAACCCCCAAGTATGAGTTGAAATTCAGAAGCCTCCAAAAACGACAAGGTCTGTATTGTCAATTATATATATGCTGTAATTACATCAGACATCTCAACTCAAGACGCCATTCTGCAGCTGGGGAATTATTTACAACTTCCCTTCAAATAAACCTGCAACGAAATGCACTCGCTCTAAATAGAACCCCTCAGCATCAGGCTAAAATATACTTTCGACGTATGTCTTATTATATAAGTAACTCATGTCTTTTTAGGCTGAATCCTGCATGACAGAGGCGGACCAGCCAACACTGAAATTAAGAGGAAATTGACAGATTTTGCTTCTAATATATTATTTACTCTTCAGACTGTAGTGTTATATCCCTGAGGGCTCCCAGATGTGAATCGAGCTTTGTAAGCAACCTGACAGAGAAAGTCGCCTCTCTCTCTGTGCGAGGCTGTGAGGTGGAGGAACACTCTAGAAAGCATGAAAGCCTTTTGCCAAGATGGCCTCCACGGGGGACCCTTGGGGAAAAATGCCTAGTGAATAAAGGAATGAACATTGACAAGGTGTCTTTCCTGCAAACTGGAAGAGTTTTGTGGAGGTCTAACCTATCTCAATTGATGTCACCCCAGAGCACTTATCACTAGGTTGCTCCTTTTTTGGGGAAAATGTTACATTGACATCTTTTTCTTTACATTTTCTTGGACTATTTTTTAACACTTAAAGTTTTTTTTTGTACTCTTTTTTTTTAAATCCCCACCAATTCAATGGTCTCCGTCAAACTTGTAGTTTTTTTGGGGTAAAACCTCAAAAACAGTTGGTCCTACTGTTTAATCAGGTTAAAAGCTTTATCAAACAGATATTGTAAGTCTTTGCTATAGCTATATTAATGTTACATCTGTTGAACTGGTTCTTCCTGGTACTATTGAAATTTTAGATGTATGTATATTGCTATTGTATGTTAAAGTTGTTAATACTCAAGTAGAGAGGAGGATCCTCTGCCTCTGGAATTAATGCTCCTGCAAGGAATCATTTATTTATTTGCTGTGTATCTGTTCTCACTTTCTCTCTCCACACACACACACTTTCTGTGTCCTCTCATCTTTCAGTGGTTAGTCTGTGGCTGCTCAGTAGAGTTTTGAAACCAGAGGTCACCTGGGAATCATCTGTGATTGGACCACACATGCCTTCTAGTCTCTTCTGATCATCAGGAGGATGTGTGTAGGAATACCTTATTGCCATACTACTCTTGCTATTTTTGCTGTAGTATGCATACTATGCATAGCTCTACAACAGAGCATGCTACGTGTGGGATACTGTACTTCACAATGCATGGAACAAATGAATCAGAAGTAATGTGATTTTTAACTAACTAATTAACTAAATAATTTATTGCAAGAAAATGTTTTCATTATATTATAGAAGATTACCCATGCCCACATTTTTTTGAGAGATTTAAGTGTAAAATTGATCTATTAAAAAAAAAAGCTGTCTTCCATGTCACAGCTCAGGGTAGTCAATAATAAAAGACTTTGCCTTATAAAAAATGAAATTAAAAATAAAAATCAAATTTTTCTGAAGGGAAAAGTGGACACTTGAACTGAGTTTATGTGTTGACAGTATAGCATACTACTGTTAAACTGTCTTTAGCACAGTATGCAGTAAACAGCAGTATTCTGTTCGGAACGCATGGACTCCTCTCTTTGTCCGTTTCCCATTCTTGTTTGCTGTTTACGTGATGATTTCTTTTGTTCTTTCCTTCCTTTCACCCCCTTCTGTGATCATAATTACGCTTTTGGGATTCACATGTAGCAGCCGGAAGACCGAGTAATATTTGATTCTGTTCATTAACTTTTAATTATTTGTCATTATTTATTTATATTTAGTTTTTGTTGTATTGTATTGGAGATTGGTAGCATTTTTTAGTATGTCAATATTTAAGCCTTTAAGCCTTTTTGTGGTCAGGAGAGTAATTAACCTTTTTTTCGTTGTCACTTTTTTTCTTGCAGCTTTGCATTGGGTGAAATGCAGCTCATATAAAATGCAGCTCATGAGGGATAGTGACCTTAGGTCTTCCATGGTTGATTATTAACTTATAAGAAGCCATGATTTTAGAAAATGCAATTAATGCACCATAAATTATATTTAGGGATATTAAGAAAGAGATATTAAGAAAGTACGATGAGTCAGATCCTTCAATTTGTAAATATTCCAAAGCCCTGTCTTTGTCATTTCCCAGGAAACATTTCCCAGGAAACACGGTGAATGCTCACTATTACACCATCATAATAGGATATCTGGATGGTTTGGATTCCATTTTCAGAATATTCTCTGGCTAGGTGATTTTCAGGGCTCAAGGACTCAAAACATGAAACTGGTTGCCTAGACACAGATTAATCTTTGCCCTGGATTATTCTGTCAAAAAGACTTTGAGAATTCAGAATGTTTTAATCCAAGAAAAGAGTTATTCTGTGTCCAGGGAACTGACTTGAACTGACCCTGTCTCACAGCTGAAATGATGGGCCTTTTAAGTGCATGCTTTCCATTGGCACAAATATCTTGCTTCTATTTCTTTTGTGCTAAAAAATATATGGTTATTATAATATGGTTATTTGCATACAGATTAAAAAAAAATAATACATTGAATACGTTAATTTAAAGTTAATGTTAAAAACTTCTAGTGATAAAATAAGACTAATAACTTTTGCATTACATTAAATGCATTTGGTGTTAGTTTTTAGGGTTTAATTTTTACTTAGACAGTGGAGAATTATAGACTAATTTTAGAATTAATTAACACAAATGTCTAATTTTAGAGTCAAATTCTGATTATGGAGCGTCCGGTTTAGTTTTGACTTGAATCGGATACACTAAAAACAGGCTCGAGTAAGTTTTTTTTTTTTTTTCATGTGCGAATGAAAACATGGTAAATGAGATCAAAGAAAATCATTATTTCAATGGAGTTCTAGAACGTAAGATCTGTTATATTGGTTGAGATATCCAGAAACAGTTCATTTTTGATTTGTTCATACTGGATGTGGTTCACGTATAGGTATTTCCTCTGGACTATCTCCCTGCCACATCATTAGTGAAAGGTTTATTAAGGTCATTATACAAAAAATTACTTTCCAGTTAATCAATCTTGGCAAGTCTGCTCTCTCTCTCTCTCCGTGATCTTAGCGTTGGACTACAGTCTTAATCTTCACCTTAATGTATGCTGTGCCATTATTCGCCAACTCTTCTCCTCTCCTCCTACTCACTGAGATGAACAAACATGGAGTGATTGAAGTGTTTAGACATGATGTCTCCAAATCAACACAGATAATGTTGGCACAGTGGGAGTCTTCACCAATTCAAGACCATATATTTCACAGACCTTTGCAAACACCCCACACCTAAACCTTCTGCCCATTTAATTTACCCTCTGTTGTATAGTTTGTTACTCCATTGCATTTCTTGAGGTCATCAGTGGCCCTATTCATCTACTCCTATTTCAAATTCTGATTTATTTTTTAAAAGTCAGTTGCTGTTTCTCATCTGCACAAGTGATTGTCATAATGCGATGATGGAATGTAAAACACCACATTTTTTAAACAACCTAAATTAAATTCAAATTAATTCACAAAAGATTTCGCAATTCATTGAGCCATTTGTTTTCAATAATCGAAATGCAAAACATCAGGATTTGCATACAGTCAAAACTGATTGTGAATTTGTTTTCTTGAATATAAATTGTATGATAACTTGCATGTGACCACAGTTGGGAAGTTAAACTACTGGAAGATTGATTTTGATTAATATACATATTTGTAAATAAGATTTGCGAGTTTAAATTTACATTGGTTGTTTTATTCTTGATGAAGTAAATCGTCTTTCAAAGTCGTGATGAAAGAAGTGCTAAAAATATGAGGATTAAGACATTGCCGTGTTATTACTCTTACCAGGTTATTCTTTGTACAGCAGAATAAAACTAGTAGACAACATTATTTCTTCAACCGTTCTTTTCACACAGTTCAACACTAAATGTGATTGTTAAAAACCGAATAATTTATTGTAATTATATAATTCTGGCTATCTGTGAACCATCTTTGATCATTATTTGCTTTACATTTGGCTAACATCTTAAAAATGGGTTATTAACCATTTTTTCCCCCTTGGTTTTTTTTTTTTGTTTTTTTTTTGACAATGAGGCATTATTTCAGCTCAATTTTCAAAACTGATTATATGTAATTCCAAAATAAATAAAGTGTGACTAAATGTTATTTGCCAGGTAATGAACCTCAGATCCAATGTATGAAATGCATCGCTCAGCTCCAGAGCGCTGCTAACTAAGCTATAAACTTGCTTTAGTGGTCAGACACATACACTGCCTCAGCTAATGTGCTGTAAGTTCATTCTGGTTACATCAACTCCCTCATGACCCCACGCACCTCTCAGAGTGGGCTCGGAGGGAACCGCAGGCCGATTCATCTGTCCAAAAGAAGAATGAGTGGTCAGTTTTTGCTGTTGATGCTGGATACCATGACCAGGGCATCTGTGACTTACATTTCAGCGTGTTTTATGAATGTCACTTTATTTGAGGCAAGACTCTTAGGTCAGTCTTTCCACTTAATCTCTTTCCCTCTCTTTCTCTCCCCAGCTTCCTTCCTCCCTCCCTTTCCCCCCTTATGATTTTCCCCAGTTTGCAATGAGTTTGATGTTATGTCTGGCAGAAGACTGCATAAATTCATTTTCCACCATCACAAGCTTGCTGAGTGCTTATGCAGGAGTTAATGAGCCATTCATTTAGTGCTGTCTCCAGCAGACCACAACCATCTAGAGCAAATTAGACTTTCGTTCTGCTTCAAGACGACGCAAGGAAAACACAACACAAAGATTTAGTCTAGGCCTCGGTGGAGGGTTCGAGCAAGCAGAGTTAGCATGAAAAATATGGGGCAAAAAACCCAAAGATTAAGCTTTTTTTTCTTTCTTTTTTTTATGCAACTTTTATGCAATTTAACATAATTATTACACTACTGTGACTTTGAAGGCTTGTTTCAAGCAACCAAATAAAGCAATAAGCCCCGCGAAGCTGTGATTTAACTAATGGGTTAGTTAAATCAATCTCCGCGTCGTGCCTAACAACGCCCCTTAGCTGTTCTAAATTCACTGTAAAACACGGCTTCAAGGGGCTTATTGCCTTTATAAAACGGTTACTCCATAAAAATATTCATTTTAATATTTATTTTATTCATAAAATAAACATCAGCAACAAAAATTATAACGTTATAGCACATTTATTCCTCCGCCAAGCAATGTAGTTCCAAAGAGGTTGCCAAGCAACACATGCAGCAATAAAGAATCACAAACGGCAGTTGCGCAGTAATACTAATGTAATGAGTAATTTGCAATGGCTTCGAATGCAGCTCAACCAATCAGAATCAAGGACCGGAACTATATGTTTTATAAAAGTGTTTTTACAACACTTCACAGCATTGCATTTTTAAACATTCCAGAAACCACGTCGGAACAAATGCAAAATTTTTCAGTCAATTCCGACCGAAGAGGACAAACCAAGACAACACACATCGTGCTTGTGAAGAAGTGCAGACATATATGTTGCAAAAGGCCACTCTAGACATACTTGTATGTTTCTTCACATTTCTGACAGATATATGAAGGAATCTGCTGTAATAGTTGTCAATCAAATTCAAACCTGTCTGCACTAGATGACTGATGCTCTTTCTTTCGGTCTCTCTCTCCATTGCTTTTGCTTTCTGTATATCCAGCTTTTATTCTCTGCTTGACACACTTTTCTTATCTTTGTATCTTGTTTCTTTTGTTTTGTCTCTTTATTTTAATTTATCTCTCTTCTCCACTTTCCTCTCTGTGATCAGATGCTCGCTTAATTAGTTTGATGGTCCTGCTGTCTGAAGTCCATCCAGAGTCAACTCAACTTTTTTTCCCCCCGAGACCACACTGAGCAGCATGTTCATGGTGCTTCACAAAGACTCAATCTCTCCATATAAAGGAGTATACAGAGGAATCTTGCAGTATAAATGAGTGAACTTGATATGTTATAAAACTTCTGCAACTTTGTCATTTCACACAGATGAAGGCTTCAGCACAAGGCATTTGCATGTCAATGATGATTGTTGGCTGATAAGACGCATGCCACTTGCCCAGTGAGGTAATACGAAGAAAGCAGCACTATAATTACTGCGTTGCACATTATCATTTCAGTTTGATCTTAAACCACTTATTTGGTGCGTTTCAGCACATATTGTGCTGTGACCCTGTCACAATTTAATGCAAATTTTGTGAAAAAAAAAAAAAAAACCCTGCTATTGAAAGACTGGAGGAGTTAAAAACTATATTTAACACAACAGAAAACCCACACGCCGATGTGTGTACCGGAGCATAGTGATGTTGCCCATTTCACATGCGATGGGGAGTTTCTTAAAGCAACAGAGAGTGAAAGTTGTCCGTTTGATTGCAAGAGCCAGAGAGATTTGGTAAAATATCGTTATGAAAAACTAAATAATGGCTGTTTTACATTTTTTTTTTTTTTTTTTAATTAAAATCAGGATATCAGGGAAAAAATACAATCCCAAATTTTCCTCTATCCTGGCTAGGAATGAGAGCCACTGCTCTAAAAGCTTAATTTTTAGAGATTCAGAAAATTTCTGGCTTTAAAAAGGTCACAAATGCACTATAAATGCATCGTAAAAGTTGCACATTTGACTTTCTGTGATGAACAGGGCAAAATCCGTTTCATTTTTGTTTCATTTCAAAAAGCTTAATTTTTACCTTTCATACCAGAAATATATCAACAGCATGAAGATCAGAAATTACATTTCTCCATGTTATTGGTGGAGGTTTTTGAAATATGCACAGTGAAACATGAAACAGCAATTCTGGTATGCTGTCATAACATCATACGATGACATGACATTTATGTTGTGAGAAAACGGTCTTCAACGTCTTAATTCACTTAGCTCTGCATATTTGCACAAGCCACTGTTTAATTGGTTCATACACATAAATATACATGAACACATTTTTTCTGTGCAATGTTGCAGAATTATGGATTATTACATAGAAAGGATGCCGTGAGAAAATACTGTGTCTGGTCACTTGAGTGATTTGTTTGTTTAGTAAAAGATGAGCTTCAACACAGGGCACTAAATAATTATCTTTTTATGATTTATGTTTTATTAGCCTTATATCCTCTTCTAAACATCTAAATATTCAGATTAAAGGCATTCCTTTATCAAATGTTTGCTAGTTTTGTGATTTCAGCCTGATATGATATACAAAGTAGAGTTATCTTTGAAAAAGTGGGGGTTCTGCAGGTTCTGGGACTGAAATTTGTTGTGCGTCTGTATTATGTGGCATTCATTTTTGTTTACATACTTATGTATTTAACTAATGTGGCAAAATAAGCTTGAAATTACGTTTAAAGGGATAGTTGACCGAAAAGGGAAAATGTAATAATTTACTCATTTCTATATTCAACTTTTTTACCTTTTTTTTTTCACGGAAAACAAACAAAATATATATATATATTGAAAATTTTAGGCTTCAAAAAGTTCACAAAATCACCAGTAGCTTTTTTTTGTGTGTGACAAAACTGGTTATTATTGAAAACATGACATCCTCATTCATGATAAGCACAGTAGGGACGTCCGAACAAATTCTTTTTAATCTGATTTTTTTCAATGAATGCGTTGATCCAGTTCACAAAACTGATCTGAATGATTTATTCAAGAATTAGACTTATCCGATCCGATTCAGTGAACTGCACACAGCAGTTAACAGCTCGCTGAAGGGGAAGATTATTAGTCAATAGTGACTTAAATTTTGGTCTGTTTCTCACACAAAGTTATCATATGACTTCAGAAGGGTTGGAACATATGGCACAAATCAAATGGACTACTTTTATGATACTTTAATGGTGCTTTTACATCCTTTTTGAAGTGTGAGAGCTTCAATAATATTTCAGATTTTTTATTTGATTTTTGAATGAGCTATCCCTTTAAATGTGACCTTCTAGTGTGAAAATATGACAAAGAACAGTAGTTTCCTGTCATTTATATTGACTACAGCAATGAATGTTTTGATAATGGTTAGTTTAGCTCATATATTGAGGCACATACCTATATATCTATACACACACACACGGACGAGTTCATGGTTCAGTGAGGCATGATACACACTTTAATAAGTGTCAGAAACAGTTTACTTCTGAGCGCTTTGGCTCAAAGTTAATACAGTCTAGCAAATATCATCCTGGCAGACATTAGTAGCCTTATCTCGTACACACACGATCACCTTCCTCTGTCTATGTATGGAACGCCCTCATGTCTGTGTATATACATTCTCCCTACATGTTTAAAATACTAATGAACTTCCAAACACTTCCCCCACTTTCCCATCATGGGTCATTATAAGACTTGGCTTTCAGTCCATCACAGGAAAACACCTTAAATAAACATTTGGTTATCGCTCTCTTTTTGTTGTTTTATGTAGTTTTTCCATTCTATGCATTAACAATTACACCATATGTACATTAAATACATAAATATATTTTTTTTTAAACAAAGCAATCAAAGAATGGATTTATTAAATTGGTCAAAATAGACATTCAAGTCTTTTATAATGTTACAAAAGATTTCTATTTCAAATAAATGCTGTTCTTTTGAACTTTGTTCATCAAAGAATTTTTTTCAATACGTTACTCAAGAAATGTTTCTTGAGCAGCAAATCAGCATATTAGAATGATTTCTGAAGGATCATGTGACACTGAAGACTGGAGTAATGATGCTGAAAATTCAGCTTCGACATCACAGGAATAAATTACATTTAAAAATATATTAAATACAAAACAGTTATTTATTATTGTAATAATATTTAACAATATCAATGTTTTACTGTATTTTAAACAAATAAAAGACATAAAAATCATTGAAAATCTTACCGACCCCATTTGGAAACTTTTCTTAATTTCATTCTCATTCCCTTCAATTTCATAGGTGTCCTAGCAGATTAACAACCGATGTATTTCATCATATTATCAATAAACATATTCCACAAAATTTGACAAGATTTGAAGACTTTTTGTCTTCGTTTTGAACAATAAATTTATTGTTGTACATCTTGAAATGTAACAAACCTATTTTATTTTATTTAAGTACATTTCTGTCATGACTCTCGGAGTGTTTGGCATGGTAATGGATATGAAAATAGCTGCGTTTCCATTACCCTTCAAATTGCGCAAATTGAAAATACGCCCAATGGAAAGGTGTCAATTTCACAAAAACTCCCATATATCACAAACAATTTTACGCTCGCATTAGGGTGTTTTTCAGGCAATTCGAAAAATTTATATTTCTCAAAACTTCAATGGAAACCATTTTTTCACAGGTCATCTGCTGTACGTAATAGTCAATCATTCTTTAAAGAATGCGCTGTATGTTTGGACAGAAGATAAGACAGAGTTCTTTATTAAACTTATAAAAGACAAAAGAATTAGGGAATTCTGGATTTTAAACAACAAAGAAATGCCACAAAATTATCAAGACCTTGAAGTAGAGAAGAGGGAGAAACACCCAGAAACACTTCATACGTGGCCACTCCCAAATATAAGGGGCTTTCCTTGCCATTAATGCTTGGATAACACGCCTATGTCTCCTTCGATTAAAAATAATGGCTAGTGCGGTGGCTATGATATATATAAACCCACCAACATCCGTTGCCATGATTTCTGGAATGACTTATCGTGAGAGGAAAAAATTACATTTTAGTCGCATAACATCGGTTAATGGAAACGCTGTCATTTTCATCGTTTTTTATCGACATTTAGAAAATATCGCAAAAGTTTTGTGCAAATCTGTAATGGCAGCCAACCAGGCTAATGTTATTATGTTGATAATGGCTAATGACTAATCTGCTGCAGAGTAAGTACAGGACTTGCTACTGCCAAATTGCCAAAACATACAATACACGACACGTTGTTGTGAGCAAGACATGCTGCTGCTGCTGTACAATATAGCATACAGGAATTACCCGTAGAAGATATATACAGGTGGAGGATTTCTAAAAGTGGGTTTCTAATACTGACCAAGTATTTGAAAGTTCAGCAGCAAGCTCATTGGCTACTGATACTGCAGGAGCCAATCAGCTGTGCCCTTTAGAGAATGATGTGATTGCAAGCAGTTTGAGTTAAGGACTTATCAGCCTGCGCCATCAGCCTGAGTTTCATGACAGACCTTTGTATTTCTTTAAATGCCACTTTATATAATGTAAATAGTGTTTTAGCCCCTATGTTTTCATTTGGGTATCCAAGACAAGACTAGCAACACTTATGAGCAATAATATAGTGGAATTGACTGACATATTGAACAAATAGGTGGCTGATTGATTGGATGTTTGATCTGGTGAGTGATTTGTTTCATGCAATTAATGTGGAACAGTAAATGACTTAAAAATCACTTTTGGTAGCTAGCAACTTCAAGAATCCTAAATCGTTAGATTTCCCAGTGAATGGATTGGATGGGTTTTTCCTGAAATTTTCCCCTTCATTCCTTCCTCTGGTTCCCCTCATAACCCATGAGGTCTCACAGTAAGGAGTAAACTATCTGTCGAATCCACTTAGAGTTTATTAAGGACACACACATACCCCATTGTGAGTTAACTCTAATTACTGGAGCTTGATTTGTAGCAGTCAGGAGTTTACCGGTAAGGTCATTGGTAAGATGTGTGGAGATGTGAGAGGATTCATTTAAATTCATTTAGTTTTATTAACATTAATAAAAAGACATAGCTTTTCACAAATGGTTTCTGCTCTATTGTTTATGAGTAACGGGTGATCTAACTCAACAGATTGATCATTGTTTTGGGAAATAATGATTCAGTTCTCTGAAATAACAGAAGCTAGTCTTAAAGCGTTGTTTTGTGTTCAATATGCTCTTTTCATGCTGTCAAGTACTTTAGAAAACAATTTTGACATCCCTCAGTTTGTAAAAATGGCATCTAGAGTAATGCACGCACAAAGGAAGCCTTTAGGGCAATTCATTGCACTATGAAAATGTTAAAATACACAGAATTTCTTATGGTAGGCTACATGATACTAGTGTGATGAAATTGCATACTAACCTCATCTGTGCAATGTTATATTCAATTCATCAGTAACTTCTCCCATAATCACACAGATCCATGCAAGAATACCACAAAGGAACTGCTTGTATCAAGCAAAACTCGCAGGGAAAACGCATAACCATAAAACACACATCTGTATGAAAGTGTTTAAATCTGCACATTTCTACTCGGGTGGTTTCAGGGTGATTGTTTAAGTCGTTTTGGCTTCTGTTCAATGACTGCTTACTGATTTATTAAGCTGATGAATGTACTTTTGGGGGCATTTAAAAAAAAACACCCCAGTGCTGATTTGGCATCAGTAATGTGATGTCATCAGGGACTGCGGTTAGCAGATATTGCTGTAGTATTACCTCATTTAACTCATGCCTGAATCGGATGTCAGACTTGCAAAAACTCTTATGCATGACTCACCAAGAAACGTTTGATTTATGGCTTAGATATGCAGGTGAGATGGTCAATGACATCTAGGGATTTAAGTTTTTCATATTATGGGATGTCTCTATGTCCTTCTTGAATACAGTTGTCATTAATCCAAACGCATTGCAGCATTCAGCGCGTAATTATTTCTGAGTGCTGGTCTTGTGCTGAGAGCAGCTTGTGGGACCTGGACTGTGAGTAAGCAAACAGAGCCTGTTTCACATTTTTATGTGCCGTTTATTTAGGGCTGTCAACAGTCTGTCATTCTGACAAGCACATTCAGTGGAAGGATAATAAATTCAGCGGGAGAAATGCCTGAACAGATTCAAGGTTTGTGGAAGTAACCATTTTTGTATTTTCATATTCAGTGCATCCACTTTAGAGTGGATTTCATTATATATTTTTTATTATATTTATTATTTAAACATATAATACTAATTCATTTTTTATTTGTTTCTGTGCATAGATGAAGCTAATACATTAATTTAAAACTGTTTACATTTAAAAAGTTTAAATTAAAAAAATCTGTAAAAATAGAGCCCAATGTTCTGTGATAATATGAAGGCATTTTCCGTATTAATTTTTCACAGGTCTTTTTCCCATATTTTGATTTACGCATTGTATTGTGTTGTGTTTTAGGGTTAAAGGAAAAATCTGTAAACTGGCAGAAAATTACCAGTACGTTTTCCTTTTTTTCTTCTTATTTAAAAATATATATAATTTCATTATATTATATCCAACAAGTTAATCAAATTAATCACAATTTATTACATGTATCCATATTTGCTGATAAAAGCTCACAAATAAAGATAGACATTACATTTTTACATTTTTTTCAGTGTAACTTTTTTTGCACTAACCCAATAAATTGACAGGCCTTGTTAAAATTAAACTCAATCAGTAATATTTATTCATACTTAATACGGAGCAAAAGCAAGGCTTTACCATAGAGTTTGAATTGAATGTTCATTTATACTTAACATGAAGTACTGGAAAATATGAACATTTTTCACTCAATTTAGAAAGGCAGCTGAAAGTAGGCACACGTCATTGTGTCTGTGTTTCCTCTCGTCTCTCATAAGGAGAAATCTCTGTTTGATTTATCCTGTTTGAAACAGACGGTGACACTTATATCATCTGTCTTATTGCTATGGTCCCTCCAGGAGCAGAAATCTAAACACAGCGCGGTATACACCCCTGCCTGCCGTGAACAGCACTGTCAGATGCAGGAAATGTTCTCCAGAAAACCTGTCTACACTCCCGTGAGCTCTGCTCTCAAGGGAACATATCAAGGGGCTTCTAGGGTAATATTCATGGCTGACTGAAAATAGGACTCTTTTTATAATAAACTTTGGGAAGTATAGTGAAAATTAATTTAAGGTCGTCATCAGCAAGTTGTAGGTGGCATGTTTATGGACTGAGGTAACCCCAGGTCGTGTGAAGCTGTTTGCCTGTGCTTAGACTCATTCTCCTCAGAGTGTAGACAGCTTGAACTCTAGCTGCCGGAGCTTCAGTTCCCATCTGGCAGACTTTACCTGTTTTCCATTCCAAGTCTGAAGACTCATGACCTACTAGTGTCTTCTCAATGCCCTATTAGTCAAACACCACTCACATATAAACCACCTGTCCACTAGCATTACCACAAACTCAGTCACAGTGGATGGGAGGTCCTGATTATTATCCAAATAGATGGATGTAACAGTGTCGCCTTTGAGCTTTATTAAAGGGTTGTCACATTTTGATATAAATGCATTTTTGAAACATTTTTTAAAATTAAACCATAATTTCATAAATATTTTAATTCTCAAATTATAGATTTATTTAAAATTGTCATTTCAGAAATAAAGACATTTTCTCATGCAGCAAACAATGTAAAAATGCAGTTTCCCTCAGCCTCTGAAGTTTGGATTTGCATGAGGAATCCTAGATTAGATCCTAGATTTTACAGGCTTCATTATCCTGGAGAAGCAATCAGAAGTTCCAATCAGCTTCTATATTCATATACACTGTATACACATCAGGCCTGCCAGAAGATGGCTAAGCTTACCCCAGACTTACACACACTCTGCTTATGCCATTTGACCAAACAAGGAAGACTTCTGCACCCTTTTCTCGTCCATCACTGGAACATGCACATAAACAATAGTTGTTTTTAACACATGTCATGCTTTTATGGACCAGAACTGCTTTGTGTTTGTTATGATAATGCATTACACAGATTCCACCTTGATTGTTTTGTCATTTACTCATGAATGGAACA
Source organism: Squalius cephalus (assembly GCF_949319135.1). Classification (NCBI taxonomy): domain Eukaryota; kingdom Metazoa; phylum Chordata; class Actinopteri; order Cypriniformes; family Leuciscidae; genus Squalius; species Squalius cephalus. Next base: position 17,487,945 of record NC_137141.1, on the reverse strand, counting down.
TTGAACAAAATAATTCATGTAACATACGACTCCACCAGTGATTTGAGCCTTGTTTCGTTTGGCACATCTTCTGGGTTGTGAAAGGGTCAGTAGAATGAGCTTTGACAACCAAAAAAGGCCAGAGACATGTCCACATTTAACACATTTAACATTTAGTAATAAATCCTAGCAGACACAGTCTAAGTACACCTTCATAATGGATTATTGAGCTTTCTGTGGTTTTGAGTCCAGTAAATTTGACAGACTTGTAGGTTCGGGTAATAATTTGTAAGTGTTCCTTGTAGTCACTGTAGTCGTCATTTAGATGAATTAACTGCTGTAAAATTATTGATATCTCATCCATTTTACAGTGTTGTAACAGCTGTGATAAGATTTTAACTCAAAGCAGTTTTTCCACACTAAAACAAAAAATGCTGTGTCATTCAGCAACCAATCAGACCAGCTTGTGGACGAGTCCTTGTATGGTTTTCCTTGTGGAACCTGAGGGATTTGCCAGATAGTAGCCTATCCAATGTTTTCAATTATCCAATATCAGTCAATTTCTCCTTGTCCATTTTTTTATGTTGAATATAAATGAGGTGTACGATTTCAGTCGAAGTTTTGGTGTAGATAGTAAAGAAAAACAAGCACTGCATTAGCAGTGACTGTTGGGACTTGGGCTGTAGCTATCGATTATTTTAGTAATCGAGTATTCTACTGATTATTCCATCAATTAATCGAGTAATCGGATAAATTGGGGTAATAAAAATAGATCTAAGTGAACAACAGCCTTTAAAATGATTTAAAAATACAAATAGGTAACACTTTACAATGTGGTTCATTAGTTAACATTTGTGAACTACCTTAGTTAACATACTGAGAATGAACAATACTTCATACAGTACTTTGTATGTTCAATACTTAGTGTAACCAGGCCGTTGGCGCTCTCCGCTGACATTTTTTTTACATAATGTACATAAGTTATGTTTATATTAGCGTCTATCGCGTCTAGTTGGATGCTTGAACATTTTGAATCCACTTGCGCGTCCAAAGCGAGCATTTGAAGTGAAATAGATGCGTGTTCGAGGCGAAATTCGCTTCTTATGGGTGGGGCAAGTGCTTGTCCACCACAACATGCACATTTATTAAGTTTAGACCTTGACCAACTTTTTCAAATGGCAGGTTTTCCAAATGGCAGTATATAAGGTAAAATGATCAAATCATACATTATTAGTTGTCCTATTATTAAAATAACATGGTAAACAATCCCATATTTGGAGTTTTTCTTCATCTCATTCAGAAATTTATTACTGCAAGTGTTCAGTGTCACATTCATAGTTAGCATAGCTGAACAATGTCATTCCTTCTTTGGTGTCCTGAATAATTCTATAGGTCTGTGTAATTTCTTTGTTCAGGTTATTACTGTAAAATAATCTGTAATTTATTTTTGTTTTGATGATAAATGGAGCCAGCCTCCAAAACCTGTCCTGTGATTTTTTTTTTTTTTTTGTATGTCTCATATATTGTAATCAAGTTTTTATGTAAAAGATAAAAGATTTGCTTTGTTTTAACTTCACCACGTGACAGCAGCAAGCAGGCTCCTGATTGGTTAACGCAGCGCGAACAAATGCCAAAGTTCAGAATTTTCAACTCGGGCATCAGACGCGAATTCGCTTCAAACGCATGAATGCACAAAAAGCACCAAATAAAATCACTCGCGCCAGACGCCCAATTCGCATTAGAAAACGGTGTAATAATGCCGTTCATGGATTCTCGTCTGTGGAATGCGCCACTTCCGGTATTTTGCCGGTTACTTGACACGGGTAAATTGAAATCGAGGATTTTTTAAAATCGAGTACTCGACTTTAATCGAGGAATCGTTACAACCCTAGTTGGGACATTTCAGGATCAGAATGTACTAAAGCTTCTAATTAAATTTTTATGAACCCTTATTTTCATTAAGATTGTTGAATGAGCTACATTTATAACCTTTTGTTCCTCCTTATATTCAAACAAATACAACAATCTCATGGGACAGGTACATTCGAACCCAGCAGGTTTAAGTGATAATCTGCATCAGCTATATGAAATCTATGAAATTTCAGAAATAACATCTGCATTAGATTAAAGATGAATTGATGTTTTAGACAAAGCCTTGTAGTCATTACCCTGGTTATGAAAGGATATTTGCCAAGCTCTTACAAGATATGTGTTTTAATAGAACATACCAGGTCTTTCAGAAAATTTTGTGCATAAACTTTGTTTAATTTGAATGGTACCGTAGGAGAACAGGTGGTTTTATCTCAGTGAAGGATTTATGGATGTATGTTTGTACTCGTCTCAATGACCTTTTACCTCAAACATAATTTTTACATCAAAAACATGTTCCTGTAAAAATAATACTATAAATGTAATCTAATGCAGTGACATTCATACATCTTTAGGTGTGACTTTATGTGTCTAAATGCACATTTGCACCCAGTGCACATTTACATCACAAGCGGACGCTTCTGAGAGGCTCCCAGTACAAAACAGCATCTCTCACCTGACATTAGAACATTAAAAGTGATGCTTTGTCTTGTAGTGTAAATAACAAGGACACACAGGGCACTCTAAATAATGAGGTGAATTTGAAATAAATCTGCTATCCTATAAGTGTCACAGATTCTCGTCTTGTTTCATTCGTTCGCTGGTTCGGTTTGTGGTGTCATGCTCAGTTTGTTGGGTTCCATGCTGTAGCAGATTTTTGTTCATGTCTGACATGAACAGGAATTGTGTGTCCAAAGTAATTTGTCAAACACCCTGTTGTGTTCCGGGTTCATCTCATGAAAATGTAAGTACAATCTGTGTTCCGTTGGAAGGATGAAATTAATTCTGTCGTGCCTTGATCAACTCATTTGTTTCTTCTTGCTCATAATTCACTAAAAGGCTCTACGTCCTGCCTCAGATGCTGCAGATTTTACACATGCCAAAAAGTGGTTAAAAGAGGTTAAAGAATGAGAATAGTGTGCAATATTTGTTGACTTACTGTACAATTGTCAATCAATAAAAAAAGTTAAACGGATTTAAGTGGAAATTATTTTAGAATTTGAATCAGTTACTTAATTTTCAAGACAATTAAATAACTATGGCGCAAATTGGGTTGAAATGAGAGATTGATCTGCAGTGTGATAAAACAAGCGTCGGTGTATTGAGTACAGCGGATGGAAATAAACAGAAACATCCTAATTTACATAACCGAGTCCAAAACATATTCACCCAGTTTTACAGACTTTAAGCCTAGTCCCAGACTAAAGTGCATGTTTGAGCTGTTTTAACTGAAAGCAACTTGTAGTGATGTACAGTATCTTAAAATATGTCAGTGGCGTGCCTTTGTTTTGTCTCAAGATGCACACCAGTAATGTTTTTTTTTCTAAGGCTTGTTTATAAAAATGATTTAAATGCCCTAAATGAACTAAGGCCTAATCCTGTCTTAATCTAAGGTCTATCTGTGAAACCAGGTCATAAATCGGTGAATCTGTTAAGTTAGTAGGCCTTCTTGTTACTCCCCAACACTGTTTCTGTCTGCACTGTTGTTGCATTGTTGCTCTAAGTACATATAGGCTCCAACATGGCTGTTGGATCATGATTCTTGTCAGCTGTCTGTGGATTTTCCCAAAAAATCTAAGTGCTATTTAATGGTAGGACATTTCCGTATTTGTGTTCCACTGCTCAGTGTTTTTCTATGTAAACATACGCTTGATGAACGTCTTTGACATTTCGCTACATCTTGCTGCTCGTTCAGCGACTCGTGCGTGAGCTCTGTGTTTTCAACTAAAATAACTTATTTTTTACACGTAGCACATCTCATCTGTCAGTTTCAAAACATTGGCCCGTTCCGATTTGATTACATTCCTCAGCTCTGTGTCTCGCGTTTTTAAATGCAAAAACAGTTGTCACGGTCCTTTGAAAGCAGAAATAAGGCATGACTGATGCCATGTGTAAGTCATGTTAAATAGAAAATAGAGACAAAGACAAAGTTCTTTGGTCTGCACAGGTTTACTAGCAGTGTGTTGCTGCTTACATTATTACAAAACAGAAAGAGGATAGCAATTCATAATTTCTGGCACATCATAATCAATTTAATTTGTGGGCACTGGGCATTATTTAGACAGCCGTATGAATGTGACTCCGAATGATAAGGCCATACCCACAGAGGGTTCTTCTGTCATTATGGAGGAACTGTCTTTGTTGGGGTTGTATCAATTGCTTCCAGTAGTTCTTTTTCAGCTCTATGGTGGTCTATTGTTTGGCTCAGATGGGGTTTTAAACAAGAGGGAGATACTCATACATTTTGCATGCTAAGAGACTTGATAGCTGATATTAGCCTGGCTAACGTCAGACCTCTTCTCATTGAGACGTGGTCTGGGAACCACATGTTCATTTTCTCGTATTTGAGGCGTGGTTTACGAATGCCCAGAGCCGTTTATTGGGCGCTACGAATGTCTATCAAATGCGCCTGTACGTAGCTCATAGCCAATCGTTTCAATTATGCCAGATGACGTATGTAGAGCGGCAGAAATTCGATGAGGAAGAAGACGAAATAAACTTGCTTTCTGAACTACTTAGAACACTATAAGGCTGCATCGAAAGGTAACTTCGCGTCTGATGCCATGTTGGATCCATAGATATAAACAAACTGCTTCGGTGTGTCGCATAGACGTCGTCATCGTCTTGCTGCTCCCTCCCCGTTCTGTGATTGGTTCCCTTTTTGAGGGGAAAATCTGGTCCATGGTGTCCAGGCTGCCTAGCAGCGTGAATAAAATCGTGCTGCGCGCAAGGCAGCGTGGGGAAACCCAGGCTAAGCTGATATATTATTTCTCTCGCTTTCTGTTTTCCCTCATTCTCGATCTTTATTATTCAAAAGCATTTCATTGTTAAAGAAATTTCTCATTAATACCTCTATTATCAGGGCCATTGTGAACGTTTTGTTCTGAGACCGTGCTTATGATTTATGGGGATTTAAGAAAAAGCATATGGTGGATTTTTGTCATTATAGGGTGGTTGTGTACACACACTGCCAACTCACATTTATGTTCAAACACCATGTAAAAGTGAATTTTACATAATAGGTGCCCTTTAAAAATCTAAATACAAAATAATCACATAGCTTTAGAAATAACCTGGCAGATAAGCAGCAGCTGAATGAATCTAAAAATAACAAAAAAAGTCAGCTCTTCCCCTATGATTCTACAAAAGCAAGCAATGAAGGTGAAATAGAGATCTCCTAAATTGGTGAAGTCCATGCTACACAAAATTATTTAAAAATCTGTAAAATTCAAAGTGGAAACCTTTGCTCTACTCTAATTTTTGCTCTATTTTTTCATTTTATTAGCACTTCTTGGGAAACCAAGATATGGCAGCTGCCATACTTAATGAATACTCCTCCTAAAGACTCATTCTCACCAGCCATTTCTTCACTTTTGATCATACTGATAAACAAAAGATACCTATACCACCTAATGAGGAGCAATTTTTGTCTAATACTAAATAGCATATTACATTTCCCTGATATCACATCCCTTTATCACATCTCGTTGTAAGATACAGTGGGGTCGTATACTATACAATATATATCCCCTTTTTTTAAAACCAAAATGGTGCTTGATCGGTAAACTGCTCTGAAAACGACCTGGTATTTATGCTTGCTGAACGTTGATTTAACTGACTGCATAATCTGCCCACAAATTTACATAGCAAATCATAGTATTTGAGGTTTAGGGGTCTCTGATTTGGAGTCTTTATGCAATCACAAGCTGTTTTACTGCAATGTCAGAAGTTACAATAGATACAATTATTAGTAAGCTTATAGTAAGCAATCCCTATGCCCCATGATTTTAGCAGATCCTAGTTTGAGACCAGCAGTTTTAGGGATTGATATGGATTTTTTTTTTTTCTGTGGTGGAAAGATGCAGAATGGTTTAAGATTAAGGCACTGGCATCAGTGAATCTAATATGATTTTGTTTATATGAAATGTTTATATGTGAATAAAGCCTAAATGAAGTCTGTCATCTTATAAATTGATTGTTTCTCTTCAGAAGACTTGGCTTAAACCACTTGATTCATATGGATTTATTTTACACTTTCTTCATGAATGTTTTGAACTGTTGGAGTTTTGGGTGAATAGACTTTCAATGGAGGGAGATAAATCTTTCAATTTTATTAAAAATATCTTCATTTTGGTTTTGAAGATGAACGATAGTCTTATGGGTTTGGAACAACATGAGTGTGAGTAATTGATGACAGAATCAATTAAAAATTGTGCTTTTGATAAAACTGGGCTTTCTATGCAGTAGAATTTTTATATATTCTGACATACTACTGACATAAAAATAGCTGCAAATATCCTAATTTAATTTTGATAAAAAGAGGATAATCTATTAAGGATGGGATATCTAAAATTTTAATATTTTGGATATTTAGTTTACTGCTAAGTTTCTCGAAATTAAATATCTTTCAAAATTCAATATCATAAAACTTTGCTGAATCTTGTACTAGTTCCTTGGAAGCACTCATTGTATCAGTCTGGTACCTTGTAAACACTTCAAAGTGATGAAATTGTGCACCCTGACACCTGACAATTGTGTAGAAGCCAGCCATTCATATTGAAACGTAATTTTGTCAGATAATGCCGTTTATGCAGTATGCATCAGACAGTCAGTGAATGGTTTGTGGTCATGTTGTATAATGGCTGCAACTAGGATCACAATGACTTCAAGAGTAACATCGCTGCTTTTAGTGGCCTTTTGGAACAACAAACATTTCAAACTGCTCTGAGACACTGTAGCCCTCGACGACTCCTGTAGCTTCAGCGGTTTCAAGATGAAATCCAACAGAAGCCTGTGACATATTTGTTTATAAGCTTTGGATGGAGCAAATTATTTCAGATGTGTTGAAGTTTTAAATTCTTGTCAAGGGTTGAGCAAGTGGCAGCTAAAATTACAATGTTTTTTTACAGATCAAAGATGAGTTATTCATTTGTTGATGCGAATGTCTCAATACAGATAAGAGAGTGGTACTTCAGACTTTGATTCTTCTTGGGATCAAATAGGTCTGACTATGTTTGTTTGTGTGCCCGCAGGTCCGAGGCAGTATGAACCAGACTGATGTTTTGTCTCCATGCCAACTGAAGCTTCAGGTCGAGGTACACCTAAACCCTCCTGTCAGAAGGTGACCTCTCTGCCCCAATCCGGTCTCTACAGGGTGAGTGACCAGATCATTGCACATACACAGTGACAGCACTGTTGAAATGCATTTTTGTTTTGTTCCCTTCTTTATTTTTAAGCTAACTTTTTCTTGCTTAAGTTTATTCTTCTGTTATGAAATTGCAGCATATGTGAGCTTTTTCCAATGGCAGTGCAATGAATTTGATGGGGAATAATGATAATGAATAACTCATTCTGATGCCTGTTTGAGTTCAGACAACTCACTTTGTGCTGATTATTATGGAAAGGCTATTAAAGGTCATATAAGTTTGATTAAAGGAAATGTCAGTGAGAGAGAGGCTTTTTGTAGAATAATTCAATCTTCATGTTTTTTAAACCTCTTCCATGTCTTTCCATGTATATTTATGTAGAGAAATGCATTGTTTTGTCATAAGTATACTTGCAAATTGTACACAGCGTATACATTTGGACAAAAATTGAGCTACATAAAAAAAAAAAAACCTGAAAAAAAAAAAAAAAAAATTAGAATGCAATGACATTTTAAAGAAAATAAACTCTTCAGCAAACACATTTTTCAAAAGAAAGTTGGTTATAAAACAGATTTAAATGGTAAAACAATAGATATAGTGTATAAAACAAATGCATTTAGAAACTTTTCAGAATTTTTTTGGTCAAACTGATCATGTTCATAGTTAATATGAACTACACCTGTGGGACGTTGAGGGAAACATACTTCATACACTACTGATGAAAAGTTTGCGGTATGAAAGATTAATGTGTTTGAAAAAAATATATTGTGCTCAGCATGGCTGCATTTATTTAATCAAAATGCAGTAAAAACAGTAATATTGTGATATATTGTCTCAGTTTAAAATAACTATTTTGTTATTTGTTTTCTATTTTCTATTTTAATTTTCAAATGTAATTTATTCCTGTGATGGCAAAACTATTACTCCAGTCTTCAGTGTCCCATGATTCTTCAGAAATAATTTTAATATGCTGATTTGGTGCATGCTCATAAAATGTTCTTATTATAAATGTTGAAAACAGTTGTGCTGCTCAATTTTTTTTTTTTTTGGTGAAACCATGATACATTTTATATGATACGTGATACATTCAGTATTCTTTGATGAATGGAAAGTTCAAAAGAACAGCATTTATTTGAAATGGAAATCTTTTGTAACCGTTTTCACCTCATTATACTGTAAATGTTTGCTTTCCCTTTTCATCAATTTAATGCATCCCTGCTGAATAAAAGCTCTCCTACTTTGACACCAGTTGTTTAAAGTAACAGAATTTTTAAATGGATCAGAAAAGGAATTTGTTTCGAGAAAAGCTTAAGCTTAATTTGTTTGCACTTCTGCTTTGTTTGATGTTTTGTTATAAAATGCAATGGCATTCATGCATTTGTAGGCATGACTAAAGTGTCCAAATACTTTTTGAGGCCACTGTTGCCTTTCTTTGCATCTGTACCTGGTTCTAATATGTTCAGGAAAAGCATACGTAACATTAATGTGTAATTGTATTAAAATGCACAGTACACTTTCAGAACAAAAAGGTATAAAAGCTGTCACTGGGGTGGGACCTTTTCAAAAGGAAATATATGTACCACTTAGGTACTAATATACACTGTAGGTTTTAAGCTATATTCATCCTTTAGGGCTCAAAAAGGTACAAAGGTGTACCTTTTGAAAGGGTACTGCCCGCCCAGTGACAGCTTTTGTACCTTTTTTTTTTCCTGAGAATCAGAAAGGTCTCTCTCTCTCTCTCTCTCTCTCTCTCTCTCTCTCTCTCTCTCTCTCTCTCTCTCTCTCTCTCTCTCTCTCTCTCTCTCTCTCTCTCTCTCTGTCTCTCTCTCTCTCTCTCTCTGTGTCTCTCTCTCTCTCTCTCTCTCTCTCTCTCTCTCTCTCTCTCTCTCTCTCTCTGTGTGGGTGTGCTGTAGCAGCTTGACACTGAAATCTTTGGAGCTTAATTATGGTCCTGTCACACCGGGAGAATGAAACATTTCGATCTCTCCACGCGTAATCATTGAACATGAACATCAAAATCGACCCATCATTAATACCTTCTGAGGTGCATGACTTTACATAGAGTGACATATGTGTGTGTTGGATGACAGAAATAGCTGAGATTTATGATGTATTAATGGGTATGGATTGCTACCTAAATAGTACAGTGAAAAATATCATGGCATTAAAAGAATACCATATTCATATACCAAGTTATTTAAATGCTATTCCATGGTACTTAAATGGGCCTTATTAAGTTTTGATTTTGTTTTGGGGGTCTACTAGAATAGGTTATCATGCTTGAATGTTCAAAACATAATTTTTCACATATTTACACTGTTGTCGCAGCTCTCTTTCCAGAGTTGCGCTCTGTTTAGCTCCGGTCTCTATGAAACCCCTCCTTCTGAACAGCGCAACATACTCTGATTGGTCGGCTGGACCAATGTGCTGTGATTGGTCAACCGCTTAGAGTGCGTTTATGTCTCACTCCTTACCATAACTGCAAGTTTCAACACACTACTAATGCAACTCGACCAGGCTTCACCACTTTTTTATGCGTATGCCTTAGGCAGGAATTATTTAAACGGGGAATATCGTGGCCTGTGCGTTCCCAGAAGAAAACTCAAGACTACAATGGAGGCATTTCAGGGAGTTCAGAAACAGTGCTTACTGATATAGAGAATAACTCCCGTTGGAGTGGACTTTGTGCTTTGTATCTTTGCAGACCTTTTTCACGCTTAAACAGCAATATTAACAAATAAAGAAGTGTGAAGTCCGCACACTGACGTTAACTGCTTCCAAATGGATTTTATTAAACAAGGCAACGTTTCGACCCTCAGGTCTTCATCAGGCACCTGAGGGTCGAAACGTTGCCTTGTTTAATAAAATCCATTTGGAAGCAGTTAACGTCAGTGTGCGGACTTCACACTTCTTTATTTTTGTTTATATCACTCAGTTGTCCTGCACCTGAGCCCAATCTGGGTGTTTGGGATGTGCACACCAGCTTCGTGTTTTTGATTAAACAGCAATATTACACACTAAAGAAAGTTGAAAATGTAAAAAAGCGTAATAGGACGGACCCCTTTAAAAAAAGTATTACATTCAAAATGTCTGTTTTGACCATTAGGCTATAGCCTACTGTTAGCGAAGCTAGTTAAGTTTATTATGGTATAGTGTCAGAGTATTGCAGGCTTGGATTTAAACTGTGTTTCTTTGGGGTTTTTTTCAGTTGATGTGTGTTGGACATATTTACTTGATGCACTCAAACAGTAAATCAGGGCTTTTTATAAACAGTAACTGAGGCCATAATGGTATCACATCCTGCCAAATGATCAGCTTTGTCTTGTGATGCAAGGGGAGAATTAGATGGTATTAGACCAAAATTTTGTTGATATTTTGTGGTTGGTTAGTCTGGATGAAAGGACATCCATTGACATTGTAGGCAGCTTCCTGTATTTTTCTCAATCAGCTTTTAGATGTTTGCACAACATGATTAGGGCATGAAATAACGAGACACTTTTTCAACATCTCTAATCTTCCTCTGGTGACCCACTGAAAGAATCAGCCAGATTATTCTGCTCATATTGGTTAGATCCAAATCAGTTCTTGAGAGGCTGTGTTATGTACACATTTGATTTGGATGATTTGCTTATTTACGAATTTAAATGACCAGCACAGTCTGTCAAAATGCATTCAGTGTAGTGTCACTCAAACAGAAATGACATGCGAACAATGCAGAATATGAATTTATTAATAAGCAATGAAGCCAGTCATGTTCTGTAGCAACTAGTCAGGCTCTGCTTTTGTTGTCTGTTGTTTTTTAGGTAGGGCAGAGCAATATGTGTGTATATATATATATATATATATATATATATATATATATATATATATATATATATATATATGGGATAATGTATAGAGAGGTGGTCGTTATAGCGAATAACAACCCCGACAGGCTGAACAGGACCCCGACGCGAAGCGGAATGGTCTTGAATCAGCCTGAAGGGGTTGTTATTCGCTATAACGACCGCCTCTCTATACATTATCCCGCTTATTACATGGCTACCTACAAAATAAATAATTAATTTGAAACAAATTATTGATTTAAAAAGGAGTTTATTGTTTTAAAAATGATTGTATTGCTTCCGCCAAAGAAAATAGTCCGTTCCGCGTCCATAGCAACGCGCTGTTTTGCATGGCAACGGTCTGTTATAGTTCGCAGCGGTCTGTTATCAAGAAATAACAGACCGCATTCTACATTGGAATTCAGCCAAGCCATGTAATAAATTTATTTATTTGTTTGTTTGTTTGTTTGTTTGTGGCCAATATAGTATCAATTTGTCTTGGGAATGACAGATAGCCAGAGGGATTTCATCCATTCCTCTTCTAAGAACAGTGGCCAGGTCACTGTGTGATGTTGGTGAAGGAAAACATCTTCTTGCTCCTGAAAATATCCCAAAGTGGCTCAAAAATATTTAGATGGTCCTCCACATATATCCACATGGTCCTCCAGAATGGTTCGGTAGTCCTTGGCAGTGACGCGCCAATCAAGCACAGTACGGAATGCCATGATATTTCAGCCCAAACCATCTCTGATCCACCCCTGTGCTTCATACTGGGCACACAACAGTGAGGGGTGGTAAGCCTCTTTGGGGCTTCTCCACACCGTAACTCCACACAGCATATCACAATGATTTCTGAAGGATCATGCGACACTGAAGACTGAAAATGCAGCTTTGCTATCACAGAAATAAATGTCATTTTAAAATATATTAAAATTGAAAACAGTTATATTCACTGCTTCTTCAACCTCTCTTTGAGTGTCTCTCCTCATCTGTGTCTTATCGTGTACATTGTCCATGCTATGATACGGTCTGAGCTTTCTGCAAAGTTGCCATGCTTCAAATGGATAAAACTGACGTGTATCAGGTTTTCTGTTGGATTAAGGTTTTAGGACAGAACTCCATTTGAGAGTGATTTAAATTGGGTCTCATTTGCCTCCAGTTACTGATAGCACAGAACAACAACCCCCCCCCCCCCCCCCCCCCCCCCAGCATTGCTCTTCATATCTGAAAAGAAGCTCTGCCATCTGAGCACGCTCTCATTTGATATACTCAGACCTCCCCCGCACCTGTCTGGGTTCTCCAGGTGTGTGTGTGTGTGTGTTGGTCCATCCTCTATCAGAGATTAATTAACACTCTGTAAGGGGAAGACTGGAGGGAGGTTGAGTGTTCAATGCAGAGGGAAAGATGGATTGCGAAGAGGGGAGAAGTGAAATAGAGTAAAAAAGAAAGAGGCCGGTGAGCCGTTGATGGGTGAGAGTCTGTGATGGGATTTAATTGCCTGCTTGTACAGGCTGCAGGGTATTGTACCTGCCTGTCACACTAACACACTCACCGTAGAGTAAAGTTTAAGTGTGTGAGGGTGCATATTTGAGCATGCTATCTGCAAACATGACACATGGAAGTCAACTTAATAGTATTTGATTAATTGTTTTAAATTAGTTTTCCATTTAATTTTTGTTTTAGTAATTTTATTATGTGCTTTTGTCATATGTATTAGTTTTTCAGTGTTAGCAATTTTAGTACTTCAACTTTTCACTTTTTTATGCAGAAAAAGTTTGTTTTTCATTTGAATATGTGTATTTTATTTTATTTCAGTAAAACATATTTGTAATAGGTTTAGTTAACAATAACAACATTTGACTGAGAAACACACAAGAAGACATGGTAGAAAACTGTCTGTGTTTTTGATTTTTGGGTGAACTATACCCTTTAAAAACTCAACTTTATACTTTCATAATTTGTTAATTTAGAATAATGCATGTTTGAGTTGCTAATTATCATATATACTCTGTATATTGTGTTTTATTCATTGTGATTCTCCACGTTGCATTGTTCCTCTGACTATCCGTGTTAAACAGCTGCCATCTGAATTAAGATTTTACTGAGAAGCTGAAAACTCATTTGACTCTCTCTGGTTGATTGGGTTTAGTCATAAGCAACTTTATCACATAAATGCATGCATAATTCCATAGTTGTGGCCCCCTGGCCCAAGGCCACATTCACTATTAAACCGCATTCTTCTCAGCCAATCACATCACAGCATCCTCCTAAGCATGACAAGGGAAAAGTTTATCCCCAAAGACATTGCATTGCGGAACACACGAACACAAACATGCTGCCGCCACGACCACCACAGCTCCATAAAAATGATCACCACTGTTGAAATTGGTAATTATGGAAAGAGGGGAATAATTTTGGTTTATCTATGTCAGTCACGCTTGCTACACTCTGTCTTTTGGCTTCAACAGAAACTGCAGCGTAGAGCGTATGCCAGGAATGCATTTCTAACAGAGCGGGAATAATCACATTGAACTGCCGGCCTGCATGAGTAAATAGCATGAGCACAGTGTGCTGAAAAATTGTGTTTACTTGACGCCACTAAATGCCTCCAAACGCTTGGATTATCCGACGGTAATTCTGCCACTGGCAAAGATCAAGTCTCATTTATCAGTGATAAATGGTGCTGTATTGTATATCATGATAGACCAGATTTTTACATTTTTGGAATAAAATTAATCAGTGGTGTTTATTGATGCAATTTTAGTTTTATTTTATGATTGCTTTAGGTGATTGTTGAATGGCATAAGTCATAAGAGCCTAGCCAAAGGGTACGTTTACATGACAATGATATGCTTAAACGGAGAAGTTTTTCTTTTAAATTGTCCGCATACAGAAGACACCATTGTCAAAACGATCCTCATTCACACGGGTTCGCGAAAACGACTAAAAACTCTGCTGTATTCTGCTGCCAGGCCATTAGATGGCGATGAAACACTATAGACTGAACACGTAATATTCATGTGGATGATGTTATTGTCTTCAGAGATTTGCGTTTTTGTTGTTTATATGGAGACTGTTTTCAAAAACTTACACTTTGAAACCTGGTTTTAAAAGTTTGCGCATTTTGTGTGTAACCCTGTTACTGAATGATTTTCACCCTTTTGGAAGGAAGACAGATATATATACATACTGCATGACATGAAAGAAAGGTCAGACCGTCAACGTTGTGCAACATCAGAGACATCCAGCAAACCTTGAACCGCTCATTTGAATATTCTGTCCATGGACGACTCAAGGAACAGATGGTGGGAAGCGAAGTTGGATTATTCATTTAAAATGAGAGACAGACAGATAATGGTGCATGTGTGTCGTAATTGAAGTTTCTTGAGGCATAGAATAGGAGGATCTGCTCTGAATAAGCTTGTTTTGCCTCCAGAAGTAAATTCCTTATCTTCACAGGTGCTTTCACCTGCACCTGTTATCTTTTTATCCACTTGGATGGATCTCAATATCCATGTGTCTCTCTCTCTTTTCATATCCTCTTTTCTCTATTCACTCTCTCAGTTTGTCCGGACCAGCATTGTGCACACACTTTGGCAGGTGTTGTAGTGCAGGTGAGAAGATTGTGTGTGCGAACTGCGTCATAAAATCTTTGACAGAAGACCGAATCTCCCCCTAGATGCTTGCCCTTTAGATCATCTCAGATGTGAGATAGCAGAATTTCACAGATCACAGACAATTGAGATTTATGTGACAATTCTTGAGCGGACGCTGCAGTTAGAGTTAGTTGAAATGGATCGAAGAGTTCATCCGGCATCAGTTGGTTCATTTCATTCTTGGGGTAAAGGAACCGGTCAGTTGAGCTGATGTGGATCGTTGCATTGATCCATGCTTGTCAATTCTCCTGCTTCACATCAAACTGCTTTTCAGATACAGTGACTTTAATGCTTTGTATTTAAAATCATCTAAAAGTCATTTATTTGTCTTTAAAGACTCCATAAGATGGGGTTTCTTCTTGAAACAGGAAATTGGTGCAAACAAATGTCACAACCCAACAAAGCCACTTCCTTCATAACCTACTGGCAAAGGAAATGTGATAAGTACATTTAAATAAGAAGAATGAGTGCTGTTACAATTATAAGGTTTTATTTATAATTTATGGAAGTTTTTATTTCAGAGAATATTTGATTGTACAAAAGTTTGTATAAAGAGTCAATCATAAAAATGTTTTTGTCAATTTTTCCAGGAAGAGAAACACTGTCAATTTTAAATATGTATTTTGTTTTTATATTTATTTTCTCATTTTTGGGAGTCCATGTGTACTCCCAAAAGTAGATGTAGATGACCTCAAAGCCATGGCATTGTCACAAAAGTTTTTTTTCTTTCTTTTAAATGTATGCATTTTCTATGAGGATTTAACAGGGTCTTTAATTTGTCAGATCATACTGTTGAAATGTTTGGGTCGGCAAGATTTTTTAATTGATTTTGAAAGAAGTTTCTTGTGCTCACTTAGGCTGCATTTATTTATTTGAACAAAAATACATATTGTGAAATATTATTACAACCAATGTTTTATATTGGTATATATTTTAGAATGTATTTTTTTATGTGTAACTGCCTTCAGCTCTTATAATGCAAACCCTGCATCGGTGCCATCTGACAGATGAAGGATCCCTGTCCTTGTAATATAATATTAATAGCAGAAACTACCATATTCTTGACAACTGAGACAGTGATAGTTACAACTGCTGAAAGAGACCGTTTCAGGTCACTGCTTGAGAATGAAATGCCTTTACTCTGTGCAAATATGACAGAGGTTCACTGAGAAAAACGTACTCGATCCATGTCCTCCATCAGTTTAGAGAAAGATGGAGTTTCTCTTAATGTATACAAGAGGACAGAAGGGCAGAGATGATGGCACATAGACAGGATCCAACACTGAATTGAAAAACTTTGGTGTTTCTCTCTTTTCTTGGTAATATGGTGCAGTGAGCTGGTAAATTCTTGAAGTTTTTGGCACTTGTATTACATAATCACTCATTATTTCTTATCTTGAAGTAGTGATCTGAATAAATGCGAGTAAATCTTACCCTGGGTGGCAATTGATTTTTTTTCAATTTTCGCAAATAATTCTGTGCTGAATGACTCATTCTCTCATTTCAGTTTCATATGAAATTAGTTCCTAAATGGTCTTCCCCACCATAGCCACTCATGAATAAATGCTTTCTCCCCCCTGGAATTTAATCACGTTGTATTGTGCTTTATTTTTCAACCTGGGTTTGGCTTGAGTGCAACTTGTGTCTGTAATGAGTAGGGCTGGGCGAAAAAAACGATACACCTAGCTATCGCGATTTTTCTTTTTACGATTCTAAAATCGATTTTTTTATTCCGGAATCGATATTCATTTAAATTCAATTGCTTTATTTTTGTCCTTGCTTGTAGATGAGGTTTACAGAAGTTAGCCACTTTCGTTCCAACAGAGGATGAAATGTGTCGTTATATATGAGTGTTGAGTGACGTAATATCCCAAGTGGACGCCTGGAAGAGACATGAGACTGAAAGCACTGAAAAGCCCTCGCGCTACTCATATGCTGAGAGAGAGATACGACAATAGAGCTGCACGATTCATCTTTAAAAGACTGTGATCTCGATTCAAACACCCACGCGATCTTTCAATTCGTCTGTCTATTAAACTTTGACAAAATCATATCGCAACATTCAAAGCTGTGTTGGCGCTGCCGCTGACCCGGAGAGAGTTGTCATGAAACAGCTTCACAAACAGTCTTTTTAACCTTATAGTATCATTATTTCTGTGATGCAATAGTTCAAATTATCATAGAAGTACTTGGATAAAAGTTTAAAGTTCAAATATGAACACTGGTACCTACGATAGAAACTTGGTGCTTAAAATGACGCATTTATCGATTACATTGTTTCGCCACTAAGTGACGACAAGTGACTGTTAAAAAATGTATTTGGTTTTGAATCATTTATTCAAGAGAATGGAGTATTGTATGATGCTTCTTGAAATAAAAGTCAGAAAAATTATGAAAAATGACTCATCTTATACATCATGTACAGTCTGTATAAGTGTATGATTTAACTTTTCCCGATGGTCTAGTGTTAAAAAAAATTGCAATATATTGCAATATCGAATCGCAATCTTGTTGTCATAGAGAAATAGGCTAGTTGTAATTAGCCTAATGACAGAAAGGAAGAGACCACAGTGGAATCCAGTCAATTATTGCATTATGCTAATATGAACTAAGACCATAATGGCAACTAGCATGGAAAATAATTATCACTGTTTCCTTCCAAATAACTCTGACTGACATTAAATGTCTCTCTGCCATAATGACTGCTCTTCACTTCATTAATCCTGACCAAATCAACATTCTCTTTCCCTTCTTAATCAAGGCCTTTTTAAGTTCAAGTAATCCTGTAGACATAGAGTCAAGCAAAAACCAATTTAACCAGGTGCAAATGCACTCTAATAGCATATAGTAGGCTATTTATTTTTTTATTATTGTAAGTCATAGGCTAATTATTCTTTTCTGCGCAAATACATCTCCTGTATATGTAAATCCGAGTCAAAATAGACTGCATGTTATTTGCATAACTCTTTGCAAAACACTATTTGTCTGCAACAATTATTGTTGTACTGAATTTCAAAAGGATGTTTGTGATATTTTCAATTGATCATGGCTGCAGTAATTAATGAAATGATGATCAAGTAATGAAGAAAAGCATTATTACCAGGCATATATCCAGATGGTCCACGTGTGTCTGGACGTCTTAGGCTACATTTAGACTGTCAGTCCAAATCCGTTTAAAGCTACATCCATATGTGGTTTGAAACCCTATTCAAATCGCATTACTGGATATTCTTTTCAGCCTGACCACTCTAATTAGATCTTTCGTGTGGTTTATGTGACTTTCTCACGCCAAGTAAAACGCAAACGCCAGACGTTATAGGAAACATGCTGAAAGTCGCTGCCGAAACAAGACTGTGTTTTTACAAAGTGCCGGATGAGCAGAAAATGACAATATAACGGAGACATGTTTGTAAACCGTAGGAGGCGACAGCCTCCGGTTCTGCCGCTGCCTCAGAAGACGCAGAAGACCAGCGCGGCGGCTACACATTACCATGTTGTAAAATTTAAATAAGACAACATCTCTATTGCAAACCTCTCCATGTTGCGGTTATATTTTGCGTATTCATACCAACGCAACGTCATTTCCATAGAAACCAATGCAGATATTCCAGAAAACTAAAGAGCTGCATGGACACACAAATCAGATCTGAACAGTTGCGATACACTGTGGACGTCAATAATTTTAGATCAGATTCCAATCGGATACACAAATAATCGGATTTGGACTGACAGTGTGAACGTAGCCTTTGGCTACATCTACATTTGAAAACAGATACATTTGAAAACGGCGTTTTTGTTTTAAAATTAAGTTTCTTGTCCTCACTGAAACGTCGAAAAACACTTATATCTTACTGCACATGTGTGAAATGTAATAATTCACTGAGATGATACAGAGAGCATGATCATTTTATTAGCCAAATTTCCAACCACTTACTGGAGCATCCAGGTCGCACTCAATCGCTATTCCTTGTGCGGTCTAAAACACAGTTTCATGTTTTGCCGCAGGACAGCAATTTCTAGTCATCTTTGCATGAATGTAATATGAAGACTCTACAATGTAACATTTACTGTAGCAGGGACATACCATTATAAACAGATATAACAGATATATATGTGTGGGTACAATATGCAACACATGACTTAACATGCATCATCATTTTTCAAATACCATTCACACAACAGTGTAAAAACAGCTTTTTCAAATTCTTCAAAAAGTTACATTTTTGCAGGACAAAAAAACTCAGTGGGTACGGGAGGCCAAGATCTAGAGAAAAAGATGCGTTTTCAAATGTTTTTGGATTACTTTAGACGTAGCCTTACAGGAGTTGCACCATGCAAATTGTTTTCTGCAGACTTTGGCAGTGCCTTTGCGCAATTGCGCTGCTTTGCATGTTTCTTCTAATGAATTGGGCAATAAAACAATCCAGACAGTGTGGATCAAACATCCATAATTCATTATTTGTGAATTTTCTCTATATTGTTCAGCAAAAGATTTGAATATGTGACAGTTATCAACTATGTAGCTCATAGTTGATAACTGTCACATGAATGTTTTTCATGCATCATTTGAGGAAGCATAAATAATGGATGCAGGAGATGGAGGTTGCATATTGTGAAGAGGGTAATTCACTGAGAAGATGTTTAAAGTGATGAAAAGACCCATCATTTCACATTCATCTTAAATTTCCAAGAACCCCACATATTTATGTTTTTACTTATGATGACTTTGCTCGGAATGAGCTGGTTATGGCCATAATCACCCTGTGACTTAAAAATGTTTATTATAGGTTAGTCAGACATTCGTCTTTGTGAGAGCTGTGTGACTTTTGCAAATCAATTGTCTTTGGAAAAATAGTCATTGAGAAAATGTATCAGGTGTGGCACAGTATCTAGAGGGATGAATTGTGGATCTGCGCTACAATCTAAAATGAGAGATTATTGCACCGTAAGTCATATGATGTAAATAACAGCCCCCCAAAGGTGTGTTATGACTCTGCAATAACAGGTCATTATGCAGTATCATCATTATCATCATCATCATCACTATTACTCAACTTTTGTTTTTGTTCAAAATTGGAACTTTCTGATGAAAACTAATGCTTTTCATTTACAGTGCTACCCTTTGGAGGGAAACCCTTTAAAAATCCTGAAGATCTGAATTGATGATTCTGGCTTTAATTAGTATAGCCTGTTTTAGTGATCTGATCAATTCTTTACAGGCTATGCTAATCTATGCCAGAATTAGCAATGCATGTGGGATGGACTTACTCTTCGCTTATAGGCATCACTTTGTATGAATAAGTGGTGGGCACGGTGGCACCAGAACAAGTTTTGAAGTGTGTGTGCTTTTGGATACCATGCATAATGATGATGGTTTAATATTAATTATGTCATCCTCTAATATTTTAACATGAACTTTTGCTGTTTTGCTAAATAGTCTGTGTGATTCATTGATACCAAGATCAGTACATTAGTGAAATGTAAATAAAACTGAAATGTAAATAATTAGTAATATATGTTTTATACTTATATATTAAGTTAAGAAAGTTGTACTGGTTTGGAACAACATATGGGTGAGTAAAAGATGACAGAATTTTCCTTTTTGGGTGAACTAGCCTTATAAGGATTTTGTTTCTTTCTTGCTTACTGCACATTTTACACCACAAGATAATAAAAGCAAGCGTTTACACCTCACTTACTGAGCAACTATACTCCATACGTTCTGAGAGCCTTGATCTGATTTATTGTAGGTGTTTGTGTGATTGCCAAAGCAGAATTGTACAATACCACAAATAAGAAGAACAAAGCCAAAATACAAAGACCGTTTCCCAAGAAAGATGTCCAATCCAGTCTACTCATCACCTTGTCGGTTTCCCAAGATTAGATAGTTTTGTCCTCTGACCAGAAACATAACACAAAGAAGACCTCATACAGACAAGAGCTGTGTGTCATCACCTGTCTGATTGTAATCTCCATGCAGTCCTGACTCAATGTTATAGGGCGGCAGAGAACGTTAAAAACTAAATTGGGTAAGCCTTCATTCCTGATCTAAGAACATTCTTCGTTAACCTGGGGGGGTCAAAGGTCATCAGGTGGTGAATGGCCTTTGGAAACTAATTTAACACAACACTGCACCTTTGGAGAAGTCATTGTCAGGTGTTTGAATTATTTCTACGTATAGTCGGTCAATATCTCTGGCGTCCTCCAAACTCGTGTCATGCTCCTGTGCACTTGGACGTGTTCCCTACATGTATGTGGACTGGAGTGCGTTTACGTTCTCTGATGTACTTCAAAAAGGCTTTGTTAAAATTTAAAAGGAAAACAATGGCAAGATGCTTTAAAGTTTCGTTATTCTTTCTTCTTAGGCGCAAAATAATGCATTATTTGTACTGTAAATATGTTCACTCTGCCTTTTTATTCCTCTTTTGTAATCTCTCTCGACCAGACTTTTCTACGCATTTACTTTGCTCACAACACTCAGGTGACATCGCCTTGGGAAAAGGTGCCATCGTCCTAATTACTTACCCATGTTTTGTCCTTTTGCGCGATTGACAGGTGATATTAGTAGAAGTCCCTCTGTGTGCCTGAACCCCTGTTGGCTTCACAGTCTCATCACATATCAGATCTAGGCAGGGCTCCTGATCTCAGATAAGCATGAAATGTCCACCTCTGCCCGATCCCAGATTGGCATTTGAGTGGCAGAGCAAAAGGCTGTGAGTGTCTGTAGGCAGCTGGTACACACCTCTGGCATCCAGGTCCATGAATGTTAATGTAGCGCTGTAAAGCCCACGGGTACCAGATCTCTTCACAGTGGGAACACCTGAATTTACATACCCTGTCAGTCACTTTATTGCCTACTTAAAGGGATAGAGACCTAAGCTGGCGTGGGCTGCAGAAAGAGCAATAACTCTTGTATTTACCTGGGTTTTTCTGGAGTTTTTTTAAAGCGAATTTGCATTTCGCTCCAGGGCTTATGTTGTTAAAGAGGGCTAATATCATCAGAAATTGAATTTCATTGAACTTTTGAGATAAAAGAGTTCACTTAATATTAAAACACCATGATTTTCAGAGCTTAACTTCTTTCCATTTTTTTAAACAGAACTGCAAAACAGCTCTTTTCAAAATCCTCGGATTTCTGAAGAAACCTGAGAACATTAGCACCTTTTCAGTGTTTAGAAATGGCCAGTCATGAGGATTTTAGTACTGAAAAAGTAGTAGAAATTATTATCCTTAAACACTAATGATAAGAGTAAAATATGGGAACGTTTGTCAAACATTGTGCTGTTCCTGGCTTCATATCTACTCTGCGTATCCATTTTAATGATCCAAACACAATGATAAAGTTTCAGCCTTTTTTTTTCAGCCATTTTTTTCAGCCATTTCAGGGGTGAGATAAGCTGGACATGTTTATGAAAAACTAAATTACTTTGTCACAAAAAAATTTAACTAGCATTGCAAGTGGACCACAGTGGGAAAAAAAGTATAATTTGATTCCTTAAGAAACTGAAATTAAGACCTCATCATTCATGTTTTATCAGTTGTCTGGCACACTATGACTGGCTTTTCAGCTTCAAAGCACCTATCAACATCTTTTCCTCCTGGTTTATACTTCATATTCTGATAATGAAATCGTATCAGTTTTCCTAGTTCATAAAATAATTCCCCAAATTTCTTTTCAGCATTCATGAAGTTGTTAGTGTTTGAGTTTAAACATGTGGCAACTCTTATTCTCTCAGCAGCCAGGTCTCTCTGCAGTCCATTTTATCCTGCTGGAACTGTTTATGCATTCAGAACTAATTAAGGGTTTCATACAGGGACCCATTTATTTGCAATATAAATTCATTTATTTTCCTTCTCAACACCTTCAAAATGTTTTTGCGCTAATTTTTATTCCTGGCAGACCGTTAGTAGATGTCCTGGTGTCTTGATTGGTATACTTTTCTTTAAAAGTTGTGATGAAATGTCTTGCTGTGTGAAGTCTGGACGTCTGTTTGGACTGTTATGAGCAGATGAGATTTGAGCTGTTGGAGCAGATTAGCCTTATGGCTCTCTGTGTGTGCCTGATTAAAATTGAGATAAGCTAACAGTGTGAACTGTGTGAAGTACACCTGATGATGCCAAAGTTTGATGCACAAAGCAGGACAAATAAAGAGGAATTTGTATTTTATTGGCTTCCACAGTTTGACTTTGGCTTTGTTAGAAATTCTACATAAAATAAATTGAATTAAAAATTGAAAATAACGTTTTTCTCCATTGAGTCACCTTCATGTCATTCTAAATGTGTATGACTTTTTTGAGAACTGACTAATTTTTAGGATCAACTCATGTAGTTGCAATGAATGAGGAGCTCAAGAAGGGATGCACCGATCCTGATTTTTCATGTCTGATTCCAATTTTTTTTTCTTTCTGACTGTAGCTTTGTGAAATTGTGCTACATAAAAGCCTATCCTAAAAGTGGCCCATTGTCACATTCATTCACATAGTTTGTCTGTTTCATTGTCATGGATTCATAGTTTGCCTATGGTTTCCTGTTTCCTTTGTTCTTATTTCCCTGCCACTTTTTTGTCACCATGGTTATTGATTTAACAAGCACATGCCCAGCTCAGAATTGCCTGTGCCTGCAGTGTTCCCACCCAGCCTCCCTCTCCCGCCTCCTCTTCCTGAATCAGTCAGTTCTTATGCCCAGTCTCCGCTGTCTCCCATCTGCCCCTCGGCTCCTCTTCCTCTCCCTCCCCTCAGTGGTGTGGATCCATCATGGGCCTGCTGTTATCCAGCTCCACCTGGGCGAGTGTATCCCCTAGCTCCATCTCCAGCTGCTGATCTCGTCACTCCACCTCGGCCCGTCGCCCTGACTCCGCTGCCTTGGCTCCTCCCTCCCTCGGCTCCACCTGGGACCATCAGCCTTACGGCTTCACCAGGCTCCCTCGTTCTTCCGGCTCCACCTTGGTCGGACATCACCATCTTTGTGCCACAGACTTCCAAGTCATACACAATGCTCCGTCTCTCCACTTCTTCAGCTCTGTCTGGCTCCACCCTCCCTCCTGTTCCACTGCAGCCCTCGGTTGCTCTGGCTCCACTTCAGGCCTCTGGTACCCCGTTTCCACCTCGGGGGATCGTTGCTACGGCTCTGCCGTGGCCTCTGAAGACTACAGTGTAATTTTGTCCCATCAGCTCTCTGTCTGCGCCCAGGGCTCCATCTCCATTGTCATTATCTCTGACGGTCATCTGCCGGGTGTGGTCAGCCAAGTTTCCATCATGGCTCCTCCCTCCTTCCACTCCCTCATGGACATCATTCCTTGGTTTTGTAGAAAGCCTTTCTTTAGAGTGAATTTTGTTTTGTATAAATTGTATCTTAATTTTAATAAATTTTTTTATCAACCAATTGCCTGGATTGAAGCAAATATAGCAGACAATATAATCATGACATGGAGGCGCCGGCGCCATACGCTGAGTTTTGGTTAATTTATGATGAGATGTGCTCCAGTTCACGTGCAATGCAAGTCATAGAAAACATGAGACATGAGAACAGACATGAGAAATATAGGCTATCTATAGAAAGCTTGAAATTTAAACAAAACAATTCAAAACAAAAAGAAATAGGCTACTCTCTGATTATGTAATTATGAGAGAATGTGCAGTTCTCTCTATAGACGCGTTCACTACAGAGATGACGATCGTCAACTTCATCTTTGCAGCCGACACTGACACAGTTTCTTAATAAAAAAATAAAATAAAAAAAATTATATATATATATATATATATATATATATATATATATATATATATATATATATATATATAATTGCGCAGCTCCCCCTGTCAATGATCTAGCACCCCCTCATCATCTGTTACAAATTCTCTGGCGCCGCCCCTGGAAGCAGACTGAAGTAAGTTTTTGCTGAATCTTCTCAGCTGTAGTTATTTTCTACAAAAATTGCTCAGAATTTCTCTTAAAAACACTTTCAACACTTATCTCAGCTTAATCAGGTTGCTTGTTCAGCTCTGACTGTAAACCTTGCTAACCTGAGCAGTGTTGACAGACTCTAGAGTTTATCAGAGGTGAATGAAGGAGAGAATGTTCTAGCTGTGAGTGCATCCTTCAGCACTTTGAGGAATGGCTTGTAATTTCCAAGAGCAGAGTCATTACAGTAGTCCTGGTTGTCTGGGTTTTATAGACCCAGGAATAACCCCACACAAAATGGAGGAAGTCTCCCATCAGCAAAAGCTGTGCTGTGATAGTCAGCATTTGTGCAGCATTTGACATCTCCAATGTCTTCAGGAAGTCTCTGTGTGTGCGAACATAGATGCCCAAATCCCATAGCTAACTGTTTGTTTGTTTGTTTGGTTGTAGAGTTTATGGCAGCGAATTGATCACATTATAGCCAGTGACTTATTTAAGGAAATGTAAGGAAGGAAAACAGATAATATATTATAAAATAATTTAATAAATTTATTTGATTTGTTTTGGTTCTGAATGTTTCTGAATTTCTGAATCACCATTCTGAATTTTTTAAGTAAACTCACTGGTTAAGGTGTGCTCACATTTTCCATTCTTCGGCAAAATTATGCAATTTTGTATGTGCAACGCAATGTCAAAATAAACATCTAAGGCTACTGTCAGCAACGGAAGTCCATTAGGTGAAATTCGTCATTGCACCAATTCCCATTAAAATAAATGGATTTTGTATGCGAAATTTCACAGAACAACGGTAAATGTCCTGCATAGCCATTATATTGAATTCATTGTAAACTATCTATATTTTAGCTTAAACTTGCCAAAACTTTATCTGACCTACATTTTAAAGTGACCAAAGTTCATTTCATTTGAGTGTTTTTGAAATGCATTATATCACAATAATAGGCCAAAGTGAATAGAATTAAGTTAAATAATGACCTCCATGAACTGTTATGATTGTTGGCAGCTTAAACTCCATACACTTACACTTTACATATGCAGAAAACGGAATGCCATTTTTCTTTTAAACTTTATTAAATGTGGTGAGAATCTATCCCAGATAAACTCCATATGGTTTTAGTGATCCAATCATGATCAGATCACAATGCGTCTTATATGCATTTCACCTATGATCTGATCACTGAAAATGCATAATGGTCAGTATAAAGAGGAATATACAGGAATATTCTGCTTGTTGATATCTATTTAACCTGCTAATGAGTGCTTTTCAAAAATGTGATGTCAAACTTTGGCAAATCCTTTCCCCCCTACAAAGTGATCTGTACTGTTTGTGTTTCTAATTGACCATGCAAGAGTTTCTTGTTCTTACTAACTTCGAACTGGAGAGTTCATCTTACAGTATGTGTTTTTCTCTCAATTAAGGGCCAAATAAGGAGAAGAAAAATACAGCTGGTTAATGTTGGGGAGGAGAGGAGGAGAGAGAGAGTGAGTGATCGTCTGTTATAGTGGACCACAGAGATTCTGTGTGTGCCAGACTCTTTGGCTTTCCATCGTCATACAGCCTGATAAATACTTCACACCTGCAGTGAATACTGCATAGAGTCAATCATCAGTCTTTTAAGAAGGAACAAAACAGAAAGTTTCTGCTGCAGCCTCTGCTTTCATTTATTTGAAAAGGAATCAGATCCCTTTCATAAGTCAGTGTTAAGTGTAAATAGGACGAGAAGGGAAACCTTTAAAGAACATTCTAGAGGCATGACATGACACGTTATAAAGCATTATATCTCCATTCTTGGAAAGTGTGGAAAGTTTGAAAATCTGAAACGTAACAGGAAATGTGAAATTGACCAGCAAATACTGGCCAATCACCTGACAAATACTTTGAGTGGATAAGAGACAATTGTGCCTGAGTAATGGAGCAGTTCCAGGCATTCTTGTGCTTTGCAGGAACCAAGACCAAATTCTAGCGTTTGTTGCCACTATCAAAACAAATTTCATATTGGTCTATATTTTGTTTCATTAATTTGTATTAATAATTATGTAACAATTACCATTTAAAGTCCTCTAATACTGTTGTTTTGGCATACTATAATGAAAAACTTGTGTTATCAACCAGTTGACAAGCTCGACAAAAATAAAAGCAGATAAAGAAATTTTTTTAGTAAATTATTTGTAATTTTCTTGAATTCAATTACAATAATAGTTATAATAATAATAATTATTATTATACACAACAATAATGATATAATAATTCATATAAAAAATCATTCACATTTTTAAAAAACAGATGTTAAGCACATTTTTTGTTACATTTTCAGTAAAGTATTTTTAATTTTATTCAATTTACTGTATTTTTTATAGTAATTGTAATTTGAGCATTGAGCTGCATTTTAGGCATGGAAGGTGCTAAAGAAATAAAATTATTACAAATTATGTAAAATGACTAGCCATGATTAACTGTTTTATGTGATCTAAATCTTAAATCGCTGATACAACAATAATAGATCAGTGTACAGTAGATTGATTGTATGAACAACTCACGTCTGTGTTTCGGATTTCTGTCCAAAGATAATGAGTTGGTTACCGATCATTTTACAGTTTGCGTAGAAGCCAGCACATCCGATTTCTGCCAGATCTTGGCATTGTAAAACAGCAGCCGCTGTTTCTGACAAATGTGAGTATAACACAAAAATCACAGATTTTTAGGGAACTGCAATGAAGGATAAGGTTGCAGCCCCCACTAAATAGGGTCTAGCAATGTCTATGACCTTCTGTGTTTATTTTTTAGGATGCATGTGTATTTTTGAGGACATATTTGCACCTCATTGAATTCATCCCTTAATGTACTAAGCATGAAAAATGTCATCTTCTGTCACCTGTAGGTTGGGTGCCTGTCCTCTAAAAAAAGCATTGTGGGTAATTTAGAATCCATGGCAGTAAATGTCGGGCATGGTCATATGTCACTGGGCAAAGAGCGTGGTTATAAAACACTTACAAGTGTAGAGACACACAGCATTGCTGCTTAGTAACCCCGTTTGTTGTTTGAATTTTTCCATTCAGAAGGAATGGCTAAAGTCAGTGCTGGCAATCAATCATGCCTGGTAATATAACAGTCTCTTAAAAGTCATTTCATTGCCGTTTCTCCTTTATGCAGATTGCCACAATCTGTCAGTTTGTTGGAGAACTGTTCCTACACAGTTATACCTCCTTGAAACCTTTAGTGAATCAGACTAGTAGCTTTGAACCAGGCAATAATGGTTACATACTGATGCAGCTCTGATCTAAATGAAGCTTTTCATTTCTTTTTCATCTAATTTCACACTTCCACTGTTATTTGAGACTGCTTCGAAATAGTCCAACATGAGGTCTGAGCAGGGGAGGAGAAAATAATTATTACAAAAATAAACAGCGACACCCGTGGGTAAAGTTACAGCAGGAGGCTTGCCTCCCCTGAGCCCATTGACTTTTAACAGACCCCCTAATGTGTGCGGTGGGTTTTGTGGGGGGTAATTGAGAATGAATCACGTGAGAGGAGACAATGTCTCCATCGCGCTACAATTGGATATGATTGGGTCATGCGATAAATCCATCCTCTAGTTTTCATGCGCGTTCTCGAATCGGCCTTAAGGCGAGACACGGCAGGCAAAAACATCGTTTTTTTTTCACTGGTCAATTTTGAGATTTTTGGTTATTTGTCTTCAATAACATGTATTCTTTCAGACTTGTGCTGAAAAAAAGCCCAAAATACACATTTAGGTCTTTATTTTACTACACTTTGTCTGTTTGAGTGTGCAGATTTCGCCTAAATTCAACAAAAGTTGGCGTTCTAAATCATCCCGCTGCTCCGCGATCGCTGTCTCTACCCCATCATAAAATACACCGTTGGAAAGCTCTCTCTTTTCTGTACAATGCTGTCGGATCCAAATATGGTAATTTCCTGTCTATCAGCAACCAATCATGCAAGTAAAACAGGCGATTTATCTCGAAATGCGCAATCTCATTGGCTGATGCCAATTTCTGACAACGTGATTCGTCCAGAATCGTCACGTGACGCGCTCTGACATTTCCGCGGTAGTTCAAAATGTCGAAAGATATGCGTGTAAAAATCTCTCAGAGAAGCTGAAAACAGTTGTCATTAGCTAGAAGACACAAGGGATTACCAACAAAGACAAAAGATTATGAAATGCCATCACATAGTGCATGGGTCTTCCCTATTTCATTCATGAGAGCCGCACTAATAGAACAAAGTCAGTAGGAGATCACGTCGTCCTTTCAGTTTCGGTTCTCAATCGATCAAGTATTTACATGTTCTCTCGATAAACCACCTCTTTTAATCCGATCGAAATTATTTGTAATATAGCTGACACTTTGAGTTTGTAATGGGTTATGTTATAGCCCTACTTATTTTTAAGGTTTTTAAGAAATATCTGTAGTGACTGGCTGCATGACCGTATTTTTTACAGCCATGCGAGCCACAAATTAAAGCTTATTGGCGGGCCGCACGAGGTTCGCGAGCCGAGCAATGAGAACCCTGACATAGTGTGTCGGTGTCGATGCGTTACGAACAAGCTGTAACATTTTGAACACATCTAAATGTAAGTCAAAAAGACACATTACATTTCAAAGCACTCAAAACCCACAAGCCAAATCCTGAAAACAGTCCCCTCAGTCAGCTGATGGTGAAGCTAACCAACCAGGCTCCCTTCAGCACTGGTTCAAAACAACTCAACAGGACAAAACTAATTATGATTCATTCAAAATATCAATATTTAGAACATTGGAGAAAGCAAACAAAGTAGACTAAATTGTTATTTGTCAGAGTATCTGCACCCTGTCAGAGAAGAAGACTGTGATATACCAGTATTTAGTTTTTCCATTCCACCTGTGTGATGGACTTGATGTGTTGTTTTGGATGTTATGATCAGTGATGGATGAAGTAATAATGAGTTTTGGATGTTAAACAGTGTGATACATGGATTTTACTTGGACCCAAAGCATATTTTGTCTGTAATTCATGGCTTTCAATAGAAATTAGTGGAATTTTGCCATAAAAATCTTTAAAGGCCGTTTTCTCAAAATTAGTTTTTTCTTGCACTCCTAGTGACGATTTTCCACTTCTGTAGCACCTACATACACCAAACTTTACAGTCGTATTCCTAACTATATTGTGAAGATTTGTTCAGAGGGATTTGTTGAATTATCATTCTTGGCCTGATTTATATGACATTTTATGCCTAAAAATAGGGCGGAAATCATTTTTTTAAGGCTATTGCTAGTATTTTCTGATTTACAGGGTAACAAAAGGGGATATTCATAATCCCCTCTGAACATGTCTTTACATTGAATATATCAACAAAATGCAAAAATAATTTTGAACCTTGTTTTTTTCAATGGTCAGATTTGTCACTTCAAAATATATGCAAATTAATGCATATTTAATTAGATATAGCCTCATTAGCATATTTAAAAATAAAATTACAAAAAACTTGCAATGCATTTTTTTCTCCTATTCATGTGAGTAATCAACTGGTAAAGTTTGATGGTGATATCTGTAAGTTAACAATTTTACCCTATTCACCTGTAGTGTCTCGCCTTAATGAAGACAATGATACCATTAATGGGAAGACTAATTAAAAAGTAAAGAAACAACTCAGCCATTTAGATATCAACACCTTGTCACGTCAAAAAAAAAAAAGTCACGTGTACAAGCTTGATGACTGCTGAAATAAGTTGACTATTAAAAAGAAAAACAGAACATTAGTTCACAAAAAAAAGTAAATTGCTACTGCCTGTAGTTATTAGTTTGCAATAAATGTAAAACGGTGTAAAAACACTAACTTGATTAAATTTATACTTGTTTTTAGTTAGTGTAAAAATACAAAATAGAATTGTATTTGGTCTCTCTCTTTTATGTAATGTTTATTTAACCAGGAAAATGAAGTGTAACGTGTAACAGTGACATACATTTTTTTAATATATATATATATATGAGGATTTTTCCTCTGCTGGATCACACCGCTGGATCTGAGCTAGTATAAATGACTTTGCTATCATCATATTCAATTCTTTCCTCAGTTCTTCATTGCATATTGATTGTGTCCGACAGGACTGATTAATGACAGTTAATTTGCTTAGTGACATGTGTATATCATTCCTTTTGGGTCTTGTAATTTACATCTCCTCGACAGTCTCTTAAGCTATTAATCTCAAGTCTATGAGCCATTTCTATGACCCTACTGTTTAGCTCAGACTCATATTAATAAATCAGACGCTCACATCTAAACCGTGGCTCTGGATATTGATGGATCACCCATCATGATGTATGGTAGTAGTATGTGCCTGCCTGGCTGAAGTAGATGTGTGTTTGCTTGGGTCCCAGTGTCATTTTTACTGATGGCTTGTGAGCGTTTCATCTCTGGCACCCTACCAGACGGCATATGAAACAGAGCATGTTGTGCAGCACTCTGAGAGCGGAGAGAAACATCTCCAACGGAGCCGATGATTGTGTCCCTGAAAACCGTATGTCCAATGTGGTGTTGAATGGAGGCCTGAAAGGATTCCAGATAGGCTTTAATCTTGCTTTCACTAAAGTCTTTAAAGGCTTTAGACATACATTTCAAGTTGTTTGCTAGTGCTGTTATATAAAAAAACAAACAAAAAAACAAGCACAAAATCTGAAATCCTCTGAACTCTGAGGGGGTAGTCTTATCATGACATAGTTTATACAGTGTATACATGTATACACACATATATCATACAAAGGTTTAGGGTTGGTAAGATTTTTAAATAAATGTTTTACAAGAGATCTCTTGTATGCTCAACAAGGCTTCACTTACTTGATCAATAATACAGTAAACAGTATTTTTTTTATTTTAAAATGATTTATTCCTGTAATGGCAAAGCTGAATTTTCAGCATCATTACTCCAGTCTTCAGTGTCACATGATCCTTCAGAAATCATTCTAATATGCTGATTTGTTAAGATTATTATTATCATTGTTGAAAACGGTTGTGCTGCTTAATATTTTAGTGGAAAGTGATACATTTTTAGGATTGTCTGATGAAAAGAACTTTTTTTTTTTTTTTTTTTTTTTTTTTTTAGAAAATATTTGAAATGTAAAAGTCTTTGCTGTCACTTTTGAACAATTTAGGGCCAGATTTACTAACAGCTTGCACCAGCGCAAACCCTCTTTTGGCATTAAAAACTACTGTCAGTAACTTATTGCATATGCATTTGTTGGAGTTTCCCTTTCAGACGCAAAATTTATGGGAGGAGAGTATTTAAACGAATCATGCAAGGTGATTTACTAACGTTTGAAAAAACAAAACCGCCCCAAAAAAGCATGTCTCAAACCAGACGCTAATTGGTAGATTGTATTGACCTTTATGGAAACGATCCGGCTCCCATCAGTACTTTTTTGAAATTGTGCTCTCACGCTAATTTGCCCTGTTTAGTAAATCTGGCCCATAATAATGTATCCTTGCTGAATAAAAGTGTTTTTTTTTTTTTTTTTGGAAAACCCTAACCCTAACCCTAAGTTTTGTGAAAAGTTTTTTTTCTGAGGCAACCACACATATTTTATAAATATAGTATATTTATAGTACTATTTTTCAATCATTGAAAACATTAATAAATATTTTATATTGGTTTGAAGCACCACAGGACAGTGCTTTATCTTTTTG
This sequence comes from Squalius cephalus, assembly GCF_949319135.1. Taxonomy (NCBI): domain Eukaryota; kingdom Metazoa; phylum Chordata; class Actinopteri; order Cypriniformes; family Leuciscidae; genus Squalius; species Squalius cephalus. The sequence goes on along the minus strand of NC_137141.1, from coordinate 17,455,653 downwards.
ACTGTTCGTGAATTTTGCACTGTTTTGAGGGACAGCTAGCATTAGCATTCTTTGCTGCTGCTAAACCTCACAGGCTAATCACACCTAATCATAATTCTGTGATGGTCTCAATGTTAATTTGCCTCATTACTTGACACAACTGTCTCACTTCCATTAGAGGCACTCTAGGCGTCTGCCAGCATGTCACAGTGTCTCATTAGATTTCAATGCTGTCTGTTTAATCTATCAATCTTGTTCATCAATAGCCCTTCTTCACTGCAGGTGGATGAGCAGAGGTCAGAGGCTGATGTTGTGTCAAATATCATTTCATTAGAAATGTTTGCATATTTATTATTTTGGGTCAGTGTCCAATTGGAATATGGGAACGAGATGTGGACATTCCTGTCGGCTGCTGAGCTGCTAAAAGTCACAGCTTGTAGTTAGAAATTGTCACACTTTAAGGTCCAATTCTCACTATTAACTAACAATTAACTATGACTTTTGCCTCAATAAACTCAGAATTACTGCTAATTAATAGTTAGTAAAGTAGTTGTTAAGTTTAGGTATTGGGTAGATTTAAGTGATGTAGAATATGGATATGCAGAATAAGGCATTAATATATGCTTTATAAGTACTAATAAAGAGCCAATATCCTAGTAATACGCTTGCTAATAAGCAAATTAGTGAAAATTGGACGTCAAACTAAAGTGTTACCAAAAGTTATTTTGGATAAAGTGGTTTTTGCATCAAAATATGGATTTTGTTTTCTTTGCAGCTCTTTTGGCTTTGTTGTACTTCTTAAGCAAATCTCAAAATGAATATCCATATTTCATACTGTATATTATAGGTGTATAATGCCTAAATTAATTTATATTACTTAAATAATTTTTTGTGTGTTTTATTTAGACAAAATATTATAGAATTTTAATATTGGCCATAGTATTGGCTTTGATATCGGCTTATCGTTATCACTCAGAATTTTAGTATCATTACATATCCTATTTGACAGACAAATTGCTTGGAAACTTACCATGCTGTGCTTGGTTAACTAGCTTTGACCAGCTAATGGCCATAAATTACCAATGTTTAGCCATCTAAAACCACTGGATGCAGGTATAAGCTGGATTTCCCAAGCTTTGAGGTTGAGCTGCACAATTCACCCACGCGATCTTATTCTTAATGACAACGATTCACCTGTGTTTATTAAACCTTTGACAATTCCAATCAAAGTTTATAGTTCGGATATAAACACTGATGTCTACGGTAGCTATCAAAATAGAGTAAATCACCTTTTGAAAAGTAACTTGATGCTTCAAACGAAGATTGTAACAATTACATCGTTGGACCAGTAGGTGGCGACAATGGATTGTTAAATAATGTATTTGTCATCGAATCATTCATTCAAGAGATTATTTGAAAACATGATTCATCCAGAAATGAAACAAGTAAAGACTTGAAGCGGCGCTGCACATGCCGATCGATGTATGACATCAAAGTACCGCAAGAGAAATTCAAAGGAATATGGAGCCGTCTGCCCTCTAATCACTCTTGCGGTACTTTGATGTCATAGATCGATCAGTCTGCGCAGTGTCGCTTCGAGTCGAACACACCTTTTATGAGGGGGTCATTGAATCATTCATTCAAACCAATTTAAAAAAAATGCAAATTAAATCTTTTTTTAAATACACTGCAGCAATTCAGAATCATGGGAGAACCGTGATCTCTGTTAAAAAAAAAAAGAAAGAAAAAACCTTATTGTCAGTTTATTCAGAATTGTGCAGCTCTACTTTGAAGAAGACAAGCCAGTTAGTACTACACACTGACAATGGCCAGTTTTATGCTGTCTTATGTCAGTTACACATACCCTAATGAGTACTTAAGAAAAATAATATTCTATTATTAATAATGTCTCTCTCCTGAATCTGTTGAACAAGAAACAGATCTTTTAGAAGTGTGTTCACCTTCAATAAGTCCTGTTGGCTCTGAATATTGTCAATGTTAAATAAAAGGATTTGGAAGGATGAAACCTCATATTCTATTATTTATATGCTTCATTCACCGTATAATAAGGAAATCCTTTGAAGGAATGTGTCTGAGGAGGAACCGTTCCATACAGTTTTTGAAGACCGCAGCATATTTTTCTCTTTCTCTCTCTCTCTCTCTCTCTCTCTCTCTGTAGTGAACACTTGCTCGTTCTCTTTGCGCTGGCAGGAAACAACTGATTTGGATTCTTGTTAATGAACAGTGATGGAAGGAAAAAGACAGCGTGAAAGAGGAATCAGGCACTTCATAATGTTAGGTTTAATGGAAACGCAATGTTTCTCTAATTAAAAAAGGAAATTGATGCAGAAGATGTGTAATGTACATTTGGGTTCAGGTTTCCCATTTGATTTTGTGTAGGGAATTCAGGGTGAATCGCAATGAGCTGTCACCATATTTCAGACCATCATGAAGCCTTTGCCTTGTGTTTTTTTAGATTCATTTGAGAGTGGGGGCCTAGAGAGAGTAAAAAGAAAGACAATCTGAATGCATTTAAATTAATACAGTACCGTTCAAAACTTTGGGATGAATACAATTCTTTTTATACATACATATATATAACTTTCAGGCCTCACACAGCAACTCTGCCTCAGCCAATCACTGCCCTGTCATAATGAACATCTTAAACAACCCTGAGGTGTCTTGAGTAATTGCTTGACACATGATGATCTGTAAGGGTAATATCAAACACAGCATCTATGTCACATCCAGATGGTTTTTCTCGTAGCACCTACCATAAACACCATTCCTCTCTCACAGTCAGCCGATATTTCTGCAATGATTAATGATTACTGCCCTGCAGGAACAAGCTATCATCTGAGGAAAATGGATGGACTGGTTGTTAAAGAATATGAAAATACATTAAAATATGCATTAGCACACTGTCAGGCAAAGACTTCGCCTGCAGCCACAAGCTGTGTAAAAATGTGTGTTTTTGCTCCATGTAGGGACAAAGTTTGATATACTTGTGGAGTTTTTTTGAGTTTGACAGGTCGTGGTGACTATCAACTGTGGTTGAATGGAAAATATCTATGCTGAGCAAACAATGACAGAATTTTCATTTTTGATTGGACTTTTCCTTTAATTGCAGAATTTGAGATGCATTATATTAGGAAATATCGAATTGAATGTGGGTTCATTACCTTTCTATTCTCTTTAACCTCTGATTTAAAATTACATTTCAATGAGTTAAGAAAGTTTTGGACTTTGAAGACTTTGCCATGAAGGTACAAGGTCCTTGGCTCCCCCGCTGGCTCTGAGGTCTTCACACTCTCCATTCCTAAAACCCTCATTAAAACGTTTATACATGACTGCACACATCTCACCACCTACGCATTTCAACTAAAGATCAATCGATTGGAAGAACCACATGAAGCTTTATATAGTTTTAAACATTAATTTATGATTGGGTTGTACTATATCTATATGCGTCTGCCATTTCATTTTGATAAAATATGTATTACTGTTCAAAAGTCTGGGGTTGGCAAGATTTTTTGAATATATTTTTTTAAATATTTCATAAAATATTTTTAAGTCTATTATGCTCACCGAGGCTCAAAAATACAACAAAACAGTAATATTGTTAAATATGTAAGGAATAATTGACAACGGGCCGTTTAATTATTCGAAAAATAATGCACACCCGAGGTGGTTATACGACCATGACGCAAAGCAGAGAGACCTCGGGTGTGCATTATTTTTCATTAATTCAACGGCCCAGAGTCAATTATTCCGCTTATACTACGGTTATGACACCTCAAAACATTATTCAGATGATATATTTCAAGACATTTGTCAGGTTTTTGTCCTTAAATATCTCTTGTGTGTAGGACTAATTTCTTACACATCTAATGCCTATAGCCACTGATAGCAGACCAATTAAGTTATTAATACAGTTATTAGAGAGAGAGAGAAGAGAGAGAGAGAGAGAGAGAGAGAGAGAGAGAGAGAGAGAGAGAGAGAGAGAGAGAGATTAAGTGTGTAGTACCCAAATCTGTGCGTCTCTCAACAGTATTCGGCAGCAGCGTCTCTACTAATAGCGAAACTGTAAGATTATCTGCTCCAAGAACAGCGCCGTTATTACCTTGCTTGTGAAAGATTCATGTAGCTTTTAAGTTGTTAAACTATTTTACTGATAAAATCGTCAGAGCAGCGCTGACAGCACGTTTCTTTGCGAGTGTGTGTTTCCGTACTGCATGTGTGTGTGTTTTGAGAGAAAGCGGGAGAAAGAGAGTATGTGCTTTCCATACATAATAAAACGTAATTTTTGTGGCAAAAACATGCAAATAATTTGTCGCTTTTATCCTATTTACTATATTTATTTTCTTGGTCTGTGTTGTGTTTTTATTTTTTTATTTTTTGCTGTTGTAGTCTGAAAGGACCTTTTAATTAACTGAAATCATATGTGACCCTGGACCACAAAACCAGTCTTATGGGTAATTTTTTTTAAATTGAGATTTATACATCATCTGAAAGCTGAACACATAATCTTTCCATTGATGTATGGTTTGTTAGGATAGGACACTATTTGGCCGAGATACAACTATTTGAAAATCTGAGGGTACAGAAAAATCAAAATATTGAGAAAATCGCCTTTAAAGTTGTCCATTTCTATTGGCGATAGTGCTGCATCCATTCACAAAAATAAATGTTTTATATATTTAAGGTGGGGAATTTACAAAATATCTTCATGGAACATGATCTTTACTTAATATTCTAATGATTTTTGGCATAAAAGAAAAATCTATAATTTTGACCCATACAATGTTTTGTTGGCTATTGCCACAAATATACCCGTGCAATAGGGGTGTAACAATATATCGTGTCACAATATATCGCAATACAAAAATGCAACAATATGTATCGTGGATAGTGACAATATGTATCGTGGATAGTTCACCCAAAATAAAAATTACTATGTGAGAAAAAATGTTCAGAGTCAGTACTACATTAAACTACAATATATTATGTTGAATATAATGTATAATAATATTAGTGTATATTATTATACATTATATTATTAGTGGGTCCTGATAATGCTTATGTTATAAGTCTTATGTTACCAGTAAAAAGTGGCCTACATTATTTGAAATATATCTAGCCAGTGACAGAGTGCAAGCATATTCGTCTAAAATAATTCTGTATTTTCAGGTTCAGAATCATGAATATATTTATTCTGGTGTCTCTATTGTCCAAGCCTATTCATTTACACCCACAATGTTATATCAAATTTAACATTTAATCAACAGTCAATTTTTTCGTAACCTTTTATTATATGTCTTGGAGTATCGCAATAATATCGTATCGTGAGTTCAGTATCGTGATATGTATCGAATCATGACATGAGGGTATCGTTACACCCCTACCGTGCAACATAAGACTGGTTTTGTGATCCAGGGTCACATATGGCTGAGTGATTGGCGGAACTGTAATGTGGTCAAGACCTGCCTGGAACTACTTTTTCCCTGAAAATAATTGCACAACTTAGAACGTTTCAGATTCAAGCATTCAACAGCCCCATAGTATAATATCATTTAAAATTTTGAAGAAAGTAGTCTATAGTAAATGTATACCATGGTAAACAAAGTGACGTCAAGTGCGTGGTCAGATCAGTGCGTCTCAAGAGGTTAAAGAGGTCATGCATTGTGTTGTGTCAAAAGCAAATAGAAGCCATTATAATCAATGACGCTGTCTACACTGAATTCAGTATACAGATCTCTCGACAGCACAAATGGAAGAGTGAAAGATCGTTCGCTTTGATGCATCCAGTGTTAATAGCTCATTTGCGTCTCTATACAAACTTCAGAAGGATCCCAGCAGCGGAAACAAGTGAATGGTTTATTTTAATGACGTCAAGGATCGTGTAGGAGGATTATATGTTTATTAGGAACATTTTGTTTTGTAAATGAAGCACAATGTAGTGGAGTGTTTGCAAAGAAACTTTTGTTGAAAGATGAAGCAGCCAATTGTATTGGATTTGACTGCAGCTGCATCACAGACTGTAGGTAAAGGATTTCATAATCCATTGTCTTTAAATTAGCTTTATATGAATAATTTTTTTAAATACTTACTCGCGTGCAATAGGCGAGTGAGCATTGATAGTGTTTCCTATGCAATGACGTTAGCCAATCATAACAGTGGCCGTTTACTGACAAGCCCTAAAGAAGGTGCCCCTTAAAACGGGTCATTTTAGTCAGAGGGTCAGAATTTAGGTTAAAAATAATTGTTACTGGTAAAGGAGAAAGTCTAAGAACTGATACATGGTCCTATCACTAATAAACACTGAAAGGTCACATTTGCTCATTCGTCCATATGTTATCAGTCGGAAGGAGATTAACATATAAGCAGATGTTGTTTATCAATCCCTAAGGAGAATGTCAGGAATGTTGCATTGGTTAATGTGTGTCTTCATTACCGTTTCCTCATAGAGAAAATCTCTCATAAAGATTTATTCGGACAGGATCTGACTTGTACAGTATTTGAGTCTGGGCTACTCATCTCACATTTACTATAATAAAGACCAGCATTTTCTTAAGTAATTTGTATTAGGGATTAGTTTTTAAAGGGGTGGTTGAAAATGATTTCACTTTTCTAACTTTAGTTAGTGTGTAATGTTGCTGTTTGAGCATAAACAACATCTGCAAAGTTACAAAGTTCAAAGCAAAGGGAGATATTTTCTTTTAAAGAAATAGCTTTTTAAGGACTACAACAAACGATTAGGCTAGAATATAATAATCAATGACTTGAAGATAACTACACATAAGCTACATAAATTCACCAACTAACCATTCAGAAATGTTGTCTACATGTTGTCACTTCTTCTTGAGTCTCTCCATCTTTCTGACTTCGGTTTGAACATAAAAGGCTAAAAGTTTTTGAAATTTCCAATGCATGTCTGTGTGAGGTAAAATGACACAAGCTGTTGAAGCTCCGCCCTCTGTGCGTGAACAGCAGCTCATTTGCATTTAAAGGAACAGACACTATATATAAAAATATCTGTGGGGTATTTTGAGCTAAAACTTCAAATTCACACTCTGGGGACATCAAAGACTTATTTTACATCTTGTGAAAAGGGCATTATACCACCCCTTTAAGTAATAGGCATATAAAGATAAAGATGAAAAACCTTTCAATTGATTTCTATTTTTTTCTTGTCCAAGTCCATTAAATTTTTTTACCCTAACCCAAACTTTTGCCAGATTCATATTTTCTTCAGCTTTTAATATAACCTGATAAGCTAGCAATTTATGAATAAATATCGCAGGCATTTCTAATGTGTCCATATTGGTTTAATTCTTATTTTTTTATAGATTTTTCTTGGTCCTTAATGTCATTCTCCTCCTGGAAATGACATATTTTTTATGAGAAAACAGCAGCATAAATGCAAGTATTAATAATAAACAGAGCAATTCCAATAGGGTCCTCACACCATCGGTGCTCAGGCCCTAAAAATGGATTTAATGTATTCTGTGATGTTTGTAGTGTTAGTTGATTATCACTTTAAAATATTCTATCCTGTTAGATAACGTGCAGAAATCTTTAAAATCACACAAAAAAATAAATAAATAAAGATTATTAAAAAACGATCCAAAATCGTCCTCGCTTAATCCCTCACTGAGAAATGACTAACTTCCATCCTGTTTGGTTTCATGTAATTAGGTAGAAATTATATAAACATTTTCATGCCATTGTATAAATAATCAAGTTTAAATGAATAAAGTTTGTGTCTGAGCCTGAAGACCTGAAGGTCTACTATACCCTTTTATGGAAATACTTCCCTAAATTACAACACAAGCATATTAGTTTATAAGTCAAAGCATTTATAAGTCAAAGAGTTCACAAGGTACTGCCGAACAGGAATAGCCCAAGTACTCTGTGTTACCTTCGCCACTCAAATCTGCAATTTATTCAGTTCTTGCGGTTGTTCACGTTCTTTCCTTGTATGAGTGGCTGGTTGGCACTTCACGGGTGCAGAAGTCCCATCTGACCGGAGAGCTCGTCCATCAAAAAGCCCTTGGAGTCTCCTTTTTACTGTAGGTTGCTGTGTAAGGTATGCTGTTATCCAGTTAGCAGTTCCCTTGGCCACTGAGGTCATGTTTATTTCATATTCATAAGGATTGATGGCTGCAGTGTGCACTTAATTTCCCAAAAGCTCTGTTGCTGAAGAACTGTAATAATGTAGGTGCAAAGGCCAAGTATTCGAACCTCATTCAATCTGACATTGTATATATGATTTAACCTTAACCCTGTCAACAGTATTACAGTTAGAAAGTTCATATCAGTAGTTCAACAGCACAAAATCAGTTTAAATCTCTGTGATTTTTCCATTATTACAATACGTACCTATGCAACCACGAACTGGATGAAAGACCTCTCTGGCGAGTCAATGTGGCGTGAGTTTAAGAGGTAAAGAGTGGGGACACTTTAGGGCTGATTTGGAAATGAGGTTTTAAATGGCACGGACACAGTTGACCCTTCTCGTCTGCTGTAGAATTGCGGTGCTCTTAAATGATCAGAGCCACTAACTTAATTAGCCAATTCAGACACATGCCCATGAATGAAATCCTCACCCTCACACAGTGAAGGAGACTGAAAGAAGAAAGAAACTAGAGGTGAGAACTGCAGCATATGTATGTATAGGTGTCAAAAGAGACAATTTTGATATGCGAAAGTGTAAAGTTATGGAAAGTTCTTAACTGTTTTGATAATTGTTTAATCTGTTAATCATTCAATAAAATGTTGCTGTTTTGTGATAGGCCTTAAATGAGCCACCAGATTATTTCAGATGGTTAGAATATAAAATAAAATAGTGTGTGCACAAAACTTTATTAACATAATAAGTAAACCTCAAGGAACATATTAGGATAATTATATATTTAAATATACTCATACTCAACAAGGCTGCGTAATAATAGTATTTTTATATAGCTCCTCACACATTTCTTTGACTTTTATCAAACATCTGAAGAGCTAATCAGAATTTTACAAAGTAGCACGAGACATTATAATTAGATTTCTTTTAAGGTCAAAATCTAAAGGAGATAATAATGATAGTCAGATTACATAAAGAAAAAAAAATAGCCAATTTCCACTAAGATCTGTGTGCTTGATTAAAAAAGAAAATTTGCAGTCCTTCTATTTTCTTGTAATAATTTGTTGCGCATATAGATGAGACCATCATGCTTTAAAGCACTCAAACAAAAAATCTTATACGATGCATTTGTGGTTTAAGCTCTTCCACAATGGTGTAATTGATGCTCTTAAATTGCTGAGCATCAGCCTTGTTTAAATCCTTCTCTTTTACACTATGCTGCTCTATTATTCATTGCCCAACCTGATGACAGGGCGTCACACTAAACCTGACACACCTCATGTTACATTTGCATGGAGCCAAACTCATTAGATGCCACCTTTTAGACCCGTTAAAGGTCAGGCGAGCAGAAATAAGCATGCGGACCAAACAGAGCATGTTTTAGAAATGCTTATTAAAGGAATGTGACATTTCATACTGTGATTGGGGTTGTAGTGTCTTTTCTGGTTAGCGTTGGACTTAAAGGGATGGAGAAAAAAAATATGGCTGTGTTTTAAAGGGGGAAAATATTACGCCAAACTGACCTTGTTGTTTTCCGCTTTTTTATTAGGTTAGGTTAAAACAAACCACTCTTATGCACGCTGTAAGCATACACTGTTTTGAAATGTCAGCCACTTTTACTTACACATGAACTGTTGCCTAATGAGATTTTAATACTTGATGGCTGAACAATGCAAGGTGCTAATTGCGAGAAGAAATTTAATGCTCTCTGTCAAATTGTATGGATGATTGCATTGGCAACAGCCAATCAATTCACTCTACATCTTTTTTTTTCAGACACCATCGCAAGTCTTATTTAGGGATCGACACTTCCTGTTTGTTTGACAGCTGAAGGACACGGATGTCAATGCGACGCTAAAGACAGATCGTGATTGAGACATTTTAAGACCTTATTGTGGGAACAAATTACATTAGCATGTTTTATTCAGAGCTTTCGCTTGTGCTTTCAGAGGGCGCACGGGTTACATTGATGGAGGGGGGGGGGGGGGGAGTGTCAAATAGTGAATTATTAATTTTGTCCTAATAATAGAAACATGGCTGTTCTGGAGATTTAAGCCAATTTGCAAGTCGGATCATGCCTCCTTTCTGTTTCGAGTGACATCTGTGAATTTATTGTTCTTTAACTGTGTTTCGTCTTCATATCTGTCTGTCTCAGCCTTTGATATTACTGATTAATCTGTGCATTTTGCTGTCGGACGGTCATGTGCCGTTACACAGAAGCATCGATATGAGGTGACTGGCCTGAGATGGCTTTGATCAGTGCTGTAATCAGCTATGCTTTTCTCCGTCCAAATGGTTTTTAACAAATCCACCTCAACTCCCACTCCACTTACTTGTTATACAGATTTCCCCCTCTGGTTTTATCTCATCTTCTTTCACCTCTCTGGGTGGGAACCAAAGATGATCAATAAATGCTGTGCATGGAAGAACATGATTGGCGGAATGAGAACTCATACATCTTGCTTGCTTGTAGCTACAGGTAGCTTGCATCACGCTGTCATTCTTCTGGTTCAGGTTGGAAATGACTAATATCAGCTTCCTCCTTTGCATCTGAAGGTTGAACTGACAGACCGGGGACTCCTCAGAGAGAGGAAATTGTCACTCACCTGGTGTAAAGGCAGGACTTCATCCTGTATGATTTCCTCCCTCCGTTTCCCCTCTCTATGTCTACAATTTGTATTATCAGACGATGTGTATTTTGCACTAAAACGTGAAATCTGTATTGCCAGATGTTGTTTTGATCTTTATTTGAATAATGAAATGGTGACATTTTTCTTTTTCATTCTTCATTCATCTCAGTTTCAAAACTTTTTCTTTAATTTAAAACTTTGGCGGACGTGAAAACTGCAAATTATTTTCATGTTATAGCCGATATTACAATTCTATAAAAAAATTTTGTCCTAATAAATAAAGAAAACACACATACACGTACTAACAACTAAAAACTTTTAGAAAGATATTTGTCATTAACAGATGTTAAAAAGCATTTAACTTGGACTTTGTGAAACAGCCTACGCAATAACACAAGATAGTCTGATTTCAAAAGCATATAACTGGTATGTTACAATTATGTAACAGGTGAGATCAGGTAATGATGATGCTGGCTGTTTTAAGTAGAGCCCGACCGATATGGATTTTTGGGCACCGATGCCGATACCGATAAAAAAAAGCCAGATACCGATATATCGGCCGATATTATTTATGTGTATATTATAATACAGTAGCAATATTATTTATGTGTATTATAGTACAGTAAGTTTGGACACACTTTACAATTGGTGTGTACAAACTTTTGATGGGTACTAGAGCCCGACCGATAAAGGATTTTGAAGGCCGATACCGGTACAAATATTTGTTGGTTTTAAAATCCGATATATCGGACGATATTTTTTTTTTTTTTTCAGAAACGCGCAACAAAACATTAACAAATTTCCCTAACATTAGTTATTTGTAGTTATTTATGAGTTTTAACTAAAATAATATGATAATGCATTTTAAAAAGAAACTTGTTTCTTTTATTGTCACAACAGAACAGAGGAACATCAAAATATATTAAAGTTCTGATAAATAAAATGTATAAAAATACAAACTTAAGATTTTTTTTTAAGACTAAACGTTTAGTCCTTTGAACAAAAACAACAATTTCACATTCAAATTGACAACAAATTCAAATTGTCATAATTTACTCTCTCAAGTTGTTTTTTTCTTCTGTTGAAAATAAGTTATTTGGATGAATGTGGGTAACCAAACAGTTGATGTACCCCAGTGACTTCCATAGTATATTTTTCTCCTTTGGAAGTCAATGGGGACCAGCTACTGTTTGGTTACCCACATTCTTCAAACTATTAATATTAGAAAAATATTAGAAGGAAATTAATACAGTTGGAACAACATTAGAGTGCCTGTAAATAATGAGATCATTTTTATTATTGGGTGAACTATCCCTTTAAGGACAAGCGGCAATGTGTTTACAATTGCTACTGTCTCTTTAAGAGCTGAGCACGACACGTCTAATGTACACGCATTTGACAAGCAGATTTTCTCTCAATTTTGCCTTCACTTTAGACAACCGACTTTGTTTATGTAAATCTTGTGTGTATTTAACAGTATTAGCACAATAATACTCGAAAGATAACTTAGTCCAGTATCCAGGCGCTGGTAGAAAGGCTTTTAGTGCATGTGAGCTTCACATGTACGCGCTGAGAAACGCACACGTTAGAACAGCGCATCAGCATTTAAAATTAAATGTTTAACCGACAAAGCATTAAAGCACATGCACATTATGAACTTTTGTGAACTGCAGTGTTAACATTTTATGTGAATATAGCCTACGTCGCGTTGTTCCGCTTCACTCTCGGCTTATTTAACCGCAGCAAAACTGGACATGAGTCACGAATTTTGTCATCCTTATTTGAGTTAAGAGAACTGATAGGGATGTTCTTTTAATTGTTATTCAAGCAATGTATGTCTCGTGAGTCGTTACCAACTCACCATGAACACAATTCACCGATGATCTCACTCGCGGTTCTCTCTGCCCGACTCTGGCTGGATCAGCAGGTTGCAGAATGTGTGGCGCGTTATACACGAGTGTTGCCAACAGGGACGGTGTAGAGTGCCCTCTGGTGGACAAACTATACAACGCCAACACTCATAACATGGTTGAAGGGTGTTTCGTCCGTTTTTATTTTATTTTTGAAATATTCATTTATCGGGCCGTTATAAATGCCGATACCGATAGTTTTGAAAATGCCTAATATCGGCCGATAATATCGGCCTGCCGATATATCGGTCGGGCTCTAGTTTTAAGTATCTATATGAAGATTGATTGGCGTCTGTGTATCGCCACACAAAATGTTGTGATACTATGCTGTAATGATGTTTTTTCCCAACCCTAGTTGGCAGATGTAATCTAAATCTAAAGATTGGAGAAAAGATCATGCACACTTGCATATACCGATATGATACCTATATATATTGTGCATCCCTAACTTTAATGTGACGAAAAATTCCTGCTTCATATATTGCCTGCAACAAATTCTTTAAAAAGGAGGCTTTTGTACCAGTAGGGGCCAACTGGGTCACTCTAACCGAATCAAACCTTGCCATGAACAGGCCTTGTGATTGTATTGTTTGGGTTATGGATTTGATGATGTGAAATTTAAGATGTCCTTAATTCTCTTGGTCCCTTAATGAGGAACAGTGGTAAATGAAAGTAAATGAAACATTGCATGTCATCAGCATTGTGGAATGCTTTTGGATACCATGAAAACAGAAATCTAATTTCTGAAATTGAAATTTAATTGAGTGGTGATGGAGACTGATGCTTTTTTGTCATGTTGCTACAGTGCGGTTATATATAAAGACCATTCTTAGTGTTCCTTGTTTATTATTTTTCATTAACTTGAGGCATAAATTCCATCTTTGCACGATTGTGTATGTTTTAGGTGTCTAGACCCATCCAAACCAAGAGTTGATTATGCCAAGTTCCTGTACAGTGCTTCCCTCCCCTCTAACTTTTCTTCCAGAAGCATTAGCTGTTGATGTGGTGCATTCACACCACTACATTCGTTCTGTCCCAGGATGCCTGTTTTTGCAGCAGATCGTACAAGGTCACACCTCATGTACAGCCTCATGCACACCCTCAAAACATGCCTGCACACAGTGACAAAGCTGATTCTAATGGAAAATGCCTTGATTTCTTAGCCACATGGTATGTTACCATTACTTAAACGGTTTTCTTTGAAATCATCTGTCACTTTTCAAACTAGTAGTAGTAAAAGGAAAATGCTAAGGAGACAATTTAAGAGGAAAAGGTTTTTTAAATGACATACCTGAGGCTTCTGGGTTTTGTCTGCGCTCTGTACTATTTATGATGTGTCTCCGGCAATTACCTGTCTATGGTCCATGCAGTTTTCCACAGGAAGAAACATTTAGATTAGCAATCGTTATACACTCAGTTAAATGTGATTTGTTGTGAATGCACTGCTGCTTTGATCAGCCTGAATGGTTCACTGCTCTGTACTTTAGCTCCTCTACTGAAACTGGAAAGAATCTCTCTCTGCTAAAAGTGCAACATATGCTTTAATAGAGGGATTCATTATTGCAGCTGAGCCAAATCTCATTAGGAGGAATAATACATCTTTATTTCAGGCTTAAAAAATAGTAGTAAGAAATAGTTGCATAAGAAACTTTCAGCAATTATTTATTTTAGCAGTTATCTTTTAGTTCTTTAGAAGTGGCAAGACCACATTCTTAGTTAATAGTGGTTAACATCAGCAATTTGTACTTAGGTTGGTTTGTGAACTATCTATTTGATCCAAGTTGGATCTCATTAATCTCATTGGAACACACATTTCAAAGTAGAATAACTGGCAGCAGCATTTTTTTTTTTTTTTTTTTTTTTTGAGAAACGAGTATGTGAACTTAGCATGTTTCTCTGGAAAACATATAGTATTTTTATGCTTTAGTACATATTTTTTTATATATATATGTCTATATTATATGTCTTCTGTGATCTTCTGTGTATTCTTTGTGGATTTATTAAAGACTGTTTTGTTCCCTATTCCTTTCGTTGTGTGCTTTATTACAGCTGCTGATCGTGAATCGTGATCGAGAATACCGGACTGAATGAACAGAGGGTTTAAATACACAGAGATAATTAACGTAACTAGAAACACAAGTATAACTCAATCAAAAACCATGGAGACAAACTAGCAAAGGGAACACGGTGAAAATAAAACCAAAACTGAACATGTTACACACAACACTCGGACCATATTTTATAAGTTAAATAAGTCATGCTTGACTACTAGGCGCACCGGGTCAAAATATCATTGTTGAGAGAAAAAACTCAAGTTCCATTTTATTTTTATTTTTATTATACCAATAAATGCAATATGTTTAAAGACATTAAAAAACACAATAAAAATGTATTCCCCTCTCTTATGTTAGTTCCCCTCACTCAACAACATATCCTATAAATTTAACAGTATTCAGAACAGAACAGGAATGAAAATATATGTATAAAAACAAAGTATAGTGGTATTCATTATACACAACTAAACACTAATTTATTTAAAGCAAAATGCGACTTATGTTCCAGAAAATATAGTAGGCCACATATTTATTTAATTAATTTAATTAATTATTTAATTAATAATTTAATTTATTGCATATTGCAATTTTAAATGTACATTTTCAGCCCTAAATGAAGCCAAACCATTTGGAAATTAAAGAGAGAACTGCAAATTTGTATTGTTTTCACCCCCCCTCAAATGTCTTTGAAAGACACCATGCCCTTCTTCTGTACCCATCCCCTCCCTATTCAACTGTTTCCCTGCCAAAATTATTGATCCGTCACAAATTGGCTCGCGGTTCCTGAGCCTCAACTCCGGTGTCTGGGCTGATTGACACCGATTGGCTTGCTCAGTTCAAGAGCTTTTCCATTTTCAGGTCTATCAGTGCCTTGGGGGCTTGGGGAGTGACATATAATTTTTCTGGATTCAGATTTCTTTGAGTTGCAAGTCCCACACAAAGTAGAGCACAAGTCCTTAAACTTGGCTTAAAAATTGCAGGCTAGTTGACACTGCATTTGAGCTGTGGATGAAGGTTTTTTATTCGCTAGAGGACAGAATTCAGTGTCATTAGGATAACTGTGGGATTGGACTTTCTGCAAAGTTTGGATGCCATATCCTTCATCATTATCAGAAGGTTAACAGCCTCTGCCAAATGTCTCACAAATTAAGTCCTGATGGGCATATGTCTGCACCCTGTTTTTGTATTTGGCAGTTGTGTATTTCTCATCAGACTGTAATCGCGCCGTAATCAGGCGGAACATAATTCCGCCGGAATGATTTCTAGCTTCCAATTGTTTTTGTTTTTATTCTTGGTTAATTATTTCATTGTGCCATGGCATGCCCTTCCTGCTCTACTTTGCAAACTGTCTTCACTCAGATGTTATTAAACATTTCCATCACTAAGGCATTTCTTGAGACATGGGACCTGTTTTATAGTACTAGTAATCGATAAGGTTTTGCCTTACACTCTATTCCTATATTTCATAGAAAAAGGCCATGATTATATGATGGTAATGTTTGACTCTGAAATTCTTGGACGATTTAAAGGGTTTGTTCACCCAAAAATGAAAATTCTGTCTGTAATTACTCACCCTCATGTTGTTCCAACCCCATAAGACTTTCGTTGATCTTCAGAACACAAATGAAGATATTTTTGATGAAATCTGAGAGCTGTCTCACTCCTTCCTCATGGTGAGGACTGAGAAGATGACGCTCACGGTCATTTGATGGGAAAGTGTGAAAGGTAAGCCATTCATTTTGCGGCATTGGTAAGGCACTTTTACGTTTTCTCGTTGGTTTCTCACGATTCGGACATCCAGGAAATGCACACATTAGAACCATTTTAAAAACACTACATCGAGACCCATCTGCGTCATCATCTCAGTTCTCACGCATGCGTCGTGGCACGCACAAAAAGTATTCACATCGCTTGATAAACTTAAGGTTGAGCCACTGTAGTCACTTGGACTATTTTACAGATGTTGGAGCTATTATTTTGTTGCAAAAAATACTGACAATACTGTGTTTAAAATGAACATCACTTAAAATTAATACCTTTCATTTGTTGAACTGTTATATAAAATCAATGTCACACTTGCAATCGTGTGGATATTCGTATTATGTGATCAACATTAAGCAAGGTATGTTTTTGTATCCTAGAGAGTTTTAATCTTAAATTGATCTCTATTCACAGTCTGTGTCTATATTTGTTCTTCGTGCTAGTAAGTGCTAAATCCCCACTTTTACAAAGGTACAGTACATTGTCGAGAATGCCAGTATAGGACGATTTGGAAAGGCAGAATAATCTGCACGCAACCTATCATATATGCACGCTGCTTGTGTGGATGCAGTCCATTTTGACCTCAAAAGAATAAGATATATTTTTTTTTCAATTAATCGTTTTTTAAAATGTGGTCAATTCAAAATCGATTCTCAAAGGCCACTAATCGATTTTTTTCCATATTTATTTATCTATCACCCAAAAGCCAGTATCAGTTTTCCTACAATGTTCATAGGCTTGCAGTTGCAGCCTCCATGTTACAGCTAATGCTGTGAGATTTTTCATTTGTTTTATCTTAAACATAAAATAACCTGATCCTGTTTGATCAAGGAATGCAACTGTTCTGACTACCATCAGCATCCAATTTTCAGCATCAATTTTTCATCTTGCATCAAAATCCTGTCTATTCATTGTATGCATTTGAAATATAGAGTTGGGTTCTGTTTTAATGTACCCAAGTGTACCTAAAATAAAAAGTTTAATATACAGGTTTGTGGCTCTTAATTTCTTTTTATTAATTAACCACTTGTACCCTTACGTTCACTGTAATTTTTTATAAATATAGGATTTGTATTAAATCTATATTCATTGAGTCAAATCGAGAATCGAAATCGAATTTAGAATCAAAATCGAAAATTGAATCGAGAAACGAAATCGAATCGAATTGAGGGCTTGCGAATCGAATTTTAACATCTGAATCAATACCCAGCCCTACTCAAAAGATGTTGTAATTTGATCGGGTGTCATATGTTCCTGCTAGAAATACATGCTCTGTTTTAATGTTATTTTAAGGTGGGGTAGAATTAAATATACAGCATTTTGTTCATGTACCCCGTTCTGTCACCTCACGTACCCCAGTTTGAGAACCACTGCTTTAGGTAAAACAATGAGGTGGCCCCTTCTAAATCATGTAATGTATGGCACTACATCATTTAATATTCAGCACCATTTGACTGTGCATTTTCTTTCAAAGCATTTCAAAGATTTTTCTTAAGTGCTGCTAAAAATGTCCAGAAATAAATTTGCTGCTTTTCTGATTGACAAGAGGTTATTAGCCTTACTGTTAGTCTTTTGGTCCAGATAGTATGGTTGTCAGTCAATAATTGTCATCTTTTGAATGAAACCCATTTATTGTATGGGACAGCTCAGCTAGGCATTATCATACCTGTCCAGGTCCTCATGAGTTTAAAGGTTTCCTTGATGCTTTTTCTTTTATACTGTATATGGACCACACATATTTTATACTGTATATGGACCACACAGTGTTCTAGCAACATATGCCTTATGTTTAAATGCTACTGTATAAGCCACGGCTGCTGCTGCTAAAAAAAAAGGTATTTTATTTTGTTGGGAATGTGTTGGGAATTCAGGACCACAAACCACAGTAATGTAACACTATCAGCTCCCTGTCAGGCACTCAAGATAACTCCACCATCTCCCTGTGGAAGCCCCTGCTAGTTATCATCACATTACAGTAGTGAGAGAAATACATAATAGCCTTAAGATAATGCTCTCCACGGGGAAGAGCAGGCATAAAAACACATTTTAAGTAGCTGAGAGTTCATTTGGTCAGGTTTGTAGATTTAAGGTATCTCAGGCGAGCATTTCAGAGACGTATTATTATTGCTGGTTTGGGATCAGAGCTCTGTACCTCTCACAGTCCACATTAAATTTGCATACAATTTAATATTAAATTGATTTGCACTTTAGGGGAAACTCTGATGTGCATGTTCTCTGTAATAGAAACACCTTCTGTATTTTTCTCTGGCTCTCATTCTCTCCATTTTTCTTTCTCCTCAGAGTATTTGGCAGGCTGTTGCGTCCTTAGCCATTTCATCTGCAGTAATGTAATGTAAGCGTAGCATTGTGCCACATCAATGTTTAGGAATTTACTTTGTAGTAAAATATTTAGTTAGATGCTACAGTTTCAGAGCATTGACATCAATTAATCATACATGAACCTTGCCAATTAACCTTCCCAATGCTATAAATGAGAGATCGAAAACAGTTCAGACAAGCATGTTTTATTGTTTTCTTAGCTTGCTCGACTGTAAAGCATGCTATAAAAAAATTAAATAACTTTTGATTAGTTATTCTCCAGAACTGCTACATTAGTGCACTTTTGAGTTTGGTGATTTAATATTTACTTGATATAGTCATCAGATATTTTGGTGATATTTTAAGCGTCTCTCTGGAACAAAAATATGCAGCAAAGAGAATGATGTACTGTGTGTTATTGTAGTGACACGCATGGTTTTGAGTGCCTGTCAGTGGTTCACTTCTGCTCTTTGTTCAATATAATATGTGCTCTTCTCTTAGCATCTAACTGTGCTGAAATGATGCATACGGTACACGCTCACCATTCTTAAAGATTACACTTATAGTACCACTGCCAGATTTAAAGGTGAAATGTGTAATTTATGCACCACACAATGTTGCAAAAATAATTATTGCTTTTAAACAGGAACACGCCCGCCATTTGCCATTGGCCAGACAAACTGGTAGCTTCACCCTTATCTTGTGCTATTGGCTGAGGATGGTGTTGCTTTGTCAGTCTGGCCTGGATCTTGGAACAAACAGCAATGTTTTGAAAGCACCACTGAGCTACAGTGTTTACAGTTATCTGGGAAATCAGCCTAGGAATGGCGTACTTGTGTGTCTCTGCGAATAGGAGAAAATATTTGGCATCAAAGATATTATACTCTTCTCTTTTAATAAAATCTGAAACCTAGATTTCATTGAGCCATCTCACGAGTCTGGATTTCAGTATTTCTCCATTTAAAACTGCTTCGTTTTCATTTTAGTGTCAGAAACTGCTGTTTTTTCTGTAACCTCTTCAGTGTCTGTTAATGAGATGGCACCAACTGAACCATTTGGAAATTATAAACAGGGAAATCATCTCAAAAGTGACAAAGTGACTGGAATTCATTAATTTTTCGAAGAGAGTTGATGATTTGAGGTGACGAGTGACAGTGACTGCTGGCAATGTGAGAAAGTTGAGCAGACTTTATGTGCAGTGATCCGCCTCATGATACTGTAGTTGAGTGGGAACGCTGTTACGATTGGTGGTGCTGAGAAATGCTCACGGCGAGGAAGAACGTTGAAAGGAAGACTTTAATCATCAAACACATTGGACCAAGGAAAAACGCAGGAGAAACACAACCAAACATCAACGAGAACCACCAGATACTGAGGGAGAACACAGGGAATATATACATGGGACAGACAAAGAGAACTAATGAGATAATTAAAGCTGCAAGCAGCGATGAAAAGGGCCCTCGCACCCGTGCCACCGCCACCCGGCGCCTTTAGGAAAACAGAGCACGGTGGGCAGTATGTAAACATAGGAGGACTATGTTAAGGTAATTTGTATTTGCCATACTTCCTGCTACCAGCAGGTGGCGCTATTACTATAACCGGATATGAGCATGGTCATGTGTTCAGGACAGGACTCTTATCAAACAAGTGAAGTTTGGGGCAGATCAGAGCATATTAGCGGAGCGGAGCGGTGAGAATCTAAGCTCATCACTCACGGAAATTTTCACCCCTCCGCTCCCCCGCTCAAAGCTACATCAGGCCGTTCCGCTCATTATCGCTCAGCGCTCAACGCAGTTTGCTTCGTGCTCCACTCAAATCGCCCCCCCCCCCCCCCCCCCCCCGCTCGCTCCAAAAAAGGAAAAAAAGCTATATGTATATGACTTTTAGCTTAGACCACAACCTTACCTCCTAAAGAACTAATGAGCAACAACAACATTTTTCAAATAGAAATGTTTTATTTCAAATGACAAATTAGGCCTATGTAAGAAGGAATATAGCCTACACAAAAAGTCCTGTAAAATTAAACGAATAAATTGGCCTAATAATATAAATAAAAATTATATAAACAAAAATATACATAAAAGTTTTAAAAGTAAATTAACTATTAAGATTGAATTTTATTTTAAATTTTGATAAGTGAACTTTTGCGCAACGTGCACGATTAAAATTTAAATTGGCTTATATCCATTGTACACACGAACTGCTGTAAAATTAAACGAATAAATGGGCCAAATAATATAAATAAAATTTATATAAACAAAAATATAAAAAAAACACGTTTTAAAAGTAGGCTAATAACTGAACTTTTGAGAATATAAATTCTTATAACTGAACTTTTGCGCAGCGCGCAGGATTAAAATTTAAATTGACTTGTATCAATTGTTTGAATATTACGCTATATTTAATTTACACTTTGTTACAAGTTACCGTATTCAATTTGCTAACCTTTTGCTTTCTTTCCAGCATGTTCACGTAGCATACTTTCATGTTTTCGAGAGATGTTTTCTTTTTAGATTCCAAAATGAATCTTTACTGACGTCTCCACATTCGTTTTCTTGTACCACATTATCATTGTTAGCTTGACTGAGCATGCTTCAGAATCGTGGTGTTAGCGGAGCGAAATTGGAGCGGGAAATAGGGCGACGCTCCGTCCTTTTAAAAATGCCGCTCTGCGCTCTGTCCAAGAACTGCCCGCTCGCGCTCCTCGCTCGCTCCCGCTCCCCGCTCGCTCCTGCTCCACGCCGCTCACATGCTCTGGGGCAGATTGGACATTATATGCCTGAGTTACTGCAGGCTGTTTGTGGTTGCCTAGCAACATCGGAACTGCAAGCAATTTTAATATAGAACTTATCTGATGATGCATATATCACCCAAAGGCTGAAATTGGGTGTGCACATCTGTACCGAATTTCATACCTGTACGTGAAACGTAGAGCCGGGGCAATAATGTAGGGGGCGCTATTGAGCCATTTTGCCCCACACATTTGTCAGGCCGCCAAAGGCACACCCTTCGACGAAAACTCAAGATCTTCGCAATTTAATGTTGCAAAGGCCTTACTGTATGTACACAACGCCGCCGACTTGAGCTGCAAAGAATCTCTGGCCTCCCTGTCAAGGACGCTTGTCAAAAAGTACGGGGAAGCTCGTTGACGCTTTGGCCGCTCTGACGTAGCAGCATTATATGTTCGATCATGAGAGAAGAGAAGTGTCACACCATGAAATGTAAACAGAAAAAACAAGCAATATATTGACACTAGAAACCTTTTATAATGACAGCATTTTTATAACCGTTTTGGTCACATTTGGTCGGGAAAAAAAGAATAATTAGCTATTATTATTATTAAACTGTGAAGGTGAGCGCGCGCGTGTGCGCGCGGCCGGGGCTCTCTCTCTGCTCGTTCTTATATATGCCCTGTCAAGCGCACCCTGTTAAACTGACAGGACTTAAAAACACATGCAAATGATAAACTTTCACTCTATGATGGTTAAACTGTGCAATTAATCCGCGAATCACATGCGTCAAGGGCCGGGGAGCAGCTGGCCCGTACGGTTAATGAATCATGGATCAACTACGATAGTCTACCTATTCTTGACATCGCACATCCTGCGATGTGATCGTGGATTCATTCATCGCAATATCGATGCTTAAATGATACATCGTGCAGCCATACTGGCAAGACAGAGACAAATTTGAGTATCTATCAGTACTAGTTAAAAATATTATAAATCATCAGCACGCACTTCACCAACTCACCGGAGACACCAACTATCCCAGCTATTTTATCCCATGCCTCGTTCTTTTGTAACTGGTCCCTATATGCAAACAACGTCA
Organism: Squalius cephalus; assembly: GCF_949319135.1. NCBI lineage: Eukaryota > Metazoa > Chordata > Actinopteri > Cypriniformes > Leuciscidae > Squalius > Squalius cephalus. Next base: position 17,433,038 of record NC_137141.1, on the reverse strand, counting down.
TATCATAAATGATAGGAAACCCAGCAACGGCGATGATCAGCTTCTTCTCCATTTTCTCGGAACTAATGTTTTGGTAGAAACGAAAGTTTACATCGTATGTTTCTCCGGAATCAGCCAGCGCGAAGGACGTCTATATTCCGATTGATTGCTGGCGTTTTGCCTCTTCTTGCCGCTGAACCGCGTCATAGCTCATTACCATAAAGTTGAGCTACTTTCAACTTTCTGATTGACGCTCTGGTTGCTCAAAACGCCCAAAACGCAATTTGACGCTCCTTGCAGCTGAGAGAAGCCAGCTTCCATTGAAAATGAATGACTTCCGGTAACTTTGGAAGCTCAAGTCGGTGGTGTGTACGTACAGTTAAGATTACACTCACCAAATTTGAAGAGGATCAGATCAAAACTGTAGGAGGAGTTCGTTAAAGTACAACATCAGGAAATGGCAAAAACTGCACAAAATCTGAGAGGAAGTTCAAAATAGCTGACTTCCTGTTGTGTTTAGGGCTACGCTCCAAGAGACTTTTTTGTAGGTATTGGGTCATTACATGTATGTACCGAATTGAATCAAACCTGTACGTGAAACGTAGAGCCGGGGCAATAATGTAGGGGGGGCATTTGAGCCATTTTGCCCCACCCAATTCTGAAACCCATATCACACGTAAATTTTCACCACTTATGAAGCGTGTGCAAAGTTTCATAAGTTTTCGAGCATGTTTAGGCCCTCAAAAAAGCGATTCACTTTGGAGAAAAAGAAGAAGAAGAAGAAACGGAGCAAAAACAATAGGGTCCTCTCATCATCGGTGCTCAGGCCCTAATTAACGACACACAGCTGAACCAAATGAACTAATGACGATGGTGATGATGGAAACAAGGAGTAGCGGGAAACTGAACACAATGAACACAGAATGAAGAATGGACCAAAAACAAACTGACATGTAACAAATGCCTGCTAGCCGACAAAAGTAGAGCGACGTGACAGCCTCTCTATAAATTCACTTTAAGAATGTGTACACTTTGACACATTATAAGCCACATTTAAGCTGTTGTATTGTGAAATATGATGACAACACATACTGTAATTAGCATATAACATCAGGTTTCTTTCACAAATTGGACAACTTAATTTTATTAATAATCATTTAAAGTCAACATGAATTGTCATTAACAAACCTTTTGACCTCGGTAAGTTGACATTTACGAGTGAAACAGAACTTTATTGAAATTTATTGAATGGTAAAAAGTAGATGTTAATTAACAGAATAGCACTAGTTTGAATGTAAGTTTGCTAAAATAGTAAGTACTATCTAAAAATCAAGCTTTTAATGTTGTTTATATGTCTGTTTTTTTTTTGTTTTTTTTCAAGGAAAAAACTTTTAAAAATGTAATTTTGGTGATCAAACATGAGTTTTAAGGGATACAATAATTGACTACAGGGGGACTTTAAAAGGTCTAGTTGGCTATTTGTTAGCATTGTCCAATAACCCACGCAGTCTAAGTAAAAGCAAGGAAGATTATTATGTTTGTTATCTTATTGAAGTTATTTGTTTGATTAAAGATTACACAGACTATTTTTTTATTTGGAATAACATGATTAATCATTCACAGAATGAGCAAGAACATTCAGTAATTGAGTAAATAACATCAGTTTTTGTTTCAAGAAAAAGAAATCACTTTTCTTTGTTCGTTTTCATGTCTAAGTAATGTATAGTATGCTGGCCTCGCTTGTGACACCCCACCAAGCCACTAAGTGCCTACCATTAATACAACAGCACAACTAATCTATCACCAGCATTCTTGCCTTCCACGCTTTCAAGAAAACATGTTCCACTGGCATGCAGTTTTGCAGGTCAATATTAATTATCAATAATGTGAACATAGTACCTTTTTATTCCTTCTCCTTTCACTTCTGACAAAACATGCATACGAGAATCTGTGAGAAAGTAAACATACAGTTTCAGACGGCCAGGTGTTGGTGATTACGGATCTGTCCCTGATAAGACCCTCATCTGAATAAAGTGCAACTATTTACTTTGCTGTTTCTAAATTAAAAGAGCTCTTAAATATTCATGGCACCTAAGGCATCTTGTTTGCCAATACACTGTACGCTCTGTGTCCACATCGCTTGCAGATACATTTTGTACGCTGCAGGAAAAGAAAACTTGACTGTTTTCCCAGATGTTATGTTTTTCGAGCAGACTAAATTCCTAGCGTGTCCTCATGGTGTCATTGTAATGAATACAGAATGAATTTCTCCCAGGATCTGGTACAGTATGACCAGAAATCAGAGGTTGTTTTTTCCCTCTTTTTTTTTTTATTAGTTATTTATTGGCATACAGCGCCGCCAAGCAATTACAAGGCATTGCCCTTTGAAGGTGAAAATATAAAAGGAATATTTAATGCAATTTTGGCTGTAGGGTTATGGTCAAATGAAAGGGAAAAGGGAACATTCATTTTGCTTCAACCCAGGAGTCAATGAAATATACAGAGACATATCCAGAGGAGATGAGTTTGCTTCTGTGGAAAATAATTGCACTGAACTCACAGGGAATAATACATCCTCGCAAGGAATCAAATGTGAGTTGTTTTCTTTTGCCCTAGCTCTCAAGTAGAATGCTGTATGTGTTTACTTCATTCATCAGATAAAAGCACATAGGCACATAGGCCATTCATGTTCAATGATTGAATTGCAGTAGGATAGCACTTGACTACATTCAATTGTTTGGCTGAGGGCCTTTTAGATTCCTATATATATATATAAATATATATATAACAAATACAAGCCTGTGGCAACATTCAATGCACTATTAAATGCTATTGTCCTACGTTATAATGCATTATTTGTTAATAAAAATAAAAATACCCTGAGAATGGCTTACTATACGCATCGGGAGTATGTCTAAAAATGGACATCCTGTCACTGTCACACAATCATTTATTTATCGCTAGCTATTTTAGTCTGACTGACTGATGGCCAACTAACGTTAATTATATAATGACCAAATACAACCAGGAAGAAATGTTCAGTCGCTTGTGAAAGGTAATTCCCCGAGACCTGTTTTCAATTGTGCGGCGATTTGTACAGCCCCAAGCAGCACACGAAGCAGGCATTTTTCTCAATTCCCGTTATGAGAGTTATGGGAAAGTTGCCCTCCGCAATATAGCGGCGCCGTTGACGTACGATCGAGCGGCCAATAGGGCGTCCATGTATTGATTATGTCTATGCTCAGAACAAGGAAGTTAGAGCTGTCATGGGAAATCTTTTAAAGGGACAAAGGCAAAAATGCAGGTAATACACTCGTTTAGTCGATTTCTCTCTCATAATACCACAATGCTCTACATAATACAATAAGATTCAATTGAGCGACTCAACTTTCCTTCATTACTAGTTCTAAAGTGGCGTTTTAGAATTACTAACGGAGAGGGTTAGGCTTAACTGTTAAACTGTCAACTTGAGATTTGAATTCGTGACAGAAGGAAGTCATTCTTCACGAAAGAGGATTTTTAAAGACACTCCATTGTTGTTTATTATTTATTTACTCACTTGTGCTGTCGAACTGTTGTATAAACGCAAAATCACACTCGTAGCCGTGCGATATGGCTGTATATCAGCATGCTGTGGTCATACTCGTGTAACCATTGAGAACATCTTTATTTCGGCCAGTCCTTCTGGAATTTGCTGCTGGCTCTTATGTACAGTAGTGGTTAAACATGAAATATAATTCGTTTTGGGTAAATCAAACAGCCAATCTTTGTAAGCTACATTATTACGCCATTAGATGGCGGCAAAGACTTCTGAGTGAGTCAGTAGCACAGACTTTTATATTGAAAGGGACTGAAAAAAGGACATTATTTTTTACTTTAAAGAGCTTATAAGATGCAACCGACAAATACATTGACTAGCGCTGTAATCAGAAAACCCCTTAACTGTTAAAAGGATTCTAAGACAAAGACATCACTTTCCTCAAAGACATTCTAACTGATTTTTTATTCTGGATATAAGATTGACCTGAAGAATATCAGATGCAGGTAATGCACTCGCTTAGTCGATCTCTCTCTCATAATACTCTACTCTACATAATACAATAAGCTTCAACCAAGCAAATCCGCATACTGTATCATATTACATATTATATTTTTTATATTCCTGTTGTATAATATTTTAAAGGGAAAAATAACATCCAATTGGGGTAATTTGGCAAAGCACATATTTTAAATATCTTTAACACAAAACATATTATTTGTGAGAATCATTTGAACTGATTTTATTTTTCACTTTTTTAATCTTTTCGTGCTTTATCAGATCAGAAGGATACTTCTCCCTCAAAATTTGATTACAAGTGGTCACATGAGATGCGTTTGAGATGCATGTTATTACCAGGTGTAAACAGCAATGTGTTTCGGCTGACCACTTTTGATTGCCCGAGGTGGATGTTAATACCAGGTGTAAACAGGACCACAGTCATCCCATCCATCAGAACAATGCATTCATGACCAATACACATGTGTATGATCATTTCCGTTCTAACATGCTGTTGATTTAAGCTGCATCAATGGGCGTCCCTAAGCTACAGTAAGACCTCTCTTACTCCCAGCTTGAGCATTCCTCTCCCGCTGTTGTGTTTACACTGGAGACTGAGTGTGCTTCTTTTCTCAGACAGGTTTGTGCAAGAGTCCTGCCTCAGGATGCCATGTAAGGCCTGATTATCACTGTGCAACATACGGATATGAAGAGAATTCATAGGCACACATGGTGGAGGAAGTTTACAGAATGGCATGGCCAGAATGTGTTTAAGAAAATGATGACTGTTATGACGGCAGTTGTATTTAAATGTTATAAAGAACATATCTCGTAATGGATTAAAATACATATTTTTAGAAGACTTTTCCTTATCAGAATAAAAAAATGTGTGTTTGTTTTATGCACAGTATGTGTATGTGTGTATTCATATATATATATATACACTCACCTAAAGGATTATTAGGAACACCTGTTCAATTTCTCATTAATGCAATTATCTAATCAACCAATCACATGGCAGTTGCTTCAATGCATTTAAGGGTGTGGTCCTGGTCAAGACAATCTCCTGAACTCCAAACTGAATGTCAGAATGGGAAAGAAAGGTGATTTAAGCAATTTTGAGCGTGGCATGGTTGTTGGTGCCAGACGGGCCGGTCTGAGTATTTCACAATCTGCTCAGTTACTGGGATTTTCACGCACAACCATTTCTAGGGTTTACAAAGAATGGTGTGAAAAGGGAAAAACATCCAGTATGCGGCAGTCCTGTGGGCGAAAATGCCTTGTTGATGCTAGAGGTCAGAGGAGAATGGGCCGACTGATTCAAGCTGATAGAAGAGCAACTTTGACTGAAATAACCACTCGTTACAACCGAGGTATGCAGCAAAGCATTTGTGAAGCCACAACACGCACAACGTGAGGCGGATGGGCTACAACAGCAGAAGACCCCACCGGGTACCACTCATCTCCACTACAAATAGGAAAAAGAGGCTACAATTTGCACAAGCTCACCAAAATTGGACAGTTGAAGACTGGAAAAATGTTGCCTGGTCTGATGAGTCTTGATTTCTGTTGAGACATTCAGATGGTAGAGTCAGAATTTGGCATAAACTGAATTAAAACATGGATCCATCATGCCTTGTTACCACTGTGCAGGCTGGTGGTGGTGGTGTAATGGTGTGGGGGATGTTTTCTTGGCACACTTTAGGCCCCTTAGTGCCAATTGGGCATCGTTTAAATGCCACGGCCTACCTGAGCATTGTTTCTGACCATGTCCATCCCTTTATGACCACCATGTACCCATCCTCTGATGGCTACTTCCAGCAGGATAATGCACCATGTCACAAAGCTCGAATCATTTCAAATTGGTTTCTTGAACATGACAATGAGTTCACTGTACTAAAATGGCCCCCACAGTCACCAGATCTCAACCCAATAGAGCATCTTTGGGATGTGGTGGAACGGGAGCTTCGTGCCATGGATGTGCATCCCACAAATCTCCATCAACTGCAAGATGCTATCCTATCAATATGGGCCAACATTTCTAAAGAATGCTTTAAGCACCTTGTTGAATCAATGCCACATAGAATTAAGGCAGTTCTGAAGGCGAAAGGGGGTCAAACACAGTATTAGTATGGTGTTCCTAATAATCCTTTAGGTGAGTGTATTTAAACTGTGTATCCATATATATATATATGAATACTTTTGTTCAGCAAGGACGCATTCAATTGATCAAATATGACAGTTTCTATTTCGAATAAAGACTGTTCTTTCTATTCATCTACCGAGCCCCTAATATGAGATGGTTTTGCATTCCCTTTGCAAAAAGTTTGCGTTCCCCTGAGAAAATTTGCGTTCGCTCTCAAAACTTTTGTGTTCTTTGCGAGTGAACGCAAATTTTGTTGGGAAACGCTAACATTTTGCGAGAGAACGCAAAGTTTTGCGGCAGAATGCAAACATTTGTGGGGGAACCCAAAACCATCTCACATTTTTTTCCACCACCATGTCCTTTTAAGGCTGGGACTCACCAAGTTGAGTTTTTTAGTTTTTTTCACCAAGCCTAGTTTTTTTGGTGTGTTCCCCACCATTGGCTGTAGTCGGACACCGTCTGGGTTTTTTGGGCCGATTCAGCATGTTGAACTGCATATTGTCGGACGGTCGGTGAGAGAGAGAACTCTGATTGACTGTTCAGCTTAGCGAACGAGTAACGAATAAAAGCGAAAGCGGTCAAGACGGTACAGACAAAAGGCTGTTAAAATTTCATGTCATCTTAACTGAGCATTCAAATGCAAGAATATTTTCATACCGTAATAACATGAGCCGACTGGAATGAAGAAAGTGATCAGCGTGATTGATATTCAAAATGTTAAGCAAGTGCTGCTTTGTTTACGGTTTGTATATCTGCAGTCGTAGTTTCGGTTTTCCTTTTTGAATGACGAAAATAGACTGATACCTGCTGATATAGAAAGATATTTACTTACACCCAGGTGCAGAACACACATTCTGGTTGACAGTCGCTTTTAGTCCTTTTGGTGTGTTCAAGCGTTTGGCCAAGAAGCTTGGTGTGTCCCGGGCTTTAGGAGCTCCGTAATTATCAAAGAATCCTGCAAAATATATACAGTATATTTCATGGTTTCCACAAAAATATTACGTTTTGTCAACCTTGATAATAAGAAATGTTTCTTGTGCACCAAATCATCACATTATAATGATTTCTGAAGGATCATGTGACACCGAAGACTGGAGTAATGATGCTGAAAATTCAGCTTTGAGATCACATTGACAGGATTAAATAGAACACAGTTATTTTAAATTGTAATAAAAATTCACAGTACTGTTTTTAGCATTCACTAGCTATTCATTCCGGTTTAACAAGGTGCTGAATGTGTTGATGTAATGCTTTGTGAACATTTTAAATGATGGTCATTCTTTCAGTGCAAACAAGACAATTATTTTAAAAAAATTGGAATTGCTTCTTTTTCAACGTTTCATTTTCAAGTGCTAATTGTAACTAGGTGGAAATTCTCTTATTTTTGTGCCACTGCAGGCAATGGATTCAGTTGCATGATGGGCTTTATTTTACCCCTACTTAAACTCTCTTCTGAGGAATCACAGAAATCCCATGAGCCTATGAAATGGTCTGCTTTGCAACCACACACTGAAGAGATTTTAGTAAATCTAGCCTTCTCACACCAAGCTATACTGTACATGCAGGTATGTTTTTTCAGCAACATAAGTATGCACACACATGCTATTTGCAATCGAGCATGCACTTAAACATACATGTCTATTCATGTTCTCAGTTGCATACTGTACTTTTTAATAACTCAGTGCACCGGTTATGCACTGGCGTTTTATGACCAACAAAGTATATGCACAACAGGCTATAAGCTAGTGTATTACAGCAATTCCTTTTAGATTCATTAAAGTAGCTATGTGCCAGCACAGTTACTAAAGTAGATGTAAGTAGATGTAAGTTATTAGGTTTGTAACCCTGTGCTGCAGTGACCGTGTTTATCTTTATCTCTGCCAGTGTAAGCATTCCTTCGGGTGCTCCTGGAGGCTGGGTAATACTCAGAAGCACAGCCCTGGTGCTTCAATAAAAGGCTGTTGAACTGCATGTGGTCTGCCCTTCAAGGAGAAGAAAGAGAGGTTACTAAGACCTGTTGAGCCTGCTATTTACTGCATCTAAATATCTAGCAGATTATCTTTTTTTATGGATTCGAGCATGTGGTTTTTCTTTTAGCATGATATCTAGTGTCTGGCAGTCAGTAATGATGCTACTATCTTTTATCAGAGTAGTTCTTTTTTTCCAACATATCTCAGATTATAATTAACAAACATATGTATTGCGTTGCACACACAAATTGATCTAAACCAAAACAACGATATTATGCTGCGTTCACGTCATGTTGTAACCGTAATTGTGAGATGGCAACCCGTGATGACCTCAGACTCTGATTTATGCATTTCTATGGCAACACTATCAATGCCGAAATTAAACTGCAGCAGTCAGGTGGTACAAGTCAGAGCTCTGTAAGTTGTTTACATTCATTATTATTGTAATGTTATCTGCTTTGAGACATGAGGTAATTTATTGCTGTCTCTCGTGACGCTTTGCAGACTCTGCTCTGTAAGTATGGGACTTGCTACTGCCAATACATACACAACACATTGATGTGAGCAAGTAAGACATGCTGCTGCTTTACAATATAGCATACATGAATTACCAACGCATTCTCATCCTAGGGCGTCATATACTGACGCTTTTGACATTTCGTCTACATCCAACGCACATGGCACCCTTTAGCGTCAATATGACACGCACAGAGCTTTGTTCGGTTATGGGTAGGTTTAGGTCTGGGGTAGGGTTAGGGTTAGACCGCTAGGAGGCTCCTTCTGGCCCATATCTATCTGCGTCTCATATTGACGCTAAAGGGTGCCATGTGCGCTCGATGTAGACGAAATGTCAAAAGCGTCAGTATATGACGCCTTGGGATGAGAACGGGCTGGAATTACCCTGTAGCATATCTATACAGGTGGAGCTGGGGAAGGTGAAGGGTGTCTGAAAGTGTTTTGCACTGCTAAGGCAAATGATACCCAAGTATTGGAAGGTTGAGCAGAAAGCTCATTGGCTACTGATACAGCAGGAACCAGTCAGCTGTGCTTTATAGAGGAATGATATGATTGCAAGCAGATTTAGTTAAGGACCTATCAGCCTGTGACATCTAGAGTTTCATGACAGAACTTTGTATTTAAGATGAAATTAAATTATATTATTTAGTCATTTTATTATATAATTCGATATATTATATTATATTCATGTTAAGATGAAATATAATTTACCACAATTATATTTCTGCACAGAGAAAGCGCTTTTTGTGTGCGTATAGTTTCAGTTGTTCCTAAATAGATTTCCTAGAATAAATTTGAGTTTTTTGCTGGTTTTTGGTGAATCTTGATTTGTCCGTGACAACGTTCGTACACAGATTTCACGCACAAATTTGTGCGTACATATGCTAAGTGAATGAGATCCAATCTTTGTCTGGGATTAAAACACTTGATGGTATGATAATTTTCCAAAAAATGTGCATTCCCTAATGTGGATCCTTTTGTAGTAGATCAGTTCCAGCTTTTCGAAGCAGACGAATTAAATCAGAGAGAGAGAGAGAGAGAGAGAGAGAGAGAGAGAGAGAGAGATTGAGAGAGAGAGAGAGAGAGAGATTGAGAGAGAGAGAGAGAGAGATGTGCTTCTGCCCCGGGGATGTGGATCTTGTCAGAGTCTATGATGGATTCTTTGGCCTGCCTGAGATTAAGGTATTACTTACCCGCGGTTTCAGAGGTGGGTCGATACAGATGCACTGTCGATGACTGGACAAAGGAAAGTCTTTTCTGTTCTACCAGTCTTATATGATCACTTTTTATTTGGTTGCAGCCTTGGTGTGTAGCACGTACAGTATCTCACCTTATCATCCGCTCAAATTCGTGTTGTCAGGTTGTTGTACATGCAGAGGTGAAGGGTGTAAATTAGCCCATCAAGCTGATGAAATAATCTAACCCTACAGAAGACCCCATGTCTAATATCGAGTGCTGATGTAACAGATTTTATTCTGACCGGCATTTTCATCTGGACCGTAATAAGGTCACCAAATTGCTTTGGCTTCACAGAAAAACTGTTTACCACTAGCGATGTATACAAGCATCTCTCAGGTGATCTGGCTCGGAGGCAGGAATGAGGTGTTTATATTGAGAACAGACGAGCAGAGAATTTCAGCTTCCTGATAACCAACCAACCAGAACGTTTGACCAAAAATAGGTAGTAAACACTGCTAGAAATGACAGGAACAGGTAATAAACACTAGAAAAGCGAATAAGGGCAGTGTGATTGAGGGAAACGGAAAACCAAAAACCAGATGGACATGACAGAGAACCAGAGTATCAGCACAGTTATAGTAAATACATTCACTAAAATTAGCTACATTGACACTGAACTATTATTAAACAATATTTTTTATAAATTAAATTATCAGTGTAAGAATTAAAAGTTGAATATAAAAATCTACAGGAATTTTTGAATGTCTTATTTTTTGGTTTCTTTTCTCTCTCTTGCTTTAATGACAGAAACACTTGAGCTGCATGAACTACAAAAGTTTGCATGATGATCATGTTCTTCAGCATGATTTGAAATTATCCAAAGAGCATCTTGAGCTTCAGTGGAAGAAAGAACATTTAACTGTCTCAACAGTGTCACAAATTTAATTATTTGATTAATCATCCAGAAATAGTGCAGAATCTAAAATAATTCTTAATAATAGCTGATATTATTGTTTATTGTATTAATGTAAATAGTTTTAAATAATACATATAAAGCATTTGCTGAAATTACACACATCACCTTCAACTTGAATGAAAAGGAATATGGGTAGAATGTCAGATAGCAGCAGTGAAATGAGGAAAAGGAAGTGGCTCAGGGACGAATCCCACACCAACACTTTTAATCATAAGAGATCAGCAAATAATCTGTAAGACAGCAGTCTCTAATGCTTCACTGATCTCCATTGAGTTTCTTATTGAGATATTAAGAGATAATTATGGCTTCGCTTCTATAATTATACCAATGCCAGTGATTCATTCCAATTCCAATCAGGCATATTGATCAAAGTTCTGCATGCGTTCGCCGCTGACATTTCTGTCGGCTAAAGGTCGTGTGAGGAAATCACGGATCTCCCTCAAACTCTGGAAAAGAATGTGTTGACATTTAATCATCATTCTTCAGAAATCCTCATTCACAGCACATGCCTTAAACCGAAATACACGACACACACACCTCTTGCTACACACATTCTCCTCACACTTAACTACCTCACCAGGGGGGAACAGCACCAGACATGCCATTCTGTTTTACTGATAAGTGTGTTTTCCCACAGAAGATGTGAAAACAAAAGCAGCCGTTGCGGTTTTCTGTCCGTTATCTTTACAGACTTATTTCACTTCTGAATATTAAGCATTGCTTGTGTCTTTATGGCATCATCAGACTTGCAAATAATTCTTTAAATGCGGAGAGGAGTGGTTTTACACACAAAAACTATGTTTGATGTACAGTATGTGTTTGAAGCCATGCATGTAAACTCCAGATGTTCATTTGATTCTCAGGTCTGTCATCAAAGGGTGTGTGTGTGTGTGTGTGTGTGTGTGTGTGTGTGTGTGTGTGTGTGTGTGTGTGTGTGTGTGTGAGAGTGCATGCTGTTGTGCTTTTGTACGTATGCTCTGTGTGTGCGGGGAAAAAAAGGAGGGCTAAATTTTTTTTAAATCTATTTCTCTTATCCTGCCCTCTGACATTTACATTTGAATTATGTTACAGTTTCATTTTTCCAAGAATTTCACAGTTGACATTAACTATAGGTGTATGTTTATGTGTATACAGTTGGTTCTAACTGCATTTGCCATTGTGTGCCCCTCACGCTTCCCTCCACATCCACCATGGTCACCATGACAACAGCCCGTTCATCAGCTGCTGTTTGCGGATCAACCGAAATGAAGACAATTCCCAAATTCCATGACTTAATGGAATTACGACTATGCGTGTCACTAGTTTTGTACAAAATATGTTTGCAATCCTCCATCTGAGCTTGTGTGTTTCAGGTCATAGCACAAATCTAATAGGATAAAAGCACAGAGCTGAACGCAGGAGAGCAGGAGCCCGAATCAGAGCCCAATGCCAATTAGATTTTTCTCTGACTCCATCTTTGTTATTTGATTCCCTCTCTGCCATTGATATCTCACTCAGATGAATGGGCAAGTAGCCTGTATTTAACATCTAACTCTCTTTGAGGTTTTATTTATTGCATTGGATGCTGTGTGTTTGAGTCTTTACGTGCAAAGCCTGTGTTTTGCAGGACTTGTATCGAGTCTGATATTTCTTTTAGACATGAATCAAATCATCATTCTCAACGCTCTACACATCTCCTCTAAACCTTGTGTGTTCATTTATGAGTTTCAAAAATTTTTCAGGTCAGTAAGCAAGGATGGATCAAATTGACTAGAAGTGACAGTTATAATGTTAGAAAAAAGATTTCTATTATTATGTTCTCTTTATTCATCAAATAATCCTGAAAAAAATCTATCATGGTTTCCACAAAAATGTTAAGCAGCACAACTGTTTTCAACATGGATGATAAGAAGAAATGTTTCAAAAGTCAGAACTGAATCTGTTTTCTGATTAGTTAAAAACAGTTATTTCCTCTCACAATGCCCGTTTTAAACACAGAGATATCTCTCATTGATTATTTTCATGTATTAAAAACTGATGTATTTTATAGAGATTATTTAAGCAAAATGTTTTCTACTGAGTGAATTTTTTCAGACAACATTGATTTTTAACAAACCAGATTATGTGACAGCTTTATTCCCTCAGTTTTGAACACAGTATCTATATATATATTCTTGCTCTGCCTAATGGAAAGTAATTATCCCTTCACTTTCGCTGTAGTAGAACTGCGATTGAATCCAATAGCTAATTACCTCAGAGTCTTTGGTCTGTGTGTGTGTGTGTGTGTGTGTGTGTGTGTGTGTGTGTGTGTGTAACAGTGGTCATATCCATTTGTTCATTTCTCTGTTTTAAATATTCAAGTCCATATATGGTATCTCAGCGACAATGTGATTACCGTGTGATTATGTGATCAGGCTGTTGTTCCAGCTTGCATCTCGCCTACTTTTCACTCTCATCTTTGTCTTTCCCCTTGCGTCCCACTGCCGGATCAAGATGAAAAAAGAGTTTCTGAGAGAGAGAGACAGATGTTCTCGGTTCAAAATCACCTCTTTCCTTTTAAAGTTTATGATGACTATATTTAGTAACGTAGGCCTGTTCTGCTGAATGATGCTTTATGATTGTCATCCTTCCTTTCAGAGCAGCGGTCAGCAGCCTTTTTGACTTATTCCTGAAGATAGATCGTCACTTCGTAAGGTCTTTTTTTTTTCAGAAAGAAGATGTGTGTATTTGTGTGAAAGAACTACGTATCATTTTCATCTGAATAGATGAGACGACCAGTTACATTCTATTCTCTGCCTCTATCAATGAGATTAACTGTGCGTTTGTATGAGGCTGTCAAGGAACAGTGAGAGAGGACTCAAGTGCAGAATGAGTTTTAAAACAGTTTATTGAGACACACAGCAGGCGGGACAAGAGATGGTGGGAGAGGAGGTTAACAATTCAACAGAAGGCAAGACATGAAGCATAAAGACCAACTTGACTTGAATTTGACATTGACTTGACCCACACAACAGGAAACTTAGGCAGGAACAACATACGAAAAAATCCACTACTTGGAACAGTGGGCAAGAAAGCAAATGAAGCAATGAGTAACACAGGTAGCACAACACACTCAATTACAACGAACTGGCAAAACATGAGGAAAAGAGAACACAATAAATAGTAATCAGAGAACACGAGGAACAGGTGAGCACACTTAGAACATGAAGACTTAACAAGGGCTTAAACAAGGGGGCATGGTAACATTAAACAAGGAGGCTGGACGATAGGAACACGTGGCCAACACAGACAGAGAGAGCCATGTGCTCAAGCACAAAACAAACAAGGAAACATTGAAACAAGACAGACGAAACTGACAGATGAGAACCCTGACATGAGGCATTTTGGGAAAGCTCTGCAACAACTTCCACCTCGTCCATCTTTCTCAATGTTAACATTTTCTCCTGCGGTTCGTGTGCCTGCTAGCTCAGAGACTGTGTTTCACAGAAGGTTCTGCTTTTCACTGGAACATAATAGCTATTTTGAAAAATTTCTGCTAGTTATCAGTACATGCAGATGTTGTGCTTTAGCAAATGAACTCATTTTAGCACACATTGTATTCTGATTTAATGGAATGTAATTAGTGTAGATTGACGGCGGTTAACATTTCTGTGAAAATAGCGCAGTAATTTTGTTGAATTTTTACAATAACCTTGGTGTTATATGTCCATTATCTCTTTGAATGATGACCTAGACCAGTGTTTCCAAACCTTTTTTTTTGTGTGTGTAACTCCACAGTCCCATCAGTCTCTGGTACCATTTCATTGATGTGAAAACATCAAAAAATGCATCCCTTTTGACTTGTACACAATATTATTTACAGTAACATTATCATTAATAGTATTAAAATGGTCATTATTACAATGATTCACTTTTGAAATAAAAAATCACCTAGCAGCTTTTTTTCTCCATGAGGTACCTGAGCTTGTTTGTGTTTCACAAGTTTTGACAGTTCTGGGTAAACTATGAAAAAAAAACGAAAAAAAAAAAAAACGGATTTAATCCACTCCACATAGGACAAAGGCAATTTTCATTTTTGTACAGTGGAATTGAAATTCCATAGAACCAAGATTTTAATTTTAACTTTAAACGGTAACACTTTATTTGAGTCTTTTTTAAAAACAGTTCCTTAATTTTGTATGGTACAATATATTACATTTTTTATCAGAGGTATTCCCATAAAAATAAAGGATTTCTTCAAGATTCACAAATTTGAGGCTTAATGAAATTAGTTGTTTGAATGAATGTTTTTTTGTTTGTTTTTTTCACTGAAAGAACATATGGATTAATATTTCATTTCTTTTCCCCAAAATGAGCTGCTGCTTCCAACATCCACATAGTAAGATTCACAGAATATATCTTATGCTGTATTTGAAAATGGATTTCTTTCCAAGTTTTATGGAAGGATAGATCTGTTGATTTAATAGATCAACATCGCCCTCTAGTGTAGATATAAAGCAGCAGTAGGAAGTACTCCTACTTTGTATAGAGAGCAGTTTCACTGCAAAGATTTGACTTAAGTGTGAGATGAATAAATATAAACTGAATATTTTCTCTTCTTGCTCAGAATATGCCCAGGCTGCACGATGGACTCCAACAACACAGAGTTGGGCCTGTACTCGGCATCCGACGACCTGGGAGTGGGAATCTACCCGGAATCCACTCTGTGGCCACTGCTCCAGAACACAAGCCTCATCAACCTCAGTGCTGTTTTCAAGCTCAATGGAAGTAATGTTGAGGTTGAAGGTCAATCCTATGATCCTCTGGGCGGCCACTCACTCTGGCAGGTCATTCTCATCGTTATCTTTACAGGACTGCTGTCCCTTATTACTATTATCGGCAACATCTTGGTCATGGTGTCATTTAAAGTCAACCGGCAGCTTAAAACAGTTAACAATTACTTCCTACTGAGTTTAGCCGTTGCAGATCTCATCATTGGGGTCATCTCTATGAACTTGTACACTGCCTACATCATCATGGGCCAGTGGGCAATGGGAAACTGGGCATGCGACCTCTGGCTAGCCATAGACTATGTAGCCAGCAATGCATCTGTCATGAATTTGCTGGTCATTAGCTTTGACCGCTATTTCTCCATTACGAGGCCTTTGACGTACCGTGCCAAACGTACCACCAGGCGGGCAGGAGTGATGATCGGCCTGGCATGGTTTGTGTCGCTCATACTTTGGGCACCTGCCATTTTGTTTTGGCAGTATTTTGTTGGAGAAAGGACCGTTCCACCGGATAAATGCTACATTCAGTTTCTCTCCGAGCCCATTATAACATTTTGCACCGCAATGGCGGCCTTCTACCTGCCGGTGACAATAATGAGTGTTCTGTATTGGCGAATATACAAAGAGACGGAGAACCGTTCTCGGGAACTTGCAGGATTACAAGGCTCGAGCGCACGGTTTGTGGGTGTTGAACGACCGCGTTTCCACCTCCGCGCTACTGGGGGGAGCTCTAGAAGCTGCAGCAGCTTCGAACTGGGCCAACCTGGCCACAAACAAAGCTCCTTTCATGGTCTGAGCAGCCGATTCCACTGCTGGGGGTGGAAGTCGGGTGGCAGGGATAAAGGTGGCCCGCACCGGGAGGCGGATCAGAGCAGCAGTGACAGCTGGAACAACAACGACACTGGACTTTCAGCCGACCACTCGGGCTCATCTGACGAGGACGAGAGCGCGCCATCCACCACACGGGCAATCTTCTCCATTGTTCTCAATCTGCCTGGCATGAGGGCAGCTGTAAGCTCCCAGGTTACTTCTTGTGAGGATTTGGACACGGAGGAAGATCCGTTACAGTCGCCTGAAGAGAAGGACGGCAGGGGTGGCAGCATCTCGTGCTCCGTCACCAACGGCAACAAGCGTTTTGTCGCAAGTATGGGTAAAGTTCCGTCAATGTCCTCCATACAGCCTTCAATAGATCCAAGCGCAGATGGTGGGAACACCACCATCAAATCTGCCTCAGCGCCCATAACTTTCAAAGAGGCAGCTCTAGCAAAGCGTTTCGCAGTTCGTGCAAGGACTCAAATCACCAAGCGGAAGCGAATGTCGCTAATAAAAGAAAAGAAAGCGGCACAAACTCTAAGCGCCATCCTTTTCGCCTTCATTATTACGTGGACGCCTTATAACATCATGGTGCTGGTAAACACTTTCTGCAATGGTTGCATACCTGAGAACCTCTGGGCGTTAGGCTATTGGCTATGCTATGTTAACAGTACAGTAAATCCTATGTGCTATGCACTTTGCAACAAGACTTTTCGTACCACTTTTAAGATGATCCTGTTATGTCGCTGGGATCAGAAAAAAAGCAAGCCAAGCTTTCCACAAAGACAGGCTGTGAGGTTTCACAGAAGCATACCAACAGACTCAACATAGCAGCTCAGTGGTGAGGCTAAATTGCTAATGCTAAAATGTAAGTTGCAAGGGGAGATTCCTCAAGTATCTGTACTATATACTGAAGCGTTAATGTGTGTCAATGTGGATGTGTAGTTCAGTCTCTTAGGATCCCTGGTCACTAAATTGTAACATTAAGGCACTGTGGTTTAGTGTACAAAGAGCTTCACACCTGAGCATGTGCAATTGCCATAAGTACTTCCTGTGACTTTTATACTTTATGCCTTTCAAATGGCAGTGCCAACTTTCAGGAGTTAAGCAGCAACGTATAGAAAAGTACATTTAAAATGGAAACTGTGTATCTTGAAACTCAGTTGATCGTATCCGATACTCTCAGTTAATTGTTTGAATATTTTAGGGTTGAATATTAGATATCTCATTCTTGTCAATGAATAGAAACTAAAATGTGATTATTTTTTTTAATAAGGCAATGTATATCAAAGTATTTACAGTAAATAATAATAAGATATTTCTTTTTGTAAGTGAAATTTGCTGATTTCTGTGAAAGCGTCCCACACAGAGGTTCAGTATCTTTGCTGTCTTGGTAAGTGTAAGTGTTCTTCTGCAACATGTGAGCCACAGTTGAACACTTTGTAGGTTTTTCTCTCCTGTTGAGATTTTTGGCTATTCATAAACAGCACTTCCGTAAGCTGCTCTTGTATAAAGCGTGGTTGTTTACATTTGTTTTGCTACAAGTATTTCAATAGCTATTATGTACGTTTTCAGTGCACATTGAATATGTTTGTATATGTTTGGAATGCCTTATGTTTGAACTTTGAGATTGTGCACTGATTATACTGGGCTAGCTGTGAAATCATTTATGAAACCTAAAGAATGTTTTTAACTCTGTTTAATCAACATTCAGATTTTGACAGTAGTGTGTTGGGATGTAATTCCATTTACAACCAAACTGTTTGCTTTATCATCACTATCATCACTTTATCATCACTATTCTTCAACTATGGGCTCTGTTGGCCCTGTGGAGAAAATAAAATATTTTAAAACACACAGATTATTTAATTTACCCACTAACAATGTCCAACCGTGGACTTACAGTACATGCATTTTCATGTTTCTAAAACATAATGTTTGATTAAAACACAATGTCATTTCCATCACATCTCACATCTGATGTGTTGTTTTTAATTACCATCTGCGATGGAAGTCACATTTTAAACATTTATGAAATAAAGGGTCTTCTCTTTTTCTTGCTGAGGGTAATTTCATAGCTCAATTTTACAATTTTAATTGAGATTTACAATACAATTTTATGTATCCTAAAAAAATACACAATTGAATTAAATAACATTCTTCACACTTTTTGTCTAAATTAATTGGAAAAAATGAAATAATCTTTGGAAATGACACAAATTTTACACTTACCATTCATTTCCTACCCTGGTGTTTTGCAGAATTACGAATAATTGCCTGATTTGTAATTTAGCTGTCATTTGTATTAGAGTAATGAAACAAACTTTTTGATATGTTTTTATGTTTTACATTGCAAAAAAGGCTGTAAGTTTTGTAAGGCCTTGTAAGATCAAAGTTAAAATTGAGCTTCTGTGCGGTGTTGTTTGTGACTGTGTTCGTGTTTTGTTCCAAATTGGCTGTGTACAGGTCAAAGTTTAATGATAGAGTTACTGTCAAATTTGTAATAACTGTTGAATGTTTCAAAAATACAGCCCTGTTTAAAATGCGTTTTTATCCTCAGATTGTTTCTCAAAATAAATGTAACATTTTAAAAATGCATCGTTGCTCTTAGTAAATACACAACATGTTTGTGGAAACTTGTTGGGTTTTTTTTTAAGCCATAAAGACCTAACACTGTCTATGAAAGAAGATGCACCAATTGCTATTGGCGGCATGTAATAGGAAAAGAAGCCATGTGATGACAGTACTCATGTGATCTTGGAAGAGGAGAAGCACAGCCAATGTCACAAACACTTACTTGATCCCTCAATTTACTGGAGACTCCATCGAGGCAAGTATGCATTTTCTTTCGGTACTTCTCTTTTTATGCTTTTCTGTCTTGTTAGATTAATTCACAGCAACAGGTTTCTGGTTCATTCTTGATATCGGGTTAGATCATTTCGGATTAGCAGTGAATTTCTAGACCAATCGTACAGCAGTAAAACTGAGCTCGTACACTGACTGATGTGAGGAATTAATCTGAGAGAGATATATCAGTATGTAATAAGGCTTATCAATAGGTTCATGCCTTATTGATGAAAAGGTTCCATTTTTAGTGAAGACTGTGTATTCATTTTAGTGAAGATTGTGTGTGTATATATATATATATATATTTTTTTTTTTTTTTTTGGGTGAGAATTTTGTGTGTGTGTATATATATATATATATATATATATATATATATATATATATATATATATATATATATATATATATATTAGTAAAGTTGTACTACTTGACTATGATCTCTGAAATTTTGTTCAGTACTTATCTTTTTTTATTTAATATTTTCTCCAGGCACTGATACAAGCTATGTTCTGGATTAAAATGAATATTGTATAAATCTGTTGATAGCTAACAGGAGAGTGTCTGATACTACAAGGCTGAAGGACAACACTGATTTCAGGCCTGCTGGCCACAGTCGTACATCAGTTTATGAGATCAGCCTGTAAGCTCACATGACGCTGCTCTGGCGCACTCACACACACAAAGATGAAATTCTTGTGCTATTTTCAGACATTCAGTGTGCAGATTTACATGGACTATATAGAAAAAAGAAATACAAAAAAAATCATGATTACATTTTTTGTTTATTATTATTACATAAGTGAAATGCTTAATGAATGAGGTTTTGAGATTGTG
This sequence comes from Squalius cephalus, assembly GCF_949319135.1. Classification (NCBI taxonomy): domain Eukaryota; kingdom Metazoa; phylum Chordata; class Actinopteri; order Cypriniformes; family Leuciscidae; genus Squalius; species Squalius cephalus. The sequence continues at coordinate 17,412,994 of NC_137141.1, read as the reverse complement.
AAAACTTTTTCAACTTTTTGTAATGATTTTGTTTATGTAAAGCAAAGATTTACCATTTAGGTGTTACTGTGTGTTTTATAATCAGTACTTTGTGCTTTTTTAAAGAAATAGTTGACTTCAAAATGAAAATTCTGTCAACATTTACTCACCCTCAAGTTGTTTCAAACCTGTAGGAATTTCTTTCTTCTGCTGAACACAAAGGAAGATATTTTGAAGAATGTCGGTAACCAGACAGTTAATGAGCCCCATTGACTTCCATAGTAGGAAAAAAATACTATGGAAGTTAATAAGGGTACATCAACTGTTTGGTTACTGACATTCTTCTGTAAGACTGGAAAAACTGGAAGAGAGGGCAACTCTCTGAGAGAACAAAGGAAATTGACATTTGAACTCACTCTTGTGCATCATTCTCACCTCAGAATCATCCTAATCTACATCTCTTTCCCTCTTCCCCCATTCCTTCTCTCTCATGCTGAGATCACCAAAATTCACCCAAGAATCTATATGGTTTAATGTGAATAATTATCATACAGTATTACACGTTTGGTATCATTTGAAATGTCTCAGTTCGACTGGTACAAAGGTCTCATTCCCAAAGAAGTAAACCAAAAGGTAATAAGGTATTTAAGAGTTTTTATAGATAAGTCGCACACAGAGGAGGGTGTGTCTTCCAGGCAAATGGCCTCCTGCTCTCAAAGGTGTAAACTCAATGCAAACTCCCATTGTTAGCAAATGTTTCCATGTAAATCAACCTCTGTCCCCAGTAAGTCTGGGATGGTGATTAATGCAAATTCCCACTGTGAACCCATGTTTACATTTGAAAAGAGGTTTCTGCCTTGGTCTAAGTATTTAGGGAGATGCAGAAGAAGGCTTGTGGCGAGTTGTAGCTCAAATTAACCCGTGATGCTGAGAGTAGGGCTGTAGTACTCGAGTCTGGTCTTGGAGACTCGAGACCGTTTTTCTATGGTCTCGGACTTGTCTCGGACTCGCTGGCATTCGGGCTCGGACTTGTCTCGGCCACTGCTGCCAAATATGGCTTTTGGTCTCGACCGAGTTCAGGTGTCTTTATGTTCCCAGTAAGCACACAATCACACATACGTCGCCGCGATATTAAAACAAAATATTATTGGAGAGAAAGTGAAACACTGGCCACCTAATAACTAGCGATGGGCATTTTGGCTCTTTTTCGTGAGCCGGCTCGTTTGACTCAGCTCACTGAAAAGAGCCGGCTCTTTTGACTCACAAACGGCTCTTTAAAAAATAAATGTTTAAATAAACTCGCTGAAAGTCCACCGCTAGTGAAACGTGAATATTCACATTTTTAATTGTCCATAACAACCCGAAAACTTGCCTGCTTGCCTTGCACATCTAATTAATGGGCAAAGTTTTCCGACTTTTTTTCTTACCTTCTTCTTTTTTTTTTTTTTTTTCTTTTTTTTTTGATGTGGATGTTATTGAGCTTGTAGAAGTTTAGCTCTTGCGTTCTTCTGAACATCTCGCTGAATGACATCTGAACATTGCCCGATGTAATTTCTGAGTCATATCACTCCATAATCTGCCTCTCTTTTAAATGCCTATTCCATCAGTGGTAGGCTCCAATGACTGGCTGTTTCAAAATATAGCTAATATCGAAACAAAATAACCCAGGCAGTCTCATCTACGAGATGTTTAGGCCTCCTCCAATAGTAGGCTACTGACAGCTCGGCTCATAGCTTGCAGGTTTGCTTAGTGGCAAACTTTTTTCATTTGATTGGTTCAACCGCCACCCGCCCGAATTTAATTAAAATATTATTTTTCGTCAAGTCATCTGCCCGATCCGCGGTTTACGCAACTTTTAATATTAAGACTAATATTTGGCATCAATTCATCAATTGTAGGCTACTTGGGAAACCACAGCATGGCCAATCCAAAGCTATTATAAGATAAGTAATGTTGGTCAGCTTATATCTATAATAGTGGCCATACCTCTACTGAATAAATGTTTCAGTTAAATTCAAGTGTATGCAATTCCATGGGGGCTAGTGATCAAAACTGTTGAGCTTGTGTACGTGAGACCTGCGTTAAACAGAAGGCGTGAGGACCTCTGAGCGACATAGTTTCCTAATCTGGAACGGGTAAAATATACATAAAGAGTTAAAAAAATAATAATAATCAAACGTTCGCTCACTTTTAATGATGCTCAGATATCATTAAACCCTTTTTCATTTATGGAGTCAGATGAAATAATGAGGTAATACATATGAGAAAATGTATTTGATTTAATCTTGTTGTGTTGTGTAAAAGGAAAGACAGTAGGCTAATGCGCAAAAACCTTCACCCGTATTATTGGAGACCACCATTTGGACCGATAAACGGGCTTACACTTCAAAATATCTTCTTTTATGTTCAGCAGAAGAAACTTGATGACAGAATTTTCATTTTGAAGTGAACTAATCCTTTAATTTGCTTTTCTAATGCAAAACAAACTTCTTACTTTCCATAAAAAGTAACAATGTTGTATAGTTACTTTTTAAGGTGATATACAATAATATAACATGCTACATTTAAAAGTAAATCCTAAATTCTGTTCTTCTTTTCAATAGAAACTGTTTTTTTTTTTTGTTTGTTTTTTTTTTACTTTGTTTTGTTCAGTTTTAATCTATTTGTTTCATCCTCCCAGGTCAAAATAGCAAGAAACAAGATGCAAAACATTCAGACGATAGAGATGCAGCTACCTGTCCTGCGAGAGAGTTTCCACTCCTCTCCCTTCAGAGAGAGAGCGAAAGAACGGAGGAAGAGCAGCCTGACAAATCTTATCAGAAGACAACAGCAACAGTTACTACGCCAGCAACAACAATCAGAATTGCATCAGAAGCAGCAGCTGTCCCCAACCTCACAGCACCACACTGGACATGCTCAGTTGGTCCGCTCCTCCAGTAGCCCAGCGGAGCAAATAGATGAGCAAGAGAAAGTGAAAGAGATTGGGAGGCAGGGGGAGCTGTCTCTCAGACAGTCCTCGGCTACAGCGTCACAGCCAGCATCATCACAGCAGCTGCTCTCGGCGCTGAAGAGAGAGAGAGAGGGATTAGGAAAGGAGGGGGAGAAAGTGCAAGGGAGCGCGGAGAGGGATATAGGAGAGAAGAGAGAGCAGCAGAGAGAACGAGAAAGTCAGTCTGAGCACACACATTCCCAGCATGGCCTGATTGCTAAAGGTGTTCGCCTTCTGAGGAACATGGGAAACCAGGAGGCCAAGCAAAAGAAGCCTACCATCACAACTGGAGTGGAAGATGCTGGGAATTGGGCGAGCACTGAGGACAGAGACCATGAGCATCTTAAGAAGATTAAGAAAAGTAAATTACCGAGCGACTCGGGCAAGAAGAAATCCAAATCGGAGGGCTCCAAAAGTTCTGTATTTTCCAGCATTCGTATCCGCAAGGGCCTATCCCGGAAAGTGTTGTCCAAAGAGGATGTACTGGATGGTGGGATTAGGATTAAGAGCGTGGATGCCAACGACAGCAGCAATGGTGGAATGTCAGGTGATGAGCTGGAGGGTCTCACTCCAGACAGTAAGCAACTCGTATCAGAAAGCAGGCAGTCGAGCCTGGACATGACTGAAGATGATGTTAAGAGAGAGACTGAGGGATCGGGGTCAGATACAGACCTCTACAGCTACCACTCAGCCACAGAGGCTCAGGATCTGCTGTTGGATATTCAGAGGACCATCAGACAACAGCAGCAAATGGAGGGAGTTGCTGAGGGGCAAAACTGTAGCGATGCGGTCAGGGAAGGACAAGTAGAGTCTGAAGGCCAAGTCACTCCGTGTCTTACTAGTAGTAGCTTTGCTTGTATGGGTGAACCAGAGAAGGTAAGAGGAGTATCTGCTTCTGACAGCAAAGAACAAGATCTTAAATGCAGTAGGGAAACAGTAGGAGGAGTGATTACGACATTAAAGGTTGAGCAAGGTGGCGAAGTGACTGATATTGCAAATAAAGCTGTACACTTGACCAATTTGGCCAATGACTATAGCATTCAGGATACTTTTACTGAGACAAGTAGTGTCCAGGATATCTTAGCTGTTACCAGATCAACCAGTAACTACAGTATTCAGAATACTACAGAAACATCCACCTCCTACGAGAGCGCTGAGGAGATCTTGGAGAGTTCATCTTTATCATCTCCTCTTGAAGAGTGCCATTATGGCAACAATAGCCTGACCCAAAGCCTAGAAGTTGGTCTCAATGCAAATAATCAGACCAGCTCAACATCCAAGATCAGTCGGGTCATTTTCATACCACAGAAGAGCATTAGTAGTGTAGAGCTGAACGTAGAAGGTGATGGTGGTGTAGAGGAGGTAGAGCGAGGGTGTTCCAACCAACAAAGAAGGAAAAGCAGTGCCGCGGCTATCACACAGTGGGCATCCGAGAACTTTTTAGGCTCGGGGTCAGGACCACGTAGAACTTCCAGTGCAAACCTCGGAGTTAAACCTTATCCCACAATACACACTTCTTATGTTAAAACAACCACCAGACAGCTCACTTCACCCATAATATCTCCTTCCCCAAGCCCTATGTGTCCTCGCAGGGATGTCTCAGAGTTAGGCTCAGGTCAATGGTCATCCAGAGCAGGGAGCTGGAGAGCAGGGAGCTGGAGAGCACGGAGACAGCGATCCTGTAGCATTGCCGGGCCAGTGGGTTGCCATGATGAATGGTGTGAATCCATACATGTTCAATCAGAGCTTATTGAGAGTGGCCTCCAGACCGTCAGTTCGAGGTACACACCCTCCGCCTTTCCAGATGTGTTTTCAGGTGAGTCAGTGTGTGTTATGAGTTCACACTCCTAGTCAAAGAGACCTGATTTTAATTTTAGAATACATTATATGAAACTTGCCCAGAATTTGCCCCGAGACTGCCCATCATACACTTCACAATTGTTTGTTAAAATGGTCAACTCTAACAGTCGACTGTTTTCACAGACAATCACATATTGTATGATAGGCACTGAAGTTCCCATGTGTTTTAAAATCTGTTCAGTGTTTCATGTACATTTATTGTACATTACATTTAATGTACAATGTTTAAATGTAGTGTGTTTCAGCCCTTAGTCAGATGCTGTTTAAACTGTGATTTTTGTCAAATGAGATCTATGTTCCTTGATCAGTATCCTTATTGGTCCTGGAACAGCATTCATATCAACCAGTCCTATTTTATGGTTAGGTTTAGGGCTGGGTTTGGGTCTTGAATTCATATGAACATTATAATTATCCTCTGATTTTAGGTGTAGGGTTAGGGTCAGTGTTAGAGAAAGGGTTTGTACTATGTTTGACAGGAATGCTGTGCCCAGACCCCCCAAAAAAGATGTTGGAATATATTTTCACAACACATGGGAGGTAAAAATGCTGTCACAGACATTTGTGTTTTCAAATCAGTGATTCTCTGAACTATTAATGTGTATAATTCCATGTCATAGGAGAAGACAATATAACAGTTAGTTGCCTGGGCATGATGTAAATCTCTTTTTATTTTCTGTTCTTTATTCTGGTTCATTCCCCTCAATGCTCAGTGAGCAGTCAAAAAACATAAAACATGGCTCTTAAATATGTATGCTACACACACACAATCCCACAGAAACACACACAGACACACATTAGCTGCTGGCTAGGAAAGCACTGGCTTCTGCCTCATTGAGTCAGAGTGCCACAGGAAGTTACTCAAATACACACTTGTAGGAAAGCACACACACACACTGTTTTGAAGTGGTTTAGGCATAGAGAATGCTCTTGACAAACCATTCATGAAGGTTACACCAGGACAGATCAGATACAAAGGAACAGAAAAAGATTTTTTAAAAAGGTGAGATATGAACACTTCAAATGGGGCATTTTTCATTTTTTCACCTGTTAACTTCCTGTCTAGAAGCTAGCATCCATATCTGAATGTGTTTACAAAGCCTTGAAGATATTGAAGCATCAAATGCTAACTGTGCCAAAGGCTACATGTCTTTGAAAATCAAAAGCACGATTGTGCAGAATAAAGCATTGTGCACAATCTGAATATAATGCTGAACCTGCTGTAAATATAATGTTTCATAATCTGATTTGAACATTTTTATTCTCATTAAAATGTTGACATTCATTAAATGCTACAGTATTTTTAAACAGACTCATATATTTATTTTTATAACGATAGTCTTGCATGCTTTTTTTATATAGTGCTCTCAACACTTGCTTCTGACTGCCTCAAACAAAACTTGAAGATTTTAACCTACTTAAAATCATTTGCTTGATCAAATTTGAGTTATTCATTTAAAGCATTATCAGGCTGCTAACTTTGTTTATAGATGAGACAGCCGAGCCATGACATCAGAATTTAGTTCATCCACAATCTTTTTTTATTTGCTCAATAGACGATACATGATGATTATCTAACAAGAACCACCCCCCAACACACACGCACCTTTTTTTCTCTTCTTTTTTTTTTTTGTGCTGCTTATTGATGTTGCACAAAATCAGCCTCTCTACCAGGGTGTGATATGAGAATACAGGATGAGCTATTGAGTTTGTGTCCACCTGATATATTAGAGAGAGGAAGTTCACGTGTAGTTTTGTGCTTGGAGTGGATAAATATTCCTTTTAGGAACATGCACAAACACAAACACATGCTTCAGTTCACCAAATAAAATGGCACAATTTCTGCTTTATTTGTTTGTCTGACTTAAAGCGTCAGTCCCCAAACACTCTAGTCGGGGTCAGTGGGGGAAAAAATTTTGATTCAATGAGCAGTCTATAACAGAAGAACTTAAAGGTGCACTAAAGCAATGTTGGGTGACGTCACTTCTTGTTGACGTTCAAAGTATTGTCAAACAAAACGGAGACTAGCTCGACCCTCCCTCCTCCTTATCCCGTCCCCTCCCCCTCCCTTCCGTGCTTTTCCGATGTAAATTCGTAACTTTGCGCGTTCCTTCTCCTTTTCCCTCTTCTTTGCTATTTGTTCATCGGAACGTTGTCTCTTTGGTCATATGTCGGCCATATCAAAATTCAAGAGAATATAATTCTAACGTTAGTCGTTGTCGTTGTCTAGGACATCTCTCTCCTCTAGCTAACTTCCCTCTTCATGCATCTCTTTCCTCCACTCCCCACACCCCCTTCATGTGCATGCGCACTAACCCCCAACCCCCACCCCCAAATCATTCTTGTTGGTTATTGGCTGGAACACTGTTTGTTATGTTTCGTGGTCCAGGTTGGGCCAGTCTGTTTTTGTTGCCGTTTGTGGAGCCTGGGCTGTCTACAGAGATCGCGTTTTTTTACAGTGTGTTCAGGGGACAGGCAGCTAGCGGATAGTGAGGAGATGTTTGCTGTATGTGACAAAAATGTTTCGGCCTAAAAAACGTGTGACATCGCTTAGAGCACCTTTAACAGTTACACACAAATGCAGTATTTTCACCTTCTACAGTATATTACTTTCAATAAGAATCTTCTCTATTTCACTCTCTTACAGGTCGTTCTCTGTTGGAGAGGTGTTTGGTACAGTGGGGTTGTTCTGAAGATGACACACAGGATGCTGAGAGATTCTGTTCCCGTATTCTGGCTTTGGGGATTCTACAGCCCTTTAGTGACTGCATCAGGGAGCTGCCGACAGGAAGTGATGTCACAGATAAGCCCAATTTCAATGTATGGCCATCCAATTCTTTTCTCTTGCTTTATAAGGACATTCTTCCACATTTTATCATGCAAATTTCACAAAACATCCTTATTATTGTTTTTTATTAAAGCATCTGAGATGTATTCTGCCATGTATTATCTGCAATGACATCAGTCGTGGGATCTCTATACATACATGCCTTAATATTTCTATTATGAAACATAAACCACATTTAAATGCAGGTTTTCAAGCGCTGAAATGACTTAAATGCATGTGTAGAAAGTGGTGGAGAGTCTTGTGCATTTTTCTTGCTACCAGTAGTGCAAGTGAGCCATGGGCTGATATGAATTCACACAGGTCCATTTGACCCACTTGAAGTTATATTTAATGTATAATTTATTCCAAATCACCTTTTTTCACAGTGTACCAGATGTCTTTTCAGGCCAATGTGTTGTCCACTTGTTCATGTTGACTTGTTATGAAAAATTATGTTACATTGGTTTAAGTTTAGGTTTAAAAAATAAATTAGAACATTTTGATTATGCCATATTTAAATGAAAGGGATAGTTCACCCAAAAATGAAAATTCTGAAGAACTCATCCCAAAAATGAGTTTCTTTCTTCTGTTGAACTAAAAGAAAGATATTTTGAAGAATGTTGGTAACATGTTGACTTCAATAGTAGGAAAAAAAAATACTATAGAAGTCAATGGCTACTGTCAACTGTCTGGTTACCAATATTCTGTAAAATATCTTCTTTTGTGTTCAGCAGAAGAAAGAAATTCATACATGATGGGTGAATAAATTATGACACAATTTACATTTTTGGGTGAACTACCCTGATTTCAATGATGATTTTGACTAAATATATGAACACAATGTTCAAAACAGAATCAGCACAGGTTTTGTCTGTGAGCTCAGTACTGAAATGCATTAGTAAGAAGCAGAAAAGCTGTTGATGAGTGTTACTAAAAATGTGCCAGATTTCACACATCTTATATCACTTCGTTGAACAACCCACAGAGTTGATTCTGCCTGAACAGATGAGTAGGGTAACTTTGTGCCATTGTTTGAGACAGAGGAAGAGAGGCTCATTATGTATTTATTATTATGCATGAGAAAATAGTGTGATTTATTTATTTTTTTAATCCTGCTATGTTACACAAGGCATGTTGAGATTCTCAGTTGAATGCTGTAATATGTGAGAGTGTATGTGAGAGTAATATACTAGAACATTGCAGCAATGTTGTCATGTTTCTTTGCTCGGCCACCCCATGTGACCTGAATAGAACGAATCTCTCTCTTTACTCTTTTGCTCCGCCAGTCAAAGCAGATTTGTGTCTGAACAGATGAACATTTAACACCGCTTCTCCGACTTGCCCTTCCCCCTTTCTATTTCACCCCACACATATAAACACCTCCTAACCCGCTTTAGCAGTATGAACACATATTCATGTTGTGAGTGTATATTTATAGATGTGTACGACACTCTTTCACAAATATGCGTAAAAATGTGCATCCGGTGCTTTTGCACACTTAAATAGACACATCTGCATGCATAAGCCATCTGACCAGGTTACATAAGATGGGTCACATGCCCTCTGTTGCTGCTCTATCTTTGTATTCATCTCTCTATATAGCAAACATATTCATTATCCATTTATCATCTATCCAGCTGCCTATTTGTGTATTTTTATACCGATATTCCTCAATATTTTGCTTTCACCTATCTAAATGCAGTGGAATCTCTTTAGTTACAGTAGGTTTTTGAGCAAAAACAATATCATAGGCTTCAGCCTACTCAGGCTGGCAGCCAAATAAACCTTAATGTTTCTTAAGGGCAGTGGAAATTAGACCTTTTCATTTCATTGTGTAAATGAGAATGTAAATGAGGAGGTTCTGTATTAATAATCATCTACTAATGAAACATTCAATTCTCATTATGCATCATTCGCCAAATTTGAATTAAGTAAAAATATATTTCTGTTCCAAAGTATCGTTCCAAAGACTCTTAAACACTTAAACACACTCCTCTGGTAATTAATTTAATCACCACTTTTTATTGTATTATACTTATCCCAGAGCAATGTTATTTCTCTGAATCTGTTCAGACAAGTGTTTCTCTTGACCCCTGTCCAATCGGCAGTCATCGTGTTTTAAATTCTCCCTTTCCATGTAATGGAACCCATTTCAATATTTTCTGTTCTGTTTCGTTCTGGCCTGTTGTACACCTTTCCAATATGGTGAGATACTGTACCGACACTCTATCTGAGTGGATCGCAGTTGAACTCCAGCTGAAACTGACCTGTTTAGAGCTGGTTCTTGATCTGAGAAGTACAGTAGACAACTGAAAATCCGGGCACTATTTGCATGATGTTCCAAATTCATATGCCTTTATTTCTTCTGTGGAACACAAAAACTGAATGTTTGCAAAATGTTCATGCTGTTTTCTATAATATAATGAAAGCTGATGGTGACCAGGGGCTGTCAAGCTTAAAAAAGGACAAAAGAGCACAATAAAAGCATAATTAAAATAGGCTATAAAACTTGTGCACTTTATTGTGTCTTTTGAAGCCATACAGTAGCTTTGTGTGAGGAACAGTCTGAAATCTAGGATTAATTTAAATCTTGTGTTTCATTGCATGAAAAAAAAAAAAAAAATCCTGCTTGGACATTTTGACAGGTTTCAAAAGACATCAGTTTTGAGTAAATTACAGAATCTTCCTTTTTGGGTGACCTGTCCCTTTAACACTGCACAGTGACTGAAATAACCTAACAATAACCCTGGTGTGCTGGTAGATGGCAGAGCATGACTTAATACTGTGATTTCACTTGCTGTGATTTCAAAAGGACAGCATTAATGCCACTATTCACTTTAAAGACTGTCTGACTGTTGTATATAGCCTAGACAGATTTCATCAACAAATTCACAGGTATGATGTAATAGATGCATGTTTCTATAGCCAACAGCCATTTCTGTCAGGACCACTATTGTCAAATATGATTGACAGTTAGCATACAGTTTGGATTGGCGCATACAGTTTGGATTGGCGGTATGGTTCTGTTCTGGGCGAGAACTCCCTGCGCATCCATGCAGTCTAGCATGGATAAGAGCAGGGAGAGCAGCAATAACCCCCCTTAGGGTAAACAGAACAGAACCAACATGAATGGATTGCAGATATCATTAATTAATTTTTAATGTACAACATAATTAGAGAATTTTAGTCTGATTCAATGGGAATCAGAATGCCAAATCCTGACTGACGAGAGGAGGAGCTGGGGAAGGAGGAGGGTAATTTGCTCCTGAGAAACGCGATAGCTGCTGATAATCCTGAAGGAGCTTATATATTTATACAGTGATAGGCGTCATATTCCTATAGGTAGACATGGATCAGCTGATGCGAGCTTGACTAACGTGACCTGCCAGAACTGATGCTAAGCTTGATGTTTGTGTATCAGGTAGTGTTGTAGTATTCCAGACCGGTCTTGGACTTGTCGCAGTCAAGACCACAACTGCAGAGATATCACTAAATTTCTGGTGCATTGTCTGATTTATTTGTTAACTTCATAATTAATGTTCCTGGAAGTAAAACTTCTTGTTTAAAACGCAATCAATAACTTACTTCTAATTCGATTTCTTTTGTTTGTGTCAAAGATTTCACCAAAATTAATACATATAATGCTATAATTAAGAAATATCACAAGAGCAAGTGAGTGGTTTTCTCGAATATGATTGCAAATGTGAAATTGATTTTATACAAATGTTCAATAACAAATAAGTTAATATTAGGCAATTTATATTTTACAGTTTTTTTCTCTTTTCTTCAGCTATGAAAATAGTTCCAGACAAATCTATAGCAGAGCTGTTGTGCGTTTCTGAGCAACATACAGCGGTGTTTCATTACTGAATGAATCCGCTTCTTTAGAAATTATTCTGTGACTCACTCATTAAGTGATTTGCTGCCATCTACTGCCTGTTTCATATTTAAAAGTATCATTTTATTTTTCCATCATATTTGTACCGGTATATTCAAACATTTATTTTTTTAAACATTAATATCGACATTATTTATGCAGTTGTAATTATACAAACTCCGATGCACCTTCTGTGCCACCACTGCAGTGCAAAGATTAATTTTGTTAGTGATTTAATTTGATTGGTAACAGCTCTATGTGGTGTTTTATTATTCCAGTTGTATTTTTTGTATTTTATTCTATCTATCTATCTATCTATCTATCTATCTATCTATCTATCTATCTATCTATCTATCTATCTATCTATCACTTATACCCAGCTTGTAAGGTTTACCTTTAAATGGTGTAATCATGCAGTGCAACTCTGCGGCACGTCTTGATCGAATGACATGTTCACTGCATGCTTGCGCAACCCCCCACTGATGTGAATGGACAGCCTTGAACAGCCTTTCAATTTGTATGTGTGAACATGCTGGCAGTGTCAGCCAGACAAATGCCATGTATTTTTTCTGCTCTGGTCAGTGGTGTTTTCTTTTTTTTTTTCATTCAGTTTTCCAGCAGAGGTCGCCCTTCACACAGTACTGCCACATAATCATACCTTTTTCTTGCTGTCTAATCAGGAAAGCAGTCCCAGGAACAGAAGGCTATTTTTAGATTCCTGTATGCCGTTTAAAACATTTCTTGCCATAATCAGCTCTTTTAACGCCAGCTCTCTCATTCGTTTGCACACTTACAGAATGAGCAGCTGTATACCTGGGCTCCAGTGGGACAGAATGAGATCAGAACACCTGGGCGGCTCCAAACAATGTGGCCTCCGACCCCCACCTCTGTACAGGTGCGAGTGTGTCTTCCAATATGGTTTTGTATGCCCAAAATAAGGATTGTACGGTCATTATTCCCATTATTATTAATGTATTTGATAAACACACATTAATATGTAATGTGTAATGATTACCATATTCAAATTCTAGGATATAATATTTTCGGTACAATACTTCGCTAAAATACTTCAAAGAAAGCCATGGTATTGCTATCTTACATCAGAGAATATATAGTTTACCATGGTACCATGTCCAAAGTTAATATCATGCTGCTACTCTTACATGGTACATATGGTACACAAAACACCACCCCTGTACTTTTTATAAGGGTAACAAAAAACTCCACGGTAATGCCATGCTTTTTGGACATTTTGGGGGTACTATGATGTTTTTGAACATGGTTCCATGGTAATACCATGTTTTTTGGACATGTAATATGATAAAATATATTTGTATTATTTGAAGTATCTTTGAGTATCATGTAAAATCATGTATTAATATGGTAATTATTCAGTGACATGATAAATATCAACGTACCTTGGTATTTAATTCCATTACTGTACCATAGTACATTTTTGCAAGAGCTATGTGTAATCAAACACGCATTTGCTTTTGTCTATTGTCTGTGTATGTTAATGTGTGCAAACTCTCAAATAGTTTTAAATATTTCCCCAATAGGTTTGACACCCTCATGTTACTCATAATGTAATTTACAACTCACTAGCCATACGTGTCTTTAACGTTGCTATAGAGACCTTCTGTAAACAGCATCCTAACAGCATCTTATCCTGATCTAAACATCTGTCCAGCAGGCGCAGTGCATCCCATTGCGTTTTAAGATCCACCATGTTTGATTTTTGAAATGATATATGACCACTTGCATTCCAATGTTCAAAGCACACACACGCAACACCTTATATTACAGTTTATTCCTCATGTTTCTTGTACGAATATTCCTGAATGTGATTCGAAATGCAGATCTTTTGGGGGAATATGTCTTTTTTAATTACATTAATACTTGTAATACTTAACATAATGTATATAATGCCCTGGTACACGTGACCATATCAAATCGCATGAAGGAACTTCTCTGACTACTAATGACTCTAGAATTCCCAAGGGGCTTGAAGGTCTGGAGCCAAAATTGACCCAAGCTCCCTGGCTGTGGAAAAGGGTTTTGTGAATGAAAGCGTCTCCCCAAACCCATGTCAGTCTGACAGGGCCCAACATGTAACCAGACTCCATGTGTGTGATATGTTCTCCGCCCCCCCCCCCCCCCCCCCCCCAATCCTTCACACAGACCCACACAAACTCTTTGAAGCCGTTTGAAGCTGTGTAAAAGAAAGGCACAAACCCTTCCCTCCTCATTCCCAGAGACTCTGCGGCTCGCCTTTTAGGAGTCCTCAGAGACGACTTCTGGAGTCTAGACTTGTTGGACTTCCTTGACCCTCGCTGCCAGATTGTATGTGTGTCTCTGTATGTTGTGTGTGTTTATCACCATGTTTGTGTGTTCGCCAAGTGAATCCCTTGTGTGTTGTGTGCCGATTTTTACACGCTGGCTGTGGTTGTTCATTCATTTCCCTGGGTTCACTCTCTTCCCTTTATCCAGGAAGCACCGCTACGTTTTCCATGATCAGCCAAAGTGCTTTTATTGACTTGTGGGATGCCACATGCGTGCCTGGTCTTTGCTATTAAGAAACACGGCCCCTTACTTACAAACACACACTCACTCATACCATTCCTCAAAAAACGTAGTCTCGGAGGAGAAACTAACATCCGCTAAAACAAGGCACTAACTCATGCTTGTACGATCGCATGTGACAGGAGGTGTCTGTGTTTTTCATTCCATGCTGCTGTTTCTTTTTAAAGACATGAAGTCTCTTTTTTCTGTATCCTGCTCTCCTCAGGATGGATCCACGGGGCAATCTGGGATTGTTCCAGAAGGGACTTCCGTTTCCATTCAGGAGCTAGAGCGAACGATTGAAGAATTACTTACGAAAATATCAGATATGGAAAAAGACAATAATGAATTGGATGGCACAAAGCTTGGAACAAGGGATCAAGAAGTGGGTGATAATCAAACCATCAAACAGTCTAAAGTAAATGAACAAGGAGTTCTGCGCCACGTGAAAGCCATTCAGACCTCACCTGTCGAGGAAGCCTTTATAATTCCAGTGCCTTTTTCAGACCAATCACAGACTCCCAAATTAAGTGACAGCGCCACTTCACCAATTGGACTGCCCTATTTCTGCAGCTGCCAAAGAAAACAGGAAATCAGTCCCCCTGCACCACCCCTACTTCCTGTTGTTTCAGGTGTATCGACGCCTTCAGCACCAAATGTACCAATTCCTCCACCTCCTCCACCTCCACTCCCAGGTATTGTTCCACCCCCTCCTCCGCCTCCACTTGTAGGTATGATTCCACCCCCTCCTCCACTCCCAGGTATGTCTTCACCCCCTCCACCCCGACTCCCAGGAATGGCTCCGCCCCCTCCACCACCTCCACTTCCTGGTATTGTTCCACTATCTCCATTTGTGGGCATGGCTCCACCCCCTCCTCCCCTCCCAGGCATGGCTCCACCCCCTCCACCTCCTGGCTGTGGACCTCCACCTCCCCCTCCACCTGGTTTTGGGCCCCCACCACCCTTTGGTCCCCCTCCACCCTTCATGGGGTTTGTGCCGCCCAGCATGGCTCAGGAGTCCGCCCCCCTGAAAGCTGTCATCGAGCCTCCAAGACCCATGAAACCACTCTACTGGACCCGGATTCAGCTACATGCCAAAAAGTAAACTTATGCCTCATTGACTGATGCTACATGAATTTGCAATATGTATTTTGAATGTTTGTGTTTCACCTTATTTACATTCAGCCAAGGTTTAATTATGATCACACATACAATAAGACAAACTGATATATTTTTTTTTCCTTGCACATAGGGATACCAAAAGTGCTCTGGTGTGGGAGAAGGTTCAAGAGCCATCCATAAACTTTGACGAATTTGTGGAGAAGTTTGCCAAAAGCGCAGTTAAGGAAAAGAAGAAACCTATTTCAGATACCATAACTAAATCAAAGGCCAAACAGGTAAGAAAGACTTTTCTACACCCACACTGATTGAAATCACTGGAGCCCAACAAATAGGCCATACCCTAGTGGACCTTAGTATGCCCACTTCGTCTCAGATCCCGGGACAACATTCCCGGTTGTCTGCCCCTGAAGATAGCTCTGCCCACACCTCACCACACACAAAACCATTAACAGTGATTTCACACGCACAGCTTGTGAATCAGAGCCTTACAGACGTTCAGTAAATGTTATAAGCTCTACTTAATGTTCCATCAACCAAAGTGTGACTGTGAGACTCTTTGATAAGTCTGTTTACCATCAGAAACGATCCAGGCATCTACCACATCTGAAGCTAATCTCTCTCTCTCTCTCTTCCGCTCTGGTAGTGGTGTGAAAATTAGTCATTGGTGAGAGTTTTGTGGGTCCTTCGTCTGGAGTCGAACAGATTTCTGATAACAACACACAGCTCCACAACAAGCTCATTACTAACTGCATCACCCAAAAAAAAAAAACTATTTTATTTAATTGTCCTGCAGCTGTGTTCGTCAACTATGAATTAAGTACAGATATTTAGTGTTGTTATCATGAAGATAATTTCAAAATATGTATACCATCCTTAATAAAGAGGAATGTGGCGCTACCATGGTACAGTAATTGTAACAAATGGTAGTACTGTCATACGTTGAAATGTACCATGGTACTGAAATTCATGTACCATGGTGTTTATAGTACTTACAGTTTACTTTCAAGAATACCAAGGTAGTACTTTTGTGCATGTTTTTGTACATGTACTATGGCACTAGAATGTTTTTCTTTGAAGTATCCTGTAGTGCCTGTAGTATCCTGTAGTCCTGTAGTGAATAAGGTAATCATTCCCAAAATCATTGGTAATCCCATCCAATACCATCTTTGTGCCATGGTACCACCACTTTTTTATATAAATGTGGGTAAACAAGGTTTTTATGAACACGTTTTGAGAATACTCAGTGGTATTGCCTACAAATAGGATAAATGACAAACTGGATGTTCAACCATGTAAATATTGAGAAATTCATAAGACTTTTGAAAGTGTTCTGTTTGCTCTCTCTCTCTCTCTCTCTCTCTCTCTCTCTCTCTCTCTCTCTCTCTCTCTCTCTTTCTCTCTCTGTGGTCTGTAAGATCTGAGGAATGGGAGGGGGGGTCTGTATTGAGTTAAAACCCACAACCCTCAAACCACCAGCCAACCCAGCGACTCCAGTCAGCCTAGTGTGGTCATGCCACACTTTATATGTGTGTGTGTAAGAGAAAGAGAGAGTGGGTGTGTGTAGCATTGTTCACAGTAGAGTTGCTTTAGGCCTATGGTTACAGTTTGCTCATATCAGTCAAAATTACAGTGCTAATCTAATCAAATGCCCACCTTTCACATGAATTAGATATATCAATTAAAAACAGCTGCCCGAAGCTCCATTTGAGCCCACGTTATCGTGTTAATTTTATGAATCATATTCATTTTACGGCCCATTACTTTGGCAGGAGTTACCTAGTTCTTTAGCTGGTAGTTACTGTACGACCGCCGAACCTCCATCCTCCCTCATACAGCGACATCCTCGGTTCCCACCAAGACAGTGCTAAAGTATGGAATCAATTCTCATTGGTTGGTAAGCGTCTGGTTTGAGATCCAACTCATCACAGGCATGAGTGTGTTTCCCACATCATTAACGTAGCACACCACTCTGCAGTCGGGCTGTATTTAGTGGTCATGAGCCCCGTGGAGATAATGGTAGCCAGTGGCTTCCTGATGATCACACTGAGCCGCCATCACACACTTTCAAGTGTGGCCTGTACTAGAAGGTTTTCATGGCTCCAAATTCTTTCCAACAATCAGAATTAACATGTTGTTAACGGACGGCAATGAAAGAAGACATGTTTACGATGGCACTCAATATACATGTGTTAGCACAGAAGACGCTAAAGCTACAGTGAACTAGCAGAGGGCAGAGCTCAGGGAATGTTTTCTCTTTCAAAAAACAGTGAAAATTTATACAGAGTATGTGAGGTATTCCATGCATCCACACGCATCCACTTGTTTAGAAATGCCTGATTTGAAGGGGCCGTCTGAAAGTGTCAAAATCTAACTCGGTTTAATTGGGCCAGACAGGTCTGTCATTTGCATAATCACCATGGTGTTCTTTGGCAGAGCCAGAAATGGGAGAAAGTAAAGTTCTTTTGATATATGTGGATGCTATGCATGAAAGAATGAGACAGGACCTCTCCATAATGCCATATGAGGAAACAGTCATAAATACTCATACTCATACTTTGGCTTTGTTTTTGGTTTCCTTTTTAGGCCAAAGTACCTCTCTGTGCTATTAAATTTATGAGCGCAGCCAGATGAAATACTGTGTTTATGGAATTTTTTGTATTATAGTATAATGTGGCTGATGTTTTACTACAGTAATGAAGTAATCATCCTCTGTCTCTCTCAGGTTGTCAAGCTTCTGAATAACAAACGTTCTCAGGCAGTGGGAATTCTAATGTCCAGTCTTCATTTGGATATGAAAGATATCCAGAATGGTGAGCAACCCAAAGAAGTGTTCTTTGCACTTAGTATGTCCATTGTTAATGTTGCGTGTGTGTATGTGCGCACACTTGTTCTGCTGTTGACTACTTGTCATGTTCCTGAAAAAAGCAGTTATATATATATATATATATATATATATATATATATATATATATATATATATATATATTAGGTGTGTGTGTTTTTGGCTAAACCTCGTGAGATTGTGCTCAGCCTCCTGCCAGCATGTGACCTCTCTAAGGGGGGAAATATGATGTCACAGCCAATTAAGATGCATTGTTCGGTGATGTTTATACAGTTACTGATTGTGTTTGAAAGCTGGAGAGAGAGGGTTGGTTGCGTCTCAGGGTTCAAGAATAGGTTGATACTGTAGATCTTAATGAACATGATGATTAGAGTCGCATCCTCTTTCTCATTCTGTTCTGTTCTTTTACTGTAGTTACAGTTTGAATCTGTTTTTGCATAAACCCTCAATGTCCTATTTCTCTGCTTAAGATATTTCCGAATCTGTCTCTGGAGTCTTTTTCTCTCTAATTCGTCTCTTTATACCTCGCTTATTGTTGTCATCACTCTGTCTGCTCATTCATCCCCTTGAATGGGCTATAAAGGAAATAATGCAATTTCTTCTCATCACATGTTCGGGAATGTTAGTCCTGTCTCGCAGCGCCCAGAGAACTCTTGATTGTGGATTTTTATGTGGTGAAGGAGTTACTGAAATAGAATACAAAGGAAAAAGGCCAAATACGAAGACAATTAATTAGTAAAAGTAGGAAAATGTTTTAAAAAGGTTGATTATTTCACACATATATCTTCAAACTGTCTACACTTATCTTTTGTTCCTTTTCTCATCCAGATGATGATCTGTGCATTTCTTCTTTGGATTAAAATGAATAAGATTACCTATGAAAAGCAAAGAGACAGTAGTGAACAGTAATTATTATTAAATATGATATGATATTAATGATATTTTTTTCAGTTAATCTTTGTACAGGTTACATCCATATGACAGTATGGTCACACACTGTGAAACTAGTCTTTTTGAGTTAGTCAATGAATTCTTTACTCAAACCATTCATTCGGATCCTCTGGTATGTTCAGGAACGCCACTGTTGTTTGGATACATTGATTCTGCTTTGATTTTGGAGTCGGTGCAAAAATGGACCCATGTGTGGTTACTTTTTAGTCCTGGATGGATAAATAGTGTATTCTTCAGCAACATAGTCTAAACAATGTGATTTTTTTTTTTTTTGTCATTCATTGGTTAACAGGCGGCAGACAAGCTGAATTCTGTTTTCTTTCAGTAAATTTTTTCCATGCATAATTTCCCTCCAGTCTAATCCACTGTAACAACAACCCTTTTTTAAATTCTATTTTTCTTTCTTCGTTTTAATGAATCAGCAAGGCTGGATGCAGTTTTAAAAACCACATCACATTATGTGAACGGATACCTAATATTTTACACACACACACATATGCACACATCCTTTAAACCGGCGGTATTTGAAGAAATTTTTACTGGCTCTTTGAGAATTTATGGGCACAGTCCCCATCTATTATGCAGCTCAGTACCCACAATTCAGCACTGGTCGAGTCTCATTGGGTCTCGCTGCAATTCCGCCCAATGCAGAGGCCAGTATGTTTGGCCAGAGTAAACCACCAAATAGAAACAAACAGTTTCTCTGACAGAGCTATTTACCCAGAATCAATACATTCCTCAACATCACGCTTCACCACACTGACCTGGATCAGGCCCTTTGAGGAACTAGGAAAGAATGTCGTGAGTTGGTTTAATTGCAGAGTTTAAAGGTTCATGCAAAGTTATGAGGCATTTTTTACAGTCAGTAGAAATGTTACCCGTCTGTCTCTCTTTTCTTTCATTATTCAATTATCAGCCATCAAACAACATAAAAAAAAAAAAACTCTTCTCAAGATTACGACTTGTTGGGGAACCTAAACCTAATCTGGTGCAACTCCTCTGTGGATTTCCACTGAATCGCTCCCTTTGTGTCAACTTTCTTGTTTCCCTCAGCTGGATTTCATAAGATCTCATGTTTGAGCCCTTTGCAAGCTGAAAAACACTCCTGCATGCCTGACTAGAACACAGGCTGCTCTTGCACCAACACACTTGGTGACAAGCCTTTGATTTCTACCCATAACAGTCTCAGAGTTTCACAAGTCAGCTCGGTGTTTATGCGTATGTGAGATTGGAATCCTCAACGTGTGACGCCGACCCCCTCCGGACCTTTTGTTTGTTATGTTTCTTTAGTGACTCACACACTTGTTCTGCAGTGCCGTCTGTTTGGGTCTTCTAAGCTATGTCACAGGACATTGTTTTGTGGAAACATTCTGAATCATGGCAGCAATCACAAAGAAAGCAACAAGGAAACATATGTGTATGATCATGTCCTTATATAAAATCCTTCTCTTCTCTTTGTTAGCCAAACATTGTACTGTTTTATAGTTAGTGGTGTTTAGAGAGAGAAGGTGGTATGTGTCTGTACAGCTGAAGAATTGCAAACATGGCGGCATTCGCTCGACGTCTGGAAGATAGTAATTATGGATGTTTGGCACGAACTGAATTTTGTAAACCTGTTAAGTACTAAGAAACTGCTTTAAATGTTTGGCTTATGAAATATGTAACAAGAACAGAAATGTAGAGTAGCATATCTAGAGGTATAAACCTGAGCTAGCATTGTTCACTTAAACAAGGCATTTAATCCAAGGTTGCTCCAGGGGGATTCCTCATGTAATAGGTGTTATTTGTATAAGAACGTCAGCTAAGTGATGAGCTGTGTAACAGTAAAAGTGCACGAATTTCAGGTGATTATAGTCATCGTGGTGTAAAACGTATAATTGAGTTTATAGTTTAGAAATGTGAGAATTGTTTCACAGATACTCTCACTACAATTTCTACGGAGCCTTTCTGGTTATATCCTAATTAAAGTAAATGGGCCAAGTTATTATTATTATTATTATTAATAATATTATTATTATGTGTGACACCAACCCCCTCCAGACGATTTGTATATCATACTTACTTGATCTGCAGTGCATACTATTTAATATATTTATTAAATTATATTACATTTAATAATAATAGTATAATATTTAAATTTATATTAATATTGACAAACAAATGCTAAGCACGTCTTAATTTAGCACAATTTATATAGCAGAGATGCTGACCCCCTATGATTTGTTTTTTTCAGTGACTCACACTCACTTGTTCTGCAGCATAAAATATTTAATATATTTTTATGTATATAATAACAACAGTATAAGTACTACAATTTCAATTAAAATTCTTATTTAATATTGATAAACACATGCTAAACACGTCTTACTTTAGCATAAATCTCTGTTTTATAATAATAAGAAGAATTTTAGTTAGAATAATTGTATTATTTGTATTGTTATTTGTGTCATGCCGACCCCCTCCGTACGATTTGTTTGCTTCTTCAGTTCATATATTTATTATATTACAAAATAATAATAACTATAAACACACTTTTATAACTGATCACTTTTTTTTTTTTTTCAGCTAATAAATTTAGAAAGCTTTCATAACCATTTCTTCCTCAGATTTTAAATCAAGACCACCACACTAAACTACTGCATCAGTGTTTTGGGAAAGCACAGACCACATCCCTGGACTTCAAGAGACAAATTCTTTGTTTGGAGACTTTGTTGTGGGGGTGTGGGGATTACGCTGTTGTTGTTTGTGTATGTGGCGATTGGGGTGTAGATCTGGTGGGAGTTGGTGTTGTCAGGTTGATGACAGGTTAAATTACTGAGTCATGGATTGAGCATACTTTTTTCACTCTCTTTTCTTGTCTCTCTCCCCCTTTCATGTGTTCCCTCTTCCAATCTCTTCTAAGGTTGCAGTTGTTCTCTTTGATATCTTTCTCCCATAACAGGAGGAATGCTTTTGCTGTCTGTCTCCATTTTCTACATCTGAGCATTGGCCAGATATGGATGTTTTTGTTATTTTTTTCTTGTGTGGTTTCTGGAACGAGCCAATGATCAATTTCTCAATTCCCCAAATGACTGAACACACAAAATTTAGCCCATAACAGCTCTATTTAGCACAGACAAAAAGTGTTCAGTCAAGCCAGCTCAATAACAGCCCTGCTAGAGATTCAAATGCTTTTATTATGTAAAAAGAACTCTGGAAAATAAATGTTTGATGCTGAGTAAACACATTTTGGTTGTTAAATCATACAATCGACCGTGCCGAACTGTGTAGTTTGGGTTTGGTACGATTTTTTAATGCTAATGAAAGAAGTCTCTTATGCTTACGAAGGCTGATTTTATTTAATCAAACTTACAGTAAAAACATAATACAGCAATAGTGAAATATTACAATGTAATTTATTCCTGTGGTGGTAAAGCTGAATTTTCAGTATCATTCCTCCAGTCTATAGACATGATCCTTCAGAAATCATTCTAATGTCTGATTTGGTGCTCAATAAGCATTTATTATTATCAATGTTGAAAACAGTTGTGCTGCTTAATATTTTTGTAGAGACCGTGACTATTTAATAAATAGACATTTCGAAAGAACAGCATTTATTTGAAATGGAAATCTTTTGTAACATTAAAAATGTCTTCACTGTCACTTTTCATAAATTTAATCCATCCTTGCTAAATAAAAGTATTCATTTATTTCAAGAAAATGTATTAATGTAAAATAAAAAAATAAAATGATAAAAATAATTATATTAAATTATTAAGTAAATTAGATATTAAATGAATTGTTTGTTTATAAATTGTGGAACTTATTGTTTTGATTTATGGACATATGGTTATGGATTTTTGAAAGTATATGAATTACTTTTATTTTGATATTACTGAAAGAAAAAATTTTAGTTCTTTGGAAAATAAATCATTTTCAATTCCCAGACAGTTGTCGATCAGTATTCCTCACAGTGTTCCTCTGTCTGAAAGATTATTTGAATAGATCTGTATTCTTGATGGGTCAGTCAGTGATGGATTCTCTCATTTTTCATCTCTCTTTCTCTCTCTGACAGCCATCTTGAACATGGACTGCACAGTGGTGGATCTGGAGACGCTCCAGGCGCTGTATGAAAACGTAAGTCCACAACATGACAGGACGTGACAGTCCAGATAAGCAGATGTGATGAATCCTGGCGATCCTTATGAAGTATGAATTCCATAAGTGATCATTTATCATGTCATTAAACTCTTAAACCTCTCAGAACTGGACAGGATATACCCTGAGATCTTGGAGCTCTGCCTTGACGCGGTCCACTCCAAAAGAGAGCTGCGGAAATGTGTGTTAAATACCAAAACAAACATGCAGGCCACAAACACCGCTGGAATGAGTAAGGTTTACCATGGAGCCAGGGTGCGTGTCACTGTCTGAGGGAAAGAGAGAGAGAGGAAACAAGACGACTGTTTAAAGACAGACATGCAGACATGGAACTGACAACAGGAAGACAAATGGAGAGGATGAGGTTTTCCCTCGCAAGAATAAAAAAAGGACAGTTGAAAAACTCAGGAAAAAAAGATTGAGCAAAAGAATTGCAGCTTATGTAACTTTTTGGCAGTTGCAGTTACGTCAGTTTGACGTGGCGGCATAAATCAAACCTCTTTCTTGGAAGATCCATGAATTGCTTTTAGATGATTGGCTGCTACCAAATACTGATTTTCTTTAATTCTTTAAGTGTGTGTGGGAGCTGGTGAGTTTGCACACCATGATTCGCCATGTGTATTGCAGCAACGGTCATAAATCTTGCTGTCAACACAAGAGGTCCTTTACATGTTTTCTGTGTGTGAGTGTGTGTGAGTGTATGTGAGTGTGAGCTGCACTTCATTCTAACGAGATAAAGACCGGGCGACGGGAGCCGTAGCCACACATCATGACACCATAACATTTCTCACACAAGTCTGATGATATCTTGGCACTATTCTTGCTGTTTTGCTCTGTGTATCATTTTGGGAATATGGCTTTCATTCATATGTCATTGCATCATACGTATCTTACTAATATTTCGGCACACACATGTTTTTTGCAGATTAGTTTGCAGTGTTAAGTTACTCTAAAAATTGTATTAAAGGGGGGGTGAAATGCTCATTTTCACTCAATCTCCTGTTAATCTTGAGTACCTATAGAGTAATATTGCATCCTTCATATCTCCAAAAAGTCTTTTGTTTTATTATATTTATAAAAGAAAGATCGGCTGTACCGAGTCTTTCCGGAAAAAAACGAGCGGCTGGGGGCGGGCCGTGTGGGCGAAGCTTAGCTGTGCTAACGCGCCGAGCTAGTGACAACACACAGAGACATATGTTCAACAGTTTTACTCACCGTCCGGTTCCAACGCACGACCGCGAACCTTTATCATTGTGACTGCTCGATCCTTAAGCATTAGACGATCTGCAAATCCGCCGATCTGGGCTTTGTTTATAAAACAATCATCGTCGAAATGCAGGGAACAAACAGTCTTACACAACTCCGTTTATGCTCAGGAAAACAAACTCCATCCACGGGTTCCTTAACGCTGGGTTCTTTGGGAATCTGTGCAGGGTTGTCTTGCCCTGGCAACCAAAAACACACTTCTTTGGTGACATTGACTTCCCAAAAGCCGGGCAGGGCGCTTTGATGGTGAACTGCTTTCACTCTCTTGCTCTGGTCTACGAGTGCGCGCGCGGCCGCGATCTTACCGGAGAAGTGCCCTTAGGACCCATATAAGGAAATTCCGTTACATCTGACGTCACACATACCCATACTCGAAAAAAACTTTCCGAAACTTGTGACAAACCGGAAGGAGTATTTTTGGAACAAAAATACTCCTTCAAACGTACAACTTAGTTTTTGAAACTTTGTCCATGTTTAGCATGGGAATCCAACTCTTTACCAGTGTAAAAAACTCAGTATGCATGAAATAGCATTTCACCCCCCCCTTTAATTACTAGCTACTAATTATATCTTCAAGAGTGTAATTAGATTACTGTACTAATTACACTCTCTTTAAAAAGTTAGTTGTAAGAAGGCTATATACTATGTAACTTTAGTTTATATATATATAAAAAAAATCTATTTTATAATTTAATTTTATAAATATCTAATAATATCTTTATTTAAAAAAAAAAAAAAAAAGAATTTTCCAAACCATGTGTTTACTTTACCCAACTACACTTTGATAAACCTATAATAATGTTGGGACAGATTTTGTGGGAAATTGCACAATTGTCATTTACCTGTGCGTGTCACGTAACATCCGTACGAGAGCGTAAAGTAGTTCCGGCTGTGTGTAATGTGAAGCTAAAAATGGCAAGCCTCCTGGTTGTAAAAATCTGCTCTGATATGATGTCCTGTATTCATGTGTACACCAGTGGCACTAACACATGCGCAGAGCCGAAGCACGACCAAAACAATGTTCTTCCACAAGACACATGCGCTTTTATTTTTAACCACTAGAGGGCCAAAAGTCTCATAGTGTAGCATTGACAAATAATAATATGAAGTTATGTGTTTGTGTAGAATTTGTATATATGTGTAGTAACTTTCTGCTGAAAACTATCTTTTCTTCCATCACTCTGTTTTTCCTCCAACCCACCCACCCGTTCCCGCTGTAGCTTGAGGCAGTGTTGCTGAGTTTAAATGTTGAGGTTGTTTCTCTTTAGTGTGCGAGACTCCACGCTGTCTCTGACTCCTTCAACCAAAACCACAGAACACCCCCTCTCACACACACACACACACGCACACACACACAGTATATCCCCACTTTCCTCTCTCCTGCTTTTTCTTTCTATTCTCTTTTTCACTATCTGACTCAAGCACAGTCTGAAGTGTGGATCACTCTTTGTATGTTGGGTTCTTAATCAAAGGTCACAAAACAACACACACAGCAGAGCATTTTCCCACATTACAGTTTATATCACTATTATGATGAAATGTTCTATTACAAGTATATAAATGTATTTTCCCATTTTAAAAATCACATTTCCCCTCTCTCAATGTACTTTCATTCTATTCTTTTGTCAACCTCACAGAGAGCTCAAAAAGAAGAGATGGATCAGATTGAGAAACATATCAAGTCTTCAAAAAACAAAGAAAATGCAAAACCACTGGACAAGCCTGAACAGTATGTATCCATCAGTCTATCCATCCATCCATCCACTTATTCTCCTTATTCATTCCTGAATCATTCATTTGCCTCCCTGTCGCTTTGTGTTTGTCTGTCACTGTCAGGTTTCTGCTGCAGTTGTCAGAGGTTCCTCAGTTCTCAGAGAGGGTTTTCTGTATTCTCTTCCAGTCCAGCTTCACGGAGTGTGTTACATCAGTTCAGCGTAAACTAGAAACACTGCTAAGAGTCTGTACGGTGAGAAAGAGCTTGAGGCACACAAGTCAGATTGCACTTACATATATTTCAAGTTGAAAGGTCAGATAGAAAGTTGTGAAGAAAACACATGTGCTTCATCATCTTTCTCTTCTCTGTTTACAGGCTCTACAGTCAGGTCAAGCCGTCCTGCAAGTTCTAGGTTTGGTTCTAGCATTCGGGAACATTATGAACGGGGGCAACCGAAGCAGAGGACAGGCAGACGGATTTACCCTTGATATCCTGCCCAAGTTAAAAGATGTCAAGAGCAGTGTGAGTAAATATGAGATCACCGTCGCCAGTGTAGATAGACAGGTCACCCCCGAATACTGTCATCACTTACTCACCCTGATGTCATTCCAAACATGTGTATGACTTGCTTCTGTGGTACACAAAAGAAGAATGTTTCTGTCTGTTTTTGCCCATACGATGAGAATCAATAGGGTCTTAACATTGGATCCCATTGACTTTCATTGTATGGAAAAAATATATATAATATATTATATATACAGTGGTGGCCAAAATTAGTAGAAAACTTGGCATATTTAAGAGGTTTCAGTTGTTATTTTCCAAGAGGACATTGACACTAAACATTCTTCTAACTATTGCCGGAGCTACCTGCGACAGAAGGAATCTGCTGGAACATTAAAAATGATGGACTGGCACCGTCAAACTCCGGACCTCAACCCCATCGAGCAAATTTGGGGCGAGTTGGAAAATAAACTGGACAGATCTATTGTACAGTCAAAGAATAGCCTTTGGCTTCAGTTGCGGAAGGCATGGGATAACATTAGTGTTGAAGTTCTCAGGAAATATGTTGACACTATGCAAGAGAGATGTGCTGTAATTGCTGCAAAAGGTGGACATACCAAATATTGAAGTTAAAAGTGGATAAAAACAGTACGACTCACTTCATCGGATATTTGTTGTGCTCAGAGCAAACATTTTCATATTTCATGAACATTATGAAATGAAATCATGTTTTGGAGGCAAAAAAGGTCAATATTTTCAGATCTGTCAGGTGTTCTAGTAATTTTGGCCACCACTATATATAAAAGTCAGTCATACAGGTTTAAAAAAAATGAGGATGAGTCAATGATGAAGGAATTTTAATCTTAGGGGAACTATCCCTTTAAGTTACAATTTTGCTGGTTAACATCATGGCTGTGCATATCCACCAGCAAGACCAGCACAGAACCAGCATAAACCCTAGTATGAACATGCATGGAAATTCCCATAGTGTACTCCACTGACTAGGTCATAAACAGACCTTTTTGGCAATATCACTCACAATGAGCAGTCTATACAGTCGTGTCAAGTACTGCTAGCCTATATCCACATCGCATGTGTTCTGTGTGTCTGCACACATGTGCACGTGAGCGAGCGCCTTTGCAGGCCACCAGGTCTGGCCTCTTCTTCACAACCGCTTTGAGCTAAACGAGTGTATACAATCCCAAAACATGAAAAATGATTATTCTCCTGTGTTTATTTCCATCTCTCTTCTCCTTCTCTCGCTCCATCAGGATAATTCTCAGAGCCTCCTGTCCTACATAGTTGCTTACTATCTGCGACATTTTGATGAGGTAGGTTTGGCCAGCTGTTTATTTCATTGGCTCGACTAACAGACCCCCAGGTCCCTTAGAATCACCCTTCATGTTAGACAAAAATGTGGCTTTGTTTTTGGTTTCATCACTTTGATTTGCCTTTCTTTCCCTTCACCATATAGACAAACGGCCGCTCTGAACGAGCAGAGCCCTTTGATTGCTTGATGCCCTTTTTGGACGCAGATTAAAAGGGCTGTATTGTAAATACCGTCAGCAGTCAGTCCAGATGTTGTGATTACAAGGCCATGTCCAAATTGACAAAATATGATCCACAGGTTGTTGAAGTGCTTCTAGCGCTCAGGCAAATAACAAGGAGAACGCATATGTGTGCATGTCATGCGAGCGGCTCTGATCTCTGACAGACGGAGCGCTATTGAGATTGATTTGTTGTGTTTGATGTTTTCATTGTTTTTGGAATCAAAATTATCTTTACACACCAAACTGTTTGAACAGAATTCACATTCAATTATTTTTCACATCGACCAACGGTACAGATATGATCTCATTAACACAACAGCTGTATGATTGGGCTTTTTTTCCATTGTTTGTGTGTCAGGATGCAGGTAAAGAAACATGCGTGTACCCACTTCCAGAGCCTCAGGATCTGTTTCAGGCGTCACAGATGAAGTTTGAGGATTTTCAACATGACCTCCGTAAGCTACGGAAAGATCTGAATGGTGAGATGTGGACACGCACAAAGTAAATAAATGATTACACGCGTGCATTTACACACACTTCCATGCATATACATGAGATCACACTTATGCAAACACATGTGGACACAACACATGGACATACAGACAAACAAGAACTCACATACAAGTGTGCATATACAAAAACATACAGACATGTTTAGTTTGTATACATCAGCACCAGTGACCCTTGTTCTCCTTTAGAAGGCTCATTGATTTTCAAATGGCTGTTTTTATTGAGCCCCCAGCTGGCTGCCACAATGATCAATACTGCAAATGTGGTTTGTTAAAGGGATACTTCACCGCTGGAAAGATGAATGTGTATTTAAATTGGGTCATTTATGTAGTAGAAATGTGAAATTATTTTAGACGTTGGTGCCTTCTAGACTGAGAAAAGCCAGAAAATGTATTTTTGGCTCATGTTGATGAAAGACAACAACTCCCAGAATGCACTTGCTTCGCTGCCCTACGAGGCCACTCCCAAGCCACGCCTACCGGTTACTGAAGGCTGGAAGAAATGATACAACTAGGCTACTAGTTGACTCGAGACTGAAAAGACGCCGTTTTATCGTGAGATCCCACCCCCTATGGGCGGGATGAAAACATGTGGAACTAGCTCTTACTACTGGCTGTAGTCTCTATAGTCTCTGGCCAAAAAAGCCTCCGATGACGGAAAATTACGATTTCAGAGGTCAGAGGTTTTTTTTCCAGATAAAAAATACAGAAATCTCTCGTCTCAGGGGGACATGAGGGAGGGAAGCTCGGTAATTCAAAAATACTACAGGTTTTCTACTGATACAAAGCTTAATGCTAATCGGTGAAGTATTCCTTTAAAGTAAATAAATGAGACAGGGGTAATTTTCAGCACTTTTCCTAGGGGTCATACCTGTTCTTACAGGCCTAAAGCACTTAACTCCAGGTTTCTTCAGGTGAACTGTCCCTATATGTATACATTACAGTTAAAAAATTTAAAAAATAAAAATTCTGTGAGGATGTGTTAAATGTGTTGGATAGTTTGAGTTTTATATAACATTTAGACATTTTGGTAACAGAAATGAAAAGTTAGTAATTACAGTATAAATCAGCTCAAGATTTTGATCAAGATATTTGTTTAAATAAACAAATAAATAAATTAACGCATATATTCAATAAATGGATAAATAAATTTCAGACCCTCTTTTGTACCCTATTTTTAGGAAATGCCATATGGTGCTTTCTAAAAGAAACTAGAGGGCAGGTAGAGGGCTTAACCTACCTCTTAAGAACTGTCTGCTTTGCTCCCTGACCAGTAAAGCAATTTACCAGGGTCTTCAGGAGGTTAGTGAGATTGGTTCAGCTTTGCGCCGCAAGTCAAAGGTTGTAAGACCCAGCTTAAGTGCACGACGGAGTGTGAATGAGGTGTAAGAATCCGATTACATGCTCAAAGCTGAGTTTAAATCCCTGCAAACATTTTCATTGCCAACCCAAAAACACACACACACACACACACACACACACAGATGTGGAAATACTCACATTCCACTGTTGGCACGTTTGGCTTGTTGGCTTGAAAAAACACTGGTGGATTTTGATGTGGTAAAAATAGAACACTGCCCTACATCAAAAACACATTTACAATCAATCATTAATCCGGAGTGAGATTGTCTACCACACAAATAATAACGTCCGAGCATTTTGAGTTGCACTTGAGCCATTCAAACATATCAGATGGATTTGCATTTGGCTCATGGAAATTTCAATTGAAGGATGGTCGCTTTGATGCATTGCTATACATCCTATTAACTTCGCCCCTTGCTGTTAGCCATATTTTTGCGTGCCTTAGCTCGAATCCCTAGTCAGCGATTTGCATTGTTAATCTTTCAAAAGCTTATTAGTTAGGCCCACTATACATGTGGTTGATAAATTGTAAATGTACTTTTCCAGAGCTTGTATGCTTAGCTAAATGGTTTTGGCGTACACCTGCTGAACAGATCAAGCCTACATTTGTTTAACGCAGGCAAATATTTCTCCTCTGGCAATGTTCTGTGCTTCTCTGAATCCTTAACATTTCACGTCCCTGAAATCTCCCCGCGGCCCAATAAGCATGGCTTCTCTCTTACACCAGGTTCATACAATAAATGGATCATCACTACATTAGCAAGCTAAGCTAAGCGCTAAAGCAGATGTGACACTGACAGCTGGAAGGGGTACAGAGTTATGCAGGCGGCCCGGCAGGTCTTCGCTTTCACAAAGCCCATGATCCAGCTGGCAGGGACATTAGCATGTGTGTGTTTGCATTGCGCTGATTGGCATGCAAGGCTGTGATCCATCACCGAATGTAGTGATGGAGTGTGACACGGTGAAGCCGTTCGGGCTGATGTAAGACTCTAGGTGTACAGCGAACTGAAGCGAAGGAAAGGTTCATGAAATGGGATTCATTAGCATCTGTTAGCACAGGTCACAAATAGCAAATTTTTCATAATACTGATACATCTGTGAAGTGCAGGAAGACGAAGCAGAAGGATTGAATGTAACAAGCTTCCTGCTAATAAAAGTCAATGGTAGCTGCTTTAAATGATAGTTTGTTGCTGGTCTTAGCAGTTTAATCGGTGAAGAGTTGTCCAGAGAATTTTGGCCATATGTTGAGGCCATTGCTGTGCTCACTGCTAACAAAAACATGTTCTAAGAACGTTTTACTAAGTTTCCATTAAGCTATGAAAACTTTTATTTCTGAATGTTCTCTAAATGTTAAAAAAAATTCCAGTTTTAATGTTTTTTAAAAAAAAATCTTGGTTTTGCAAACATTAAGGGAACATTACATTTAATCATTTTGCAAACATTTTGGGAATGTTACTTTTTACTGTTACTGAAACAAGTAGTAACAGAAAAAAAAAGTTAGACGAATGTCCAACTAAAACGTTCCATGAACAATGTATAAATAATGTTATGTTAACGGTTTGAGAACTTAATTTAAGACCATGTAACTTTGAACAAACTTTCTGGAAGAAAATTTGTTTACAACTTTAAGAGAAACTTTCCAGAACGTTAGCCAAAGTTCTGAGAACGTTCCCTTTTAGCTGGGCATGTCTTTTTTTTTTCCTTTTTTTTTTAACAAGGTTGACTACTGTATATAACAGTTTGTATACAAAGACTTGAGGTCATCAGTGCAATCCTAAAATGTGTTTTATGAGAGTTATTTAAGTGGCTAGTAGTTGTGTAGCCTAACATAAGATGTTTTCAATGTTTAAAATAAGCTGTTCTTCAGTTCCATGATTGGTTTTGTTTGTTTCTTTCTCACATCTGTCTTCCTGCTCTACTTTATTTTACAGCCTGTTCAGCAGAAACAGAAAAGGTGTGTAATGTCTCGTCTGAGGAGCACCTGCAGCCCTTTAAGGACAAAATGGAAGAATTTCTCACTAGAGGTAAAAAATACATAGCAAACATAGGCCCTATTCAGACGGCTATTGTTTTACATAAGATTGTGCCATTTGAATCGGAAATGTCAAGATTTTTTCTTTTAGCATCTCGCGGATTTAAACAAGAAACCAAAGTAATGTTAGCACTGAGTTCCTGCAGTGATTCCAGAGACTGCATTTATTTATTGTCTTCGTTTTCATGGAGTGCATTCCAAAGGCAGTTCATGATACAGTTTTCAGCGTCTCAAAGCAGTTTGGTTCATTTACTGTGATTTGGCTTGCTATATATATATATATATATATATATTAGGACATATATATTTGTATTTTAATTTAACAGTTGTACTATAAAATAAAAATATTTTATTAAATACTCTTTTTTTATTTACTGTACAATAGTAGCAATATATTTCTTAATTTGCATATATTTTTTATTTAAAAAAAATCATATTATTAATAATATTTATAGTCATATTGAATGGGTCAAAAACATTGGGAATGTGGCCTATGAAAACTCAAGTGGAAAGATATTTCATCTCTAAAAGGATCATACTCAGAAGTCTTCAGAGTAACAGGTAAGGTCACACTTTAGTTTAGGGTCCAGTTCTCACTATTAACTAACTATTAACTATGACTTTTGCCTCAGTAAACTCCTAATTACTGCTAATTAATAGTTAGTAAAGTGGTTAAGTTTAGGTATTGGGTAGGATTAAGGGATGTAGAAAATGGTCATGCAGAATAAGGCATTAATATGTGCTTTATACCGTCCCACAGGCCCTTGAAATCCTTGAAAGTTTATGAATCTGAAAAAAAAATAATTCAAAACCCTGGAAAGTTTTTGAAAAGAAACATACATAGATACAGGTCCTTGAAAGTGCTTGAATTTATGTTGTGCAATAAGTTTTATGGAAAAAAACCTCCAGGCCGCTAATGTGTTATTTCGCCAACACTTTGTGGCCTATGCATGTTACTAGCAGGGTTTTTCCTGCATAGAGAATTACGAGGCGACCGTCTCCGTCAAATTCCGTGCCGCTTCCGGCTGTTATATCCGTGGATACTGCAGATAATCCGTGGCTCAGACAGGCCAAGTTATAAAAAATAACAAATTAATTGCGGGTGGGTCGCGAGTCGATCAGATATAAATCATTAAACGACTCTGAACCAAGGTTATAATCGTTAACGAAAACGAACGAAAAAACGAAAACTAGGTGGGAAAAAACAGTGTCGTTAACTGAAATAAAAATAAAAACGAGGCATTACAAAAAGACGATAACTAACTAAAACTGTATGTGTGTTTGGCAAAACTAACTAAAATAAAATAAAATTATAGAGTAAATGTCCTTAGTTTTCGTCTTTGTCAAGGTCTTTCATTTTTTAACGCTATTTAAAACACACAGTGTATTCGTTCAGCTGCATTTCCTTTCCTACTCCGTCTCTCTGTCACTCATGCGTCTCTCACATGCGCGCGCGTGCACACACACACACACACACACACAGCCCCTCCCCTCCGTGCACACCGCGTCTCCATGAGAACGAGTGTTCGTTCGACGTTGAAAGCAAGTTCGCGAAAGGTTGGTATCTCTATCTCGTGAACACCTTTACACAATCACACATTAAAAAGTGGTATAAAAATATTTGAAATTCTGAATATAATTTTGTCAGTGTGTTAATGTCGACCCGAGAAGCGATTGAGCCTTCTCGCAAGTTTGAGGTAAAATGCACTTTTTGGTTGTGGTTGTCGATGTCAAAACACTATATAAGCTGTGATTAAAATATTAGGCTAAATAATGTTATGTCATTTTTTTTTTTTGCTTTTACACTGAATGTTTGCTGCTTCAATCCAGATGAGTAGGCTATTGACTACTGTATAGGGTAAATTTATAGCCTATAGGGTGTGAAAATTGTACAGCTGTGGTATTTGTATAGGGTGTGAATTCTGTATAGAAGATGTGTAGATTTCTGGTACGGCTGTGGATTTTGTAAGAGGTAAAGGAATTTCAATGGGGTGTGATTTTTTTTCTAAAATTGTATGATGTTTTTGTTGAGTTATTATTACACAATACTTTTTCTGACCTTTTTGAATCTTGCCCCTGACAAATAACCAAATTACAAAAAAAGACTAAAACTAACACTAAAACTAATAAAAACTAAACTAAAACTAAGCATTTTCAAAAAATAAAAACTAAACTAAACTAGCAAACCCACTTTAAAAACTAATTAAAACTAAACTGAATTTGAAAACAAAAAGTCAAAACGAAATAAAAATAAAAACTAATGAAAAATGCAAAACTATAATAACCCTGCTCTGAACTCTCAATTCACGGTAAAACGCAACGAACGTCACTTTTACTTTAGTTTTCAACAACGTAGGCCTATTTCTCTTCAGGGAAAAGCAATCAAGGTGGTCTTATAAAACACAAAGGAAAAACCCTACATAAGATTGCTTTATAACTTAACAGCTTTAACTAAAAATATTTAGTAAGCTTAACATAATTATTCTGATGAGAGTGTTTTCCAACAATGTAATTGTAACGAAGTTCGTTGTTATGGGAAGAAGTGTGATATGTTGCCATATCATCATGCTTAACACTGAGAATTGTAATGTGATGATCAGGTGCAGATATCTAAATCAGAATATCTGAGGTTTGAGCAGTTGGCAATTGGATGATTGATGTTTAACAGCGGATTCAGGTGACGTTAGAGCTGGTCTGCACATCTCTAGCGCACGAGCCCTAGAGCCCCCTTTAAAGTTCAGGTAGCCTTCAAGTCAATGCACAGGCTTTTTCTTTGTTCAATTTGCACACTGAACATGGGTTGGAGCTCTTCATTTTGAACTCTCAAAGTGCACCAGATTAATGAATTTGTCTTTAAAATGTACAAAATGTTCAGTAGGGCATACTGACATTGCAATTTTTTGTTTTTCATTACCAGTATAAATAAAGTGAAATGACTCCCTCGTCTGAATACGTTAGTTTTATTACAGAGGAGCCATGCAAATGTTCTTTTACAGACATCCCCCTGGGAAACAATTAAAGTGTTTTGTGAATAATGCTGGGATGGATGTACAGTGACCCTGTGTGAGAGGACAGATGAGGTGCTGAGAAATAAATGTGACTGAGGCTCTGTGACGGACTCTGGGAGCCAACAAGGATTCTGGGAAATACATCTGACCTAACCTAGACCCGATCACTCCAGCATTATTT
Source organism: Squalius cephalus (assembly GCF_949319135.1). Taxonomy (NCBI): domain Eukaryota; kingdom Metazoa; phylum Chordata; class Actinopteri; order Cypriniformes; family Leuciscidae; genus Squalius; species Squalius cephalus. Next base: position 17,377,728 of record NC_137141.1, on the reverse strand, counting down.
GTGTAAAGCTAGTGACAAGAAGCGAGAGTCCTTTATTTCATTATTTTCACTAATTTCATCCACGTTCCGCCCCGACGTGTTAATCTCTGATTCAACCCTTTCAGTATTTTGTTTCTCTGATGAAGTGCTCTCTCTGAAGAGCTGGCGATTGTGTTTTATTATGGTTTCTCTCCATCTTGTTTATTTGCCTTCTCTATTCTCCATCCCGGCTTCGATCCTTCTCTATTTGATATGGTTTCTGTTCTCTTGTTTATTTCCTCCAAGCGTGTCTGAGTCAACCTGCCTGATCTGTCTGTGGCACTGAAGACTGTTTCTGTCGGCACTTTATTCTCGTCAATGTTTCACTGGCCTCTTTTCGTCTTTCACAATCCAATCATTTCAATTGCCATGGCGTAACCTCCTTTTTCCATCGTCCAACTTTATAGTTAGCAGGAACGTCTCTCTGTAACTGTCTTGCTATTTTTCATTCTCTGCTTCAATACTGGCTTTAGTAAATGCTAAATATGTTGCTGTCTCTCTTTCTTTGTATTCAAATTGGTCCTAGTAACAAAACCCACATGTGCTCTGGCGGCAGGGGTAGCAGGGTGGGGTCCTCGCTGAACGTCCCCCTTCTCATCTCTACCCCTTCTCATCTCTACCCCTTTGATCTGGAGACTCATGGGTCTCCTTCGCTGAGCTCTTAGATGGGTGACATAACCACGGAAAGACCCCCTTCAACCCTCCATACTGCCTCTAGTTAGTGAAACAGACAGAACGGGATCTGGGAAAAAAAGACCTGGTCTTATTTTTTGTTATTTGTATGATTTTGAAACTCCAGGAGAGTAACAGTCTCTGGCTCCAGCGCTTCAACCACTACTGTTTATTTTTCAGAGCATGAAATTAACTACAGAAAGGAGGAGAGGAAGAAAAAACTGAGAGAGACAGGCGTGCGTATATGTGTATGAGCGATAGAGACTGTCTCTGTGCTGTTTGGTCTACGCTCGTTCTACTGATACCATGTTTAATTCTGTACCATTTCCGCTGCCCTGGGCACTGAGAAGCAATGTGATAATGCATTTAAAGGTACAGCAGGTACAGCAGATTTGCACAGCACAATTATACAATAGCTACCAGATGAGCCATTTTAGTACAATTAGACCATGCTTCCTTACAAAAGAAGTACTGGGAGTAGCATGGTACAGTTATGGTGTGAGATGGCAAGTTATTTGATGGTTCCTTGTGCAAAAAAAGCATGGTAATACCATGATATCTTTTTGTAAGAAAAATGGATCCATGCTAAAGTGGTCCATGCAAAACTCGCAATGAAAAGGTGGTGTGGGTGGTTGCCAGGGTGTTGCTATGTGGTTTCTAAATTGTTACCAAGTGGTTGATATAATAGGGATTCTACGTAGTTGCAGGATGTTGTTATGTGGTTGTTAGATGCTTCTGAGGTGGTTGTTAGGGCTTTCTAGTTGATCTGGGTAGTTGCTACGTGGTTTCTAAGGGGTTACCAAGTGGTTGATATGATAGGGATATCTACATAGTTGCAGGATGCTGTTATGTGGTTGTTAGATGCTTCGGTTGTGGTTGTTAGGGTTTTCTAGTTGGTCTGGGTAGTTGCCAGGGTGTTGCTATGTGGTTTCTAAGGGGTTACCAAGTGGTTGATATGATAGGGATTTCTACATAGTTGCAGGATGTTGTTATGTGGTTGTTAGATGCTTCTGGGGTGGCTATTAGGGGTTTCTAGATGGTCTGGGTAGTTGCCAGGGTGTTGCTATGTGGTTTCTAAGGGGTTACCAAGTGGTTGATATGATAGGGATTTCTACATAGTTGCAGGATGTTGTTATGTGGTTGTTAGATGCTTCTGGGGTGGCCATTAGGGGTTTCTAGATGGTCTGGGTAGTTGCCAGGGTGTTGCAATGTGGTTTCTAGGGTATTCTCATTTGCTAGGGTACTTTTAGGTGTTTGCTAGAGTATTCTGGATAATTGCTTATGGCCCAAGTCTGTATAATATTCTGGTACCCAGATATGGCTCGAGTCCCTTCTTCAGTGTACATGTAGTTCTAATAAATCGTTTACCTGTTTAATTTTCTACCAGGTTATAAATCACTTAGAAAAAGTAATTTTGTTCTTTCCTCAACAAGCCAATTTCAGGTGTCTTTTTTGTTTTACGTCCATAGCACAAACGGTGTTGGAACAGTTACACACCAAAATGTAACACTTTGAATGTGTCTGATCATTCAGTATCTCCAACCCCAAGTATGAGCAGTAGTAATAGTTATAATTGCCTTAACGATCACCACTACCAATAAAAAAACGTTTTTTGAAGCACAAATGGAATATTTTAAGTCGGTTTAATGAATTGTAAATCTCATGTTGGGGAGAAGAGGTGGGAACTGAAGTGATCTGTGTTTTGGGGATTCTCTGGTTCCACAGAATTGCAGTGGTGAGTGGTATGAAAATGTGTAAGAACACTGGGCTCGTCATTCAATTTATTAGTGGATCCCAGGAGACTCTCCAAGCAGAAGTAAATGAAGTGTCATTGGCATTACAGCGGTTTCGCCTTCAGAGACCAGCTTCTCCATCTGCAGTCAAACTATACCTCATGAAATGCTGAGAATATTTGCAAATCTGATTTTACATCGATTTGCTCCTTGAAATTTGATGTCAGTGGATTACAACTGGCTTATGTGTAATCAGATTCTGGAGGGTTTATGTTTGTCATAAAGATCATAACCTGCAAGGACCCTATACATACATGAATGTGCACAATCTCACGTAAATCAGCTCTCACTTTGACTGAAATAAAATCATGTGGGAGTATGTTTAAAACTGGAACAAATCTCTTATAACCTTCTTATGATAACCTGTCATTCAGTGACAAACAGTACATTTTAAAAGTATAAAACAATAGACAGTGTCACATTTACAACGTCTCTGTCCAATTTTTATTCCCATAGCTAAAGCAGAGCTGGAGCTCCAGGAAAAACAGCTCGCTGACACGCAGAGGATGTAAGTTATCATACTAAGTCTATCATGCCAAGTGCCTTGTTCACTTATTACTGTGTCATATTGGTTGTCTCCTCTGAGTGTGTGTGTGTGTTGTGTTTATGTATTAACATCCTCCTCTCTGTCTCTCTCTTTTTCAAACTCTGTTTTTCCCGTACTAATAGTGCAATCCACTGAGATTGATTGACAGTTAGTAGATCGTCTCCTTTAAAAAGTTCCAGTTTTAAAACCTTGGATCTTGGAGTGGAAAAAAAAAAAGAGCAAATTTGACACGTCAATTAATTTTAAAGGACTTTGTGTTCATTGTCTGAAAATTGCAGTTTCTTCCAAGTACTAGACTTATGCATACCAAAAGATTGCTGTGGGCGAAAAGAAATTACACTTGTCATTCTTTATGTAAGAGCATTATTTTTATAAGCTAAAATTTCACATTTCACATGCTTGAAGTAAGCCGATCAATTTCACAATTCCTCAGTGTAAACTTTCTAATCTTATTTTGTAATATTTTGTTCATAGTGTCATGCTTTTCTTTGTATGCTTTCCAGTTTTGTGGAGCTGAGCGTGTTTTTCTCGGTCAAGCCTAAGGCGGGAGAGAAAGAGGTTTCACCGAGCACATTCTTCACAGCGTGGCACGAGTTTTCGTCAGATTTTAAGGAGCTGTGGAAGAGAGAGAACAAATACCTACTGCAGGAGCGGTGAGGAATATTATGCCTCTTTTGTCATTGTGTTTGCTTTATTGCTTCACTGTAATATATTGAATTTCATTGGTGTATTATTTTAGATTGAAAGCTGCAGAAGAGACCTTTAAACAAGCACGAGAGAAGGCTAACTACAACGTAAAACCTAAACATGCATCAGGAATAGTAAGTCTTTCAAAATCCCTCGATTCACATTACAAACAATGAATAACACACACTAACAGTGTACGTTTTTATTGCAACCAGGATCTTACTCTGTTTCTTCTCTCACTCAGAAAGCCAAGCTGGGACAGAAGATGTGAATTTCTGCTGTGCCGAATCCAACAAAACTCATTGTTTCCCCTGTTATTTAATTCCTCCTCCTCCTCCTTTTTTTTTTACTTACAGTTACTGCAGCATAAACGTAATAGCCATGAGACAATTTAAAGGCTTTACATTATTTTAGTACATGGACATGGTCAGAATTTTATCTATTTATTTATAAGCTTTAGCTATAAACTTAAGCTATAAAATGAAACAAATGCTTACAAAAGCAGTTTAGTAGAATCAACAATCAAGCCCACACAGATTCTGCACATTTATTTTTATATTTTATGCTATGATAGTGCTGAAAGATCTACCCTCTATGTATTTAAATATCATAAAATATGTACCTCACACATATCTGTAGGAGAAAGCCACAATATTTAATAAACTGGAACAGATAAATAGCAGATTTCATGCAGGTGGACCAATGAAGAAATGCTGACATTGTTGTCACTGATATTTAAGAAAATGGAATAACTGAATACATAAAGAAATGGCAATCTCCAGATATAATGTTCGACTTTGACCTGTGTAAAGTCTTAAACACAGTGTCTTGGTTCATATAGGAGGAGAAAGAGCCATCAGAAGAAATAAACCTATTCTTTAACTGGAGCGAGTTTCCTCTACATGTGTTTACCTACTTCAACCTATGAAATTTACTCAGCGTTGAATGATTTGTAGTGAATTTCTCTGTTACGACTGAACTGTGAGGTGTTTAATGAACAGTTGTTGAAAACATATGCAAATGCCATTCTTTATTGTGTGTGTACAGCTGTTATCAGTAGTTCACTGTGTGCAATAACCTTTCAGATTTACCAAAATGTATTTTCAATTAAAGCTGACAGCTTTGTATTTCATGTGTGATCATTTCTTTGTTATTTATGTATGTGCTACATGATTAAGAAATGAAATGGAGCAGCTGCATATGAATTATGTGATGTCATTTCCTTATGAGGGAATTTGTAGAAGATAATTACAAACAACACAGAGACGCATAAAATTCTGAAAAGCAACAGTCGTATTGTAATGTGAAATAATAGATTTATTTTTTAGAAGATGTTCATTATATATTTTACATATATATATATTTATATATCCATAGATTTTCTATGGTTGATTTGTCATAAATTCCTTTATCTACACATTTTTGCTATTTTGTTAAATATTGTCATTAATGAGTGTGTCTGTTAGACTTTAAGGTATCTCAGTTTATGTTGTGCACATTGTGAATTATCATAAAAATGGCAAGGCTCAAACTCTTTACAGGCTTGATCAAAGTCAGCCCATATTGGATGAACTGAAACCAACGGCATCATTCCATTGGATGCAGCAAAGCCAATGGCAGCACCGAGTCAAAATATCGTTTTTCCACCACTGATTTCCTGCTAGGTCAAAATATAGCGAACCCCCTGTAATTTCCCGTCGATAAGGTCCACAGTCCACCAGCATTCTTGTATGTCTTAAGCGCTCCTTCATTATTGCTGATACATACAACAGCTGAGTAGGCAAAAAGATGGTGAAGATATATGCTGGTCAAACAGTTTCCACTGTTCTCAAGAATCAAGACCAAGGTTGCATCCCAAACCGCATACTTCCCTACTAAATAGTAGGCGAAAAACAGTATGGGACAATAGAAGTATGTCCGAATTCACAGTACTCAAAAATGAGTAGGCAAAAAGTACCTGGATGACCAATCTCTGGCGAGATTCTGAAGTTTGTGTATATGGATTTGGGAATGACAGTGAAGCAACGCAACTGATACTGGTAGGTCACATGATAGTGACAGCATGGCAAATGTAGTACGTGCAGATTATATTCATACTCCACACATACCATACAGAACATACTCATTAAGTGGCCGTGAACTAGCAAATTACTTATTCAAAATAATACCTACTCAAGAGAGTATGCGATTTTGGACGCAGCTTAATAGAGTGCAACAATGCCAACCCATTTTTTTCGGCCTCATTTATAAAATAAAACCATCCTACATTTGGTCTTGCGCTCATTTTTCAAATGTGCGTACGTGTGATTCAGAGAACGAAATGAACGTACGCCACCCTTTTAGATGTGAAATGTATAAATCGCAAATGATTTCAGATGGTTTCAGATATCTGCCTTGTAAACGCCACCTAATTAATGTCATAACATATAAAAGAGCACCGGTCAATGTCCAAATCCTTTACTTGAGAATTGGCGAGCGACAAGAAGTGATTTATACTTCTGCGTCAAACCTACGCCGTAGCTACGTTGTGTGTAGTACTCATAGCCTGACTTGCACCTCTCCAAACATTTAACAACACGTTAATTATATGCAGACCGCAAGCACTGTGATTGGTCTGCTGGTCTGCGATAGCATTCTGCGATAGCATCGCATTCCCTCGTACGCATTTCCGCTTGCGGATTATAAATGATCTGTTTTTCAATATTTAACAACTCAAGCTGCAACAAAAGTCGCTGTCTATTCACTGCTGCTGCTTCTCCGACAACGTACACAACAAGCTGCTTCTTCTTCGGCTTTTGCCTTGATACTGTGGGTTACACCATCAACATGCCAGTGGACACTGCCTACTAGCAGTCTGCATGTGTAACTGCACGTCGACGCGGACAACGAAACAGAAGTATAAATGAAAACTGACGCATAGCCTACAGAGTAATGGCGTAGGTCTGACACATAAGTATAAGTACCTCTACGCTGTAGGCTACGCGTCATTTTCCTTTATACCTCTGCATCGGTGTCCGCGTTGACGTGCAATTACACATGCAGAGGGAGCGTGTGAAACCTGAGGGAGAGGTTCTAGCAGACCAATCACCCTATGGATAAAATGAATAGGATTTTTACTTCCGGAACCCAACTGTTGCACTCTATAGAGAATCAGCATTGCTGAGGTAAGGCAGGAGAACGCTGGGATACAGACGCTCCATCCGTTTTGAAAAAGAAAACTTTCAAGAGGTCAAAGGTCAAACATTGTTAATTTAACACAAGAATGTTATTTACTGTTTCAGTCTTGTATGTAGTTGAACTCTCAGGTTCTTTATATTTGTCAAAAAAGAAGAAAAATCCAGCATTGTTTCCATTGCTGTGCTGCTCGGCAGCTATTAAGCATTCCCGTAGAGCATAATGCGGTGCAGTCCAGACATAATGAAGGTGGCCAGTCTTCTGATTAGCTGTTGTCTTTGGCACGTTTCACACATTGATTGTTGGGGCGGCCCCAGTTTTTCCAAAAAAGAACACCCTAAAGAATTGTTTCGAATGTGCGCCTTCTCAGTATGCAGCATTGACATTAACAGACACACATTTGCACTGCTTGATCCGTTGCACTTTCCGTTGCCGGTATGGTGGCTGCAGCCCAGGGCAGTGAAGCCGTACGGTGACCGTGGTTATCCGGCTTGGCCGGCAGAACGCACAGGACTGGAATGAAGTGTGGTGGTCTGGCGTGGATGCTGTTTTTCGACTTCGATGTGAAGCTTGAGACGTCAGGTGGCGTGGGATGTAGAAAGAGTTACACTGGCCGTAGCAGAACCGGTTGATGACAGTTCGGCTCAAACAGCCCTCCAAGCTCACCGTTTGACGTAATGGCTGTGTTTTGCACCAGTCGCTCTTCAGGTACTTCCTCTCAGTGACTACCAGGGCCTCGCGACTCGACGACAGCATGTCGTGTTTACCCTTCTGTCGTTGTGCTGATGTGTGCTGGGGCAATGACGCTAGTGTGTGGGATGGTGATGACAAATCATTGCCTTTTAGCTTGTATGGGGAGGGGATGGAACCTTGAGGACGGGGCTTCTTGGTCTCCGTAGACGCAAAAAGGGTCCATGCCAAAATGGCAGGTATTGCCAGCTTCCAGAACATCCTGAGGAAAGATTCAAAAGAGGGAAACCTTTAGTGCCTCTGGTACTGATTCAAATGTATACATTGTCAAATGAATGGTCAATCAGTACCTGTTGTAAACTGTACATGTTTAAACCTACTTACTATTTACTCAGAAATCAGACAACACTGGTTAATTGGTATGATTTTAATTAACATAAGTAGAAGGATAAATAAATAATCAGTACTTTGGCTATTACTAAGATACATGAATATCATTCATCACTATGGCAACCCCCAAAAATTATATTATCAAAATCTCTCTTTTACTAATTTTACTCTAAAGACAAATTAGTTAACAATTGACCAAAATAAACTAACCCGATGCTAAGCTTGCTGGGAAAGAGGAATCACGCTGTATGTTTTTGATTCGCTAATAAGAATATGCTCATAAGACTCATTTCAGTAACACTTTATTCTGATGGTCCCTTTTGAACATTCTGTTGACTATAAGTAACTTTGCAACTACATGTCAACTAACTCTCATTAGAGTATTAGTAGACTGTCTGCTTAATATCTACTAACTCTTGTTATGTGATGCTCCTCCAACAGACATTCTACTGACTATAAGTAAATGTACAAGTACATTTCAACTTATTCTAACCCTAACCCTGCAGTCTAATAATACTCTACTAACACTCTAATCAGAGTTAGTAGACATGTAGGTGCAACGTTACTTAGTCAACAGAATGAGTTAAAGAGACCATCAAAATAAAGTGAAACAGTAATTTCTGCAGGAATCAGTTTCTGGTTCTAGTCATAATGTTCAGAGTATCGGTGTTGCAGCGTCACTGAAGTTCTGCAGGAAACCAGTAAAAAGTAAAGTAGTGTGAGTACACGGACACTACAACGGTAGTGATATGACGTCAGAATAAATTTAACATAACCTATAACAAATAATAATAAAAAGAAAAAGTAAAAATATACAATTGACTCCACTTTACTTAAAAAAAAATGTGTGTTTTTTTAATTCAGGCAAGAGGTCAAGTCGTAGCAAGTACATGGCATGAACGCACTCAGGGCAACTTTTTGAGCAATGTTGCTGGGCAATGTTGCCGCCAAAAGGCAACCAGATGAGACACAGGGCCCACGACAGAACTAAATTATCCAGATAGAAATGTATTGCCCATTTTCAATGGGAAAGTGCCCAAGCAACAATCGCTCGGCAAGATTGCCCAGCAACATTGCTCAAAAAGTTGCCCTGTGTATCATCACCTTCAGATAAAGGGGTTTGAGTGATTATTAATCGGTATCTAACCTAGTGAAAAAATATTTATTAATTGTTATCCTTATTATTTTCATCTGCAAAAGCATTGTGAACGGTAGGAAATTCAATTAAACTTAATGTGGAGGATGTGACAAAATGATTGACAGGGCACACGGTTACAGGCTGCGGTCACCGTGATTTTACCAAGTAAGACATGTTCCTGGATCAACATATTTTGTTGATCCTGGAATAACATTCCTGCCCCAAAATTTAGTCCTTACCCTATCCCTACCCCTAAACCTAACCCTACCCATAACTTTTCCCAGGGAAATGATAGGTGAATAACACTGATGTCCAAGCACCTAACCCTGGTTCTAAGCCTAAACTTGACATAAACTGTAAACTTGTCCCTCAAATCTGATTGGTTGATTGGAAAGTTGTTCCAGGATCAATAAAGATGTTGATCCAGGAACATGTGGTACTTGGTGAAATCACGTTCACCTACAGGCTGCACATAACTAAGCGACGAAGCAGTCCGTTAAATATACAATTATAATGAAGCTTCTGCTACACACAAATAGGTAGGCAAATTGGAATGAACATAAGACACCACAAATGATTAATATGAGCTATTAGCATGGTATATCCATGGTTGTGTCATGACCATACAACCATGGTGATAACATGGCACTTTCTGGTTAATAAGACCAGTGAGTGCAGTTTTACAGCAGTTTGTTTATTCTTAAAAAGCAGAGTGGTTCTTATGTAATGCTGATAAAGTTAAACCTGGTCTTTGGTCTGAATCCTCAGTCATGTTTATCGTGGTGCCCTCTGTCAGTTTTGCTTTAGATAACCCTCTGATAACCTCTGATATTTCAGATACTTTACAACCACTGGCATTGTCTGTTTCATTCATGCTCTCTCTCTCTCCCTTTTCTCATTGCCAGCATCCGCTTTCATCTTGTCTGCTGGGTAGATTGAGAATAAAGCACAGTTGTATTTCATTTAAAAGACACTGTCTTTCAATAGATTTGTTTTTATGTCCCAAAGGCTCTTTTTTTTTATAAAGATGTTTTTCTGGACTGACCAACCAAAAGAGCTCACAGAAAGTCTGGAGCTGAACAACACCAGAAAGCTATTATGACTATTACATCCTTTTCACATGATAAAAAAAAACCCCAAGAGTTAAGCAACATTCAAGTCAAGAAAACGTGTGAATCTTTCTCCAAAAGATAGAAAACACACATGCACAGACATAACACAATCCTGCTCAGTCAGGTTTATCTTTAAACATTAACTTAAAAAAAAAAAAAAAAAAAGTACCAACAAGAGGTTCTTTTGATTCCATTTAAGGAATTATCGTTCATCCAAAAATTAAAATTCATAATTTACTCACCCTGGCGTCATTCCAAATCTGTATGACTTTCTTTTCTCCACTAAGGACTAAAGCTTTTAGACTTCAAAAAAACGTATTTAAATTCTTCTGAAGCTAAAATATAGCTTTGTGTGAGAAAGACTTTGTGTTCAGACTAAATTTTAAGTTGTCATTCACTGAAAATTTCGACATCTTTGCATATTCATGAAAGTTCGAGAGCGGGATGTCTGAATCATGAACAAATTGTTCTTTTGAGTCAAATCTTTTTTGTGAATCATTAATATGGTTCGCAAAACCAGTGTGAGTGTTTCATTCACAAATGGAACTGATATGAGTCTCAAGTTCAATTCTCTAACTGGAATTTCAGTCCATTTCTCACAGAAAGCTATCAGATGACTTCAAAAGACATCAAATAAAGCACAAGTCATATAGACCACTCTCATTATGTTTTATGGTGCTTTTGCTCCTTTTTAAAGCTTGAAAGCTTCAGTCCCTATTCATTGTAACTGCATGGAAAAGAGTGACCAGCACAGTCTTCACAATTTCTTTTTTTAAAACAACATGAGGATGAGGATGAAATTGTAATATTTTGGGTGAACTGTCCCTTTAAGCTCTATAAATCTGGGTTACTGGGGAGAATTGGCTACAGTTAACCGTGACACACAGGCGGCAGAAAGGAATGGATTAATCATCCGTATCTCCCTCCGTCAGTGTCGCTGGCTGCCATTAATGCTGTTTACTTTTACACCAGCCCCAGAATGCTCATGCAAATAAACAGGGCAGAACCATCAAAAGGGAACGCTACAGAAGCCATGAGGTTACAAGGAAGTGGCCTTTATGTCTCTGCTGAGGCAGGGTTAAATAATGAAGGCTTTGCTTATGCCGGTGGTGAGATATGCAGGGGACATGTAAACAGTGGGGAGAGCACCATGTGAACGTTATTAGATCAGGATGTGGAAAGTTTAGCAGTCTTGGGTTTCTCTCCTTCAGATGACCACAGGCTGACTAGAGGTTTGGTTTACTGGTAGCTCAAGATTATGTGTGAAGAAATAGGGAATGCTGGGATGTGATAGTGACTCAAAAGGCTGTGACATACTGTACATGCACAAACATCACAGAGCTCAATTGTCCATACCTGAAACTGATTTCAGATCTGTGGGAGTGAAAGTGAACACACACACACACACACACACACACACACACACACACACACACACACACACACACACACACACACACACACACACACACACCGACGTTCACAGACAGAGGGGCCATAAATCTCCCCTGAGAAAAATTGTGGTTTGGAGATAATGACAGTGTCTAGTTGGAACTTACGCAAGTAAATAAACACAAAACCTTCTATCTCTCTCCCATCTGTGTGTGTATGTGAGAAAGTCAGCAGCAGATCATCCACACTGTAAAAAAAACTGTGGATTTACAGCATAAACGAATGCAGTTGCTGTACTTTCACTGCAATTGTTATCGCTAGTATTTCTACACTTTACTATATGTAATTGAACTGTACTGTGCCTTCACAGTCATATACTGTAGCAGAATTGATGGTAGCTTTTGTTTATTTATTATAATGTAGTAGTATGATATCCACAGTAGCTTAAGAGTCAATTAATTAATTAAGAATTAATTAAAGAAATTAATTAATATTAAAAACATAATAAAAAAAAAAATTACTGTGAAAAACGTACAGTAAGTTTTTACAGTATTTTGAGCCATTTTCCCATCCATTTTCCAAACCACTTATTCTCTGTGTAGGGTCATGGGAGGGCTGGAGCCACAGGAGGGAAAATCACTCTGGACAGATGGCCAGTCCATCACAGGACACACACACACACACACACACACACACACACACACACACACACACACACACACACACACACACACACACACGCACACACACACACAACCAAACCGCAAGTACCAGCATCTCTCATTGAGCAGAAACCAGCATGTTCTGCCACACAGCCAGTGATACCAGCATTTGACCAACCACTGTCAAAACCCACAGCGAGCCTTCCCTCACACTTCCACAACATCTCCAACCCAAAACAACAGTCGCACGAAGCCACAAGTCAAACCCTGAAGCTCTCTTTCTATCTCACACCCATACACACATTAAACACCATCGCATGCATAAACACTAACTGGCGCCACAAAATTATGAATTTGACAGGAGTTATCATCACAGCAATTATGTACCTCCCTCTGCCACAAGAAAATCTCTTTACAACATACTTATGCAATTTATAAACGCACATACAGAGCTGAAGTGTGTTTCCAAAAATAAGGATTGCATTTGAACAGATTTCCCCAAACATGCTCCCATCTGCCATTGGTTGTTCAAACAGAACAATGTTTTGATTGTCTCTTTTGAGGGGAATTAACCTACACTTGGCTCACTTTAGTTTTATCTGCATATTAAAGAAAAATTCTAAAAACAATTCTGTCATCATTTACTCGCCCTCAAGTTCCTTTAGTTGATGGGCCCCATTGAGAAAATACTATGGGAGTCAATGGGGACCATCAACTGTTTTGTTGCTGACACTCTTTAAAATATCTTCTTTTGTGTTCAGCAGAAGACAGAAATTCATACAGGTTTGGAACAACTTGAGGGTGAGTAAATGTAGACAGAATTTTCCCTTTTTGGCGAACATACCTTTAAGCTAGGATAGAAGAAAGTATTTTACTAAAACTTCAGCTTAAAATTAAACACTTCAGCTTGAAATTAGCATTACACACAGTTCTGAGTCAAGAAAAGCTTTAACATGTCAAATTAATTTATTCAAATCCAGCCCTCATGCCACCAAACAAAAAAGTCACATGTGCAGATATCATTTCTGATTAAAGAAATATTGTAATGCAATTGAAACAACTCAACACTACACCTGCCCTAAAGCCCAGTGTAAAACCATTAATACTCAGGTGTTTTCCAGAGACATGCTTAATTTGAATAATTTCACTTGAACATACTGTACACATTTTTTCCTGGAAAGATGACAAATTTAGTGACCGGTGGGCACATATCTCTATATAGAAACTATTGCAAAGAATGAGATAATAAGAGGTTTTGCCCACCAGTCACTAAAGTTGTGAGGTGCGTTCCTGAGTAAACACCTTGAAATGGCAGCATGAATTAAACTCCACCACATGACAAGCTGTCAAACATTGACTCTAATATTATTTCCACTTTCAGTTGTTTTTAGAACATCTATATATAGTCACCCCAGAAATATTTACAGATGGGGGGAAAGAAAGAAAGAAAGAAAGAAAGAAAGAAAGAAAGAAAGAAAGAAAGAAAGAAAGAAAGAAAGAAAGAAAGAAAGAAAGAAAGAAAGAAAGAAAGAAAGAAAGAAAGAAACTTTTATTAAAAAATATATTTTCTTTTTCTCTCACGTGATGGTGATTCCTCTCGCCATATGCAAGAGACTTGGAATGGATTTTTTTGGCAATGATTTTTCCAGGGTAGGTTGCCATGTCTTTCCCCAACCCTCCCCATTATGTCTTGGGACTCACACACACGCATTCACACCTACGGACAATTTAGCGTTTCCAATTCACCAACACTGCATGTTTTTGGATTGTGGGGGAAACCGAAGCACCCGGAGGAAACACACAGACACAGGGAGAACATGCAAACTCCACACAGAAAGGACTCCTGGCTCAGCCGGGACATGAACCGAGGACCTTCTCGCTGTGAGGCGAAACTGTCTTCTACAAAGTATTCGTTCCACACCACAACAACAGAAAATAAATTGCTGAGAACATGAATGCCACCTGTGAATCATACTGTTTACCAGCGACCAAAGAAAACAATAAGTAATACAAAAAGGTTTCTAAACTCCAGATGAATCTAGAGTTCAGCTAAAGCACAGGCGTGCAGTATAAAGTGCTTCCATGGTGTGATTTTGTCACCATGTGGTAAATGGGTATATCTAGATCACTGAGAGTAGATGGAATATCTGTGGTTTAGGACTGTTGGGTCAGACTCATGTTACAATACATAGCTGAGGTTTAAAGTGTGGTTGAGCAGTTCAACCATATCAATGACTGAATTCTCTGATGGCTGTCGTCACATAATGCTTTGAGTCTGACTTCAGCTCCCTCAAATGCATGCACAACACACAGTCAAGTGTATTTCCCATTCACATCTACTGCTGTTAATGTATGATAATACCCAACCCTTATTACAATATCAAAAACCTCCCCTAATATTAACCATTTTATAACCCTATCCAACCCCCAATTGTACTCTAGCCCTCAAGGCACACACATTGCCATCATTCTTGATAGTATTGGTTTATCAAGGATTGGTGGGGATTTAGAAGGTCACTGGGAAACTCAAAGGCTGTCAGGCTCAAATCCGCTTGGTTTAATGCGCTCTGAGGGGCAGGCACCACTTTGAACTGAGTTGCGGCTGATCCTTTTCCACGGCCTTCTTTATAATGCCAATCATGCATTTCAGTCGCAAACACACATGCACGAGCAGGAACTGAAGCCAAAACTGTCACACAACCTCACACGCTCTCTCATGCACACGTCCCCATCAATAAACATACACTACACTGTCAGACTCACTCAATCCCTGCTCTTCAAGGTGAACAGTATCGGTTTCATTACATTATGGTTAGATGATCTGCATTATGAAGAACTACATACAAGTGTAAACACAAAACAATACAACGTGAGTAGTCGATTTAGAGTAGGAATTGGTTCTAAAAAGCACCAGGTTTCTTAGGATTGTTGCAGTAGCAGAACCCTCCAATTAGAACTCCTGTTTTTAAGGTTCTATGAAGAACTTTAGAACCATTCCAGCATAAAATAGTTCCTTACACTCTTAAAAAGGTTCTTTATTGGAATCTAGTTCCACAACGAACCTTTAACATCCATGGAACCTTTCCATTGCACTAAAGGCCCTTTATAATGGAAACATGTTCTTCAGATTATTAAAATTCATCCTAAGAAGAAGAAAAAAAGTATTTTTAAAGACTAAAAAAAGACTAAGTTCATTGTGGAAACCAGAATGGTTCTTTTATGACATGGCTGCAAAAACTCCCTTTTGGAAACTATTTTTTTTTTTTTTATGTAGACATCATTTTAAATAGAACTAATAAAATCATAAAATAATCTTTTTAGAGTGTACCTGTAGATCTGGAGTCCAGAGTCACGTTTTACCGCCGTGAAGAGGTCACTCAGAGGTCAAAGGTCGAGCAGCAGGGCAGAGATCGGCCAAGGCTCAGAGCTCCAGACGTAGAGAATCAGCGTGGATATCCATCAGAAGTACAGAGCGGTTCTCGAAGTGTTCCTGAAGATCGTGCCGTGTGCCGTTTGAGTCAAGCTCTGCAGAGGCCAAACTAAAGCAGTCACGCTTTATGGCTCATAGTTCCCCAGTTTCACTGATTTATATGGCATCCAGCTCGCATTCTGTTTCACTGAGTCCTTCCCGGTGAGTCTTTGCATCATATTCTCACTGATTTACTGTCACATCCCAGTGGCTCTCCAAAGAGAAGTGTGTGAGTGTGAAGAGAGCAGAAAGAAAATCATCAGTTGCACACAAGTTACAGAAAAATTCATCTACACCTCTCTCTCTCTCCCTCCCTCTCTTTTGGTCTAGCATTCTCTGATACCTCCCCCAGAAGTCCACTGTTAATCAACCAGTCCTGAAAACATATTGTCTCTCTCTCTCTCTCTTCAGTTTCTCGCAGTTTGCATCCCTGGTTTAACCCCGTCCCTCTTGACTGCTGCAGTTAACATGCTCACAGTTGCAGTTTTACAGTGAACAATCTCTGTAAATATAGAAAATACAATGATACACCAATGAGTTTGATCCAGATGATCATTTTATATATATTTATATTGGTTCAATCATAAAAAGTGTGGGCTTGGTTTCTGGAACATTTGGGAAATTTTCACTGTGGCTTTATTGAGGTCCTGCCTAAAGTTTTTTTCTCGAGTGTCTTTCCAAATACAAAATGGTTTTATAAACAAGTTTTGACAGCACATCAAGACAAGGCAAAGCAGATGTGTTATGTGGCCTGAAAAGACAAAAGCTTTTAGATGCAAAACCATTAATCTTTCACTCCACAGTTTATCATTTTTAAGTTGAAATGTGTGTATCCATAAATCTCCATTTGGCTTGGAAGGTTACACAGTACTGACTGTTCTTCCTTTGGTTTTCTTTGCTCATTCTGTCATTCGTTCTCTCATTCTGTTGTTTGTGTGGTTTTGAACTCATCTCTATTTGACCACAATAAGAATAACCTCCCTCTCTTGTTCCTTTTATTTTTCTCTCAATCACACAAACACACACAATCCACAGTGCGAAGAACATAAAACCCCCAAAAAGACATTGTACACAATGATCAGACACAAATATAGACTGTTTTGGTTGAAACTAAAGAAGCTGAAGTACTCAGATGTCATGTTAAATTCCTCATTGTATTGATAGCAACAACAAACTAGATTGTTCTGCTCCGAGCTGACTGTTAGTGTTGGATAGGTTAGTTTGGACCTCAAGATTTAGTGCTGTTCTCACCAAACTGACCAAATAATAAAATACAAACAGTAACTGTTAGACTCTTCAGGATAATGACCTGGTGGATGGAGTCATTGCCCTCTAGTGGTTAAAAAAGCAACAGCAATCAGCTTATTATGAATGTGGGTAGTTGACAATGTGCAAGCATGTATTTTCCCAGAATTTAGATTGGATTCATAATTTTTTTTTTTAGAAATGTATAAAAAAAAGTTAACTGAAAAGGTAGCCGTTTTAACATTTAATCCTTAAAACCTACTAGTATCTAAAAAATAAGTACTAGTAGCATGGAAATAGATACTAGTAGGTTTTAAGAATTAAATGTTAAAACGGCTTGCCATAGTATATGAAGTCATACAAACTGCAAGTATGATCATTTCATTTGAAATGGTTTTAAATTCTGTTTTATTTAGATGCAGATCAAAGTAACTAAAATGCAAATGATCAGAATACCATAAACTAATTTGATTTTATTATGGTGTTATCCTGCTCCATAACCGGTATGTACGCATGCATGTAAATAATTAAAGCCCTACCAAGTGACACCTAAATTCAGGACGTATTGTAGTGAATTCTGCAGTAATACCGTTTGCTTTTAGCCCTGTATTAGACCGGAAAGTGACTTTGCCAATGGAATGAGCACATGATGCAATCTAGACTCAAATCTGCGTTCCTTTGGGAGCACTACAGCTCAAACCCGTCAAGAGTAAATGCTCTACCACCACGTAACAGCTCTGACATTGTCACTGACAGCTATACAGGTGGCACCGAGAAACAGGAATCACTGCATGGCTTTCAGACAACGAATTGACTTTAATACATTTTCAAGTAAAAGTGTTTACATATGGTATAAAAAATAAAGGAGGGAGCCAACAAAGAAGAACAGACGAGACAGATTGCAAGACCAGTCGCTTTCAGATATATCCCATGCGACTTCACATGTGCGATAAGCAAACGTGTGCTAAATCCTTTATAGTGCAATAAAATCAATGCAAAAAGAGATGAAATGTGAGTAGGAAGAGATCATCTCTGTGTCTAAAGCTTCTCGATTTTACACAATGTGCCTACGCTGTTATATTTAACTGTGGTTTTTATTATTTTACATTTTCTGGTTTTGACATCATTTGATCAGTCTACAGTTGGAGACAGTCCTGACAGACAAAAGAGGAGAGGAGAAGATCATTTTCCTCTTTTGAAAGACATTGCTGCATTTCCCAAATATTTGAAGTCCACGTCTAACTGTCTTAAAGACAGAAACTAGCAAGTAGCAAGTAGAAACTGATGTAAAAATTCAGTCTCTTGGACATGCACGTGATTTGGTCCGTTGTCCAGGGTATCTGGAATCAGACGACAGAGATGAAGGTGACAGCGTCCTCATCCTCGGTGGATTGTTTGAGGCTCAGCAAGATTGGACGACAGCAGGTAGCCTCTTCGATATCAGAGATTTCCCCTGAAACACAAGACAAAAAGGGGAAGACAAATGATTTTATATGGTATTGGGCAGTGACAACAGCCAACATATCAATATTTAAGCATGCTAAACAGAAAATGACCCCTTTCAGTAAAATTATATTATAGGGATAGTTCACCCAAAAAAGAATTCCATCATACTCGTCATCATGCTGTTCCAAACTTTCTAGTGTGAGGTAATTTGTTATTCACTAAAAGTTTTGTTTTCTACAGTAGCTCTCAAATATTGAATAGAAAATATATTAAATGAAATTAAAAATTGTATTACAATTATCTCTCCCATTAAAAAGTTTGGGATTGGTACGTTTTTTTTAATGTTTTTGAAAAGTTTCACCAAGGCTGCATTTATTTGATCAAAGATACAATTAAACAGTAATATTGTGAAATATTATTATTTTTGACAACTGTTTGCCATTTTAATATATTTTAAAATGTATTCCTGTGATCACCAACATCATTCCTCCAGTCTTCAGGGTCACATGATCCTTCAGAAATCATTCTAATATGCTGATTTGCTGCTCAAGAAATATTTCTAATTATTATTAATGTTGAAAACATTGGAAACCATGATATATGTTACTGTCAGGATTCTTCCTAAAAAGTTCAAAAGCTTCACAGACATTTTTTGGAACAATGTAAAAGTCTTTACTGTCACTTTTAAACAATGGGTTAATGATGTTTAATAAAAGTATTTAAAAAATTTTTTTAATTTGTATTAGTTTTGATTTAGTTTAAGAATAGTATAAAAACAGACTAATAAAACAGCAATATCGATGACTTGTATGATGCTTTGTAATATTTTTGTAGCTCAGCCTCCACATTCACCTTCATTGTATGGAGAAAATCAGCTTACACATTCTATCTAACATCTCCATTTGTGTTGAATGGAAGAAAATAAATCAATATTTTTTGGGTGATCTTTTCCTTCAACAAAAACATCAGATGTATCCCAGACTACTCAAGCGTTGTTTACACTGATGCATTTTCGTTTCAAAATGTTTTAAAGGGTTAGTTCACCCAAAAATGAAAATTCTGTCAGTAATTACTCACCCTCATGTTGTTCCAACCCCATAAGACTTTCGTTCATCTTCGGAACACAAATTAAGATATTTTTGACGAAATCTGAGAGCTGGCTCACTCCTTTATAGGCTTCTAAGTAATTTCATCTGCCAGCCAAGAAAAGTTAGTAAAAATATCTGTAAAATAGTCCAAGTGACTACAAGTTTATCAAGTGACGAGAATACTTTTTGTGCAAAAAATAAAAATGACTTTATTCAACTATTAATTTTCCTCTGTGTGGACCTCTGAGTGAGTTCACGTAGTGTAACAGTGTAGCCCTTCTGGGTTGTACGCCAGAACGTAGGCTCACTATTGGCCGATCATGTGTGTGATGCGTGTGACGTCATCAAAAATATCTTAATTTGTGTTCCGAAGATGACCGAAAGTCTTACGGGGTTGGAACAACATGAGGGCGAGTAATTACTGACAGAATTTTCATTTTTGGGTGAACTAACCCTTTAAAATTAAGACGATCCTCTTCCATACTGGCGTTTCCATTGCATTTCAGAAAAAAATCTCCGTTCACGCTACATGACTAAAACCACATGACCATTCATGCACACTTGGCATGTGTGTAGTGTAAACAGCTGCCAATTGCTCTAATAATAGCCTGCTTCTTGCGTATGTAGGCAGCTGCAGTATTATTAAATGCAGAGTTTAACTGCACAATGGCTGCTAAAAAGGACAACAAAGTCAGCAAAGCTTACAGTTCGATCTCAATGCTATTGCTTACACGGTCGTCGAGGCTGGTCTGTTACAGAGCCATTGAGAGAGACAGCTCTGGTTTGTTATTGTTGTGTTCTGGTAGCGTAATGTGGGAAGCCAAGCTTTCCTTTTCAAAAGTCTCCGTTTTGGTCCGTTTACACTAAAATGCAACCCCAGAGTTTTCAAACTAAAATCAAAAGTTTCCAAAAGTCTCCATTTTTCGAAGGTCGAAAACTCCGGAGTAGTGTAGATGCCAGGCGTAACCGTAGCAAAAGTTATGCATATTAAAACGAAAATGCACTAGTGTAAACAGGGCCTTAGACAGATACGAACAGGAGCAACACACACAGGTCAAGGTGAAGCAGGGTTACCTGGAAGAAATGCCTTCCTTCAAAACAAGTTCTTACTTTTCTGTGGACAAGATAGAGAAAAGTGAACAGGTACACATTTTGGCAGCTGTTGCAAC
Organism: Squalius cephalus; assembly: GCF_949319135.1. NCBI lineage: Eukaryota > Metazoa > Chordata > Actinopteri > Cypriniformes > Leuciscidae > Squalius > Squalius cephalus. The sequence continues at coordinate 17,357,036 of NC_137141.1, read as the reverse complement.
AGAAGACCAAAATGCAAAGTCATGCAAAACCACAGCTAAATACTTCATTTAAAGATGACACAAATAACAAGAAGAGAAGAGCTTGCTTAACCCTGTAGGAAAACATGAATTAACATGACATCACAAGGTTTGAGGGGGGCGGGATAAAGAACCAAACAAGCTTCATCTGACCAGAGCTGCTGTCTGATTGGTCAGGTAAGCCATCACTGAGGGGGCGGGGCCACTACCACTTACCACATTACGAGTGAACTTTTCAAATGAGGTTCTGCGATCCTGTATGCTTCCCGACTTCAGTCAACAAGATAAAGAGTGAAAAAAGGGACTACAGCATGGTGTGTCTGAATGAGTATGTGTATATCAAATAGAATCAGGCTAATATATCCGTCTATTTGTGTCAATTCAAATGTATCAGATTTAACACTTAGTTATTTCCACAGATTGTCTCTTTCTGGAGCTTTTGCACCACTAATTCATTTTTTAAACTGTGGTTTCTAATAAATATTATATTCTGCTGGTATAAATAAAACAAAATTATAATTGCAACAAACTAATTCACATCATGCTATCATAACCCCAATTCCAAAATACACACTTTGGTATTCCAGAAAGCATGTTCTTGGATTCAAAAACAGCCGGAAGAGAGTGACAGAGTAGAACAGAATGCAGGGACTCGAGACATGTTTTTTAAAGTTGAGCTATTTTTCAAGCAGGTCCCTATAAACCTACAGATCATAGTCGCTGATTTATGTTTCTGTCGGTACGTGCATTACACATAAGCAACAAATGCCTTAAAACATTTTAACATTCTCATTACTCAGTAATTAATTATAACCAACTGTACAGTTTTTCAAGGGTAGGCTACTGTCATTTTTCCGTTCAATGGTGCGCTTGATGAATGAATTACATAAGTGTTACTTTCCATGAGTGTTATTGTCGCGAGTCGCTGACACTACCTGATGATCAGTAGCGGTTCACTAAATAAAATTCAATAAATACCTATTTACAATAAGCACTTAACTCAAAAATAATTATTAAATAATAAAATAACTAGATAACTTGGTGATTAAAATCAGCTTGAAAATCCTAGGCTACCTCATGAAACAAATGTGAATCCGTAATTTCTTTACAATTTAAAAGTACTCTGTGTTATTTCATCAGTCAATTGTGAAAGTCTGGTGGTTGAAAGCTTTTGGCAACATTAAATCTGGGAGACAAGAGAATTTGCGAGTGCACAGGACAAAGTTTGAGAGCGCACACATAAAATCTGAGCGAGAGCAGAATGATCGCTGTATTTGTTTTGTGCTCGAGTGAAAAAGATCTGCCTGCGAGCGGAGATCTTCATTACATGGATGCGCTCTCGCATTACAATAATGCTCTCTCAACATTTGTCATTAAAATAAAGCCATGGAAACGGCCTCAAATTAACTAGAAACACGAGAGGAAAGTCATGTCTGAAAAGCTGCAATCATTTTTTTATTGGCTCAAATGAATGGAGACTATCTCATGTTTTTCTGTGGGTGTTCGACCATTTCCGTGGGTGCTCGGGGACCGGCGCCTGTGCTACTGATAATATGTTCAAAGCAATGAAAATAAAACAAACAATACAATATACAGTACAATCTACATTCACTGATTTATGAATCTGACACAAAGATATACAGCAAATACTTCTATATGAGATTAATTTCACATACAATATGATTCAAAAGTTTGGGATCAGTTCGATTTTTTTATTATTATTATTATTTGAAAGAAATTAATACATTTATTCCACAAGGATGCATTGAATTGATCAAAATTGACAGTAAAGTCATCAATAATGTTACAAAACATTTCTATTTCAAATAAATGCTGTTCTTTTAAACTTTTCTATTCATCAGTGAATCCTGAAAAAATTTTCAACATTCATAAAAATATTTTTTTCTTGGGTAACAAATCAGCATATTAGAATGATTTCTGAAGGACAGGAATAATGACTGCTGAAAATTCAGCTTTGCCATCACATTAATAAATTACATTTTAAAATATATTAAAATAGAAAACAGTTATTTTAAATAATAGTAATACATTTTCGAATATTGCTGTTTTTACAGTATTTTTCATCAAATAAATGAGACTTAAAAAAAAAATCGTACCGACCCAAACTTTTGAACGGTAGTACATTTACCAATCCGGTCATGTAGATGCAGTCAGAGTATTCAAGATGAATTATTCTATCCTGTCAAATTGCTTAAAACATTTTACCTTTTTCTTAGCCTGCAGAAGTTCCTGGTAGGCACTGGATCTAATGAAACGACTGTAAGAGTCACTCTTCATCAGCTTATAGATGTGTTCCTGGGAGACACACATTTACATGTTTATATGGCTTGTTTTCATAAAACATTTTTGAAAAAGAAAATCACTGTAGCTACTAAAAACACATAATCCTCACCTGTGCATCTTCAAAAGCGTATCGTCCAGGGTCTTTGATGTTCTGTGTGGTTTTGTCGTAGCTCTTCGAGTCAACGTTGATGGCACTGGGGGCTCCAGGAGCCAAAAACTCCTCCCAGATCTCCTGCACCCGTGTTGGCACCTCACGGATCGGCCTCCTCTTTAACTCCTGCGCTGCCAACCAGAATCTGAGTGTTGGATAACAAAAGAGAATCAATTTGCAGAATAAAAAGACAATGCATGCGGCAAAAGTAGTTGCGTTACTCTTCAACCGCCAGCAGGGGGCATGAAAAGGAAGTGTAGGTTTACCTGAGGTTTTCTGAGCTGAATTCAGACTCCAGGAACTTGAGAAACTGCTCTCGCCCAATGGGATCTTTCAACACTTCGTCGATTCTAAAACCCCAACGTCTAACTCTAGTCTGACCAGGTTCCTTACTGTTCCAACACACACAAAAACACATTATACATACACACTGATTTGTAAAAACAATAATAATATTTAGTGTGTATTTTTGAAACAGACCTGGCCTCCATCTCCCAGAACGTTGTGTCATCTGATATCCAGGGGTTGGAGGGATCAGAAGTGGACAGGAACGGGTCATAGTCTGAATACTGCTCAGTATAACTCAGCAAACTACAAGACCATCAAAAACAGAGTTAGAGATAAAAGAGAGGAAGAAAGAGGCCACTAAAGGGCGTTATCTATTAGTAAAACAAGCATGCCAAAACATTGTGACATATTCAGGTGCCAGAACATACTAGTTATGTGACTCATTTTCCAGTTTAACTATCCAATATGAAAACATTGGTGTTGGGGAATGTTTCTTTTTGATTGTATTATTCATTATAAAGCAAAAGCATCAAAGCAAGTAATTACCATGAACCATGTGTGTGTGTGTGTGTGTGTAATGCCTACTTGTTGATTTACTCATTTATTTAATAATTTACTTGATTTTTATAATCACAGGAATTCACGCCCGCAAATTGTGAACCATTGTCCATTATTTTGCGAGCAATTGTTGATTGTTGATAAAGAAAAATGTCATGCCCAATATTGGAAATATTTCCATTTTAAACCATAAATATGACTTGTTGATATCACAAAAGCAATATGCAAACTTTGTGCAAAAGTTCTGTCGGTGAAGAAGTCTCAAACCCTAGACATTTATTCACTACATAAAGTGAAAGTAAAAACTGACTGAGCTTTTGACATCTGACGCAGCATTAACGGTGCATATTCTCTCAGAGACAATGAGAGCTGCATCTACTTCAATATGTGCTGATAACGGTATTATAGGTACATCGTTTTTTTGATAATTTTGCCTGTGTTTAATGCCAACTGTATAAAATGTGCCACATGTGTGAATAATTATTTCACCCCTATTTCCTTTAAAATATAAATCTATTTTGCACTAGGTACATAAAATAGTTCCACTCAGGACCTTAAGGACAAAAATGTCCCCATTGAAACCCATTAAAACTGCAATTTTTAATCCAAGTGCCATTAAACTATAAAATGATGTAATCTTTGTTAATAGGCTTTCATTCTGTTGGCAAGGCTTCAAAATTAACAAAAAATTACCAGATGGTGCCATTTTCTCAGGTTTGGCCTATAAAGCAAATACTTGCTTTATTCCTGTTTTCTGCTTCTGCATATTATTGAGCCAATTGGATAAATTATGCAGCCATAATTTTGTGGGTGTTTTGGTATGGATGTCAGAGTGTGGTTTGTATGTGTGCAATAAAAAAAAAATTGTGTGTGTGTGTGTGCTTGTAAGATTTGAGAGGAAAAACTCAATCACAAATCCAACCACTGTGTGCACCAGTGGAGTTTTGCTAACATCTAATATGGAAAATATGGCATTTTTTCAAGACAAAATCTTACTGAAAGCTCATTTTTTGAAATATCAACCTCAAATTTGTGACACAATTTATGAATTTGATTTTCTAGTTCAACATGTTTCATAAAATATATGTTTTTAATCAGACCATTTTTTTAATGACAGTTTATTGACAAAATATATTTTGTCCTCTATGGACCTATGTGTAACTTTTTTTTAATTGACGCACAAGAGTTAATACATTTATTGGAAATGCCAAATCCTCTTGATATGCTGACAGCTGATGCTTTTGTTGATATCTATGAATATCGTCAATACACAATATCATCGTCTATCGGTGCAACCTGGTGTGGTGGCAAATCAGGTCCTCTCTTGAAATCGGGTCTCTGTTAGGACCCCAAGCGAACCCATTGGCTCAAATTACTTTTAATAAAAAAAGCTGGATGAGAAAATAATCCATATTACAAATTGTGACATTAAAAAGTGTATAAATCACTTGTTTTTCTAAAATAACACTGTCCAACAGCGACACCCGCGGGTAAAGTTACAGCGGGAGGCTTGCCTCCCCTGAGCCCATTGACTTTTAACAGACACCCTAAAGCGTATGGTGGGTTTGGTGGGGGGTAATTGAGAATGAATAGGGGTAAGTCACGTGAGATGAGGCAATGCCTCCATCATGATAGGATTGGATATGAGTTATAATTGGTTTGTCAGATAAATCTTGCCTCTTGTTGTCGTGCACGTTTGCGAATTGGTTACACACACACACAAATAGAGGCTAATATGCAGTCGTGTTTTTGCAGGAAAATCTGCAGCACATATCTGAATGTGCTATGCTTATCAGTGACTTTATACACAATGCAACATTACAATGATTGTGAAAACAAATATATCCCTGATCCCAGGTTTCCAAGTTAATATTGATTATTTGCCAGTTGGATATTATAGTGTGCATTAAACGCACGCTACTTCCTCAAACACTGATGTACATTTTATATTTTGGACCATCATTTATTGTTGCAAAGTGAGTTTAATTTCACGCTGCACTAAAATCTTAGTGCTTCAAGATGTTGTGGCATCCTAATAGAGCCATTGATCTCACAGAGGAAGTAAATTTGAGGACGAGAAACAGAAACATGCTTGTCAGCATGAGCAATATCTACACAGACTATTAAAGAGATCGATAAGAAAATGTTTAAGCACTGTAGAATAATGAAGACCTATGGATCGATCACAGCACAGACGTTCTCTCTCTCTCACTCTCTGACTTACCTCTCTGCAACTTTGGACATTTTCAATCGATGCCGGTCTAACTGTGCTTGCCGAAACTTGATCTGGAAAGACAAAAGTGGTAATAGTCAGGGTGAGTGTATGTGGGTGTGTGTATGTAAACAGGTGGCAAATACAGCCATTAATGAACTAAAATTTGCAGTTTTCCACACAGCTGCTGGAAAAAAAAAACAGCCAAAGGTGGTTAGTTGGTCTCCCGGCCAGGCCAAGCTGGTTAGGCTGATCAGTTCTGAAAGTTTGAAAAAGTGTTGGTCACTTTTTTATAGAGCCCTGCACATATGCCATGCAGAAGAAAAAAAAATGGATCTTGTGGCCATGAATTAGGAATTTGTTCCCGTAACATAAATTAATTCATGGCCACATGTTAATTCATTCCCCCATTTTACTTAAACGGTGGCTACATTGTTCTAATTTGATTTCTAATTTTAATTTAGTTAAATCATCACAATTTAATTAAAACAAGGAACTGAATTAGTATAACGGGGCCAGTATTTAATGACACAAAGTGAACAAATTAATTTGTCATGGGAACGAATTCTTAATTCACAGCCATGAAATCCAACTGGCTAGCCAGATAAACACCAGCTTGGCTAGGCTGGGAGTCCAGCTAGAGTAGAATATCTTAAACCAAGTGGAATACTCGGATACTTTTAAAATTCAAATTCGAAAATGTTTAATTTAAATACTCTGCCTATAAACACACAGAACCAAGCAGGCGTTACCTGTTCCTGAAGCTCTTCCTCGGTTGGTTGCTTGGCCTCAGCGGCTGGTGTGTGGGTCGGACTATGGCTGCGAATGTCATTCTGAAGGCCATACACAGACTGTGGAAACCATCAGAATAATTTACAACCATATTTACATAAATTTAAATCAGTAATTAGAGAAGAGATTTCTGTGTGTTTGCATCAGTGATTGGGGATTTCACATGGACAGCTGCGCGATTGTTGAGGTGAGCTGTTCTTGATTGGTAAAGTGTTGGATTTTGTTAGGCTGTCTGATTGGTGGATTGATTTAAGTCTGATTTGGTATTCTGATTGGCTCAGTGGTTGATTGATTCATTTGTCAAATGCAAAGGTTCCATAATATAATGAGTGGGATAACTGCTTTAGTGATTAGTCACATGGTTTAGGAGATTAAAAGCTGAAGTACTTTGCAAGTGGGTGTTATTGCATCACCTTTCTTGTTTTGTGAGGGTTCTTCATTCTGGATGATTTCTTTATGTCCACTTCTGTTGTGTTCACACACCCTGGCTGAAACACACACACACACATACGGTCAATATAACTGTCAATTCTCTAGATGACCTATAATTTATGGTTGCCAGGCATCCATGTTGCTTCGACCACCTGATGCTTTGCACATCATAGAAATATATACATAGATTCTTCATTAGCGACTATACGTAAGCCAGTTGCCGTATTGTACCGGTCAAAGCTGGTCCTTGAACATTCGAGATCAAGTTGAATGTGCGTCTGCAACCGTAGTTATACACATGTATGAATATCGTGATCTGCAATAGACTTCAGTAGATGATTTTACAAGACGAAAGCGTCAGCTAACATGACATTCAAAAGTTTTCATAGTAAAAGTAAAAACATTAGAAAGTACCATAGTAAAAACCTGTAATATTGAGTTAATAAATTAAAAAACATAAACCAACACATTCTCCAATTTCTTCAGGAATTGAAATCTCGGCGGTTTTACAACTAGAAGCTGCACAATGTTGTGGCATCATTGATTCTTACTGTGACTGACGACACGCTGACCGTTCCAAGATGGCCGACATGTCTATAGCAGTCGAATATTGCATCTACGTACTGTATACATATCTTTGGTGCACCTTACCTGTACTGTATACTCCCTCCTGTTTAAACCCTCAGAGAGTCTTCGGTCACTTCTGACCGAAAAATTTTCTGTTTTGAATTTTAAAAAATCACAGCTTCATCGGAAGGTTATGATACTTGGTGACTTTTATGGCATTAGGTATGTGTATGCAAAAAAAAATTGAGGTCATGATCCGAGCATGCTAAGTGGTCGTAAAAAAAAATAGTCACACTCAGTGCCTTCGGTCAAAAATGACCGACCCATAGGAAATGAATGGGAAATTTACAAAAACACAAAAATTCTCTGAATTTTTGTCTGTACAATCTACAAATCGGCCACGATTCTAAAAAAAAGTACACCGCAGTAAAGGGGTGACACTCTACAACATCAAGAGTGCAAAAAATTCACACCCACCCCCACACACACACATACAAACACACTTTTATACACATACACACCAATAAATTCAGATTACAAAAGATCTGTTTTGAATTTTTAAAAATCACAGCTTCATTGGAATGTTACGAAACTTGGTGACTTTTCTGGCATTAGGTATGTGAACACAGAAAAAAATTGAGGTCATGATCCGAGCATGCTAAGTGGTCGTAAAAAAAATAGTCACATTCATGGTCTTCGGTCAAAAATGACCCCCATAGGAAATGAATGGGAAATTGACAAAAACACAAAAATTCGCTACAAATCGGCCACGATGCAGAAAAAAAGTGCTCAGCAATGAAGGGGTGAAACTCTAAAACATCAAGAGTGAAAAACATAACATAATTAATAATTATAATTAATATATATATATATAATTAATATAATAATTATTAAAATTATTAAAATAATAATTAATAAAATGTTATAAACCTTGGCAAAAAGTATTATTTGAGAATTTCTAAAAAAATACAATCAATCCACATCTTAAAAGTAAGTAATTTGGTCCAAAAACAACTAGAATTCACAAGCATCTCCATTTAGAGCTATTACAGACATCTAGTGGTAAACCCATGCAATAACATGATTTATTTAATTTTATGTTTAATAAATTGATTTATTTTTTTTATTTTTATTTTTTTTCTGAAAGCCTAGTCTCTATTTTAACCGAAAATACCGCATAGAAAAAAAAATAAAAAAATAATAATAATAAAAAAAAAACCCATTATTTTCAATGGCAAAAAATGGACTATAAATATTGCATAAATATTAATAAGTTCAATCAAATTGTCTCAAAATACTAAATTAAAAAGAATAAATATTATAGAACAAAAATAAATTGCATTGGTTTTTACTGGGATGGAGGAAGTTTCATTTTTAGGTATCCGGTCACTTCTGACCGGGAAGGCACTGAGTGTGACTGCTAAACGAAGACTCTCTGAGGGTTAAGGAAACTGAAGTGATATTTTAAAAGGCATGGAACTGTCAGTCAAACAGTTTCCTGTGGGTTGGACTATTTTAGCTCACAAAGGACCCAATGTTTCTACACTCAAATATAGGATGAACTTTAGGTCCAAGACTCCAATGTATGTTGAGAGAGAGAAAACAGCCTCAAGACACAAGAGCTCTGTAATAAACCCCATTTGAACCCACACTGGCTATATATGGACATGATCTGCAGCATCTCACTATTGCATGTCAGCTTGAAAGATCAAGCCAAGTTAGCATGAAATTGCTAATGAGAAGGATCAGCTCAGTGTAATTGAGGGAGAAATTGCTGCTTCCTTCAAAACAAACAGCTTAAATACACACAAGGCATAATGCAATACACACCAGGTGATTCACACATATAGACACTCAAAAACACATAGAATGGTACAATAATAATAATACTATAAAAAATATATTCTTCAAAAACTATTTAAGAAAAATCTAATGAAATGCATAGTAACTAGAGTTACTACTGTGGAACTGTTATTAGTAATACAATCCTAGTAAATCATAGGCTCTTCGCTTTCTCGGTTAGATCAATATAATAACTGATATATACTGTGTACATACATACATAAATATTTATGTATGTGCATTACAGTTTTTGAAATTAGTATTAGCCTGAATATATTTAGATTCTATTATAGTTAAAATAAAAAATACATTAATTATTAACAATAAATAGTACAATAAAATAAAATAAATAAATAATAAATTAATAAACATATTAAAATATAATATAGGATATATCAAACAGATATATAATATATAATATATATCATATAGCAAACAATTTTAAAAGTATAGATCAAGTAAGAACATCTCTTTAGGGGACACCTGCACATTTTCACTTTTTACTTTGTAGAATATTGTCTAAGGAAATCGATGAAATATGATTGTTAGAATGTGTGTTTTAGTTTTGGGGCTAGCCAGCAATTTTGCAAGCTCAGAGGTTATTCCATCAGCCCAGAGGTGCTTTAACACGGTTGTGTCATTCCTCTGTGAGGGAACAACTTCAAACACTTGAGAACAACAAAGAATAATTCTGAAGAGGAAAAGAGAATAGCTGCATTGTTCTTACATGGACTTGCCTGCTTTTACACACACACATTCACTCACCACTGGTCTGTGCACGTCCCAGAAAGCTCTCTCCTGACTGTCCAGTATTTTCCTCTCAATTTTGTCTCTTTTCTTATCGACTCTGTACAGACAGAACACAGAAGCCGAAGCAATTAAAGAATTTAACTTCCAAAAGAAAAGGCAAACATGCAATGAACCGTACAACAAAGCTGAAAAGTCATAAACTTGCCTGTTTTGGCACTCAGAGGCACTATAGTGCTCACAGAATTGCTTTGAATTTCAATTTAAACAGCAGAAGAGACAGCAGAAGAGACTTAAAAAAGCAATTTTGCAGTGCAAATTATGTCCAAGAGACTTTAGCATTAGCACAGACAACATAAGAAAACCCACAGATTTACAGATATATCAAGAGATCCAGCGATTAATATTTGAATTCTTGCTATGTAAAGAGTCACTTTCCTGTCTTCTGACTGGGTGGCATGCTTTTACAAATGCACAAAGAAAAACAGCCAATAAAGCATGGGAAAAAATAGGAACTGATCACAATCTGAAAGATACATACTTTGCTTGAGCCTCTGCTTGCATAAATATAAACTCCCATTTCCTGGCGAATGCCCGCTGTAGTCGCGCTAAACTCTCCTGGAAGAGAAAAAAATAGCATTTTTAAACGATCAAAGTTTAAAAAAACAAAGTCTTTTTGGAGATATAGAAGCCATTTATTTAACTTAAAGATTACCTGTTATGCCCTTTTACAAAGTCTTTATTTTTTTGGGGGGGGTGGGGTGGGTCTACTAGAATATGTTTTCATGCTTGATTTTTCAAAAAACGAATTATTTTTCACATATTTTACATCATTGCTGCACCTATTTTTTCCAATCTGTCTGTAACTCTCTGTTTACAGACATTAAACTCTGTAAGTCTGTAACTCTTCCTGTCTCTATTAAACCCGGCCTTCTGAAAAGTGCAATGTGCTTTGATTGGTTGATTGGCTGGACCAGTGTTTTGTGTTTGGTCAACCACTTCAAGTATGCTTCAGAAATGTCACGGCCCTTGCCTTAACTGCGAGCTACTCTACAAGCTACTATAACGCAGCTCAAACAGGTCTGGCCCCATTTTTTTTAACGACTACAATTGTTGTAATTGTTGCAAACTGCTACTACCAACAAAATATTACTGCATTCCTGGAAATGGGCGTCGTTACACTACATCCTTATGCATCGCTTTCTGCCAGGACTTTTACGTGCTTTTTCCAAATAATGGAAGTGACCTCGACGTCCGGGTTAGCGGTAGCATGAGCCATCAGGCAAATGTTATTTAAATAAACTCCTGATGTACTTACAAACTTTCCAATGTCTCGTTTTATGAGCACATAACCTATTTGTACTACTGTAGAAGTTTGGTACCATTCCAGGCATTATTAGTGGGGTAATTTACGCGATACATCCTTGGATCCATTAGCGCCTGCACTAAGCCATTCGGTTGATATCTCTAAATTTAATAATGTTCGACCAAGGGAAAAAAGGCTTCTGGGGGGGGGGTGTGTGTTTGGATCGAGGTCATGGTGCAAAGGACCCTAGGTTGATTTTACTCCGAACCATCCCTTTAATAATAGAAAAAGGAAGAGGAGGCACAATGATTACATGTTTACAGTTCTCAGTTCAATATGAGAAAGACGTTGGTGGATCGGCACAGGCCTACTGGAGAGCTTACATGGATTATTCAAACAAAGCCTGACATTTAAAACCCAGCTTGGATTAGACATACTTTCTTTTTAAAGATTGTCATTACCTTATTATCTTATTAATATCTTCTATCTAATAATGTCTGAAGTACAAAGCATGAGATAAGCATTGATACAATTAAGAGAGAGAGAGAAGGGAGAAGAAAAAAAATAGGAGATTACTTACAGCTTCATAATCAGCAAGTTCCAGACGTGCTTTGTTCTGCATTGTTCTTTTGCACAAGTACACAGCTATAGAGAGACGCCAAGAAGTGTGTGAGAAACACTGCTCGCACGTCCTCAAACCTCAGCAGCCCTCTGGGCTTTCAAATGAGTTGCACTAAAATATTTAGTAAACATTTAACATATTTCACACCAGCTTGTACCTAATCGCACCTGAGCGTTGCTGTGTTCTAATTGCTGAATTCATAACAAGCATAATTTACCGAACCCAAGGCACACTCATGCACACAACCATAATACAGGGGAATATCAATTGTGTTCATAGCTATTTCTTCATAAAGTATAATAACATACAAAAATGATATGAACTTTCTTTAAACCTCAAAAATATTCATAAACACTTGTACATCATCCACTAGATCTATTAGCTCTACTATTCCCTGCTGGTAGATGTCGTAACTACACAAAGCATCTTTCTCTATTGACAATCATTCAAAAGTAGTTGTGTATTGTGAAAAATTAACCTTTTAGCAAGCAACATACAGTATACAAAAAAGTTTGCTGTCAGTAAGATTTTTTAAAAATAAAATGAATACATTTATTTTTCAAGGATGTGGTAAATTGATAAAAATTGACAGTAACGAAATGTATAATATTATAAAAGAATTTAAGAAAAGTTGTTCTCTTGGAATTCATCAAAGAATCCCGAAAAAAAAACATTTATGGTTTCCACAAAAATATTAAGCAGCGCAAAAATAAATTTCAATTTATTGTTTCAAAACTGTTACTGTTTTTTTTTTTTTACTGTATTTTTGATCAAATAAATGCAGCCTAGGTGAGAATTAGGCTATATTCCGACTGCAGGTAAATGTGGCCCAAATCCAACTTTTTTGCTCACATGTAGCTCAGATTGTTTTTTCTCATAACAGAGTGAACGGCACAAACCACATGGAATCTGATCTTTTCAATTCCGATTTGTGCAACTTCCATATGTGATCCTAAATCCGACACAGGTCAGATGTTTTGCAGTGCGACCTCAGTTTGAACAGTCATATCAGAATTCATGCTTTTCAGACTTTTACGTCACTCTAGAGAGCAACATTCGTCACAATTCGGCCTTATGGGAGTAACTTCAAAGATTTTACACTCCCGAAGTTATCAAGACAGTTGGGAAAGGTAGTCAGTGGAAGAACAGTGATGTGTCAGAACTTATAAGTATTACAGTGACAGCTCTATAAACAAGCAAAACATGAGGGCTCGTATCATAAATGTTAAAAAAAAAATTAAAATACATTTTTTTATATTGCCTGCGCATGAATTCGCTGGCTTTCGCGGCAGATCACACTATAAATAAACACGTACATGTAATCACTTACTTTAATGCCCTCCATGTTTACTTCCATATGACAGCTGACAACGTGCTGCGTGACGTCTTTTTATCATTCTTTTGCGCATGCAGGTCAGTTAAGGACCATGGGTTTCCATGTTTTATGGGGACTTTCCATAGACATAATATGTTTTATACTGTGCAAACTGTATATTATATCTCCTAAACCTTCTCAACAGAAAACTGTCCCACAAGGATAAGGATTTCGGATATTAGCATCTTTATGGGGAAATTTTGTCCCCATAACACTGGGTTTACTAGGACCACACACACACACACACACACACACACACACACACACACACACACACACACACACACACACACACACACATAGATTGGTCTCAGTAAGATACAGATAACAGATCACGCACAAAAACTCACCGTAGTCAGTGTTCTCGGGCTCCCAGCAATTTGAGGGCCAGAAATACGGAGTCTAACAGAAGAAAGAGCACATTATGAACTACATTACTCATAATGCAGTGTAATATGAAAACTGGCACAGTTTGTATACAAAAGAAACCAAGGCGATTGCAGTTGTTTATAAAAAAAAAAAAAGTAGTTACATTTAACATTGATTACAGTGATTATTGTATATTTACATTAGAAAGTACTGATTAACAACTTAATGTGTAATTATTTGATGGAGCGATCAGTATGCGAGCTTGCAACTACATGTTATTAGTCTACTATGTAATTAACTTCAATAACATGCACTATATTTTGCATGGGTGCTATATTTTAAAGCGTTTCCAAAAAGTTCTGTTTCTTTTTTGTTTCTCAAATTAGCAAAACGACTGACCTGAAATCTGTAGAATGTGCCATCGTCTTTAAGAGTGAGCACATGGTCAGAGATGGGGAAGAAGTAGCCGTGAGCCGCCATCAGTGTGCCCAGATGAAGAGCCTCCACTAGAGAAAGAATTAATAGTGTTATTAGGGGTCCAGATATGAAAGGGCAGCCCAAACGTTTATGCCAAGATAATAATTATTATTTACCCTGTGCTGAAACTAAATAGAACAAACGGTTTGACGCGGTAGGTTTTTCGTGCAAAACAAAATACTTTTAGGTAATCCTCAAACAAAGAGATGAGAATTATTTTAGTATTAAAATAAAGGTGCTCTATGGACTAGGGTATATCATAGTTCATTAACAAAGTGCTGGCAACAAAGCCTTTATTATTTCATGGCTACACTCAAAACAAAACTCTCCTATGCGTTTCGGCGCATGTCTTCCGCAGGGAGCCATGAAATAATAAAGGCTTTTTAATTGAAAAGAGTGCAATGATCATCCCAGAACTCTGTTGATGTGTTGATGATGGTTTTAGATATGTTTTTCATTTCATAAAATATTCCAATCTATAAGAAGTTTCTTTCCCCATTCTAATTGAATAATCTATTTTGAAATTTAAATGATACTCTAAGGTAATTAGGTTATGATGTAGGGGTCTCAATCTACAAGAGGAAGCATGGAAATAACATTCTACTGCAACATATTCAGTATGTTGCAGTAGAATGTTATTTCCATGCTTCCTTCCTACAACACCACACACTCCTCTGCAAAACCTGTACCAGAGGAAGTTAAGCGTCAATAAATAATTATCTATAAAACTTTTACAATACAGTATTTACTGTGAGTGTGCATGGTAGAGTATATGTCTGTGCTGATTGCAAATTAATATCCCTTTGCTTTCAAGGGAGCAATATGCTTTTTGCAGATGTTGTTGTTTTGATGAGAGCTTCCCACCAGGCATGTTCATGAGGTAAATTCCACTAATCAGCAATGTATAAGAACTGAACAAAGAGAGAGAGAGAGAGAGAGAGAGAGAGAGAGAGACAGAGAGAGACAGAGAGATAGACAGAACTTTTTTTTAAAGTTCTCGTTTTATCTCTCCGTGGTTCCAGTCTATTGAATATACTGAGAGATTCAGTGCACTTATCTGGTTGCTCTTTTCCTGTCTGAGAAGAGCCCCCATATCACACACTTACTCTCACATACCTGTCATATTTGTCAGAGGGAATCTAAAGTGGAGGGATATTCACCATACTCAGAAAGAAATCCAATCTCATTGCTGTGTTTCCTTCCTTACTAAAACCAACTCCACCTTCACAATACCTCTATTTAGGCTTAGACTTGAAAGCACCAAATGCAATCAAAATTGACTTTGATGAGTAAATAAAACATTAGTCGGCCAGTAAGTTTATTAGGAATTGCAACAATCAATGGGTTAAGAACAAATGTATTGTCAAAATTTTTTTAAATAAATAAATAGTAAATATATTTTTTAATTATCTGTAGGCCTAAGGGGAGACACCCCAGGTGAATAGGAAAAAAAAATTAACTAATAGATATCAGCATGAAACTTCCCCAGTTGATTACTGACATTAAGACAATTATCTTTTGTATTACAAGTTTTAGAATATTTATGTATAAATATGTAATTTGGTAGTATCTCATTAAATATGCGCTAATTTGCATATATTTCCAGAAGAGAAATCTGAACATTGGATAAAGCCAGATTCAAAATTCTTGTTTCATTTTGCTGACATATTAGAGTCAAAGGTTTTTACAGAAGGGATTTTGGATGTCTCTTTTTATCACTCCATTAATCAGAAAAAACTGTCAAAAATTAATTTCCGTCCCGTTTTTAGGTATAAAATGTTGTATAAATCAGAATCTGAATGATATATGAACAAACCCCTCAGTAAAAACCTTAAGAATATAGATAGAAATACAACGGGAAAGTTTGGTATATGTAAGTGCTGCTGAAGTGGAGATTTCTGGCTCAAAGAATGAGAAAAAAAAACATTTTGAGAAAACGGCCTTTAAAATTGAGATCAGCCAATGAGATTTCGCTTTTAGAGTTAAATAATAATTTATTTAGTTAATAAATAATTTAGTTTTTTAGAGTTCGCTTTCACAACTGGTTGCTGATAAAAAAGGAAATGACCATATTTGGATCCGACAACATTGTACAGGAGAGATAGCTTTCCAACGGTATATGTGATGACAGGGTGCAGACAGCGATCGTGGAGCAGCATGTTGATTTAGAACGCCAACTTTTGTCGATTTTAGGAGAAATCTACAGACGCAAATAGACAAAGTGTAGTAAAATAAAGACCTAAGTGTGTATTTTGGACTTTTTTTCACCACAAGTCTGAAAGAAGACATGTTATTGAAGACAAATAGCCCAAAATCTCAAAATTGACCAGTAAAAAACAACAACGATGTTTTAGCCTGCCGTGTCTCCCCTTAAATAAAATAAATTCAATTATTAGTCCTTTTAATGAATTGCAGTTAAGGTTCAGCTAAGTTCAGATTTTATTTTATAAGAATAGCTTTACTATTTTACTACATAGTTAAATTACTCGTGTATTGCTTGCTTCACAGGCTACAGTTTCAAAGTAGCTTTCCCATTCTTGTTTTTGAAGAAGTAAATGCAAGTAAAATGATCCCCCATTTCTTTAATTAAAGGAGTAACAGGAGATGCTGACATTAGCTGTTTGCCAACTTACAGTATAATTATGATTATGCAAATCCTGAATCTATTACCTTGTGAGCTGAAGATATGATTTTGACTTTTAGAAAAGAGTGCATGTGAATTAATCAAAATAAAAGAAGTAGATTTTCAATTTATGCACATCACAGCTGCAGCACTGTCAGTGTTGTCATTAAAGAAAAGACTGCATCACCTTGATCCTCGATACATAGATTTTTCAGCATCCACTGGACAATGTCTGAACCTGGAAAAGAAGTGAAGATTATTATTTAAAATGTTGATCTAAATTCTATCACTCAAAATTCAGCAGAATAATGTTTCATGGTTAGTAAGAAAAGTTCTCCATCCACCTGCCATAAACTCATAATCAGTGGAAATATTTGCCAAACTACAGATGATAATAATAAAAATAGTTTTTGTATCAACAGCAGCAGTCTGCAGTATAGTCCATTCAATATTTTCAGTTTGACATTTTTCTAGCTAAACTTTATCTTTAATTTTTTTTCTCCATTGCATCCATACATTTCATTCACCATTTTCTGTAATTACATTCAAGACTTGATATTAACACCAGCCAACCCACCAAATGCAGGTGGATTTCAGCAGTGGAGTGTAACGCAGTCACTCCTACTGTACTAGCCACTTTGAAAATTATATATATATAATATATACATTTTTAAATTGTAGTCTTTTGAAAAGGCATCTGAAATAATAAACTAAGTGCATGCATTGTGTTGTCAAAAATATAGATTTTTCGATACATATCGATAATGAAATACCTGAAACGATTCCAATACTGAATTCTCCTCAGAAGAGATTTACGATACCAGCTGCGCTTTCTCGCTCCCTCGTCTCTCCGAGAGCGAGTTGACACTCAAACCCGCTTCCCCTCAATTACGTTTCATTTGCTCCAGGTGAATATTGTTGGTGTTACAGAGCTTGAATTTTGGCATTTGA
The DNA here is from genome assembly GCF_949319135.1 of Squalius cephalus. Classification (NCBI taxonomy): domain Eukaryota; kingdom Metazoa; phylum Chordata; class Actinopteri; order Cypriniformes; family Leuciscidae; genus Squalius; species Squalius cephalus. The sequence continues at coordinate 17,339,402 of NC_137141.1, read as the reverse complement.
TTTGCACGTATTGCGCATAACTTTACTCATTCCCGCAGATTTTATGCTCACACCCAAAGTGCACGCACATAAAACCGTCTCACAGTATTTATATTTAGTTTTTTTCTGTTGCTTTTTGCACTTAAACAGTCAAATACACACAAAATAATGTCAAAATGCGAGTATCTTTGGGAGTATTCATGTAAACAGTCAGTTAAGTTTTAAGTGAACGTAGACAGTTGAGAAAGAAAACAAGTGTAAAATTATGCGAAATACTGCGAAATTATGAGATAATATTACAAATATCTATATGGCAGTTTTTCACCATGGTATCGATGTCAAAATTGTTGCCAGTGAAAATGCTGAGTGGCCAGTAACTTTGGAAACCACAAGCCACAGTGGCTGGTGAGCACATAAGTTAATGCCAAGCCCTGGCTCTCTATCTCTAAGCAGCAGAACTGTATAAATTGTGCTAAAGTTAAGTACAGGGGTTCTGGATGCTCCAAAGAGGATCTCAGTCTCAGCAAAGCTTCGCTGGAATATTTAGTGGATTAACAGAAAATCATAATCTTTACCTCTGCACGCATAAACCCCTATTTGTCCTCTTTCTGTCTGACTCTCAAAGCAACCAAGAAGTCAACTACTTTCTGCATATTCACCTAAAATAAATTAATGCCTACAGTGCGGTACGCATATCTTTATAATAATTCCTGTAAAACTCTCAGGGCAAAAAAAATTATGTCGCAGCACTGTCTTGTACTGTAATTATTTCAAAATTAAAAACACTTTATCCAATCCTATCTTAATATTCAGAGACAATTCTAAGAACACAACTGGTAGGTTGACATGATACTTTGGGGAAATTAACATTGGCTCAACTAATGGCATGAGTTAGGGGTGGGGTCGTGGAGATATATATGTTTAATCAGGAACCCTTTAAAAAACTTTATCATTAAGTATTAAAGACCATTTTACACAGCAAAATTAGTTTTTTAAACAATTTTGATCAGTGTTTAATTTTCAACCTGGTCACTGCTAAATTAATAGACCGTGAACAGTTTCTTCTGAGAAATATCTTTCCGAGATAACCCTTACTGACCAATCAAATCCAGTATTCCCAAAATATGCACAGAGACCCTATTGCACAGCCAATCAGCAGAGAGAGGTGTGTCCCTAGAGACAGCAGAAGCCCAGAGCGTGAGAGACTTTTTAAAGCATAGAGAGACAGAGACTGGGGTGTTAGAGCTTGAAGCTGGCCTTTTAATGAATCCTCGGAGGGACCGCAGTCAGAGGAACCAAAGAACATCCTTCTGAGAATTTCTCTCTCGCTTTCTCCTTCCTAATCCTGCCCTTCTAAAATGGATTACGGCATATAAGGAAGTATAACATTTGCACTCCTTTTTCAGTCTCTGATATGTAAATATAGTGCAATTATTATCCAGTCCAATAAACAGTGGACCACAGACAAAATACCATAACAATCATTTCAACTTTTTTGTGAAAATTATGGTCTGTAGTAATTAACAGCATGCCACTGATGTGGTCGATAAACATTAGCTTGAAAATAACTCAGAATATTCCATTAGCTGCATTTATAATTGCTGTTTCAGGATGAATAAACATAATGAGCCAATCCCATAGACAAACAGTTCAAACCCTGTTGTTTATACCCAGAATGCATTGTGCTTCCCCACCAGAGCAACGCAGGCCAGAGACCTTTGATAGAGATCAGGCTATAACCAGAGATACTGGTGCTGCACTACAGAGTTCTGGCAGAGTTTTCATTGTGTTGGTCTTCAGGCTTGCTGTGGGGCACTGGCTCCTGCTGAATTCTGCGTTCTCAGCGCCAACTTGGAACCGCAGTGTATTTAAAACAGGTGTAAAGGGAATTACCAGAGAAGACACTGGGAATCTTGGACAGGAAACTCTTCACTGTACGGATAGGTATGCCGTTTTTTTCATCCTGCATCCTGGCAATCACATCCTCCATCTAAGCAAGAGAGAGAAAGAGATGCAAGTCAATAAAAACATGGATGAACATGGGATGAAAACAAGAATACAAATCAGTGTCAATATTCCATGAGTTGAAAAACATGATTTTTTTTAATTCTTTAAAATAATTATTTAATAAAATAATGTTTTTATTGCAAATGCATCTTATGAAGCACACAAGCAAAAATATTTCTATCTTTTAAAATTCTTCAAAATCCCTACATTTTCTTTATTTACAGTTTTCTAGAATAAACAAACAAATATTAAAGTGGTCTCAGACTTTAGGACTCCACTGTAATGTAATGTAATGTAATATAATATAATACAATACAATACAATATAATAAATCTTTGTTAGATTTAAACACTCCATTCAAATAAAATCTGGAGAGACAATCAGGACTCAAACATGGTGAATAATACAGCCATTCACAGTAGAGTGTGAGGCCACAGAACTTCAATAAGAGCCCACGGGACGCTTGTCCTAAGGATCAACTCAGCCTTCAGTAAATGAAGTCATTGGAAATAACAACCCTATTTATTAGATGATGAGAAACCTGGGGCAGAGCGGGACCGATCATGTCACCTGCTCATTGATCCGCTGACATTTGGGCTGTTGTTAGAGAAGCTTCGAGTTAACAAGGCGAGCAGCTCAAAGCGTCGCCAGGGAACTCACACTCTGGACATGTGACCAAATGCTCTACAGCTGCCAGTGACATCACTCCAGCATAAGACCACATCGGAATCAGGTTAACAACATGCGCCCTGGAGACACGATACATATGGAGGTGTTTGTATATGTATATGCAGAACATGTTGTGAAAGTATATGAGCTTGTACCTGTGAGTGTTTAGATAGCCTGAGAGAGAGAGTAAGAGACAATTGCCTCAAGGGGAGGCCCAGTTAACATGCAGAATTACATCAGTGGGCGCTGCACTGATGCAGAGTGTTTCTTCAGGCTGTGATGCCTTTGGAGAGAATCCTAACAGAAAATGTTGTTAAATTCCCCTGAAAACCATTATTATGACTCCAGAAATAGCTTCTTTTTAATATCCAGAGATGAAATGCTTTTAGGTGGCAGTTACTAGCCACCTACAGCGCATACGCACTCACTGCGGGAAAGAGAATCAAACATACACTTTGTCGACAATGCAGACCAGGCTGGTGGGCAAACACTGAAGTGCTAATTTAAGGTAATGAGGGATCGGAGCATTCCACTCACACTGACGACTGTAATAGAAACATTTTAGAGAGAGAGACACAGAGAGAGAGAGAGAGAGAGAGATAAAGATGAGCATATCTCAGCTGTATGGTGCAATGATGTGTGATGATATGAAGTCCCAAAAGCCTCACTGGCATCAGTCGTAGTAGTACTGCAGCCAATCTGTGGCTAAGAATTCTTATTAAGCTGACACTGAGATTCATGTGTAAATTTAAATCAATGGCTCCTTGTTTTAACAAAAATATTCTACAGTGTGGAGGTGGTAGGTATACCAACAACCAGCAAAATGAACTGTAACACAATATTAGGCCACGATTGATAGGGGCTCTAATGGTTAGAGAGTCAGACTGGTAACCCAAAGGTTGCGGGTTCAGTTCTCAATACCAGCAGGAAATGACTGAGGTGCCCTTGAGCAAGGCACCTAACCCCCAATCGCTTCTCGGGCGCTGCAGCAAATGGCTGCCCACTGCTCCTGGAGTGTGTGTCCATGGTTTGCAGTGTGTGTTTGTGAGTAGTTTGTTCACTACTCATTTCTCCTAATGTGTGTGCACTAACTTCAGATAAATGCTGTTCTTCCTATTCATAAAAAAAAATAAAAAAAAATTCCTAGAAACAAATATATAATGGTTTTTACTGTATTTGTGAACAATAAATGCAGCCTTGGGGAACATAGCAGACTTAAAATATATATAAAAAAATCTTACAGACTCCAAACTTTTGAACTGATGTATTTATACTGTATATATAGCATTAGATAGACTGTTACAAAAGCGTATTTTTTTAATAGTTAATAAATGAGGTGCACTGACTGTAGCAGCAGGTGGGCTGTGAATTCAAACATGAGCCTCAGCCTTAAAAAAAATCCATAATTATGCAATATACATATGGATCAGTGTGCATGATCAATTGACAGCCCTAATATAATAAGCAGCATACCTGGAACATTCACACAGACACTTCTCTCAAAACAAAATGTCCTGTGGCGGTATATCTCCAGGGATCAAACATCTGTGCCCACCACACATCTGTGGCTGCAGCCAATCACAGAACAGACTGATAAAAGCCAAGAAGATCAGTTGCCCAGAAGAGAGATATCAAACAGTGAAGTAAACAGACATTAAACACACTACTAAAGCCAGAGGCTAAAATATGGACTAAAATAAATTCACCTCAGAATCTGAATTAAATGGTTTTAATCCCAACTATAAATGTGTTATTTTTGGTTTTGGATTTGAGCAGGTCATCGCCACTGAGCCTGTAATATCCAGTACATCCCAATTCACACACTTGGAAATGATGGCCAACTCAATTATTCATTTACTAAATGACTAAGCTTTGTCAATGACTCATGGCAGACTGTGTCCTGCCCTCAATCCTGACACATCTTCGATATATCAACAGTCTTTGCATACCAGAGTAGTTGCCTTTAGAGCTGCTGCCTCCTCATCTCCTATATGAAGACATTCAACATTTATTTTGGGTCTAATCTAAACTGCACAGCAATAGCTTGGTTTGGCTTCAAACTCCTCAGTGGAAATTTTCTTTCATGCTTTCAGTGGAAAACAAGAGATAAGGGCAGAGATTTAATTTACGTTACAGTTTAAATATCTTATTACAGACGATATTAACATTAGTTTCAGGTATCGGATAGTAATACCATGTTACCCAATTTGTTTATGACAAATTGCTTGTGATGTTCCTCATTTGTCACTTGGGATAAAAGCATCAGCTAAATAAATAAACGCAAGTATAAATGTTACTGAATGATTCCCATATTCATGGTACGTCCAAAAACTATGATATTGCCATGTTATGTCCAAAAAAGGTGGTATTAATATGGTATTTGTGCAAAAATATATATATATATATATAAAATATATATATATATTGCCACGATACACTACTGTTATTAAATTAAGAAATGAATAGTTATATTCAGCAAGCAAGCGCACATTAAACTGATCAAGAGACAGTTAAGACTTTTACATTATTTAAAAAAAAAAAAAACAGTTTTGAACTGTGATAATATAAGAAATGTGTCACGATTATGGACTTCTATGTTGATATTCTGTTCTGTTCCTTTATTTCCTATTGTCCTGCTCTGTTTAGTTCCGGTTTCCTTGGTTCCTGATTATCTTGTTTAAATTGTAAAAAAAATGTCTAAATATTTTATATCGAATAAATACAGCCATGTTGAGCATAAGAGACTTACTAAATGAGCATAAAAAATCTTACTGACCCCAAACTTTTGAATGGTAGTGTAAATGTCCATGTACCATGGTATGTTTTGTTAAGAGTCCGCTAATATGCTAATGAAGTTAGTGTGGCAACAGGAGACGGAATAATCTTTCAGATACAAAGCAAAGCATCTCTATTAACACAGCAGTTATATCAAATAGGGATCACATCAAAGCGTCCTTATTCATCAAGCACAAGTGTGCACTTACAAAAAAACAAAAGACTCCCTCCAAAATCTTCCACACCAGCTAATTAACAGAGACAGACACTAAGAAAAACACTCACACACACAATGACACCACCTCTATGTTTAACCCTGCGACTCTGAGCTCTGAAAACACACTTCTCTCTCTGTGTGTGTAGCAGACAGCTGGAGTTCAGACTGCTGGTGAGTGTCTTTTGATGATTATTTTGCATCAGAGGAGAGAGGAAGTGTTAGTGGTCGGACGCAGACAAGGTTGTTGCAGGAATGACTTGAATTTTAGATCTCTTCTGCTCATTCCCCCTCATCCCCTCACTCCGTCTCTCATTTTATAGCCAACCCCCCCCCCCCCCCTTCTGTTTCCTAGGCAACCGGGGAGATGATGACATCACATACAAATGTCAGCCAAGGAAGAGACAGAAAGAGAATGATTTTGATGTCTTTAAGTGTATGTTTAAAAAAGAGAAAACCAGAGAAACGGAAAACAGACAAATAAAATTCTACGGTTGTTGTGACAGATGTTGTCACTCACTTTAGGATGGCAATGAGTCAAACTGTAGTGTACACGCACTACCAATCAAAAGTTTTGGGTCAGATTGTTTAAAAAAAAAAAAATAATAAGAAGAAACTTTTATTCAACAAGGACACATTAAATTGATCAAATGTAACAAGAAAATGTATGTAAACAAAGAAATGTATAAGGTTACAAATTATTTCAAATAAATGCTGTTATTTTGAAATTTATATTCATCAAAAAATATAGTTACAATATTACTGTTTTACTGTATTTTAAAAATAAACATTAAAATATCTTACTGACCACAGTAGTGTAAAACTGCAGAAAAATGTAACAGCATATATAACCGTCACAGTTGTGTTTGGTTTAGTTTGTTTTCATTGGGCTTGTATGCCTGTCATCTCATCACGTGTCTCTTCACAGTCATTTTCAGTTCATCTGTATCACCTGTGTTTAGTTAATAATAATAATAATCATCATCATCATCTGTATCACCTGTGTCCTGTTAATCAGTGTTCATCTGTGTTAGTATTTAGTTCCATTCTGTTCAGTCAGTCCTTGTCCAACCGATCTCCGTCCTATTAACTGTGTGTATCTTCTGCCTGTCTGTACCTGTTTGAGTTATATTGTGAGGAAAAGTTTGTATTGGAACTTTTGACTCCTCTTCGTCATTTTCTGCCTGCACCACACCGTGACAATAACCGTATAAATAATATTTACAAAGATTTCAATTTCTTAGTTTCTAAAAGCTTGAAAATATGCAAAATGCTGCTCTATAATATAGCAGAGTAAGATCTGATGTAAAAATTGATCATTGATATTTGATAGTTGAATAAGTAATTGACTAGTTGCACGTGGCCGCCATTTTGGAATTCGGATCAGCGAGTGTACGCGTAGACACTTCCGGTTTCGCATTACGTTCGGTGCGGGGAGCCGGAGAAAGACGAAAATTATCTTTTATAGTTGTTTATAGAATCAATTATCACTTAAAATACTACTAAGACCCATTACTATCACACGAGCCAATGGCAATTAAATGCACGGATGCATAGTCAGATTAATTAATGAAATACAACTGTTCACGGACAGAAGATTGTATTTGACTCATGCTGCATACACATACGCAATGACAATTATGCCTACTGTAAATATAGAGTTACAACTACGATAAGATTTGTTTGCATAAAATGCAGTGTGAACATTCAACTCGGTCACTGTTGTCTCTCGCTCTCGCTGTCAGATCACCGGAAGTACTGGCGCGCACACTCAAGTTCGAACGTCAACGGTCGCCGTGCAACTAGTCAATAAGTTAATATAAATAAAATCTTTAATGATTTATATAATAACAATTTTGTAGTTCACTAATCGTATCGTGTTATCAATATGTCATTAACTGTCCCAAAAGGACCCTGATCTTTTTACCAAAAACTTTTAAACTTAACTTTTTTTTACTTTTAAAAAGGTCTTTGGCTAAAGGTCATTTGTGGTTAAAAGGATAGCAAGTTTCTACATGTTTTTGAAAAAAAAATACAATTATGTATATGACCTTGAAAAAATGAATAAAATGAAAAAGCACTTTTCTTTTGATTAAAAATGAATGAAATTCCATTGCGGAATGATACATCAGCTCTGATATGTTGATCACCTTTAACCAGGGGGAAGTGTCAAGGTGCAACTAACATAAAAGAAATTCTCCGCAAGAAACATGCAATATTGCGTTCTTAAAGGTACACTGTGTAGGAATTTCTCCCATCTAGTGGTGAAATTGTATTTTGCATTCAAACGAATAGTGCTCTCTAGCGCCTCGCTTTTTCAAATGCGTGTTGTAACTACGGTAGCCGTTATGTAACAAGAAGCTTTGACAACATGTCTTCTAATAGCACTTCATCGAGTTTTCTTTCGGGCAATGACGTTTGTTATTTTGCTTTTTTGCAACGAGGATTCCTTCTGTGGCTCGGCATAAGTATGATCCTGCATTATGAAGTACCGTGCAGTGAAGTCAGGGCAGTGACAAGCGCCTCTCACTGATCTCCTTGTTCGTTTCAGCTGGTTTCAGTCACGTGACGCTGGCTCTGAACGAAAACACATTGTGGAAACGCGTTGAGGTAGGCTAGTGCTTTTTGTCCCTCTCTGATATTATAGTTTTTCAAAATGGTGGAACGACATGGAAGCCTCCTTGGACTTACCCGTCCAATGTAAATAAAGATAAGAAATTCTTCGCTTACGAGGATAAGTCAGATCATTGGCAGAGGTAATTTTACACCAATGAGGACATAATTATGAATAAAGACATTGATTTTAGCTATTAAAATACTTAAACTACACAGTGTACCTTTAATCAAAGACTGTGATAGAGAGGCCAGAATTCTGTAGTAGTGCAGCTGTAATATATCAAGCAAGATTAATACAGGATTAATTTGCTAATCCTCAACTTCAAACAAAATATAGTTTGTTATTTATTGCGCAGAATCCCCATCAGAGCAGTTCAAACTTAAAGTTCCACTTAAATCCCCAGCTGTTACTACAGGCAAAGCGCCTCACCAGACCAAGCGGAACAGAATGAGTCAGGAGCCGTTCACTAAGGACAACGCAAAATGGAGAGCAACAGAAGGCAGGGGACTTTCAAATTCGACCTACTTTAAAACATCTTAAAAACACAGCGCATTCTCTCACTGAACTCACTTAATGTTTGCCTCGAAAAGATCAAATTTCAGTGATATGGAAATGAACAAAACAAAATATTGAAGCAACTTTTTGCTAAATCTATTGAATGATTTATTTGTCTGCCACAGTCGAGTGTAACGTGACAAATGTCTGAAATATATTTAAGATGAAAAAAAAAAAACAACAAAAAAAACACACACCCTATATATTTGGCCTTCCAGCACCCGTCTAAAGACTAAAGAGACTGAAGACCAAAGGTATGAGTGCCCTTTCACAGAAAAAGCACATGAATATTCAATACAGCATTACACATAATTGAATATTCAACATCAGAGAGAGCACTGCTCAGTTATTCACTGAGAACATGATGTGGTTCTTCTCAGCATAAGAGAGCACACTATCTGCTAAGAGAGATGACACACACACACACACACACACACACACACACACACACACACACACACCTAAAGTTTCCAACTGATTGAGTGGCTTTGAAGTCTTGCTCCAGTCCTGCTTGCACACACACACGCTGATTCACTCGCTTACACACCAACACATGCCGTACGATCACATAAAAAGGCCACACATTCTGTCATGAGAACACAAATGTGCACAAAACAAACAAACACTTACTATCAAAGGGGTAGGAGGATATTATTCAGTGTTAAACTCGCCTGTGAGCTGAAATCAGACTGTTTATATGACATTATCCTTCCAATGTAGCGTCGCACAACCCTCTCGTTCTCACGTACACATGCACAAATGTGTGCACAAAAACAAGTGAACACAGCCATGCTCATGCCATACACACATACGCTCTTTCCACTTTCTGCACGCACAAGAGTGTTTTTGTAAAAATTTTCGAAAAAAGACAGTCCCAAAAGCTGCAGTGCATTCTCCATTATGCATAATATAAATCATATTTAGTAAGCTAATGCTTCTCCCCCCTACACACACAGCTTGAGGATGCCCTTTAAAGGGTCCCACTGTATAACTCTTTCTCCCACACACACACACACACACACACACACACACACACACACACACACACACACACACACACACACACACTTCTGTCAGGGATTTTTTCATAACGCGTCTTTCTCTTTGTACTCTAAAAATGCTGAACAGGTAAATGGTGGTTTCACTTATAAAAAAAAGTATCAAAACTACCATGGTTCTACCGTGGTATTTTGCACATAGTACCATAGTAATACCTTGATATTCTTTGTTGTACCTTGCAGTATGATTTAAATCAATTTCACAATGTTATATATCAAAGTACCATGGTATTTACTTATTTCAATTAATACCAGCACTGTGTCTTGGTACTACCAGAGTACTTTTTTTTTTTGTAAGGGTACATGCACAGTAAAATATATATATTTTTAAATGTCAGATGTTTGAAGTACCCTAGAGTACAACACAAAATACCATGGTATTTGAAATATGTAATTTTTGAAAAATTGTATTTGAATAAATTGTATATATATACCATGGTATTAATATTTGACAATCACTGTTGTTTTCCTCAACAACATCCCTCTTTTTGCTCTAAAATGCCAAACAGTTAAATGGCAAAGTGTCACTTAAAAAAAATACCATGGTATTAACTTTGGACATTGTACAATGGCAGTACCTAATTTAAGGACATGTACTATAGTAACATGTTATTTTCTATATGTAAGATGGCAATAATAACCTAAAATTCAAACAAAAAGTACCAAGGTATTGCAATTTGGCAATCATTCGGTACCATGGTATCCATAAAATATCAAGGTGTTAACATCTGGTACCATCACAGATCACCCTATGAAGTTTTTTCCCACAACGTCCTCATCTTTGTGTTCCAATAATAATGAAAAGGTAAAATGCAATGTGCAACTTATAAAACATGGTAATCTATGTTGGATTTCCATGTTTTATGGGGACTTTCCAAAGACATAATGATGTTTATACTGTACAAACTGTATATTCTATTCACTTACCCTAAACCTACCCATCACAGAAAACGTTCTGCATTTTTACATTTTCAAAAAAACTAATCTAATATGATTTAAAAGCAGTTTTCCTTATGAAGACCAAAAAGGTCAAGGATTTCTGGTATTGCCATCTTTGTGGGGACATTTTGTCCCCGGCAATACCTGAACAGCATGCATACACACACGCACGCACGCATACACACACACACTAAATAAAAAAATACAGCAATACAAACCAAGATGCAATTCTCAACAATTAGCCTTTTTTCACTCTCCATCACTTTATTTCTTCATCTGTACTTTTCGCACACCTCCTCATTTTGACTGTATTGGTGAAAGCAGTGTAGCGCAAAAAATCCTGCCCCTGGCCTCAATCTAATAATTGGTTATAACAGGTTTTATGTAATATGTTTGGCTGATATAAGCATCATCTTTGGGGGTGGAATTGTGCGTTAAGGAATTAAGGCCAAGCGCAGACAGACTTGAAGGGCAGCCCTATTCATCCTTTCTTCGCTCTCTGTTTTGCGTATTTTTGTGTAAGCGTGCTTGTGAATTTTTGTTTGTCTGTGATTGCAAGTGTGTGTGTCTGTTTCCATGAGAGCATGTGTGGGAGGGATTTTAGTGGGTGTTCTGACTCAGCTGTGGAAGAATACGATTCCGCAGAAAATGAATCCGACCACCCACCTGCTGCTTTTTACCAAACATTTTTACACACACACACACACACATTAATTTAGAATGCTGAAATAAATATGTCCCATAATAACCTACTTTCGTGTAATTCTCCACAGCACTTTAGCTGACACTGAACATTTGAGAATGATCGTGACAAGACCTCTAAAAAACTCTATACCACATAGCACTGGACTCTAGAACATTGCGTCCGAAAGCTTAAAATGCTGCCTTCTGAAGATACATTCCAAGGTAGGAAGGCGTCAAGGCACGTCCGAATCCAGTGTTAGCTTCACTTCCTGTCTCCTGAGATTCCCCTCAAGGCAGCATAGATGTCTCATTCGCTGCATTTGATATCCCACAATCCTGTGCTTTCCATTCTATGACAGTTGAGCTAAAAATAAAGATGGCGTGTGAAAGTTGCAGTTGGTGGCCAGTTTGTGTGTAATTGTATGTTTTTGTATGTAATTATATGACCAACGTTTACCACATCTGATGTCATTTCCAGAAAGAAATTACTATTGTAGTAATTTCCTAGTTATCACCAAAGCTCTCACTATTTTGCTGTAGATCATTTAAGGGGTCCTATTATGCTTTTTCACTTTTTCAACTTTAGTTAGTGTGTAATGTTTCTGTTTGAGCATAAAAAAGATATAAAAGGTTACAAAGCTCAAAGTCCTCTACAAAGAGAGATATTTGATATAACAGAATCCACTTTCCAAGAACTACAAAGAATGACTCGTTCGGACTACAACGTGTTTTATCCAGATCTTATGAAGTCATAATGTTACTCATTTAAATAATCTCCGTCCACAGAATAAGGCGATAAGGCCTGGTTGAGAGAAGTCAGTATTGTCGCTATGTCAAAGAGACACTGTTTTTTCCACCCTGTTTCCAAAACTCATTCTTTTGACCTTTCTATAAGGCTGATGAACTTAAAGTGGTTCCTAAACACTGTTCCTGAACATGATGAAATGTATAAGAAAAAAAAACATACCACTCTGAAACTTCCTGTAAAATCTGTGCTTGCATAGTCCATGCATGAAATCCGTTCTGGATCCTCTTGTTTGTTAACATTCTTAAAGGTGCATTGTGTAATATTTAAGAGGATCTGTTAAAAGAAATGCAATATCATATACATAACTATGTTTTTAGTGGTGTATAAAGACCTTACATAATGAACCATTATGTTTTTATTACCTTAGAATGAGCCATTTCTATATTCATACACTGCGGGTCCCCTTACATTGAAATTACATTAAACTGCCATTTTGCACAGACATTTTTCTACAGTAGTCCTGAATGGACAAAACCGTATCGTCACTATTGTTGTTCTTTGTGCAAAGAAGCTAGCTAAAGTCAGCGAATAAAATACAGACACAATGATGAACAAGTACCAATAATATTCGCAATAACATAACATTTTACTGAATAATTAAGTAAACCTAATTTCTTAATTTATCTTTGTAAAGAAACCTCTTTGCTTAACTGGCTACTCTCTGCTGTCTCAGACAATGACATTTGTCTGTCGGCCACCGTAACTTCTGTTGGTTGTAATTCGCAACCTCACCAGTAGATGCCGCTAGAAATTACACAGTGCACCTTTAAGTCTGAACCAGGCTTGAATTGGTTTGAAATTGACGCCATCCTTAATCCTTTTTCATCTGAGTAGAGCTTGTGGTTATGGTAAGGGGCGTGACATTTCCCGAATACGCGCTAAGCGATGCCAATCACAACACACTGGGTAACCAATCACAGCACATTTCGTATTTCGGAAGGGCTTCATCGAAACCGGAAATAAATGGCGCGTTCGAGCTAAACTGGAAAGAGAGGTGCTGTGATAATGTAAAATATGTGAAAAAGAATTTTTTTTTTTAACGATCAAGCATGAAAGCATATTCTAGTACACCCCAAAAACAAAATCAAGACTTTGTGAAAGGGCATAATAGGACCCTTTAAACCGTTATGCTGCTTCAGAAGTCTGTCCGTATTGTGAGGTACCTTCATGCACAAACACTGCCCACAAAGTCATTTGGCAGTGAGGCAACAAGTCAGCTGCCTACATTTTTGGACGAAGCCAATGTGTAAAACATTGGATTAGGTCTATCAAAGAAGTTCTCCATTTAATTGGCATGAATAAAATAAAATAATAAAATAAAATTTTGCTTTGGCTGTAAATCTGCATGGAAACCATAGCTTTACATCATACATGAGTAGAAAAAAGAGACAGTGTCATCTTAATAATTAAAGACAATAATTTTACATAAAATTTTTATTTTTTGCTCTATATGTTTTGCATTTTTCCTCACAAAGGAAATATATTGAAAGGGAATCATCGTTTCTGTGTCCGTGGCATCAAACATTTTGAAAACCTCTGACTTTAGGTGCATTTTCATACAAACCTAATGAAAACATGTCCATAAAACTCCAAATAGTGTCCAAAAATCTTATTGGCATAATTTTCTATTTCTAAAATGTAATTTCAAATTTCTTTTAATTTTGGCCATGGGTATTGTTAATATGTTTAAGTCAAAATTTCAAAGCTTTAGGCAAAACATTATTTTTAATACAAGAGCAAAACAATAATGTGTTACCAATTATTCACAGTATGCTGCAAGAAAGCAGTATGCTATCTTAGGTTTACCCAATTTTAAAGCAAAATAATTTCCCAGCGGCAGTAATACGTTTTAAAAATCTGGACTCTCGGTTAAAATGTTTCTCTCTGTGACAAACAAGGTAAACACAGAGAGAAGAAGAGCAGATAAACAATGCCAGCCATTTGTAACCAACTGCCACTGAACCGTTGACGTGTCCCCTTAAGTAAAACAACATTCAGGACATGAAAAAAAAAAAAGAAAGAAAGAATACATGCTAGATAGAGAGAGGTATGCAAACGCAAGGAAATAACAAGAGGAAAGAAGAGAAAGGATAAACAGAAGAAAAACAGACAACATTTTTAATGAAAAGCAGGAGTGAGTGAGCACTATATTTTTAGCCAAGAACCTCTGGCCCTTTGTGTCCACACGTGTGTCCTGAATAACAACAAAGCGTTTAGAGACTTTGACCTCACCAGCCGGATTGCATTGTGATGAGCTTCAAGCTTACACCAACTGAGAATGATTATTATGTGGAAAATTACATTTATTAATGTACTGGAACATCTGTACAGCAACATTCAACATTTTAGCATTAATAAATGATAGTAGTTACAAAACAAAGATCTTGACCACTCAGTGTAAAAGCAAAAGAACGACTTATTACTTTCATCCAGCGCTTGTTGAAAAGAAGGGAGACCGAATGAAATGCATACAAATTACCTGCTCTCTGTTAGGCTGTTCCGGAGGAGTTTAATAAACCACAACACCGTGTCATTAAACACTATGACCATCCACTGGCCTTGAGTCAAATCCTGTGCGCTGCACACATTTAGCAAAGCCACACAGTGTGTAGCAGATGCACAAAAGCATACAAATGAACACAAATGAACAGGCCCTAAAGAAATCCAACAGTATCGTGATTTTCTAGATCCGCCTGCAGTAACTGCAATGAGTCAAATGTAACGAGTCAGTCACTTAAGGCAGGGGTTGTTAAACTAGCATCGGGGAACACCAAGGGGGCCACAAAGGGATAAGCAGAAAAGTTCAAAGAAAATTAGATACAAAAGAAAAGAAACAAAACCAAAATAAATAAATACAAATAAAATACAGAATCCAGTGGTCAGTGGATGAGTTAAAAACAAAATGAAACAAAACAAAACCAAAATAAATAAATAAAATAAAATACAGCATCCAGTGGTCAGCAGAAAGGTTCAGATCAAAACTAAATGAAATAAAACAAAAAACAAAACAAAACAAAACAAAATAAATAGAATTAAATAAAACATCCAGTGGCCAGCGGAAAAGTTCAAAACAAAACAAAACAAAACAAAACAAAACAAAACAAAAAAAAACACTAAATTAAACAGCATCCGGTGGTCAGCGGAAAAGTGAAAATGAAACGAAACGAAACAAAATAAAATGTAAAATTTCACTGTGCAACTGGTCAGATATCTGGATAAAAAATACATAGTTTTAAGTGTCTCTTCAAGTTTATACATCATTGGTATACATCATTACTAAGTAATTTCACAAGGCCAAAAAACTTAATGGTTCAAAATATTTTATCTAATTTCATTTCATTTTACTTTCCTATAATTTTGGGGTTAAATATAACCCAGGCATATTCTTGATTCAGACTTTTTCAAATGCACTTTCTCTTCTCTTGTTGATTGGTGTCAAATTTATTAAACTTTGACTATTTTTAAAAGCCAGAGCAAAGCATGCCTGCTGTTTCTCAACAAAGGTGTCAGAGAGACTGAGCAAAAAAGTCCAGAAAAGACTGGCAGTTAGCGGATGCTCCAGCAGCCCCAAATCGATAGAAGGGGGGCAAGGTAAGATGATGAGATTTCCTCAGGTTACTCAGGGATCCTCATCACAGAACAAGCTGTATCAATGCAGACAGGCAGGGCTTGGAGGACATTTACATTACTGTGGACTATAGACTGTGGAACCTGGAAGAAAGTGTAGGTCTGTGGAGAAACTATAGAACAATCAATTGAAGCAATAAGCGCCCCCTCGCCTCTTTCCTCCGCTGTCTGTTTCTTTTTCCCTTCCTCTTGCTCTCGCCAGCTTACTCTCTGGAGGCTTGTGTGTGATGTATGTGGCAGCGTTCATTGTAATGTTGAGAGAGGTACCCTCAAAGCAACCTAACCGATAATGAAACACTCCGCTAGCGTTTCCTCCCCTGGAAGACACCATATGTGCAAGTGGTCTCCATTCTAAATGTTATCTTCACTATTATGGTAGCAGGCACAGAAAAATAATACATAAGATTTAAAATACGGCATGCAACGGTGGAAAAGTCATGTGTCCCCTCAGAACATGAGACAAAATTCCAGTGACCTAAAAGAGCTTTGACTAGAGACAAAGAAGTCACATTAAAATGCTAAAAATTTGAATGTGCAAATTTTCAAAATGGAAGAAAAAAGAGCTACCCGAGAAAGAAATAAACGGCATAATTAGATGTGAAAAGTCAATTAATGCAACTTGTAAGATTTACAGATCACGTGTGCACTTGATTTTTCCAGGTTTTAAGATTGAAGGATTGCTACATAGTGCGCTGTGAAAAAGAAATACACTCCATAAAAAAGTAGTTTTTTTTTCTTTTTCCCCAAAAATAATAGGACATACAGATATTGGACTGACACTAAACTATGACAAAAAACAGGTACTGGTAAAACATTTACCAATCAATATACATTTTGCTGAAAAAACAAACAAACAAACCAAAAAGTTTAATAGACGGCACTTTTTTGAATGTCCGTCAATGGAGAAGGATGTTTTTGGTCCAAATGGTGTAGTTATGGCTTCTAAAGGCTAACAAAGCAGTGCAAATGAGTAAAACATTGACTGACCAATTGGTTTTGATTTGACACAAAAATCCACACTTTGGCACATTGAAGCTGGACTAGCAGAGCAGCACTTCAGTTACTTTGCAACAGTTTTGTCTCAAACCAACATCTAAGCTGATGCTGACTTTTATCTTCGCTTTGAAATTATTAGAGACTCTCATAACCTTAGATTGAAAGGTGCACAGAGAAATCAACTGTGAATTTAATTAATCCAAACCCCAGTCAGCAGTG
Organism: Squalius cephalus; assembly: GCF_949319135.1. Lineage (NCBI taxonomy): Eukaryota > Metazoa > Chordata > Actinopteri > Cypriniformes > Leuciscidae > Squalius > Squalius cephalus. Next base: position 17,322,255 of record NC_137141.1, on the reverse strand, counting down.
CAATAACGTGCTAACGGCTCTGCACACTCAAGTGACAATGAGTCACTTCATCTCCTGCGTGACAACTCAGATTTTCTTCATGTTTAACTGCCAAAACAGGTAGAGTCCATCATAGGCGGAATCTGAGAAAACAGTGACACATACAGGAAATGGCAGAGAGAGAAAAAGAAATATGAGAGCTCAAACTCAAAAGAAAAGACAGTGAGATGATGGAAAAGCCAGATTGTTCCAAAGGAAAAGATAAAAGGCTAAAATTAAGGAAAGAGGGAGGAGAGATGGATCAAAGTACGAGGAAGGAAATGATAAAGAACAAGGATAATGGATACAGACTAGAAATGTCAATGCGATTGCCTTTTGTTTTATATCATCTTCACTTTGCCTTTAATGCTTTAAAATACAATAAAATCATTGAACAGTCAGAGCTTGGTACACATAGGAGCTGCAGTGCTCATGATGTCCATGAGCAGGTTTTGTTCTAGCCTGTATCTTACCTGATCCCACACCAATACCTTATACCTCTCAATATATTCCTGTCACTGACTCGACACTGTACTTACCAATAAAAGCCTTCATAAAAAGCCCATAAACATTATCTAAAAAAAAATATTGAACAAAATGTTAGGGTGGTTAGGGTTGGGGTTAGGGAATGGTTTTTGATACTTACACCACTGGTCAAAGTTTGGAATAATACATTTTTTAATGTTTTTGAAAGAAGTCTCTTATGCTCACTTAAGGCCAAAGTATACTGTACGCACACTGTACGTGCACCACCGTATTTTTGTAACGCGCATGCGCATTACATTTTTTTGCAGTAATTAGTTTATCCACAAGGTGGCAACCATGCCCTGGTGCGTCAATTCACAAGGTAGTCAAAGAAAAACTACATAAACAGAACATACCGGAACATGCAAGCTACAGCGACAATGGAGGCCTACATACGTAGACGAGAGATTGTGCGAAGAGGTTAGAAAGTACCCTCATTTGTACAACTCTAGCATGAAGGAATACGAATATATTTACATGGGTTGCAACTCGTGGCGAGAGATAGCTCAAAACTGCCATGCGTCGAACGCCTGAGTATGTGTACAAGTCAAATGAAGTATACTTTGCAAGGCTGTGCGTTTGACTGTACACGTAAAAAAAAAAAAAAGATGTGTACTTTCTGCTTAAAGGAGAACTCCGGTCAATTTTAACACTGAGCTAATTTTTTTGTAAATTTGGAGTGCTGTCAGTACAAAGAACAACGACACAAATCGATGTTGCCTACACCGTGTTATCCTCTTTTTAAAATTTGCACCCTGTTGACTTCAATGGGGCAAGTTTTAAACCTGCTTTTAGCCTCTTAACATCCTTGATGTGTCATTACAAGTGCACAGCCAATGTGAGTGATTCCTTCAGAGTGAACACGGTGAATCTGACTGCAGTAGATGTGAAAGATATGAATAAAAATGATGTTATTTCAGCCAGCGCACATACCTGTATTTACATCCTGTTTTCGGTCGAAGTCCACAGTAGTCGATTGTCAAGTTCTCCACTGTTGCTTAGCTACCTATGATCACGCGCGTGAACTCGACAATCGACTACCATGGACTTCGACCGAAAACAGGAAATAAATACAGGTATGAGCGCTGGCCGAATTAACTTCATTTTTATTCATATCTTTCACATCTACTGCAGTCAGATTCACCGTGTTCACTCTGAAGGAATCACTCACATTGGCTGTGCACTTGTAATGACACATCAAGGATGTTAAGAGGCTAAAAGCAGGTTTAAAACTTGCCCCATTGAAGTCAACAGGGTGCAAATTTTAAAAAGAGGATAACACGGTGTAGGCAACACTGATTTTTGTCGTTGTTCTCTGTACTGACAGCACTCCAAATTTACAAAAAAATGAGCTCAATGTTAAAATTGACCGGAGTTCTCCTTTAAGGCTGCATTTATTTCACCAAAAATACAATAAAAACAGAAATATTGTGATTTTGTGATTTATTTCAATTAAAAATAACTTTTTGAATAAATGTTTTTAAATGTAATTTATTCCTGTGAAGGCAAAGTTGACTTTTCAGCAGCAAATACTCCAGTCTTCAGTGTCACATGAACCTATGATGTAATGTGCTGATTTGGTGCTCAAGAGTTTTTGCTGCTTGATATTTTTGTGAGCGTAAGATTGGGATTTTATGAGGAGTAGAATAGGGTTCATCTGAAGGGAATGAACTAATAAAATATATGCCCTGAATGCAATGTAAATCGCTTTTAAAAAAGTCACAATAAAAAAAGGTGTCTGCCCAATGCATAAATGTCAAATGTAAATGTAAATACAATATAATGGAATAGAATAGAATCTTGTATTGCCACATACTGTAGCTGAACTGGTGGAAGGTACAGCTGTACAACGTGCATGAGACAATGTATGAATGTGCAATACTATATGTATATATAGGCTATATATAATACTACGTTATATATGCTACAGAAATATGGACAACTGCGTATAAAGATTGTTAAAAGCAAATGTAAAAACTAAATAATCATAACATTGTGCATAGTTAGGATAAAAAAATAAACAGGCCTATCAAAACTCATGTCTTCTGTTGTTGACACTATAGCCAATTATGCAAATATCAAGATGAAAATCCAACCTACACCACATTAAACACAGGTTCACTTGCAGCATGGATAAGGTGAATCATTGGCTGCCGAGAGCATAAAACCACTGAGATTCAAGAGGCATTTGGAAAGCAAACTACTTAACCAATAAGATAAACAATTTTGGTGTTGAAACAACATATGGCATCCCATGTAGAATCTGTGTTTTGAAGCAAAACCGGTTGAGAACGGCAGTTAATGCAAATCAAGGCTCGTGATCTCAGCATGTAGCTAGAAAAAAAATTAATAGCAGCAGTGATGGCAGTGAGATCAGATGGAGAGGGCAGAATGAAAAACATGAATGAAGAATAGAGTGAACAGAGGAAGGGAGTGCAGGTGAATGGAGACTTCGGTTTCATATAAGAGCTTTAATATGTGAGAAAAAAGGACTGAATGTCTCAGTGGAGGTGATAAGAAAGAAAAGGAAGGGAGGGATGCACAACAGGCTGAACAACCTGATACATGCGTGTTCAAGAGGAGCTGGCCAATGAGCTTGCGAGTATACGCCTCATTTTCTAAATGCTGAGGGGGAAAAAAAACAGTATGTTATATAACGATTGCTAAACAGTCCCTCCAGTTTTTCGCGATTCCGCGATCGCTGAATACAACGCAAAATCAACAAATTGTCGCATTTTTTTGCGATCCTGCATAATTCCTAATTTAACCGCAAAATAATCACAAAAATGAAAAATACCTCACAAAACATTAAATTATAATCACCCAATTGAAATATCTCTAGTTTAATTAAAGTTTCAATGCATTTTTACGTGGATACAGATGTTGCGGGGAAAGGGGAAACTCCTTTTCCTCGATTTACTGAAGCCTGTAATGTACGTCCCCGTGCAACAGGGCCACACCGGGCGGCACGTCACCATGGTTACAGATGGCAAAGAGATGCATTTTTCCTTCCTTTCCAAGTACAGGGATGCAAACAGCGCGCTTTTCGGCGCCTCCCGCTTTTTTTTGGGTGACAAATTAATCTGAAGCCTATTTCATAGCTTAATGTGAGGGACAGAAGTCTATTTACATCATTAAAGTTTACGAAAACTCGTTTTCCCTCCTTTGCGGCTGTCAATCATTCTCCATTCATTATTCAAACAGCGCGCGCGCCTTGTCCGGTTACAGCAGCATACATGCACGGTAAAACTCTCTCCAATATGATATTCACATTATAATGCTTGATCTGTAGAGAAAGGGCTGTGTATTTGCATAAAATGACTTTATTTTGTTGGAGTTTGTTGCTGTTTTTAAACGACTCGCGCTACCGTGTGCCTGTTAGATCACACACATCACAAGGACTCGGTATCACACGCACAATAACTAGAATTTAAAACTGTGAAGAAACAAATGATCAATAAACTGTTGGACAGATAGACACTAGGATTTGTGCGCTCGACATTTCTTCGCTTTGTGCCGTGAACTTATAAATGCGCGCTTGTGCAGCGCTGCACACTGTGACTCCATGTTGCTTTGAGCACATCATTCTGTGCCCGCGATGCGCATACGCGCTTTGTGCGCTCTGTTTTGAAGCGTTTCATATTTTCATGGTTTTGCGCACTGAAAGATTATTAAAAGCCTATATTTTTGTATACCTAGCCTGCACAATACATTTAAAATAAGCATAATTTAATTGTATGTTATTTCTGTGTAGTGTAGTGTAGGCTATATAAATATACACACTTCTGAATTCTTGACATTCATATATAAATATAAAATTGTGAAATGTATGATTGCCTGATTGAATTTCAGTATATTTTCCTGCTTTTTTGTCCTTCGCCAATCACATGCCTGATTACTACACCTGCTGTTAATATTTACATAGGTCAGGTAAAAAAAATTGCCCATAGGTTGTTTCAAAAGTTTTTCATTTGAGGAGAATTTGATTTGACCAAAATAAACAAGTTTTATGCATTTTGTTTGTGATTTGTGTCATGTATGACTATTGTGCATCTGACATAATACTATTATTGTAAATGTGATGTCCTAATTATAAAATATAAAAATCGCAACTTTTTTCGCAAATTTCTGGAAATTACCACCACAAAATCAGTCATTTTGATCGCAAAAATCACACAAAAAAATCGCGAAATCCTGGAGGGACTGGCTAAAGCATTAGGAAATGAGAACATCATATGCAGCATACACTGGAAAAGCCTATGGAGAATACTTGTGCCTATGCAAAGAACAAATCTTATTTATTTGATTACTTTGAATGAATAAATCGCTTTGGTGCATTGAAAATGAACCAAGTTGCTTTAAATTGCTCCCTGTTGTGGTTAACCTACAGGTCACTTTTTCAACCACTTCACAAGATGAATGTGATTGAGTACTATAGTCCTAATTGCCTGCTGGAAGAAGACTTATACAAGCTAAATGAAACCTTAGGGACTAATAGCTCTCATGTAGCAATCTAAGCATTACTTAAATGCATGTGTGTCTGTAAGTGTTTATCATATACAGAGAGGAAAATAAGTATTTGAACACCCTGCTATTTTACAAGTTCTCCCACTTGGAAATCATGGAGGGGTCTGAAATTGTCATCGTAGGTGCATGTCCACTGTGAGAGACATAATCTAAAAAAAAAAAAATCCAGAAATCACAATATATGATTTTTTAACTATTTATTTGTATGATACAGCTGCAAATAAGTATTTGAACACCTGTCTATCAGCTAGAATTCTGACCCTCAAAGACCTGTTAGTCTGCCTTTAAAATGTCCACCTCCACTCCATTTATTATCCTAAATTATTACATGGCTTGGCTGAATTCCAATGTAGAATGCGGTCTGTTATTTCTTTATAACAGACCGCTGCGAAGTATAACAGACCGTTGCCATGAAAAACAGCGCGTTGCTATGGACGCGGAATGGACTATTTTCTTTGGCGGAAGCAATACAATCGTTTTTAAATCAATAAACTCCTTTTTGAATAAATAATTTGTGTCAAATTATTTATTTATTTTGTAGGTAGCCATGTAATAAGCGGGATAATGTATAGTGAGCCGGTTGTTATAGTGAATAACAACCCCTTCAGGCTGATTCAAGATCCCTCCGCTTCGCGTCGGGATCCCGTTCAGCCTGTCGGGGTTGTTATTCACTATAACAACCGGCTCACTATACATTATCCCTTACTTAGATGCACCTGTTTGAGGTCGTTAGCTGCATAAAGACACCTGTCCACCCCATACAATCAGTAAGAATCCAACTACTAACATGGCCAAGACCAAAGAGCTGTCCAAAGACACTAGAGACAAAATTGTACACTTCCACAAGGCTGGAAATGGCTACGGGGAAATTGCCAAGCAGCTTGGTGAAAAAAGGTCCACTGTTGGAGCAATCATTAGAAAATGGAAGAAGCTAAACATGACTGTCAATCTCCCTCGGACTGGGGCTCCATGCAAGATCTCACCTCGTGGGGTCTCAATGATCCTAAGAAAGGTGAGAAATCAGCCCAGAACTACACGGGAGGAGCTGGTCAATGACCTGAAAAGAGCTGGGACCACCGTTTCCAAGGTTACTGTTGGTAATACACTAAGACGTCATGGTTTGAAATCATGCATGGCACGGAAGGTTCCCCTGCTTAAACCAGCACATGTCAAGGCCCGTCTTAAGTTTGCCAATGACCATTTGGATGATCCAGAGGAGTCATGGGAGAAAGTCATGTGGTCAGATGAGACCAAAATAGAACTTTTTGGTCATAATTCCACTAAACGTGTTTGGAGGAAGAAGAATGATGAGTACCATCCCAAGAACACCATCCTTACTGTGAAGCATGGGGGTGGTAACATCATGCTTTGGGGGTGTTTTTCTGCACATGGGACAGGGCGACTGCACTGTATTAAGGAGAGGATGACCGGGGCCATGTATTGCGAGATTTTGGGGAACAACCTCCTTCCCTCAGTTAGAGCATTGAAGATGGGTCGAGGCTGGGTCTTCCAACATGACAATGACCCGAAGCACATAGCCAGGATAACCAAGGAGTGGCTCTGTAAGAAGCATATCAAGGTTCTGGCGTGGCCTAGCCAGTCTCCAGACCTAAACCCAATAGGGAATATTTGGAGGGAGCTCAAACTCCGTGTTTCTCAGCAACAGCCCAGAAACCTGACTGATCTAGAGAAGATCTGTGTGGAGGAGTGGGCCAAAATCCCTCCTGCAGTGTGTGCAAACCTGGTGAAAAACTACAGGAAACGTTTGACCTCTGTAATTGCAAACACAATCAAGAACCTGTTTCACTCAGAAAAACATCACATCACGGAAGTAAAGTAGTTTGCAAACACACCTTGACTTTAAGAACATCCACCAAAGACGACGAAAGCTTTGCTTAATGATTATCACTTTGGATCAAGCTGCCACAAATCTATTCAAATAAACAAATCTGTTTGCCTCCTGAGGGCTACAACAACAGATGAGACTTAATTGACTGACATGCCTATCTGATTGTCTCTCTGTTAAGAAGCAAACACTCATGTATAGATATTGAAGTCTTCTGGCTGGCTGACATTCTCGTCAATATGGCATGGATCCTTTATGTAGTCAGACCTTCAAGCTGACAGCACTAGTAGGGCACTTGCTGACATCTATGACCCTTATTGGCATTCATTACACACAATCCAAAACAATTCAGCTCAGTTCAAACAAACAGATCAGTACCATCAATGAAACAGGTCTATACCCACTTTCACAATGATTAAGGGAAAGGGAACAATGTAAAATGAAGAAGAAATGTTGAAGATTCTGCACCATGTAACATATCGAATTCGCATATTTGTGACATTGTGACACTCCTTTGTACAAATGGTCAGACGTTCCCAAATTCCCAAAGCATACATACAATGTCAATTTAATGCATTTTCATTAAAGCAGCCACTCTAGCTACTGAATTAATGATAGCAATATGCAAATACGGAATCCATAAGAAACTCATAAGCTGATCATTTATGGCAGACATCTTCACCTCACAGCAACTGATTGCCAGCCAACAATTTTCCCCTCTCAAGCTGCATATTTCCCAACTTATTGATGATCTCACCACTCTAATTCCACTCCACTCCGCTGTCAATCCCTCAAGTCTCCTGCTTAGCTCCCATAGAGAAAGAAATAGAAGCCTCACTCTTGCTCTGCCTACTCCACTCCAGTGGACAAGTATGGCTAGTCAGAGGATAATCATCATGGCAATTGAATAAATAAAACATCATTTTCAAACCCTATGTTTTTCTGAATTCCAGATAGAAATTTGTCGAAAGTAGGGCTGTGGTATTGGCAAGGGGCTCACGATACGATACATATCACGATACATGTGTCACGATATATTGCGATGCGATACATATTGCACATTTTTTTTTTTAAACAAAAATTTACAAAATAATAGAGGTGAAAATACAACTTGCTGTGTATCACCTGAGGTATTCTGGTATCACACATATATTGATAACTCAGCAGAAAAATAATAACTTCCATTCCAATTTATTAGCAAAGCTATTTGCAGTGAACAGTGAACACACTATTGAACAGTGAACACACTGAAATGTATGAAGTGCATACTGTGTTACTGAACACCTAAAATGTAGATGCCACAATTTATAAAACTGAAATAGTCAATAAATAGTCAACTGAAATATAACAATATAATTGATCTGCCTGCATTAACACCACTTTATGAGAACTCATCAATGACATCACTGTTTTCTATAGAGCTGATGTATAAATAAACTAAATTATTAACTAATGATTTTTACAACCTAAATGAATCAAGTACTGAACAAACTTAATATGGAAAATGACACTATTTTCTTCGAGAGCTGCTGTAAATGCTTTAACAAAAGCTGTTGCATTCATTTCCTGTTATCACTGTAAAGCTGCTTTGAAACAATCTCTGTTTTGCAAAGAGCGCAATATAAATAAAGGTGACTTGACTATGCTGAAAACAATTTTGGTCCATAGTGTCCATAGTGTTCACCATATGCCTTAAGCCGGGGTTTTCAACCACACTATACGGCCGCAAATCCTTACAAATGAAATGCGCCACCGACTTCATTCTCTTCTTTGCACGAGCTGAGGTAGACGGATGCTTGGTGGTGTTATTATCCAGTGTAGTTTGCCTTGAATCAACAGATTCGGCGGAGGTTGCAGTGCCGCCATTTCATCTGCTTGGTGTCTTAAGTGATAGCCTAACGCAAGTTGGTTGTTTCCTGAACATTTTTGTGTAGCCTAGCAAAGCTTACAAACGGCATTTGTTTCATCTTGTTCATTACTCCCTGACTTATTTTAAAAACAAAAGTACACCCACACGTTGGCTCTGCAAGCTGGAGGCGCTCTTAAATTTTCCGCCATGCTCGCTCCCACTTACTTCTGAGACATTGGCCATGTGAATATACGTACGGGCAACGTAGACAGCGAGTCAGCGATCTACAGGAACTGAGGAGGTCGTTTGACACTGAGATTTGATGAAATGCTAACGTCATTTTAAATCTGTTTAAAACACGATTTTTTAAAAAAAGTATCGATACTACTAGAGGTTGGAATATCGATACACTAGCGTGAAAAAAAATATCACGACAGTTAGCTGTATCGATATTTTTGCACAGCCCTATTCGAAAGATTCACTGAATTTTCATAGACTTAAAAAAAAACAAAAAAAAACAGGTCAACAGGGATGTGCAAAACTACATAGAGTCAACTGCCTTAACAGCTAGTTGGCTGGATGCTGGATGTGTACATGAAATAACAATTAAAAAACAACACAGACTTAATCCCAGCACATTCAATTTGCTAACTGACAAATATACAACAAATATATAGGGTAAATCTACAATATATTTTATTGCACAGCAGTGTCTTTGTCAAATGAACCTGAGATGGATCATGCAAAATAACGAGAACATCGCTCACAGCAAACAATGAAGACTGGCAGTAATGGTCTTGAACTTTATTGAAGGCGCTAGACTTATTGGAAAAGTGCTGTTGTAATGGCTGTAGTGGCAGGGCTTTCAATTTAATTTGCAACTTCTCAGAGAGAGTTAACTGTCGTCAGGGAATCAATGCATTTGGCGGAACCCTCTGCAAAAAGTTGCATATCTAAAGTCATCCCCTTTAAAACACAGCTGCTAAAATATTAAAGCTAAGTCAATTTTGCTAATTGACTAATCAAATTTATCGGCTTGTCGACCATCCTAACCCATTAGCAAGAGTATGACATAGACTAATTTGAGCAAATTGTGCTTCAATCCGTCACAGCAAAATAAATATAAATATCTACTTTGACAAAGTTCTATTTCTATACTGCAAAAAACATGACTTTTGGATGCATAAATATTGCATAAAAAATATGTATAACCTACCGTTTAAAAGTTTGGGGTCAATAAGAATTATTATTATTTTTACTTTTATTCATCAAAAAGTTCTGAAAAAAATATATATATGACGGTTTGCACCGTAATATTTCAACATTGATATTAAGAAATGTTTCTACCAAATCAGCAAATTCAAATGATTTCTGAAGGATCATGTAACATGATCATGAGACTGGGGAGTAACAACTGCTGAAAATTCAGGCAACCTTGGTGAGTGTGAGAGACTTCTTTCAAAAATGTAAAAACATCTTACTTTTGAACGGTATATTGTATATGTATTTTTGAAAGCATAAATACTGTATTAAAAAATATGTATACATATACACACACATCTCATGCTTGGATCTGAGACGAGAGTTGCATCAAACAAATGCGTGCACACACACTCACAAACAGTAGGCTACATAAAACAGTCAAAAGAACATGCTTAGAGCCAGATTTACTAACAGCTTACGTCAGCGCAAACCCTCTCTTGTGGCATTATTTACCACCCCAAAAAAGCATGTCTCAAACCAGACGCTAATTGGTATATTGTATTGATCATTATGGAAATGATCCGGCTGCATCTGTGTTCTTTAATTTGTGCGTCGACAGAAGATCACGCTCAGAACTTTCCACTCCCATCTACGCTTTTTTTAAATTGCGCTCTCATGCTAATTTGCCCTGTTTGGTAAATCTGGCCTAAAATGTGATGATAAGAGAAGATGGCACCTCCGCTTAAGTGTCAGTCACGCAACGTGGTTTTGAGTCTAAAAATTCATCCGAAAGACAATTCCTCATTTCCATCTCATTCCCCACTACAACCCCCACCAACAGCACATATGTTACCACAAAACCACACTGACGTAACAGCCGGAAGACAGGCGTACGCAGAGCGTTAAGATAGCACATGATGAGTCATAAGTCTGTCACCGATGGCAACTCCACTTCACCAATGAAGGATGTACATTCCTTAAATCAAGAAGAAGGGATTAGAAATGACAAGCCATTCAACACTCGATTGAGTCAATCCTGTTTTCTCATACTGCATAGAGGCCCTTTGCAGGGTTTGGCTGAGATACTGTAGAAGTCACTCAACATAGGGTGTACAGCGGGATAAAAAAAAGAGGCATGCTGGTCTGGATATGAATTATGCATGAGAAGAAGGCAGAAGTGGAGATGGTCATGTTGGAACAGATTGGTGTCTCCATCAGCGAAGAGAGATTTTTTTTTTACATTATATTTTATATTATATTCAGGAGCAGTTTGTGTGACTGAGCATCTTCAACACAGTGTGATAGCTGGAAACTCTAAAGATCCTTCAGCTTCCTTTAATGCGAGAAATTTATGCTGCCCTTGAGCTATAAACAATAGCTGAAGAAGTGTCTTACTGGAGTACTACAATATGCATGTGTGTACACGAGCATATACGTTTGCCTGGATGTTTGACTCAGATTTAGCAATGTGTGCTTCTCAAATGCTGTGTGTTTGTGGAAGCCCTTGACAGCTATTATATACACTCACATATTCCTGAAATGACTCTGAACAGACTCTGTACATCAACACTACATGTTCCTTGAGCTTTTTAGACAATAGGAATGCAAATGAGATTTTAGAAATGTCAGAAATGTGACTATTAAAATTATTAAAATTAAAACTATTAAAATAAAGAAAATGCTGATGTCGTATGCATACAGGTGACCTATAGGTTGTTTGCATATGACGTCACGTTACTGCGTTGCCATGGCGCGAAATGCAGATGGAGGGCAGGAAGTGATTTGCTACATTTAGGAAGCACTATAACAAACTCAAAATGCCTATGTTTTGCGTCGTTTATGGTTGCTCAAATCGATCAAACCGAGAAACCATGAGGAGTTTTTATCCTGTACCAAAAGTTGTTGTTCATAAGGGGGAAAAATGCAAGAAATTGACCGAAAATGCCAGAAAAAAATGGCTTGCAAACCTACGTCTGTGGTCGGGAGGAGCCGAATCGGAAAATGCCCGTGTGTGTGTGCAGTGATCACTTCATCAAAGGTGAGTTAATACAACTTATGTGGCTATGTTTGTGTAACGTACCAGTTTCCGAACTTTGTAAAGTCAAAGTAATTGTTTCTTCTTTTCTCTGAGTTTGTAAGTTACCCCTGTAACTGAAGACAAACGCGTAACGTTAGCAAAGCTACCTACAAAGTGTTTTGAGGGTGCAGCTTTCAGTGGTTTAGTGGTGTTTCGGCAGACCTTTGAGAGTGGTTAACCTAATAACGTAAAGTAAACAGCCGTGAAATTAACGTCGAGAAGCGCCGCAGCGTTGAATGGTTGTTAGGGTTAACGTAACGGATTAACGTTAATCCACAGGACAAAAAAGAATGATAGCCTCGATGACAGGCAAATCTTTCAATTCAGTTGAAAAAAATCACTCCTCTTCATAACGCAAGGATCACATCCAAAATATGTTTAGATTTTTTGACTATGTCTTTCTCTTGTAATAGCGCCTAAAGTAGTACAGTACAGACTTTCCTCCATCTCGTCCATTCCGCTCTTCACTTCCTGCCCTCCATTTGAATTCCGCGCGTCATCACAATCACGTGACTGCAAACCACCTATTGTGTTAAAAAATAATACTACACTTACTAATATTACATTTACTAATAGCATTTCACAGAGGTCCACTCACTTTAACATTTCTGAACTCACCACTGGCTTTGCGAGTATCCTGTAGTCATTTATATGTTAAATGAATGTAAACATTTGAGAAAAAAACACATGTGTAACAGTATATTAGATCCATGCATTTGATCTTAAAGTGACAGCAGCCTAATAAACCTGATGCTGTCTGCATCATTAATATTAATCAAACAACAAAAGAGAGAAAATATCTCGCTGCTCTTGACAATATGGCTACACGATTAATCGCAATTAAACCGGTCTATCTTGGTGCGATTATGAAATCGCAAAGGCTGCGATTTAGGCATAATGAGGAAGGTTACTGCCAGACAAATTCATCGGATTAAGAGAGGAGCTGCTAAAATGCCATTACAAAGCAGCAAACAGGTATTTGAAGCTGCTGGTGCCTCTGGAGTCCCGAGAACCTCAAGGTGTAGGATCCTCCAGAGGCTTGCAGTTGTGCATAAACCTACTATTCGACCACCCCTAACCAATGCTCACAAGCAGAAACAGTTGCAGTGGGCCCATAAATACATGAAGACTAATTTTCAAACAGTCTTGTTTACTGATGAGTGCCGTGCAACCCTGGATGGTCCAGATGGATGGAGTAGTGGATGGTTAGTGGATGGCCACCATGTCCCAATAAGGCTGCGACGTCAGCAAGGAGGTGGAGGAGTCATGTTTTGGGCCGGAATCATTGGGAGAGAGCTGGTAGGCCCCTTTAGGGTCCCTGAAGGTGTGAAAATGACCTCTGCAAAGTATATAGAGTTTCTGACTGACCACTTTCTTCCATGGTACAAAAAGAAGAACCGTGCCTTCCATAGCAAAATCATCTTCATGCATGACAATGACTCTCATGCTGCAAACAATACCTCTGTGCCATTGGCTGCTATGGGTATAAAAGGAGAAAAACTCATGGTGTGGCCCCCATCCTCCCCTGACACTCAACCCTATTGAAAACCTTTGGAGCATCCTCAAGCAAAAGATGTATGAGGGTGGGAGGCAGTTCGCATCAAAACAGCAGCTCTGGGAGGCTATTCTGACATCCTGCAAAGAAATTCAAGCAGAAACTCTCCATGAACTCACAAGTTCAATGGATGCAAGAATTGTGAAGGTGATATCAAAGAAGGATTCCTATGTTAACATGTAACTTGCCCTGTTAAGATGTGTTTGGTTGAAATAACTTTTGATTTCAGTAAATATGACCTCCTAATGCTGCAAATTCAACAAATGACCATTTTCAGTTCTTTAAAACCTATACAATGTTTTCAAACTCTGTTGTGCATAATAATTTGGAACACAGCATTTTGAGTTTTTTTATTTTTGAAAAAAATCCTGTTTTCGTTGGGTGGTTTGTTCAATGAAATTCGACTTATACCCTAACGGTTGGTGACTTGAAAATTATGCTGACTGTCATTTGCAAAATCAGTGTAAAATATAATTTGCATAATAATTTGGAACGCAGTGTAAACTAATGTAAAACAAGTAAAGGGAGTAATGTAACTAATGTAAAACAAGCTGCACTGATTGCGACGGCAACTCGTGCTGGATGAGCAGAGCACACGCTCATCCAGCACGAGTTGCCGTCACAATCAGTGCAGCACGAATCACAGTTCACTGATCGCGTGACGATGGCAGAGGATTCGTCTGAAATGTCTTATCTTGTGGATTGCGCGCTCAGCACCGCTGCTCCCTATACACATAGTATGCGCGATCACGAATTTGAAAGTGAAAGTAAAACACAAGCTCCCTGATGCACATTGCGCACAAATTAGGCTGCATACATACAATAGTCTGTCTGTCTCCCAATACCCACCTCTGGACTGTTTATTTGCGGCTATGGTCTCTGTTTTGGTCTCTGTTTGCACTTTGAATATTGAGAGAGTACTGTAACGTCTTAAGGATAACAGAGGCTCCGTTTCTGAAGTTGTAATCGGACCGCAAGAACAACTGTAGAGACAAACGCACCAGTCTCGTTTCTCTCTACCCGGCCTTTTCCAAACTCACTGTATTAACCCTATAAATTTCACAACAATTATATAGAATCTGTGTGCTAGCTTTGATTATGGTTGCACTTGCACTTATTGTTTGCACTTAATAAGACTAAGAGAAAACTGTTATTTATTTTTGTTATTTATACCGTTTTTTATTTTTCTGTTCAATTTATGTAAAGGAGTTCAGTTAGGAGGTCACACACAGCCTCAATCAGAAGTTCTGAAAGCTCTTAAATGTACAGTAAGGTCTGAGGAGACTAATGTGAAATCATACAGGAGAAAAGCCAGTCAGTAAAAACATTTTTCAATGCATTTGATAATTCATACTCAAAGTAGACCTGAAATGACATGCATTAGAAAATTATTAGTTAAAACATTGCAAAATGCATCTGCATACTATTTTTCCAGTCATGAATTTTGTCATTGAGGATTTCTGAATTTTTTTGTTCTTTGTTTTTTGTCTTGTTCTCGTGAACCCAATCTCGTGTCTCGTCTCGTCTCGTGAGATAAGTGTCTCGTCACACCCCTACTAGGTTCATTTCATTTGTATTTGTGTTTTATTGTAGTTTTTTTGTCCTATTGCCTGTAATAGGTTTCTTTGTTCTTTTTTTATCATTGACTGTTTGCTTGTCTTCAGTAAGCTTGAGTTTTTTTTTACTTATGTTAGTTAGGCTAGTATTACTCATATCGTAATATGAGATTCTGATCATATCGCTGACCCCTACCCTGTTGAATAAAATAATCATTAATTTCTTTCAAAAGAATTAAAAAATCGTAACCTGTGCCCAAACTTTTGACCTGTAATTTAGCTACACAAAGATATAATTTGTCTATTCTCAGCTGTTTACCTTCAACTGTACTTATGGTTGGTCAACAGACATACAGAATCAGTGTTTTTAGTTGTCACAGCTACACTTTAGCTATGCAATACAGTGTGAAACAGCAGATGCATGTATAAGTGTGTGGCTAACAAGCCGAAGGCAGTACTTCAGGGACATGTGACTCATCTATTTCTCCAACACCTCTGGATGCTATATAACAGACACTAGGTACACTTCCTGATTTAGTATTCTGTCTCCCCCTCTCTCTGTCTTTGTATCTGTATCTGTCTCTTTCTCATTCTGTCTGTCTCTTCCTCACAGTAAGAACAGAGTAGGACAACTCAAGAATGTACAGGTCTATGCAACAAAACACAAAGGGAGATAAAACGGCCATCATCTACACAAGATCTTTATTACATTATTTATTTCACCACTGTGTTCGATGTTGAGCAAAGGGGACGTGCATGAAGATGTACGATAGTAAAAACTTTAAATTAAGTAAAAGAAAAGATGCTGAATAAATTAAAGAGTGTCCAAGTTAAATAAATGTTAATGATTTTATCAAGTCATATTAAAATTCTAATTAATTGCAAGAATTGCAAGTATTGAAAGAAGTCCCACAAGGCTCAGGTTTAGGTCCTGTGACATTTACCACTTTATAATGTTGTCAGGTCATGCTGTGCACTGTATTGCAAATATATTTAATGGTATTCACATTTAAAAAGTGTTTTGAAAGCTTATTCAAATTCGATTTTTAATCTGGGAACAAACTGCTGGCACCTTGCTAGATAATATTCTACACTTCAAACTAAATGTAGACAACTAATGATAATTTAACATCAGCTGAGGAATTAATCAAGTAGACAACTGAGAATTACATTTATAGAGTTCAACAGCCTTACAATTGTGATTTATTCACATGCAACAGTAGCTGCAATTTTTTCATGATTACTTGTGGCCACTCTTGGTCACTTTATAATTTAACATTTCCAAGCCAAATTCCTCGTTATATTTCCCACTGTTCCCAAAGAGATACAAACTCATGGGTGGGCAACCAAGCGTGCAAATTCCATCTGTTCATACTGAATTGGAACAAAATTATGCACCATACTCCTGCAGTAACACAACACACGAACAATATATTTGATATTATCAGTGAGTGTTTTTTTACTGGTGTTTTATTTGCTTGTGTTTATGTAAGTGTACTATTTTTATCCTGTAATATTTATAATTTTTTATGGAGCACATGGCAACAGTGGACCATTGGTGATAAATAAATAATGAGCAAATAAGTACATCATGTCAGAAAGTGGTTCACATACTACTTAAAATCGCTTTCTGTTCTTGACATGCCGAAATGTCACATTAGAATCATTCATTTAATATTTCATTTAATTTTAAAATCACCATCAAACCAATTTTTGATTTATAAATCATTTATCTGTGCACAAGTAAATGTGTGCACATAAATAAACTACAGTTACTCCCAAGCACTTGTAAATCGAACATTTTCAAGAACTTTTGGGAAATATCCATAATTGTCCAAATGTCCATAATTCTACGGAGATTCATATATGGCCGTTTTTGCAATGCACTTATGGTTGTGATGCTTTCGGGAAAAGCGTCCCTGTTCTGCCTCGGGTCCTTCATAAATCTATTCAGCGCTTTGAGATCTGTAAGAAAAGCCCGTGATAAGGGGCTGGCCAGTAGTTATTAGTTCTGAATTGGGTGAGTTAATGTCTTGTGATGTGAAGGAAAGAGCCACAGTATCTCTGACTGCAGAGTACCTTTCCTCCCTGCACCTCCACGGCACAGCACACCTAATAGGACTGAAGCAGCATGGAGGAAATGTGAAAATCAACTGAAGGGTGAAGGAAATGAATTGAAAGAAGGAAGAAAAAAATTGAGTCCTGCAAGAGGATGTCTCTGATAGATGAATGATTCACTGTCTCCAAACTATATCTGACTGTCATGTTCTGACAACATATTTCAGCCGCACCTAAGGGAACAGATTGAAATTGAACATGCTCAGGAGAGACAGGAGGGCAAGCTGGTACAGGACATAGGAAATACTAGTTGTGTTTGCACAGGACAGGAGTTTGGGTCTTTGCTGTATCAAAGGGTTAGGTCAAGGTTTGGCTGGTTAGCACGGCTTTGTTAGCCCCTGCTAGTAGATGTCATAGTTACACCATATGGCAGCAAACAGCATCTTTCTACACAAATCTTGATCCAGAGATATTGAATCCATTCATTGGAACAAAACTAACAAAGTTTAGATCAGAGAAGCTTTTGACACTTTTAAAAAAATGTATGCAAATTTTTATTTTTTTTTGCATTATTTCACTATGCAAAATCATCACAAATATATCATGAATATTCAGTATATCGCCCATTCCTAATGTCGGCCTAGAAACTAGAATGATGAATTCATCTCAGGGAAGCACTCAGATGCCTCATTTAAGCAGGCTACTAATTAATGACACAACGACTGACCATGATGGAAACTGTAATTTGCCACACAAGTCTTTAAATTATGTGATAATGGCTTTGTGAAAAATTCATGTTTCTTTTCTGAGACTCCACAGGGCGAGTGGTAACATTAGGGGCTCTCAGCCACAATGATAGACTTCAGTTCCCAATCAGCAACACAAATGACTTTGGCTGTGATGAGCAAATTACCAATCATCAGAAAGATGGAGAGTAAGAAAGGTCGAAAAAGTTTCAATGTCCGCCTCTACTTTTTCAAAACGATTTTTTTTTTCCCATCCCTGTTGCTTCACCAGAAAATACCCTCCAGTGTCATAGTCACAAGGGGAAGTTGTCACAAAGGCAAAAGTTGTGAAAACTTTTCTCCGAACCTCAACTTCAACATCTTCACATTTTTATATAACGATTGGTGACACGACTTAACACAATAAACCATTCTGCTATACATTAAAACAAGGGTCGGCTGCATAATGAAGGTTGATTTTAAGGTTGAATTGTATTAGCAGCACAAGGGTATTTTAATGTTGTAAACATTTGTTAGCCAAAATAATGTTGCAGCCTTTTTGTAAGCAGTGTGTGGTAGACAAACTCTTCTTTTTTTCTGGGCAATAACAGTTGAAATGCAGCTTTTTGTAGCCAAGATTTTAGTCTACGCAGAAACTGCTTTTCAAACAAATAACTCATACATTCTTTTCCAAAAAACTGTGCTCAGAACAAAGCTCATCATACTAGTTTTGTTCAAAAGTCAATAACTTTCATAAAGCAACCAAAAGCAATCCAAATAATTATTCGAAAGTCCTACCTTTCTGTAAACCAGCATGTTTGGCGAGTCGTCCGTCTCTCCGTTGCTATTTGGATGGAGGCTGTTGTTCTTCGCCATGGTTCAAAAACTCTGCAGAACAGCTACTCCAGTGGATATACACCTGACAGAGAGAAACAAGGCACACAACAAACAATTATACACCTGGCTGCTTAAAACACCAAATCTTGGAATGATATGATAAAAAAAAATGAATAAATAAATTAAAGTATTTATGATAGTGCAACATTGCAGGACTAAAGATCAGTTGACAATGTCTTTGTGATAATCCCCACCTGATTGTGTCATTTCTGATGCTTTACCAACGATGTTTGAGTGAAACCATCATTTGGATTGCAATTATATTTGGATATCTTAAAACCATTTATTAGAGGATTTTTCACTCTCAAGGTTAAAATGAACAGATTATACGTAAACGCTAAAATTAAAACTGATGACAGCAGGTCACAGATCAAACACACTTCTCAGTTTTGCAGGATCGGTGGGACAGCCAATTAAATGCAAACACTGTTCCACCTCGCGCTGCATCCGTATGTCATGCATGTGAAGGCTTAATGGTGTGCCAAGCGAGATTCGCTGTCTTATCTTGCTTCAGACCGCCAGAAAATGGAGCAGGGAGCTAATTTTCGTGTAACCAAAAACGCACAGTCTTGCACAGACACTCGATTTTTTTCAGAACCACAGACAGCTCCTCAGGCGGAACTGCAGACCCTTGCACGAGTCCTCAGAAACCTGGCATCACCAACCAAATGCACAACACAATCACAAAAGCATCACTTATGTTCACTCTCACCTCAAACACGCCCCGTCTCCCCTGATATATGGATCCGCGATCCCAGAGTGGAGCAAGCTCGTGCAGTTCGTCAGCTATCAGACGTATCATTTATTGGAAATATTAGTGATCCTTTGCTTGATGCTGACGCGTTATCGCGCGCAGGGTTTCTGCTGAAGGACGGGGCACGCACGCGCCAGCGACAAGGGCACGCGCATCCAACCTTGAACCAATCCTGGAGCCTAAAAAAAAAAGAGGAGGGAGTGCTTTTCTTTGAGGGATTTGGCATTTGTGTTTTGTAAATAATTCATAATATTTAAATAGCCCATTAAATAATATAATACAGGCTAGCGAATTCCTAATAAATTGTTATATTGCTTCGTTATTAAATTAAGAGACATAAACTTTCAATTATTCTATTAAACACTGGTAATCTGTTGGAAAAATTTGTTGGAGAGTGAGAATGTCTATATGGAAATGATGATGGTGGCATTACCTGAAACAGACAAGGCATTTAATCACAAATGCAAACTGAGACTCTTGCCCAAAATGTGTATTTTTTAAAAATGCACTATTAAAATAATTAGGGCTGAGACTGAAAACATTCTCTGACCCTGAAAGCGGAACCCTGAGCATTCTGGTTCTTTTCATTTGGACTTCAGTAAACAGAAAATGTGCAAAATACTAATACATGTGTACCTTGTAATGTGCACTAGAGATTTTTAAGGAGCTATAGAGCTGACCTGAAATATTTTTGAAAAATAAAAATGGCCAAGCATCCTAGACTGAACCTCTTGAAATGGAATGACCCTAAGAATGAGCCCCTCACCATTATTGTTCTCTATGACAGGGTAAAAGGCCCCTTGAATGTAATTTTCTCCTAACACTACATTGCAACAAGGCCACTACAGTATTTTCTTAAACACCTAGTAGCCTAACACAACACAATGTTGCAACTGATGTGCAAAGTGAGCCATTGACTGCTTTTAGTTTCTTTCATACTTTGAGACCAGATAAAAACACATTTCCTTAAGGGTGGTCTTTAGACTCAAAGTACCAAAATCAAGAATTCATACATTTTTCATTTCTATTCTTAGTGTGGATCAAATGATCACAGATGGGCGCAGACGTCTACAAAAGAAAGGTTAAAGTCATCATTAATCACTCCCCTCCTGCATTTTAACAATCTAATGCACACTGCAAAATTGACTTCAGGGTAAATTGAGAGAACCTAAAACAAATGTGGCAGAAACTATGCAGCTGTTGTACATTGTTAAGCAATGCATACTTTCTGTTACTATTATTTAATTAATTAATTAAGAGACATTACTGCATTTACAGTTACCATCTATTAGGGGTGTGAGATATATATAGTCTATGATATTATCGTGATTGTTGTTTTAACAATGTGTGATCTGACATTATCACGTACTCTATGTCCCTCTCTTTACAAAAGCACACAGAGAGTGCACACATACACTACGTGATGTAGTCTAGTAGGTTAGACAAGTGAGCTTGTGCATTTACAGTGCAACCTTTCACTGTGTGATTTAAAAAGCATTTATAATGCCCCCAATTTTCAATAAAAGGGGGCAAAAATACTTCTGTATGTCTTTAATATTTATATCATTTATTAATTAAAATCATAGAGTGCAGGTTTTTTTTCTCCAAATATCAGCATGATTACAAATGCAATGTTGATTTTATACAGCAGTTCAATAAACAATAAGTTAATATTAAGTGACTTACATTTTAGACACAATATTGCCTGTTTTTGCTTTTTTTCACCAATGAAAACAGTTTCAAAGCCACAGGACTGTATAGTGTCTCGTTACTGAATGAACAAATCGTTTGAATGAATGATTCCATGACTCATACAAATGCTTTGTCAAATGAATTGGTTGAAACTCAATGGCTGCGTTTGAAATCGTATCTTGAGTAAGTAGTTACATCACGACCACTATAAAAGTATGTTCTATGTAGTATGAATGTGTGTAGTATGAATGTAATCTGGACATTGTACATTCTCCATGTTGTCATTATCATGTGACCTACCAGAGTGACAGTGTCAGTTACGTCGCTTTACTGCCATTCATAAATCCTCTCCCGTGGCCTCATGGGATAGTAAAGTGTCCATTGTATGCACACTTCAGAATCTTGGCGGAAGTAATAGATCATCCAGGTACTTTTTGCCTACTCTTTTATGAGTACTGTGAAGTATTTCGGACATACTTATTTTGTCACATGACTTGTCGCTGACTAGTAGGGAAGTATGCGGTTTCGGATGCAGCCGATGTTCTCACTCATTTACAGTGACTTGCTTCCACTTGGCAGTTTTAATTTCACATTTAAAGTATCTTTTCATTTTTAAATAATTTCAAAATATCAATATTCAACATTTTATTTTTAAAACATTATGCATTTGTAACTGCAGGTTAAATACATTCATGTCCCTCTGAGCTGCATTAAACAGCTTTAAAAAATAATTTTGTTGATACTGATTTCATTTGATTGGTAACAGCCATATTGTGTCTTATTGTTCTAATTGAATTTATTGATTAAATGTAAGAATTTGACAGAGAAGATGATGCATACATTTAATTAGGTTAAAAATGGCTTTATAAAGGTAAAATGCCCATAAAAGGTAAAAATCAATTTAAACTTATTGAAAAAAAAAAGATAATTTCTGTCACTACTGCAAACTGACCACCGCACAAAATATGAATATTTATTTTATAGCTGTCAGTTAGCTGTCAACGGCAGTCCTAAACCTGCCATGTACCAACACAATAAACACTATCAGCAAAATTATTATCGATAAAATATTAAGATATCATTTGTTTTTGTCAATATCACACACCCCTACCATCTATATAACTAACCTACATTATTGCTACCATAAATATATGATTTCTCATCTCAAAAATCATATGATTGTTTGTCAGGCCCCGAATGTTAGGTGCTTTTAATTGGAAATTACCTACAGTGCAGTTCCACTCAGATAACCTGGAGATTTGTTGCTTTGTCCTATTAATTACCATTGAGGTCATCTATATGTTAGTGTAGCCTACTTCTTAAAGATGTCAAAATTATATTTTAGAACATGTACCATGGATCAAAAATCTGTATGTCTTATCTAACACTTAGGAGCATCCAAGTTTTGTCCAATAAACTGCTCTCTAGAATGAGAACGTTCCCTCCCCAACCCTGAGCAAAAGCAAATCAGCTTGAGAATGAACCTGTTTTGAACCTGCATTCAGAATACATCCCATCCATCAAACTACTACACGACAATACGTCCATTAAATACATAAAAATATCTATCCATCCATCCATCCATCGAAGAATATTTTAACATCTTCATATGAAAATGTTTAAAAAAAATTACCTGCCACAAACTCAATCATTCTCATCCTAGTACGCAACCAGCGTGCAACTACAAGCCTGCTCTGCACTGCTCCGCCCAGTGACCCTGTTTGGAGTCAGTGGTCCAATCAGCAAACGCAGAAGGCGGAACAAACCAGTGGCTCCGTCCAATCAGTGGCCAGTCGAGCCATCAATCAAACTGACATCGTTCCTAGTCCGAAAGGACATGAGAAGAACGAAGAAGAAAAACATTACATAGTCGATTAACACAACGGGACATAATGTAGGGAGATAACAACAGCTAAAACGAGTGTTTATTTGTCAAATAACGATGTCATCGTGTAGACTTGTTGAAATCAGAACGTATGCGTTAAAAACAGGAACTCAATGTTTGAGTTTTAGCGGTTGGAGAAGCGAGACAAAAGTTATTGTTAGTTATAGTTTACTTGAATAATTTATACATCTGGACAGGACCTGCAGCGAATCTCATTACTTGAAAGTGCAACAGGTTGGAAGATGGTGTCGTGGATTATATCTAGGGTCATCGTGTGAGTATTTTTTTTAAAAGATTTGCTTTGTTTCTGAGCTTACATGTAACAGTAACTGTTATTAGAAAAACTGCTGACTGTGCATTTAGATACTGATCAAATCTATGCACACTGTATTGTCTGCCTCTATATATGTTATCATTCAAAATAGTATTATAAATCCATAAAACAAATCTTAATGTTCTTGTTTATTGTCGTGTATTTGCTTTTGGCCATGAGTGAAAAAAAAAGAAAAAAAAAACCTCAACATGCTTCAGTTAAAAAAACGTTTTGTCTCCAATATAATAATGTTGCAACACTGCAGTATTTTCATGTTTTGTTTTTTTTCACAATCAACAAAGTTCCCACAGTCCTGAAAAATCTAAAACCAGGAAATGTAAGTTTGATTTTCAGGCCCAGAAAGGTAATGGAAATCAATTCAATTTTAAACGGTCATGGAAATGTTTACAGTCAATATAATTTTTTCTTCAGATCTGAAGTATTTTATCAGCTAGAGATGAGAGATATTACTATTTTTGAGTGTGCAAAATCCTAATACAGTCATCACAAAAAATCATTACCAATTCACGGGTAAGAAATTGTATGAACCCCTGATTCAAACATGATAAAATTTCACAAATTAAGCAGAAAAAGACATCAGTCTTGCTGCCGTAGTGGAGTAGAACAGGAAATCCATTATGTTTTTGGCTGGAGACCTGCTTTGGTTAACGTCCCTGTCTGCAAAGGAAGGAGGAACTGCTGTTTTCCTGCTGGACCTTAATATGTTACGTTAGGTGTGTCCCTCTCTTTGCGGAAAGGTCACCACAGGAAAGCACATTCTGTGCCTCATCTCACTTGGAGCTGTTTGCTGTGGGTTTGGTTATCTTTAGTGTACTGACAATGTAAGAGATAAGGTCTCTGGTCGTCACTGATAGAAATACATCTTATATTATGTTATAGTCAGTTTCAAAGTCTAAAGGTCTTTTGAAATGCTTTTTGTGTTCTTACTGGTAGTTAACATGATGAATTATTTGCTGATGGCAAACAAGGCCTAGCTGTTTTTAGAGATGTGCAGTAACATCACGCGCATTTCTTTTTTTACCTTCTTTTTTTTTTTACCCTCACAAGTTCTCCCAGCGAACAGCGTAATAGGAAATGCATGACTAAACCATTGTGACTGTAATGTGTTCTCACAGCATTCGACGTTTAAACACTTTCTTCTGACTAGTAGTAAAAGCAAGGCAGGGCTCTGTTTGGAAAAAATGACTTGGTGATGCTAAAGTTGTTTAATTACAAATTATAATTTTTGTTTTGAAATAAGAAATTACCTCTACTCTTGACTTCAACACTTATTTTGCTTTATGGTAGAGATGTTTTAGAGTGGAGAAACGGTTACGCAATAAATGGAATCCATCCAACAGTCCCTCAACACACACACACACACACACACACACCCATGAATGCACATAACTTTAGACGGTATCAGGCAGTGCTGTCGTTCCCATAGCTACTGGAAAATACATGGTCCAGGGAAAGACAGGCCGGTTACAGTGAAGGCCGTGGATTTACTGTGTGTTTACTGAAGTGAGGTGTTCAGCATCTCTTTGGGTGAAAAAAAAAACCCCACATGCTCTTTTTTTTTTTTTTTTTCAATCTCATCCTCACTATTCATAGTTTTCAGTCATGTGACTGCCACAGAGACCTAGAGGGCAAACCGTCCATAGAACTGCAGCACTTGCCTGTCAGTTTTCCATCTGTTTCAAGCCACACATATTTAGATCAACTCTCAAAAGAAGAAAAACTAAAATATGTGAACAAAATGCAAGTTTTGGGCACTTGTGAATCATGATCCAGATACAGCACCTGCTGCTGTATTTAAATATCTAAAAACAGCAGGACATTCTAAAACGCATAGCATAAAAAAAATAAAAAAAAAATAAAAAAAGTGCCTGAGACAGTGAGATCAAAAATGGCATTTTCTTATAATGGTTTTCTATGGAAAAAAATCTTAATGAGAAACTGCACTTGGCGTTTATACTCTGGGTTCATCTTTTTGCCTGTATATAGTATGCATCATTAATAAGATGTATATTTAATTTGGTCTTTTTAATATCACTGTCTTACTACATTAGAACTTAGTACAAACCTGGTAAAAAATAACTGGCAAGCAATGGAGAAAAGCCTTGTTTTGCCCTCCAGGTGGGCGTTCCTATAAAGGTGTGTCATCATGCAAAAACCATGAATAAATAGATATTTGTAGAATTAACAGAGCATTTTGAATGATCAGTGTTTCATTTTTAATATTTTATTGGCATGTAACCAAAGGTAAAGGCTGTATTTGCCATTTGGGTGGGCATCCAAATGAATGTTAGGCTAAATATTAGTAATATTTCATACAAAATTGTGCATGGGGATATTCAAATTCTGGTTCTACACTATTTTGTCTAAATAAATCAAAAAATAAAACACCAAGAACAAAGATAAATCCATTTAAATGCTATAAGTGAATTTAGGCACCACGACAATAGGAAAAAAAGATATCAGCTTCAAGATTGTCTAAAGACAGTGTTATTAAATGTTTACTGTTTTAAAATAAAGTATTAATTTGAAAGATTATGTGAATATTAGATGATGGCAAAGGTAAACCAAATGTCCCAAAAAAAATCCCTAATATTGGCTGATAACCCATATAGATCAATCGATATAACATATGTCCCTAATTGTAAAGACTGTTACTGTCAGCTTGAACCTTTATTTGTTTGCCTGCCTATAACAGGCATTTTAGAATACAGTAGTCTCAATTGCATGCCTGTTTGTGTTTTCTCACAGTCTTGTGTTTGGAACGCTGTATCCTGCATACTACTCCTTTAAAGCTGTCAAATCCAAGAACGTCAAAGAATATGTGAGTATTCAATTCTTTGAACAAACAAGACAAAATCAAATGCATATCATTACCCAGCGATGCTCTACCGACACTTAATATTTGAGTTCAGAGAACGTTAACAGCCAGAGTAGATGGAGAGCTCTAGCTGTATTGTTTGTATATCCCAGTTACACTTAGTATATGGCAGTTGCTGTCAGTAACTAAACCCTGAACTGTTTAGCAATTTAATCCTGTCCTGCTTCCGCCATGCATCCCCACTTTATGGTCTCTTCCAGCTACTTCCATTTCTCTCCTTACAAAATATAATATGGTATATAGTGATGGTGATACCATAGAATTTTGATATACACCATATAGTAATTTATTAATATTCATATATTGTAATATTTAAAGGTACACTATGTAACTTTTTGTTTAAAATTTACAAAATGTATGTAATGAGCGAGTAGCCTACATCATGAATGTACCATCTTCCTTATCCAGAATCGCTATGATACGCCTATAATAAGTGTTTATATTCAGACTAGTTTAGACAACAACCGCTGCGAAGTACCTGCGTGATTCGTCATAAACATAAACTGAGAGAAGTAGCTCTGCTACAATATTCTTCTGCAAGACGCATGCAGTTTCTTTATTAACCGCTAGAGCGCCAAAAGTTGAACCTTTAAACGGTCCTCCGTGGTGTGTTTTTGTATTATCTCTTCTATACCTTCAACAAACATTTTGTGTTTGTGGTTTTACAGGTGCGATGGATGATGTACTGGATTGTGTTTGCACTTTACACAGTGGTGGAGACCATCACAGACCTTTCTTTGGCTTGGTAAACACTGTACATACTCTCATTGTCTGAAAAGAGACAAATGATTGCTATTGGATTGCATGGAGTAATTGTGCATCAAGTGGTTTTATTAACATTTTGCAATTCTTCTCTATTGTGTGGCTTTTCACTGTCTAGCCTTTGTGGTGTATGAAAAGGGCTTTTATCTGTTGCACTTGCAGATTTTGAGCTCCGTTTATTTTCCTCAGGCCACTTAGGGGAACCAGTCTGTTAGGTTCAGTTTCAGTTCAGTTACATTTTAGTGCATTTCATTGGTTTCGTGACATTAAAAAAAACAAAACAAAAAAACACGTTCAGCTGTGCTTTCACTGGCTCGGGTCTTCCTAAATTAGATCAGCTTTATTTGTATGGATAGCTCGGGATAAAACTGTACTCTATAGTAAAGGGTACTAAAAAACATTGCACTAAAAATTCTAAAACATAAATAAATAACAATAATTTAAAAAATAAAATGTACAAATATATAATATCACTTTAATTTGGCAAATTATTGACTTTTTGAGTCTATTAACAGATATAGTTTCATTATGTCAATCAACCAAGGCTGTTTATTTGTTGCTTAAAGGGACAGTTCACCTTTACAAAATGTAGAAAATTCTGTCATCATTTACTCACCCAAATGTTGTTTCAAATCCGTAAGACACAAATGAAGATATTTTCTGTCCCTCTATTGACAGTCCACGCAACTACCGCTCCAAAAATCCATCAAAGATTGAAAAACGAATCCATATGAATTGAGCGTTTTAGTCCAAATATTCTGACGAGACACGATCGCTTTATTTGTATTCATTCACATATAAATATTCATCAACAACACACATATCAGATATGGTAAATGGAAGCTCGAGCATGCTTGCTTGACGTGCAAGAACCAATGAGGTTTGTTCTCGTGTGTTACGCACACTGATCTATGTCATTATATAGATCAGTGGTTACGCAGCATGTTTGAGCTTTTGCGAGAACCATTTAGTAGGGCTTGTGTGATTAATCGTAATTGATTTTGATTTTGGCTTCCAACAATTATGAAAACAAGATAATTGACATAAAAAGATTATGATGTCGCTGCCACATTCCATCCAGCAGACTTTCCCTTCCTTCACAGGCACTAGGCACTTTCACAGGCACTAGGCACTAGGCACTTTCGTTCCTAAAACCCCAAACTTGACATCCAAAACAGCCAAACAAGTGAGTGTTATAAAATGCAGTCTACTGTTGCTAAACTGCGGGATGTGCTTTATATTAAACAGTGTTATTAATAGCATATTAAGCCACAAAAGAGACATTGTTCCCTAGGCGGCCTCCTGTGTGTGCGCTCCGAGACGGGGCGGAACGCGCGTAAGCAAAGTATACTGTGGGCTTCAGATACAGCCTACACACAAGTATGCCGAAATGCCAGTTCTCTGTGAGAACCAATGAGGTTTGGTTGAGCTTCTGTTTAGTTTCGCTGATCAATGTTTATATGTGAATATTATAAAAGCCTAAATCTGTTAATCTTCTTAAGTGATCGAGTCTCTTCAGAAAATTTGGAATAAACCGCCCAATTCATATGGATTAGTTTTATTATCTCTTAATGATCTTTTTGTTTTGAAGTGTCAAAGTGGTAGTTGCGTAGACTATCAATGGAGGGACAGAAATCTCTCAGATTTCATTAAAATATCTTCATTCTTCAGTCTTACGAGTTTGGAATGACATGAGGGTGAGTAATTGACAATTTTTACATTTTTTGGGTGAACTTACCCTTTAAGGTATTTTAGAGATCGTAGAGAAAGTTTAACTCAAACTCATTCTTTTTGTCTTCCGTCATCCCTCTATTTTCACGTTAATTGCACTTGACTATGTTTTAGGTTTCCAGTTTACTACGAACTGAAAATGGCTTTCGTCTTTTGGTTGCTTTCTCCCTACACCAGAGGAGCCAGTGTCCTCTACCGGAAGTTCCTACACCCTATGCTGGCATCCAAGGAAAGGGTAATGACCCTAACACATCATCAGGTTCCCTGGGAATAGGCATTCACTGAGAGTGAACACACAGTCATACTGAAATGTATTATGGAGTCAGTAGGATTACATAATCAATGATTACATAAATAACGTTAAGAGAAAAACAGATGGATTGGGTTAGTTGGATGTCTCGATTATGTGATCATTGCAAACTATGATTTAAAACTCCATGGTTCCTTTAACTGCATATCTCGTTCCCTAAGTAATTGTTTGTTGTCAAAGTCCTAGTTGGAGGTTAAGGGTGAATTTTAATTATAGATTTATAGATTTTTTTACATTGTTTCGCAGGATATTGATGACTATATTGTCCAGGCCAGAGAGAAGAGTTATGAGACGATGGTGAATTTCGGGCGTCAGGGTCTCACTATCGCGGCTACTGCTGCTGTTACTGCTGCTGTGAAGGTATCACACAGACACATGTGCTCATCCATACACTCATGCTCTGTTTATACTGGGCATTTGAGCTAATCTAACTAACTAAGCTGATTTGGTCAGCTAACAGCTTTCATTCCATGTAAACAGAGACATTTTTTTGCATTGATACATTACTTCATTTTTTACAGACATTTCTGATATGCTGTTTTAAGCTCTTGTTGCTTATAAAAAGAATTTATAGGAAAGGGTATACCAGATTTTTTGAAATATTAAGGAACTTGATTTTGTTAGTTAAATTAAAAAAATATATACAATTAAAAACTATAATATTATGAAATATTATTACAATTTAAAATAACTAATAATATATTTCAAAATGTAATTTATTAATGTGATGGCAAATCTGAATATTTTCAGCATCATTACTCCAATCTTCAGTGCCACATGATCCTTCAGAATTCATTCTAATATGCTGACTTGCTGCTCAAGAAACATTTCTTATTATTTATCAATGTTAAAAAAGTTTTTTTTTCAGGATTCTTTGATGATTAGAAAGTTAAAAAAACAGCAGCTTTTGTTACAATATAAATGTATTTACTGTCACCTTTGCTCAATTTAATGAATCCATGCTGAATAAAAGTGTTAATTTCTTTAAAAAAATCATTTTTGAATAGTAGTAGTATATATATATATACACTGAACAAAATTATAAACGCAACACTTTTGTTTTTGCCCCCATTTTTCATGAGCTGAACTCAAAGACTTTTTCTTGTACACAAAAGGCCTATTTCTCTCAAATATTGTTCATAAATCTGTCTAAATCTGTGTTAGTGAGCACTTCTCCTTTGCCGAGATAATCCATCCACCTCACAGGTGTGGCATATCAAGATGCTGATTAGACAGCATGATTATTGCACAGGTGTGCCTTAGGCTGGCCACAATAAAAGGCCACTCTAAAATGTGCAGTTTTATCACACAGCACAATGCCACAGGTGTCGCAAGTTTTGAGGGAGCGTGCAATTGGCATGCTGACTGCAGGAATGTCCGCCAGAGCTGTTGCCTGTGAATTGAATGTTCATTTCTCTACCTTAAGCTGTCTCCAAAGGCGTTTTAGAGAATTTGGCAGTACAGGCCTTTTGTGTACATAGAATTGAGTTCAGCTCATGAAAAATGGGGGCAAAAACAAAAGTGTTGCGTTTATAATTTTGTTCAGTGTACTTCTGTTAAAATAGTTTCAGGTCAATATTTTTTCTGTTATATATTATTTATATATTAAGACAGATACTGCATGGAAATGAAAACAAGAGTGACTCAGTAAATATTAAATGTGCTCTTCACTATTGCCTCTCTTGTTCTCTCATTTTCTTTTTCTTTTTTCAAACTTAATGTCTGGCCATGTTTGATTCTTAAAAGAAAATCGCCAACACTAGTGCTCTTCTGTTTTTTATTGTTTTTTAGTAGTGGTGCTTGCTAAAGTCCACTGCTCATATCTAGAGACAAAAACATCTAGGTTTGGGCTCTTTTGACTTTTGACACCCTAGCAACCACATAGCAACACACTAAAATCACTGCATAGCAACACCCTGGTAACCATCTGCCACATTATGCAGTTGCTAATGTTGTTCTAATCACCACTCACGTTTTCTTCAAAAAATTGTAAAAATCTAGTGCAAATCTTCATGTTTCCTTTCTCTTTCTGTCTACATGCTAAATTAATCTCCAGCAGTAGCTTCTGCACCTGTCCCAGGTAACTTGCTTTCTTTTTCGATCTGCTGTAACCTGTCACCAGCACATCATTAAACCATTATTAACTGGTCGATGCCTTCAGATAAGTTAAATAAAAATTGTGTATAATAAAAGCAATCACAAATGAAGGCTTTTTGGTTCTTGAATTGTGTTCACTCAATGCCCTTGTATACCATAGATCATGCATAGTGACAAAGCTGATCACATGACTTGTGTCACAGGGACAGGGTGCCATCAGTGAACGTCTGAGGAGTTTCAGTATTCCAGACCTGACGCAGATCCCCTCTGAGCAGTCAGCCTTCTCCAGCCCCAGCCGACGACGGGCCCTTCAGCCTGCTGACCCTAGCGCTGTCGATTCTGGTGAGCACACGCTCTAATGACATCATTTCTGATTATATAATGATAAATGATTGATTCTGTAATTAGGAAAAATTACCGCATACTGATTTAACTAAAGAAACAAATGAGCTGTAAGAGTCAAAATTTGCATTTTAAGACCTCAAGGGCAGATGAACCCTAGTGGAGCACATTGTCTGTCATCATTATTATAATTATAACAGTATGTCTCCCTCTAGTGGTAGAAAAAGGATTGAAAAATAATCCTTATTTAAACTGATGGAAAGTCTAGCTGTTCAAACAATTCACATTTATTTGTATAGCGCTTTTCACAATACATATCTTTTCAAAGCAGCTTTACAGAAAATGCATGTTTCTTTCTTTCTGCATTACAATTTAGAGTAATCTGTTATCAGGTGACTGTCCAAGTAAAAAGGCAAGTTTGCTTATATAGCACATTTCATACACTATGTCTATGGTAATACAAAGTGCTTTACACAGAAAGGAATTCAAATAATCACAAAATAAAAGCAAGGAAAATTAAAGCAGTTATAAAAGGAATTAAAAGAAATATAAATATAATACAGGTATAAAAGGAATTAAAAGAGTAAAAAGATGATACATAGATCTGTGTTGTTCTTTCGGCGCGCCTAAGTAATCTATTTGGACGTCTCCAATAAATCAGATTTTTCCCTAAATAAGAAATATACTGTTGTAAGAATACAAATCATGCAGTTAGCAAACATCATGTATTCATTTTGGACAAAAAATGCGGTCATTTACTCACCATCATATCAATCCAAACCCATATGCCTTTCTTTCATAGAGATGATCAAATTCACAATAAAAGTAAGCACCATAAACATTTTCCACTATATTCCAATACTTTTCATGGTGCGTTTACATCCTCTTTGAGGCCTGATGCTTTAATATATATTTGTTGTGATTGTATTGAAAATTCTCTTCTTTTTTTTTCATTCCACAAATTCACAAAATGGGAAAATGGGTTTAGAGCGACATGAGAGTAATGATAGAATTTTCATTTTTTGGGTAAACTAATCCTTCAAGGTTCAGTTCCTCTTGTTTGAGATCTTTATTGCTTCCTCTGTGCATCTGCTCCAACAGAGCCATATAAACGAGCAGGGGAGGGGCATGAGGAGGAAACAGATGGAGTATTCTCTGAAGACGAGGCGTCAGTCCAGAAGGGCCTGCGCAGATCTCAGAGTGTCAAACTCACCCGTGCCAAAGCAGCACGCAAAGAGGTATGTTTCTACATGCAAACATTTTCTGTTCAATTCTATTATAGTTAGTGCTGTCAAATCCATTAATCGCGATTAATTGATTCGACAGCACTAATTATAATCTAAAGCTCAATACAAAATACAAACATTTTCCCTGGGGGTCTCAGGTATTAAAACCCCACTGTTGTATTTACTGAAGATTAACTATGTGTATTGGTGTTGTATTGTTTTTTTAAAGCCTCGCTATGGCTCTCTGAAGCTGAAACCCCGAAGGCGGCAATTGGTTACATCCACTTTTGACCATCCTTGATTGTCCAATACAAACTCACAGACGGGATCAGCATCAAAACTGCAGTCTAATCCTCGGTTTAAAAATGCTCAACTTTTGTCATGCAATTCTGCAAGATAATGCTCTTTCAAAGCAGCACTAAACACTACAAACTACATAAAGACTTAGCATGAACTGACATTTACATTCATACTTTTAGTAGATGCTTTATCCAAAGTGATTTACACATGAGGAATACTACAATACAAGCGACAATGATGCAGAGTGATGAATGATCTTGCATGCAGCATTATTTGTTCAGAAAAAATACCAAAGTCTAGTATGAGTACAGGAAGACTAAGAATGTACTAAAAATCGTATTTAAAAATGGATCCGAGCGCATCTGATCTGTAACTTGACCTGAACCTGCCTCTGTAGAGACATCTCTTGTTACGCAGAGTAGCACGGGTATCATGGTGTCCTCGTTCTCCCTCTACAGGGGCAGGTGTCAAAGGTTACTGTAGCGTGCACCTTTCAGCTTGCTTTAGCAGTAATGAAATGGAGCAGAAAAAAAATGAACTAAAAATGAGTGTGCGTGTTATAGCAGGTTTTTGTGTATGCATACAGTAGGTGTTTCAGCATGTTAATGTTTACAATTTCCTTAGTTCACCCAGAATAAAAATGATGTCATCGTTTATTAATCCTCATTCTAAACCCATTTTGTCAATGGAATGCAAAAGAAATATTTTTGGAGAATATGTTTTTTTCCGTATAATTAAAGTGAAAGGGGATTCTGTCTGTCAAGCAAGCTCCAAAATGAAAACTAAAGCACAATAGAAGTGTCATAAAAGGGGTCCATTTGACTAAATCAGGTTTCTTAGACTATGAGCTGTCCTTTCTCAGATGGGTTTGGCTCAACTATGGTCAGATTCACTCAAACAAAAATGTTGAACCCATTTTTCTCAATTTCAGTGTTGGTACAGCATTTGATCTTTGCTCTGTGAATTTAACTGTTATTCACTCATAATTTTCTTTTCTGAAATTCTGAAACAAAACCGTTCACCACTGGTTCATTTCAGAACTTCAGTGTAGGGGAAGATTTTCAGTGAATATTTTATTATATTGAAAAAAAAAAATAACCAGGATATTATTCAAAACTTATCTTTTTATGATCAAAAGAAGTCTTACTGTATAGCTTTGGAATGTCATGAGGATTGGTAAATGATTTTTTTTTCCTGATTTTTTGGGTATTCCTTTAACTTTTAAATCTGTTATGAAATAATAGTTTGTTTTCAGTCTTAACAGTATTTTTAAAAGATGTTTCCAAATACATTTAAGTTTGAATGTCGTCTTTTTACATTTTGTGCAATCTATTTTTAGTGATGTACACTCATTTTAATCATGCTTGTTTCTGTATTTAGTCCGTCGTGCAAACATTTTTCAGTCGCCTTAAATTTAAATAACAAAATGCACTGATCAGCATAACATTTGACCAAAACACTCCAGATTTATCTTTGCGAAGCATGACAGGAGAGTGAATCTGATGCTAGTTGACAGATGTAAGTTAAACATTGTGGTTTGTACATGTGTAAACAGTGGCAATGATCTGTCCGTTTTTGTGTTGGACAGTTAATTGTAAATGTGTGGGAAAAGCCTGAGCATTGGGAGGGGGGGTCTTAGTTTGTTGTTGGTATGTTTTGTGTGATGGAGAAAACTTGTTGATTAGATTTGTGTCCAAGAGCTCTTTTGAATGTGTTAGTAAACCCTGGACCTAAAAGAATAAGGTTTAAAACTAAGTTTTTTTTTGTTTGATTTTCATGGAAAACCTGGAAATACCAAGGAATTTTAAAAGGCCTGGAAAAGTCATGGAAACATCAAGGAATGTTTGGGGGTTTTTTGCTCAAAGCTATTTTATGGACTAGATATTGCGTTTTATGAATGCCACATGTAAGCGTGAAACATCAGTATGTCGGATGAGGTTCTCTTTGGAGACAAGACTAATAAAAAACTAAATATATTTTTGTAAACTAGTATGTGTAATCTTTTATATCCAGTAACTTGTGGAATAATATATAAGGTACAAAAAAGATCTGCTTCAACATCTCTATAATTGTTTTAAATATTATCCTGTACTTGGGAACAACTAGAAAAGGTCATGAACCACTCATTGTATTGAACAAAATAATGGGAACGCTGTGTATACAGTTTAAGACATACAGTCACCAATTAGTTATAAGTTAGCCTAAATCGTTATCTTCCTCTATGTCTGAAAGGCTGTTTATTAATAAAATAAATGCTTTACATATTACCCTATGTTAATTCCTTAATGGCACCCAGTTAATGATGTCTGTCATACTGCAGTTTCTCCATTGACCACTAGAAGCAGTCAGGCTCTGTTTTTCAAAGTCTCCCCTTGAATTGGACAGCACAGTAAGGAACACTTGTAGTTAGTTTAGGAAACCTTTGCAAAGGCATATTTTTTTCTCTATACTAAGAAGTGATAAGAATCTTATTACTTCAGCTTCAAACATGCAAAACAGAACAGAGAAAATGAGTAATTTGCATCACTTTTAGATTAAAGCATCTGAAAGCCGTCATGTCTGCTTATGTGAGTGTTTAACCTTTATGGGGAGCCACCTGATTTGAATATATTTACACCTTTAGGCTATAAAGAAGAAAGAGGTTAATGACACACAAACAAGCTCCCAGTGTTGAGTTTGGTCTTGAACTGCAAACACCACATTTATTTTTGTTTTGCTTTTTCACGAAGACTTGCTCAATGCTGTACATGTTCTTGATAAATGCAAATAGTGAGGCAGGTTTTAGTTTGCGTGTCACTGTATCTGTGTGGTCCAACGGCAGTTGTTTCATCGCGGTCTCTATCACAGGACGTGTCCAAGTCTTTCAGCACTTTAGTGTGGAGACGTCCTGTGTCTAGGATGCCATCAGAGAGAAGAGGGGAAGAGAAGAGGAAAAGGATGGGAGAATTAAGAGAGGGAATGAAAGAGAAATGGGTTTCTGTCAGGAGGTCGAGTTTGTTTGTGGAGACATCAGTGAAAGAGTAAAGCTACCTGTTGGTCCACAACCATGATTGAAACACACTTTTATTTTCTTTAGTCTTAGAGACATATTTATGATGGTAGGCAGGGATTAAAGGTAGAAACATGCAGTTCATTCTTTTTTAAAGTGCTTTTATTTGGTTAAATTATTCCATACATAAATGATATTTGAGCTGTAAAGTTGTCCAAATCACATTTTTATCACTGGGACTTTCTTTTCTATGCCGGTATTTTTTTTTACAGATCAGGGTTATTATTTAACTAAAATTAAACATTTGTGTTAATTGATAAAGTAAAATGAAATACAATACAATACAAGTATTAGATGGAAAATTTAAACTATAAACAAAAATTTGAAAAATCTAACTAAAAATAAGTTTCAGTTGTAGCAATAAATTACTAACCAGAAAAAAAAAACGTAAAATAAAACTGAGCTACAACTAGAACTGAAATGAAAAATAAATGAAACCTATAGTAGTGTATTTAAAAAAATAAAAAAATAATTAAAATTAAAATAAAATTACTACTCAATTAAACTAATGAAAACTAAAAACATAAAAGCCAATTCAAAATATTATTAAAAACTATAATATATAAATAATACTAAAATAACAGTACGATTTAATTGATTGAGCATTTACTTGATTGTGAGTAGTTACATTAGTATAATGTTTCATTCAGTCTTGTTGCTTTACTTTAAAACAGTGTATTTGTTATTATGTTTATTGTTAACCTTTAATACAATGTCTTGCCCCATAGGCTTTTTTAAGTGCATTACCATAAACACAAGTTTTGCTTGTTTTTAAAAATGTCACAGATGCTGTCGACACAGCTTAACTTGTGTTGAACCCGGAACATGCCTTAAAGGCCCATTAGACATTTGCGGTGATCTTTATCAATTGTTGTTTCAGTTTTACATTGAGTGATATTTTAGAGCTTACAGTAATAGAGGTGAGACTGTGTATTGACGTTAACGTGTGTTTGTTTTATGAGTGATAATGTCCCCTGTGGTGCTTTCCCAATGTTGTGTTGAAGTGACTTCACCGATGAACAGGTGAAGTTTATTTAGAATCATTGTTTCAGGCTTAGAAGAGTAGCATTTGTGTCTCTAAAGTGTAATATATTACTATTCAAAAGTTTGCTACTTATGCTCAACAAGGCTGCATTTATTTGATCAAAAATACAGTAATATTGTGAAATATTATAACAATTTATAATAACTTTTTATTTGAGTATATTTCAAAATGTAATTTATTCCTGTGATGGCAAAGCTGAATTTTCAGCCAATCTTCAGTGTCACATGATCCTTCAGAAATCCTTCTAATGTGGTGATTTGATGTTCAACAAACAATTTTTATTATTATCAATGTTCAGAACAGTTGTGCTGCTTAATATTTTGGTAGAAACTGTGATACTTTTTTTCAGGATTCATTAATGAATAGAAAGTTCAAAAGAAAGACATTTATTTGAAATAGAAATCTTTTGTGACATCATAAATATCTTACTGTCAGATGAACGTGTCCTTGCCGAATAAAAGTATTAATTAAAAAACATATGAATGGTAGGCAACTCATATACTGCTTTATTTCATTAGGTAGGCTAAAAGATTCATACAATTTTCTTTCTCTCTCTCTCTCTCTCTCTCTCTCTCTCTCGACCTTGTGGTTTCTTCAGCATTCCTTGAATCTCATTCCTTTCCTTAGTCTCTCTTTGAGTTTTTCAGCCCCATCTCACCCGCTCTTTCTTTCTTTCTCTCTCTCACTCTCTCCCGCTGGGTCAGATTGCTCTCTGCCCTCATCTCTCCTCAGCCTGTCCCCAATAATCCTGCCCTCAATACCCGAAGCCCCAGACCCTTCTGCCCCGGTCCAGACCTCCATCACCCAGCTACTATCGGGTTCCTCTTTCTGCCTTTTCAGGATCTGACACCTCTTGCCCCCTTTGCAATTCCCAACCATCTCTCTAGGACTCCAGCGCCACTCCACCTGGAGTGGGTTAGCAATGTAAGAGGCAGGCAGCAAGTGTGAAGACGAGATGATAATGGAAAAAGGTTGAATGTTTCCTTTCCAAGTACAGTGCCTTTAAACATATTTGAGTTTGAGCAGTTTTGAAAGGACAAAGCTATTTGGATTGAAATTAAAATAAGTTCATATACTAACTGTATCAAGACACATTTTATAATCCATTTATTCACTTTTTGGGCAGAGACCGGAAAATTTAATTTCCAAATTAAACTGTCAAATATCTCTAAAGGTTACAAAGACTAAAGTTTGGTCTCTTATTAAAGAAGACACTTGGTAGATTAATGTTACAGTGATAAAGGTAAAAACTGAAAGTGAACAAAGTTATAGAAGTTTAAGTGTATTGTTATGAAAAATGCACAATTAAAATTTTATGTGAAATATATATTTTCCAATACATGTTTTACTCTAAAAACAAAGCCATAGATCTAAAGAAGTTGTGTTATCAAAAAAGTAGCTTTCTGTAAGATTGTGTTTGGGTGCAGTACCACTAGATGAAATTAATTTCCCATTCCCATTCATTTCAATTCGAGTGCAAGTATGATGATTATTATTATATTTTTTTCAGGATAATTTAACCTTTTCGAATCATGTCCAACTCCATATGTATATATTAGAGCTGTCAAACGATTAATCGCATCCAAAATAAAAGTTTGTGTTTACATAATATATGTGTGTGTATGGAGTATAATTATTTTCTATATATAAATACACACACATGCATATATATTTAAAAAAAAAGTGTTATTTATATATAAAATATTTATATATAATATAAATTATATATAATATAAATATATATACACAGTATATACATGCAAATATTTCTTAAATATATACATGCATGTGTGTGTATTTATATATAGAAAATAATTATACACCGTACACACACATATATTATGTAAAAACAAACTTTTATTTTGGATGCGATTAATCGCGATTAATCGTTTGACAGCCCTAGTATATATATATTTTGACTATTCAGACTATTTTTTTTTTTGCTAGTACAATATATCCAGAGATTGGTAATCATAATAATGGCACATATTTATGTAGGTTCAATCTTGAGGAAATTGGGAAAGAGTAGAACATGCACTTTTACTGTGGATTTAATTAAGTTGTTGCAACACCTGATCCTGTCACGCAAAGAATGGTGAAAGAAAACATGAAATCTGATCTGATCTTTGAAAGGATAAAAATAATTTTATTGCATGTCAAACCAACTATGAAGGTGAAAAGTTCATGCATGTTTTTTTTCCTATACAGGTTTGAGTCAGAAAGTCTCATCATGGCCTTAGTTTTCACATAAAAGAACAGTTTTATTATTAGTGTCAAAAAGGTCAATTGAAATCCTCTGTGGTTTTAAAGTTGTAAAACATTAAGTTGTAAAAACAATAATTGCAAGCGAGTGTATACTTTTTATAGTCACCATACATCCACATTTATCCAGAAGAGCAAGTATTGTGTTTGAATAGGTGCCTTACAGATCACTGGGGTGGCGTCCCATGGACGAGTTCATTTTTCAGAAATAATGTGTCCTGGGATGTATTTGGAAGAGAACACTACCATCAAGGATATTCTTGGAGCCTTGAAAGGCACATATGTATATTTAGTGTACGTGTGGGTTTTGGTGGCTCCTGTCTTGTAAACCTTGGTGATCAGAAGGGACTCTGAGAAAGTCGTGCTGTGTTTTTTGGCAAAGATTTGTGTCTATTGCAGTACTATATATGTGTTTATGAGTGCCGTGACATGACCATGTGACTACATTTTGATTACTTTTGACCTATCACCTGCATTACATTAGGTAAAATCAATCAAATATGAACAAATTACTGTCATTGTGTGAATAACAATCATGTAGTAACTAATCTGATTATGACCATTTTAAAACGTAATATAATCTAATTTGATTATGTAATCTAGATTAAATATAATCAGATACTACACGGCATATTTAGCTCCCTTTACACCAGTAGGCGTAAATTCCTGCACGTAGCGTTCAAACCACGATTTGTTCACAACAATAATTAAACCCTTTGCGAGAGGATATGCATATAACAAGCTTGGTGCCCCCGAGTGCAACGAGGTCAGTGGCTGATCTTTTGTAGCAACACTAATGAGAATGCAAGTAAACAAAATGCGCTTCCGCCGTCACAATGACCTAATGAGAGGCATGGTATGGTGGGAAAGCCCAGCACCTGTGCGAGCACGCAAGTGACACTACGCTGTAGCCCATACGCAAATGCGAACCCACCAACCGGTGCCCGCTTCATTCAGCGGAGCAGCGACGAGGTGATGAAAGAAAGAGTGGGGTGAAAGAACAAGCTTAATAACCAGAACATGCAATCAGCGCTAGAGTTCACTCGCAGACAATAGCTGGGGCATGGACCTCATTGGGGTTACCCGAAAGGGCCCAGTGGACAATTGGGTCATTTACATCAGATTGCTTGACAAGTCCCCGCAGGGCAGAGGAGAGTTCAAAAACCAGAGCAAAATCGAGAAGTTTGTCGCTGAATCTGTCGGAAAGGGCCTGTCAGGAGCGATTAGCACGCCCTCCAAGCGCCCAAATGATCAAAAGGTCCTGTCCCTAACACACACACACACACACACACACACACAGGCCCCCGCCACTGCAGGTTTAATCTGAATTTGCATGGCTCTGTGTCTCAGTCTTCCTCAGGCATGATATAATTACTGCAATGAGCACTGCCCCATTGGCTCAGTGCTGTCTGGAGTTGTTTTGCGAGCTAGCTGAGCTTGGAGAGTGCAGTCGGTCAAAGAGCTGGTGAAGATTGTCTGTTAATGGTGATTTAGCGTTAATGGTGATTCTATGGCATTTTGGTGGTGTCTCTCATGCTCTATTGCTGTGCCCTATAAGCTCTGTAATGTAAGGTGAAAGGAGCAACTAGCGGTTGAGCTGAACTTGCAATTGAACTTGCCAGGGTGTGCATGGTAT
This sequence comes from Squalius cephalus, assembly GCF_949319135.1. Taxonomy (NCBI): domain Eukaryota; kingdom Metazoa; phylum Chordata; class Actinopteri; order Cypriniformes; family Leuciscidae; genus Squalius; species Squalius cephalus. Next base: position 17,281,116 of record NC_137141.1, on the reverse strand, counting down.
TGTTAGAGAAAATTAAAACTAGGTACTAAGTACTTCTTTCAAAAGTTTTTACATTTCGTCTTAAGGCATCTTTAGATGCGCTGGCTCTGTCGCTGTCTCTTAATTTTGTGTTAATTAATTATGGCATCAGAGACAGTATTGAATTCAAAAATTTAAGCTCATGATACATTGTTTCTGTTGCATATCATGTAGAAATGTGTGTTTTTTTTTTTTATTATTACCCCAAACATCGAAATAATGAAAATATGAGATTATTATTTTAATTGTAACCTAATTAAAACAACCAAGCACTCCCTAATTCTCATTACTATAACACCCGGTCCAGACACACTGATGCTGCTTTTTTTATTATTATTAAAATCTTTATAAATTTAAGTACAGTTTGAGTTTCAGTAAGATTTTGTTTATAAAATAAATTAATGTTTAATTAGCAAGAACAGATTAAATTGATCAAAAGTGACAGTAAAGATATTTATTATTTTACAAATGATTTATATTTCAAATAAACGCTGTTCTTTTGGAGTTTCTATTTATCAATGAATCCAAACATTTTAAGCATCACAATATTTATGACAATATGAAATATTTCTTGAGCAGCAAATCATCATATTAGATTGATTTTTGAAGGATCATATGACACTGAAGACTGGAGTAATACAGCTGAAAATGCAGCTTTGCCAACACAGGAATAAATTACATTTTAAAATAGTTAAAATTGTAAATCGTTTAAATTGTAATAATATTTCACAAAATTAGTTTTTATAAAATTTAAATGTATGGGGGGGGGGGGGGGGAGGAGGATTCACATTCAATTAAGCTAATTTTGAGGTTTCGTTTTTGAATTTTGACAGTTTAATTACTGCTTAAAATGCCTGCTTGTGCCACCACTGCAGTTTGTTAGCCTGTTAAAACATAACACAATGCCACATTTAAAGGGATAGTTCACACAAAAATGAACATTTTGTCATCACGTATCACCCTCATGTTGTTTCAAACCTGTATGAGTTTATTTCCTCTGTTGAACACAAAAGAAGATATTTAATAAAATAATGTTGGTAACCAGACAGTTGACGGTATACAGGGAAAAAAAAAATACTATGGAAGTCAATGGGGGTCCATCAACTGTCTAGTTACCAGCATTCTTTAAAATGTCTTCTTTTGTGTTCAACAGAGGAAAGAAACTCATACATGTTAAGAACAACATAAGGTTGAGTAAATTATGACAAAATGTTCATTTTTGGGTGAACAATCCCTTTAAGTGCTATCAAATCAATCACTAAGGCCAAAGTCCTGGCTTAGTAGATATACAGCATAATTTAATCCAAATGTATTTGTTTAAACAAGAAAAACATTTAGCTAATGTTATTGTTTTTGACAATGATCCGGTACAACGATGCTTATTTGGCATGTCTTCTCACCCCTTCATGCATAATTTGTCCATTAAGCATTGACAAAGCTACTATTATTCAGCTCCTTGATCGACTCCATCCGTAAACAACTGACGTCAAAAGGCCAGACCCTGAGATTACAGTAACGGTTGATTTTGGCTTGGGAGTGAGAGTTTGTCCACATAGGGAACATGCCGATCTCTCACTGAAAGACCTGTCCCCTTTCATCACTGTCTGTTAAATCTATTGTGGCAGATCAGAGAAGAGTGCAGCTATTCCAACAGGGCTCAATTGACCTTGTGTGGCCTTCCCCAGAAGCTGTCACGTTGCCACACTGTAATGGAGGCAATTAGCCTCACTGTCTCTAGAGCTGTGTGTCTGTTACCTTCACAGTCAAATCTGCCACGCACACATCCATCCAAACACACGGGGACCTGTGGACACATCTAATGGATGAAGGAAGTAAAGTTCACACTAGCAGAGTAACCACTGGTGTAGTTCATCACATTAACTATGGACATGATCCACGAACATTTGTCTTAAAGTGGTCCTATTGTGCTTTTTTACATTTTCAACTTTCTTTAGTGTGTAATGTTGCTGTCTGAGCATGAAAAAGGTCTGCAAAGTTACAAAGCATAAAGTCTACGCTAAAGGGAGTTATTCTCTATATCTCTAAGCACTGTTTCTGAACTCCCTGAAATGCCTCCATTGTAGTCTTTTCTGGAACGTACTTGTCACAATGTCCAAGGCACACCTAAAATAAAGGGGACGAGGCCTGGTTGAGTTGCATTAGTATATAGTGTGTTGTCGCCATGTCCAAGAGATGCTGTGTTTTCAACCCCAGATCTAATGCGTTTATGTTAAGGGCCGTGACATTTCCAAAACACGCTCAAAGCGGTTTACCAATCAACACGCACTGATCCAGCCGACCAATCAGAGCACATTGTGCTTTTCAGAAGGAGGGGCTTCATAGAGACAGGAACCCAGCAAGCAATTTTGCGTTTAAAAGACATCTAATAGCCGTCCAAACACATCCCAGACGTCTAGGCTAAAACAAGGCAAAATTTGGGCTGTCAGTGAAATTGCAATAGACGTCTAAACCATTGCCCAAGAATACACTAGTCGTCAATTAGATAACAAAGCAATGAAATGAGTGAAGAAATGAAACCAAACACCTTGTAATCACTGTTTACTTTGCTTACATGATGGAATATCATACATCTCACAAGTTATTTTGGCATAAATGACATGTAACCAATTTCAAGGTTATTTTGGCTAGAAGTGGGTTACTCGGGTCTATAGTTAACCTAGACGGTGAAATGGCGGCTATTGCTTGCTGGTAACTGAACAGAGCATTATTGACAGACTGGGAAAAGAGGTGCTGTAATAATATAAAATAATAAGGTGTTTTTTGAACATTCAAGCATGAAAACCTATTCTAGTAGACCCCCAAAAACAAAATCAAGACTTTGTCAAAGGGCATAACAGGTCCTCTTTACTTTTGAACAATATATCTTAAACTTCTTTTTGTGAAGTATTTTGTTTAAAATGTGTGCTTGTGCTGTGTGTTTTATCTAGTGAAATGGCATTCATGCATTAAGCTTGGATTAAGTGATCACACACTTTTTAGACAGTTTCAGATTATGTAAATGTAAATGCAAATATAGTTTGTAATCTACAGGAAAAGAGGGGATTTAAGGACAAGTACTTGTTAAAATTCTTGGCCAGAAATGAAGGAAATTCCTATCATACTTTAAAACATGGGTGGGGCATGTGTCATTGGGTAATGTGGTTTGCTATTCACAAATGACTGTGCAATACTTACTGACTAGTTTTTAAAACACAAACACCCACACCTTAACACAGTTCATCATGAAAGCTCTAGTTCACGGTCGTTCGTAGCAGAATTCAGCTTTGAATGGTGTCATGTCAGTTTAAACATGTTGAAACATTCTTGTATGAGTCTGTACACATAATTGACACAATGACACGATTCCTGAATCTAAAACCCTTCTCACATCAAAGAGGAGTCCAGGGGCTGAATCACTCCATTATTTAAAAGGTTGCCATTCACACACTTCCTCTTTATAAAAAAAAAAAAGCAATTTATTCCTGTGATGCAAAGCTGAATTTTCAGCATCATTTCTCCAGTCTTCAGTGTCACATGGTCCTTCAGAAATCATTATAATATGCTGAGTTGGTGCTCAAGAAATATTTCTTATCATTATCAGTGTTCAAAACAGCTGTGCTGCTTAATATTTTTGTGAAAAAAAAGATCAAAAGGACAGCATTTACTTGAAATAGATTTTTGTTTGTAATCATGTAAAAATTCTTTGCTGTCACATTTGATGAATTTAATGCGTTCTTGCAGAATGTATTAATTTCTTTTGAAAATGTAATTGTAGTGTACACACACACACACACACTCTCACTCTGCTCTTGGTTGTATTACAGGATTCAAAGTATTTTGAGGCATAAATCATTTTCTAAATGTAAATTTCATTTTCCCTTCACCTGAAATTTGAAACTGACCCTTTTATGACATTATCAAAGGGCAATAAAGGTTGAAATCTCCCTGTTTCTCTTTTTAATAAAGTTTATGGTTTTGTACTGTGTATGGTTTACAGCTGGAAGGCAGAATTCTTTGGGACTTTCCAAGTTCTGTCAAAGGCAGTTTCAAACAAAACTGAGGTGAATCTCAGAGCACAAATGTGCTATAATTCTGCTTTTTGAATACTAGTACAATACGTAAGTAAACTTCTGTACTGAAGCTATATCATCAGAGGTCAGCATGATTATTATTCCCATCTAAGCTTTTCTTGTGAGGATGTGAAAAATACAAAAAAAATATATTTTAATCATAAAACTAGCTTATATTGAACATATATTTTAGCTGTTTAAAGGTAACAATGTGAATATATTTATGTAAAAATATCAAATGACAGCTCACCCTGTTTCTCATGGTCAGATGTGTAGATTAGTAGTACCATAAGAAATACTAAAAAGTTCTTTATAAAAAGAAAAGAACTTCGGTCTATTTGACCCGATTCTCAAAGAGGCGAGGAGGCCTCAGACCGTTGTAATAAAGTTGACCCTGTCCTTGTTTTCTATTGTATTCTAGCGGGTCAGTGGGCCACATAATCTCTGGCTTTGATTTAGGCTTCAAGCTCAACGTAGCAGGGCTAGACTGGAGTTTAGCAGTTGGAGACTTGCTTGCTCTTGTTCTTTCTCTCTCTCTTTCCTTTTGTGCAGACATAAGCCCATAGGATGGAGCAAGTGTAATCCTGTGTTCTTAAGACCAGCGCACGGCCGTGCTGTTAATGAGAGTGACCGCACACTCACCCTGAGCAGCAAAAACATACTGGGCTCAAGTATTCAAAGGCCATCGGAGGGGAACCTGTTTATACCAATCTGTTTGGTGACTATAATACTTTACGTGTGAGTTTTCTGGTCATATACTTGTAAGACTTTTATTATATTTTTTTAAATGACCATTTTAATGACCAGTACTGAAATACAAGCATCCCAGTTTAGGTTGTTAAATTTAAAAAAAATAACTCAGAAAGATGGAAGTTCTGGCATAATGTCATTCTAAACCTATTTTATTGGTATTTTTTTATCCATAAAATGAAAGTCAGTGGTATCCAATGATGATTTGAACCCCATTGACTTTAACTGTATGGACAAAAACAGTTGCAACATCGTATACAAAAGTCTTTATTTGTGTTCCACTGTATAAAGAAAGTCATACAGGTTCGGAACAGTATGAGTAAATTATACCAGAATTTTCATTTTTGGGTGAACTACATTTTTATACAAATAAAATGTTCATTTTGATGGTCCCTTTTGAACATTCTGTTGACTATAAGTAACTTTGCAACTACATGTCAACTAACTCTCATTAGAGTATTAGTAGAATGTCTGCTTAATATCTGCTAACTCTTGTTATGTGATGCTCCTCCAACAGACATTCTACTGACTATAAGTAAATGTACAAGTACATTTAAACTTATTCTAACCCTAACCCTGCAGTCTAATAATACTCTACTAACACTCTAATCAGAGTTAGTAGACATGTAGGTGCAACTAGAGCCCTGCACGGGCCTCAAATTTAGGCCCGAGCCCGGCCCTGGCCCGAGACGCTCAGGCCCTAGCCCGACCCGTGTCCGACAGCTCATCAGAATTATCAGCCCGAGCCCGACCCGAGCTTTTTTTTTTTTTTTTTTTTTTTCATTACACAGCGGCAGCCTGCCCTATTTGCAGCCATTAAAATAGCTCAGTTTTGTTAGTTATGTTTCTTTGTTAGTTATGTAAATTAATGTTTCTTTTCATTTCTTTATTAGGTTAATTTAGACAAATGTTTGGAGCATTTTTTTTTTAAATGACGACCAAGCAAACCGAGCCGACAGCAAGTAAAACATGTTTGATCAATTGAGCCTCTCAAATCAATGCTATAATACTTTACTTGTCTACAATAAAATCAATAGATATAAAAAACTTCAAGCATATCACACAGACAGTTAGTTTAATAAATGTTTATTTATTAAACCACAGTGAGTAAAAACATTTTTTTTTTAAATACTGAGGCAGGCTCAGGCTGCTCGCAACAGCGCTTGCAAACGAAATGAGCAATAGCCTATTAAATTAAATAAATTAAAAACAAACTTGCAGATTATCTTACCTCAAAAATGCACCACAGAACATGACCATTCTTTTTTTCCAGTGGTTTCCAACAGTTAAACGAAAACAAAGTCCAATCAAACGAAAAACATCAGAGGTTTCCAACAGTTAAACGAAAATAAAGTCCAATCAAACGAAAAGTTAGAACAGTCTCTAACAGAGCATCGTGGAGAAAAAGAATAGCTAAGCATCCACAGTGGAAGGTTTTAACCCAGTCCTCCTTTCTTCTATCACGAATTCTTCTCACGCACGCGATTTTTCTCTTAATATTCTCCATTATTTGCACATGAGGTGAATCGTGGGTCGCGCTGACGGGAAACCTTCTGTGTGCGTGCGTGAGACAGACTGTCATGTCAGTCATATGTCAGTGTAATTTTAAGATTAGCTGATGGCTATAATGGCCAGTATTTAAAACACGTTTTAAGTGCAGGGCACGTCCAGTTCCCGCGCGCGAGCAGAGAGATTCGCGCTCGGCACATTATATTCCGTGTGCGAGCAGAGAGATTCGCGCTCGCGCATTATATTAATGTAGCCTACTTTCACGCTACAATAATGCGCTCTCGACATTTGACAGGAAAAAAACGCCATAAGTTATGAGGTTACGAAATGTCTTTCTATGTTTGTTTTTCTATCGTCAACGTCAACTTCTCATATATATTTTTTAATTAATGTCTAAAAATATAAAAAGCAGGATAACCCAAAAAAGGCCCGAGGCCCGGCCCGCATTTTAACTATGACGTGAAAATTGTCCCGAAGCCCGGCCCTAGGGGCGTAAAAAAGTCGGGGCCCGTCGGGCTCGGGCTGAAATGCAGGTGCAACGTTACTTGTAGTCAACAGAATGAGTTAAAGGGATCATCAAAATGAAGTGAAACCTCTTTATTGGCATCTATGGTGAAGAACCTTTAACGTGCACGGAACATTTCTATTCCACAAAAAGTCCTTTAGTGGAAAAAGGCTCTTTAGATTCTTTTAAAATGTTCTTCACACTAAGAAAAAAATGAGCTGCGTCCGAAATCGCGTACTGTCTGAGTAGGTACTACATTTGAATTTGAATTTACTTTGCGACTGTTAAAAAGTACATTCTATATAGAATGAATGTGGGCTGGGCAGAATGAAATTCTGACGTACTACAATCGTCATGATGTTACCGTCACGTGACCTACCAGCATCAGATGCGTCACTTCACTGCCATTCATAAATCTTCAGAATTTCTCTGTTTTTTTTCATACTATGAATACTATGTGTAGTTTTTATTATTATTATTATTTTTCATGCTATATAGTAGGGAAGTATAGGACACAGCAATGGTTCTTTTAAGAACTGTTTACCAAAAGGTTCTTTTGGTGACCAAAAATGGTTCTTCTGTGCCATCGCTACAAAAACTCTCATTTTGAACCTTTATTTTTAAGAATGAATTCCTTTAAGTTGTCTTGTGAGTGTCAATCCTAGTCTCTTTCTCATTCCATCTCGATAACTGGATGAACCTCAAATGTGTTTTAATTAGACCTGCAGACGGAGAAACTAAGAGACAGACAGACAGAGGCAGAGACAGCAAGACTGCTTTATCAACAGCCCTTCAGGCAGTGTGTGTCTTTCACACAAGTAAAGGAAAAATCCCCTCTGATCTCACTTCCATCATTTCCTTGTTCTCTCTCAGCACCTATTTTCTATCTCTCTCCCCCGTCACTCTCTCCTTCACCACCAGGCCGTGAATCTCTTTCAATTTACTCACAAACTGAGCATTACTGTATTTATGTCTTTGCAAATTAAGTTGCAGGATTATTGCATGTATAATTTGCTTTTCTAGAACATTGGCAAAAATTTACGAAATTTGATCAGTCCAATATAGTGTCCTTTCTTAAATCAAGGTATACTCCATTTAAAACTGAACTAAAGACACTTTATTTTACAGAATGCCAATATATGTAAAAATTTCTATTAATTTAATTCAATAAATTCCACTTCCTGTAGTTCTGCTTGCATTTTTGTCATATAGTTAGGAACTGTTTTATTGTTAAAAAAATGTTTGAGCGTCAATTCTTATTATTATGCATCTATATATATTTGTAGATGCATAACATTGCTGAAGTGTGTGCATGTGCGTGTGTGTGTGTGTGGTCCTGGTAAACCCTACGCTATGGGACAAAATAACCCCACAAAATGGTAATATCCAAAATCCTTGTCCTTGTGGTGACACTTTTTGGTCTTCATGAGGAAAACAGCTTATAGTCATATTACATGGTGTTTTTTGAAAAGGTAAAAATGCAGAAAGTTTTCTGTGATGGGTAGGTTTATGGTTAGTGAATAGAATATACAGTTTGTACAGTATAAACATCATTATGTCTATGGAAAGTCCCCATAAAACATGGAAACTCAAAGTGTGTGTGTGTGTGTGTGTGTGTGTGTGTGTGTGTGTGTGTGTGTGTGTGTGTGTGTGTGTGTGTGTGTGTGTGTGTGTGTGTGTGTGTGTGTGTGTGTGTGTGTGCGTGCGCCCTCGTCCAAGAAGTCTTAGATTTCAGTTAGATTTGACACATACCAACTTGTGACCCTCGGCTGGTCCCTCATTCAACTTTTCTGGTCTTTCCTTCCTTTCCATTCTTTCTGTCATTCACTCCTGTTATTCATCTCCTGTCTCCTTCCTTCTTTTCCTTTAAACTTCAGTCTCTAACACACTCTTTCTCTCTCATATGGGCTTTTTCCCAATGTAAATAATTCCTCAGTGTCTCTCCAGAGTTGACAGGTTGAGAGACGTGCGAATGAGGTGATGAACTCTTGCTTAACGCTTAGCGAGTCTGATCCAACAGAGGTCAAAGGAGGCTTCAGTGCAGATTCAATTTAGATTACGACCACAGGCAGCTATTGTTTTAACCTGAAATAGAATCTGAGACGTCTAATGGAAAAACAGACAGAAGTTCAAGGCTATATATCTATTGTGACACAAAGTAATTCATCGTTTCACAAGTGTTTAATATAAGCAACACTGATAAAGTACTTCTTGCCAAGTATTTGGATATTACTGAAGCCCAATTTATACTTCGGCGTCGAACCCACGCCGTAGCTACATCTTAGGCTATGTGTAGCACACGTACCCTTCGGCGTACCCTTCGGCGTACCCATGACGTGCACCTCTCCAAAAATGTAACAACGCGTCAATTCTACGCGGACCACAAGCGCTGTGATTGGTCTGCTAGAACCCCTCCCTCAGGTTTCACACGCTCCCTCTGCATGTGTAATTGCGCGTCAACGCGGACAACGACGCAATGACTTCCTATTTTAAAGCAAATCTGAAAAAGTAATAAATTGATTGATTGGGGTATTTCTAAGGGTTTTATAGGCTCATAATCATCTTGCAACCACCCAGAACACCCTGACCATTTTTCACCCTATTTATTTGAATTTGCTCATCTAATAAAAGTGTGCTAACTGAATAAAATTATGGGTTTAATGATTTAATAAAATAAATAATTTAATTTTTACATTTGTTTAAGAAAATTGTGTTCTGGGTGATTGCTAGGACGATTTCATTCCATGCAGTTGCTAAGGTGTTCTGAGTGGTTTATAGGTGGTTGCTTCAACAGATCCCAATTCCAAGAATCTATGAGATTCTGGTCAATGCTTCATTGTAAGTTTATTTACACTAATATAAAGGGTTAGTTCACCCAAAAATTCAATTCTGTCATTAATTACTCACCCTCATCTTCCAAACCTGTAAGACGTTAAAAGCATGTTTCATGTTTGCATCTTCAGAACACAAATTAAGATATTTTTGATGAAATCCAAGAGCTTTCTAACCCCTCCGCAATGTAATCACCACTTTGAAGGCCCAGAAAGGTAGTAAAGACATTGTTAAAATAGTCCATGTGACTACAGTGGTTCAACCTTAATGTTATTAAGCGACGAGAATACTTTTTGTAAAAAAAAAAGACTTTGTTCAACAATTTCTTCTCTTGTGAATTCCTTGTGAACAGAGTCTTCGACTCGGTTCACAACGCATGCGGATCCTGACCCAGGATCCGGTCAATAATGAGCTGGTGTTCTGATGTAGAACCCGGAAGCACTGCACTGTGTTTACAACGTGAACAGCGTTAAGAGACTGACACAGAAGAGGAGAAATTGTTGAATAAAGTAGTGATTTTTGTTTGTTTTTTTGCACACAAAAAAGTATTCTCTTCATTCATAACATTAAGGTTGAACCACTGTAGTCACATGGACTATTTTAACGACGTCTTTCCTATCTTTTTGGGCCTTGAAAGTGGTGATTACATTGCAGTCTATGGGGGGTTAGAAAGCTGTCTAGATCAAAAATATCTTAATCTGTGTTCTGAAGATGAACATAGGTCTTATGGGTTTGGAACGACATAAGGGTGAGTAATTAATGATATAATTTTCATTTTTGGGTGAACTAACCCTTTAATTGTCCACCATTCTCAATTTACGCCACTGGTCTAAGGCATGAATTTTTTTCTATCAATACAAGTCCTTAGTACCTACTATATTCTTTCTGACCCCCTACTACTACAGAGGTAAAAAGACTGGTCTGAGACCACCAGGGTAACCTGCAGTCACTAAGGTTACCTCTATCTACGGTGACACCCGCTACACAACACTAGTGCATGAGTGCAACAGTGCGGAACAGAATGTCTGAGATTTGAGTGGACATTCTTTCTCCTTTTCTTTCTTTATATATCTCTCCCCAAATGCCCCTCTCCCCCAGCTCTATTTTTTTCTTCGTTCTTTCTTTCTCTCTATGGCACGTTTTCACTCGGTCTCTCAGTGTGGCATCTGACCTATCACACACTTCAGTGCCCCTCCTCGGCCTCTACTAAATGCAGGGCCGACACGCTATTCAACATGTTCACATTCTAGACATATTAATGCACACTCATGCACCAACGCTAACAAACTAACATGCACATAATGACATAGGGGCCTGCTGTCTGTGTCTGTGTGTGGTACTGGGATTAAGTCGCATTTGAGGACAGATGTTCCCACATCTGACCTATGTATGCTCTTCTAAAGTAACTAATTTCATTAGAACACACAGATTCTCTCATGCCAAAAATCTGCAAAGGCACAGCCTGTGAGTGTCTGTTTGTGTGCATGGATGTTGCATCCTGGGGCAATTTTGTATCTTTCAGCACAAGGTAATTAGTCTGAACCACACGCTCCTCTGTTGTGTAATGCTAGAGAGACAAGAGGTATGTGTGTTTGTTATGTCCGATAAGTGTATGTTTAAATAGCGAGTCAACTTCAATGTATTTGTCAAATGTGCAACAATACAGTACAGCTTTACATTTAGATATAATTGATATAAGAATAGAAATAAACAGTAAGACTATAAAGCAATATAAAGTTGTATGTGCAATTTTCGGAAAAGGAATGGGTATAGTTTATGTATAAAACTAAACAATATAAATAGTAATATTTGCAATTTTTTGTTGTGTCCAAATCTTTGAACATTTTATTTGAAGTACTTACACTGAAAAAAAAAAAAAGTGTAGGACTTACAACGTAGTGAAATAATTTTCACTCAGAAATTCCTAATACATTTTACAAAGAATTACAAAGAAATGTCAAGTAACACTGAATTAAATGTGAAATTTTGAAGTAGAAAGACTTTTCTTGTAAAACAATCTCCAATAAGCTTTCATTTACAAATTTGAAAAATAATTGATATAGTATAAAGATAAAAATAAATTAAACAAAATACTTTGTCTTATATCTATTATTTAAACATAACACTTTATATCTATCTAAAATAAATTGGAATATAACTTTTTATTACACATATATTTCAGTTCTGTTCCAAAACAAATTTAGCACTTTACACAATATAAATGAGATATACACTCACCGGCCACTTTATTAGGTACACCTGTTCAACTGCTTGTTAACGCAAATATCACCAATCACATGGCAGCAACTCAATGCATTTAGGCATGTAGACATGGGCTGCGTTTGAAAACTAGGCAGGTGACTTGTTGCCTCACTGCCTTATCAGGCAATAACTTTGTAGGCAGCGTTTGCGCACGAAGGTACATCACAAAACTAATTTCGGAAAGACTTCTGAGGCAGCATAACGGTTTAATGATCTACAACAAAATAGAGAGAGCTTTGGTGATAATCAAGCGAATATTTAATTAATACAATACTAATTTCTCGCTAGAAATGCAACAGCAACTTTCATATGCTATATTTATTTTTTAGCTCAACTGACACGGAATGGAACGCACAGGATTGTGGGATATCAAAGGCAGTGAAGGATTCATCTATGCTGCCTTCAAAAATCAAAGAATGAAGGTATCTTAGAATACAGGATGTGGCATGATTACTGGATTCGGACGTGCCTCGTTGCCTTCACAGCCTGCAGAGACAGCGTTTTTCAGTTTTCGGATGTAGCCACGGTCAAAACAATCTGCTGAAGTTCAAACTGAACATCAGAGTGGGGAAGAAAAGTGATTTAAGTGACTTTGAATGAAGAGAAGATATCCAGTGAGCGGCAGTTCTGAGGTTGAAAATGCCTTGTTGATGCCAGAGGTCGGAGGAGAATGACTGGTTTGAGCCAATAGAAAGGCAACAGTAACTCAAATAACCACTTGTTACAACCGAGGTTTGTAGAATAGCATCTCTGAACACACAACATGGTATACCTTGAAGCAGATGGGTTATAGCAGCAGAAGAACACACTGGGTGCCAGTCTTTCAGCACACCAAAATTTGACAATAGAAGATTGAAATAACTTTGCCTGGTCTGATGTGTCTTGATTGCTGTTGCGACATTCAGATGATAGGGTCAGAATTAGCCGTAAACAACATGAAAGCATGGATCCATCCTGCCTTGCATCAATGGTTCAGGCTGCTAGTAGTGGTGTAATGGTGTGGGGGATTCTCTTGGCACTCTTTGGCCCCTTAGTAGGCTACCAATTAAACACAGCCACCATAGTATTGTTGCTGACCATGTCCATCGCTTTAAGACCACAGTGGACCCATCTTCTGATGGCTACTTCCAGCAGGACAATATGCCATTCACAAAGCTCAAATCATCTGGTTTAGCTTAAAGCTTAAACTGGTTTCTTGAACATGACACTATACTCAAATGGCTTCCACAGTCACCATATCTTAATTCATTAGAGCTCGTTTGGGATGTGGTGGAACTTGAGCTTCGCATCATGGATGTGCAACCAACAAATCTGCAGCAACTTCTTGATGCTATCATGTAAATATGGACCAAAATCCATATTGAACTAATGCAGTTTTGAAGGCAAAAGGAGGTCCAGCCTAGTGCTAGCAAGATGTACCTAATAAATTGGCTGGTGAGTGTATTTGCCCAGTTACCAGTTGCCCCCCTCCACCATCTCATAACTAAAGCCATAGGGCGGGACAGATGTCCATCATCTCAGTCTAGCTAAGCGCACTCTGAATAGGCTCAGTCTATCCCCCGTCATGACTAGCTGAGACCAGACTGACCTCTGACCTCTCACTAATTACATACGGCTAAGGCGGTGATGATGGCACAAATCCAGTATTTTCCAAACAAGGCAGAAATGGGTAACTATAGGAAGCAGAGCAACAAACATGCTTTTAATGTTCACAGGACATCTCTACCCTGAGAGGTCATTCAGACAGATGTGGAAAATCACAATGCTGAAGCCACAATTGTACACAAACGTCTGTCGGAACACTACAGACCCTCCATAGTATACACTGAACAAATATAAATGCAATATGAAAACTATACGTTTGTGGTTCACATGTAGATATTCAAATATTAAGTGCATTTTGGGAAAGAAGACAAAAAAGAAAACAATAGATGCTAATTCACAAGTTAATTGTTTTTAATTCTGTGGTAGTTTAAGCGTGCATTCCTATTTCTGTCTGCATGCTTTCTAAAGCAGAATTTATCAATAGAGCAGCACAGCTTGTTGAAATAATATTTTCAATCAATGAACTATATTGATTTAATTTCCTAGAATGAAGGTGTGTTTATCACTCTTTATTGTATTAAGACAAAAAGGTATATATATATATATAGTTTTTGTTTGTTTGGTTAATAAATCCTAGGCCAATGAACGTGTTGGTAGTCATGAGAGAAACCAAGCTTTTTGAGTCTTTGAAACCACTGAACCAATTGCTTCGCAAAATTATTTAATGTTTCGAAACGCCATATGCTGGTGATGCCTGCTGGTCAAAACAATCTAAATGCAGTGCCCAACTGCCCAAACATGCATAAAAACACTATTAAAATGTAATCTATTAAATGCAATTAACAAATCTAATAATACCATTCAATACGAAGTGTCTTTATAAAATGTTATTTTATTAAATTGTGGCTTGTTTTATTTGTTTTATGGAGAGCTTGGTTATTCAGAACAATAAGAGACTATTAACTACAACTCTTCCTTTCTATTATACAAATGTGTCAAATTTATAAAATTGATCCGAGATCAGGAAAAAAAAAACATATAGACACTGGTTCTTGGGTTCACAGAGATTGTCCCCTAGCGGCAATCCAGTGAAACATTTCGAAACAGTTATGACGTAATGAATCATTGTTTACTGAAATCATACGACATTTTGTTGATGGCAGTTTGATGCGCACTCTGAATCACTGTTTTGAGACAAATGATTCTTAAAGGTTTTAAATCTTCATGAAGTAGTGTTTCGAAAGCTCCCTGTTATGTTGGAGTGTTTTAGTTATTCCACCAGAAGTTCAGTTTCACACCAGAGCTTGAAACGATAGTCTCTTTACTCTTTTGTGTCACTTACAACGCAATGCACACAGGGAACCCCCGTAACCTTGGTTACCCTGGAGACCTTGAATTAGAATAGAATTGTGTTCCAACTTAAACTATAGTTGAGGAGAGATGGCTAAACACCTATATGTGAAAGTCTGCGATAAAGTCCTTCAGGTATGCAGGACGAGCACCAGAGGGGGCATGCTCTGTGCTGCTCTCCCACTAGGCTCCCTCCCCCGTAGGCACCTGGTTGAGTTGAGAGGGGCTGGCACTTTCCGCAGTCTACTAGCATGACATCAAGAGCCATCGCTCAACAAGAATGTGGCAGACTGTAACTGACGATCCACCTGGAGGGGTTTAGACCAAAACGATGCCATTTTGCTGCTACGGTGGGGTCTGTGGACCCAAACCCAGTCCATCACAGTTATCTTATTCTCCTTGACCTTGTGCCTCTTGTCGAAGCTGTCCTTCATTCGCCTCTGGTTTGAAGTTACCAGCTTTGGCTGCTACCCAGGTTCCATTCGCTGATGCTGACAAGTCTCGTGCCCTGAGTCTGTCCAATGGCAAGGCAGCCATATCACTCTGTAGCCCAAGACTGTTTGCCCACTGAAGCTAAGCAGGGCTGAGCCTGGTTAGTACCTGGATGGGAGACCTCCTGAGAAAACTAGGTTGCTGCTGGAAGAGGTGTAAGTGAGGCCAGCAGGAGGTGCTCACCCTGTGGTCTGTGTGGGTCCTAACGCCCCAGTAGAGTGATGGGGACACTATACTGTCAAAGAGCACCGTCCTTCGGATGATACGTTAAACCGAGGTCCTGACTCTCTGTGGTCATTAAAAAATCCCAGAATTTCCTTTGAAAAAGAGTAGGGGTGTAGAGTTTGGCGTCCTGGCCAAATTTGCCCCTTGGCCTCTGTCCATCATGGCCTCCTAATCATCCCCATATACTGTTTGGCTTCATCATTGTCTCCTCTCCACCAGTAAGCTGGTGTGTGGTGGGCGTTCTGGCGCAATATGGCTGCCGTCACAATCGCAATGCTGCTCATTGGTGGTGGTTGAGGAGATTCCGCCTTCCATGTAAAGCGCTTTGAGTACCCAGAAAAGCGCTATATAAATGTAACAAATTATTATTATTATTAATTATTATCTCCCGGCCGAGCATGAGCAAAGCAGGAGAAGCCTGGGTGGTAGTGTGCTGGCTAGCTCTATTATGCATCAAAGTTAGGTTTAGTGCTGTTTGGAATGTGTACCCCTGGACCAGATGTGCACGAATGTCGTTCTTAAGGTTCTGATTGAACCTTTCGACCCCGCCATTTGCTTGGGGGTGGTAGAGTGCAGCCCAGATATGCATAATTCCCTCATTGCAAAGGAAAGTGGAGAAGTCTGCGGAAGGTGAACTGCGGTCCATTGTCAGTAGTGATCGCATGGGGCATGCCCCAGCAAGCAAACAGGCTGTCCAGTATCTGTGTGATAGTCTGTGATGTGACTGTTCCAGCTGGTATTACCTCAGGACATTCAGAATGGAGATCGTACACGACCACCAGAAAGAGTTGATGATGAGGAACTCTATGGTCATGTATTTCCCCACAAATGTCCAGTTGAAGGTGCCCCCATGGGTGAGATGGCCATGGAACAGGTTGAAGAGGGGTTGGAGCTGGTACTCCAGTCTTCCCACTGAGGAGACGGGGTTCACAGTGCCTGACCAGCCCTTCAATGTCGTGGTCAATGCCTGGCCACCAGACCAGGTCCCGACATCTTTGCTTGAGCTTAACGATGCCCAAGTGGCCCTCATGTGCCATTGATAGGAAATTGCCATTGTGAATTTGAGTTGGTAATTATACTGCCTTAGGCGCTCACCCCATCTGTGCAGACGTAAGGGTATATTACCTGAGCCGGAGGCTGACAAGAACGTGGTCAGAGCCTGATGGTCGGTGCGGAGGATGAAACGACGACCATAGAGGAAAAGGTGGCATCTTTCAGTTGCCCAGATACACGCGAAGGCCTCACGTTCACCGACAGAGTAGTGCTGTTCCATGGGGGTCAGAACTCTGGAGGCGAATGCTACTGGTCTTTCCACTCCATCCTGCTCCTGTAACAGCACCGCTCCCAGGGCCTGTGTAGATGCATCACAGGTGACGATAGTCTGACTGTCAGGGTCGAAGTGGGCTAGGACAGGTGGTGTGGTAAGCTGGGACTTCAGTGTCCGGACGGCCTCGGAGCATGCTGCAGTCCAGTTCCATGGCTCCTCTTTTTTTGGTAACTGGCAAAGTGGTGCTGTGGTTCGGGAGGACTGAGGCAGGAAATGAAGGTAGTTGGCCGTCATGCCCAGAAACGAGGCTACCTGGGAGGCAGAGGTGGGCTCTGGGATTATTTTAATCGCTTCGATATTTGACTGAAGAGGGGCGATGCCCCTAGATGTGAGACGGAACCCCTACAAAATCTATGGCTGAGGCTGCAAATGTGCATTTTTTTTCCATTCAACGAAAGGTTATGTGCCATGAGAGCACTGACCACCCTACTGAGACGGTTGTTATGGTTCTGGACATCCGATGCATGAACAACTATGTCATCCAGGAAGACCGGAATACCAACAAAGATGGTGGCCATCACCTTTTGAAAGCAGCTGGGGGCGGAGCTTAAGCCGAACAGCATATAAGGGTAACGAAATACCCCAGCTTGTGTGACAAAAGCTGTGAGGTTTCTGCTGGAAGGGTGGAGTGGCACCTGCAGGTAACCTTGGCACAAATCCAGCTTCGTAAAGACCGTCGAACCATAGAAGTGAGTGGTCAGCTCCTCAGCTGTGGGTAATGGGTACTTGTCAGGGATAACAGCCTTATTTACAGAGCGCAGGTCAACACAGACTTGTATTACACTAGATTTTTTTTTGTTGTTGTTGCAATCACCAGGTTAGAAATCCAGGGGGCCGCATTGACTAGCTCAATCACCCCCATGTCCAGCATCATTTGAAGCTCAGCAGTGACTTCCTCTCAGGGGCTGTATCCACAAGAGTCCACCAGAGGCTTGTGGGTGAAAGTTGTAAGGCAGCCCAGTCCGTCAAATAGTGCTGGCCATCTCTGTTGCCAGGTGGAGGTGACATGGTGGATATCAGAGCCCTTATCGTCTCGCAGTGTGAACCCCAAGCTTGTAAAAAGATCAAGCCCCAGAAGGTTGGCTCCCCGTTCAGAAATGTAGAATGGGAATGATGGCAGGTGTTTGGAGCCATAACGTACTGAGACGCAGAGAACGCCAAGCGTAGTAATCCTGGAACTGTTGTAGCCACAGAGAGATGTGCAGGGCTGCTGTAATGGCAGATGGGAGAAGAACTTGTGATACGTATTTGTCAGGGTTTGGGGTTGAGGAGATGAGGCGAGGACTTAATCACAGAAGAATGAAGGCTTTTATTAAAAATAAAAATAAAACAAACAAAAACTACCCCGAGGGGGAAAACAAGACAGACTTGACTTGACTTGACTTGACTTGACTTGAAAACAGACAGGAGGAACATACAAGGTTTTGTTCATACAAGAATTACGGTGACGAACCAGCACAGGACTGCAAACACAAGGAGAATAAGGCCCCGTTTACACGAGAACGCTCGCGGGTGAAAACGTAAAAATATTTTATCAGATGTGCCTTTCGTTTAGACGGCGACGGCGTTTTTGGGCCTTAAAAACGCAAAAAAGTGAAACCACCCTCCAGAGTGGAAATCTTAAAAACGCTCCACCGTCGCGTTCCTGTCTAAAGGGTAAAAACGCAAAAGTATGCTAGACAGTGAAGGCACCGATCACCGATCCATTGCCACCTAGCCGCCTGGAGTGCATACTACATCGAATTTCACACAATTTTGCGTCACCATATGCACGCAGATTTCCCCCCCAAAACGCTCGTCTAAACGCAGAATAAAAAAGTGATAACGCAACGCCACCTTTGCGTTTTCTCTTCAGATCGTTTCCATGTAAACATAGCCTAAATAGGGAGAGCAAACAAAACATGTAACGAGGGAGGACAGGTGGGGCAAATGAATCAATAATCAGGTAACAAGATGGGAGGGGCTAGACAGGAGAGCACATGGCACAAGGAAACATACATGACAAGCCATGTGCTCACACCTTTCAAACATGACTTGAACACAAGCACATGACCAGTAAAACAATTCACAAGCCATGTGCTCATACAAAACGAGACATGAACACGCAGATCATGAGAACTCATAAGCCACGTGTTCACACAAAACATGACAACATGAAAACACACAGCTAGTGTAAAACACAAGCTGCGTGCTACACAGTACAAGACAAACCATGACATGAAAGCACATGAAACAAGGCACACAGAGAATACATATCAGGAGTGTCAGGGCTCTGTCACAAAACCAAGAAATAGACTAGACAGAAGTGACAGAACTCTGACACGTATTGGCATTGAGCAACAATGCAGCTGCACCCATATCCAGGAGGAGTGGGAGACTCACCTCATCCAGCAGCACAGTACATGTGCTAAAAGCTGCCTGGCCAGCTGATACGTCTAATCTCAGTGTAGTCATTACAGACAGGCGAGAGTGTCCTCTGTGATGCTTGCGTAGCAGGGGCTTAGCAAAGTGATTTTGTTTTAAGCAATTCCTACATGTCTGCCCACCTGCAGGGCAATTTTGGGCTCTTGAATTGTGTGAACTAGAGCCGCAGTTGCCACAAAAACTTGAACTGCGTTGGTGTCTCTGCAGCTGTGCAAAATGGACCTGCATCCTTACTCTCACCTTTTACTATGGGTAAAGGACTGTGGCTTTGGTGACTGACAGGTCAGAGTTGTTGCATAGGGATGTCCACACGCATCAGTGAGTAGTGTAGAGCATTCGACAGCTGCCTCCACTTACAGCGCGATTACAACCGCTTGATTTAGTGTTAGTTCATCAGATTCTTACAACAGTTTTTCCCGTTTTTCACATAGTATCCCTTCAATAAGCTGATCACGAATGATCTCATCTTGAAGTGTCCCATAATTGCACGAGCGTGCCAGGTCTTGCAGATTAGTTACGTAGTCTTGCATGAACTCACCCGGTCGCTGAAGCCATTTGCGTAGCTTGTATCGGCGTAGAATGACTCGTTGCTGGACCGTGAAGTGGCGAGCGAGCTGAGTGACCGCTTCCTCTTAAGTCTCTGCTTCCCCAAATGTGCGATATATTCTCTGTCCCTCGGCCCTGAGACAATGACGAAGCAGGGTAATTTTCCTTTGATCCGGAATATCAGTAAATTCCATAGCCTCGAGATACACCGTGAAGCCATCAATCCAACTCGCCCACGGAATAGGCGGTTCACCAGGAACGGGAAGTAAAGGTGTTGGCAGTGGTAAGTTCAACTCAGCCATCCTTGTCGCCAATGTTATGTTGGAGTGTTTTAGTTATTCAACAAGAAGTTAAATTTCACACCAGATCTTGAAACGATAACCTCTTTACTCTTTTGTGTCACTCACAACGCATGCGCACACGGAACCCCTGTAACCTTGGTTACCCTGGAAAACCTTGAATTAGAATACAACATTCCCATCACTACATGAGGGTCAAAGGTCCAACATGGCAATACTGTAGATAAAGTAACTTGGCACGGAATAGCCTTCCCCGACTTGCAGAGAGCTTTTTACAGGAAGAAGAGTCAGTGTTGTTCCACTCAATGTTAATGGCTTCAAACAGTTCATGAGTAGTTGAAAAATATCTCCCAGTTCGTTTGAGTTTAATGTTAGATCAAATGTTCACTATAGGGTTCAAATCTGGACTATGACCAGGCCAAAACATGAGCCTGATGTTCTCAGGCCACTTCTTGGTTGTCTTTTCAATTTAAGCAGGAGCATTGTCTTGTTGAAAAATAACATCTAATCATTCCTCTTTAGATAACTTTTCATTTGTGGGAAGCAAACCATTCTGCATTATTCTCCTGTACTCCAATGCATTAAATGACTTTTCACAGTAAAGTAGCTCCCCAATACCAGCAGCTAAAAAGGCTCCCCACACAATGACACAGTCTCTTCCTCCATGCTTCACTGTGGTAGAGATGTTATAATAACATTTTTCAGCAGCTGTTCGAAGACACCGCTCTGTAGCATCACCATGCAACTTGTGTTTCATTGTGATTCATCACAACTTCCCATATTCTGCCAAAAACATAATTCTGTCTTTGATGCTTTTCTGAGACAGCAAGACAGCAACAAAGTGTCGGTCCAGATCCGGCCCACATCTGGTACATGTGTGTGGCGAGCTCGGCCCTACCTCGTCCTGCTCGCCACAGTGTGATCCAACAGATGTGTACCAGATCTGGTCCGACACTATATTGCTGTCTGGGATCTGGGCCGACACTATGTTGCTGTCTGGGATGGCTTTTTAAGTTGTGCATTAGCTTAAATTTAGCTAATTTCCTGACCAATAATTTGTGGACAGTTAAAAGCTTAGCGTTTAGCCTTTTTTTGTTTGTTTTTCAGGAGATATCTGACTTGAGAGAAAGATGGATGAATAGCAACTCAAAGCTTTTATTGAACAGTGTCCAAAAACAGGCGAGTATAGACCACAAACGATGTGCAGTGCAAGTATAATGCTTCAGGTGACGATAGAGGATGTTAATTCAATTGGTAAGTAAATCCACACAAACTAGTTTTGAAAAACACAAAATCGGCTTTAAAAAATGATGACTGGATGCTATTGGACGCTAAATAAAACTTGCAACATAATGAGGTGATGTGACAATGTAGCTGTTTTACATACTAATATTTAAAGGTGTAGTAAATGATTTCTGAGAAACACTGTTGAAAGTGGAACGAACCAAGCACCAAAACACTCTTGTAGCCAATCAGCAGAAAGGGGCATATACACTCATTAGGGGGGAGGTGCCTGTGTTGCAAAGCATGTTTGTGAATTTGGGGACGGGGCTATCAAGATATCCGTGTGATCCTTTTGGGTTAGGGCGTGTTTGTTTTGGTGATTTCAAATATTAACTGCATTTCTCAGAAATCGCTTACTGCACCTTTAAAAGTGAGTTTAGCAGTAAATGGTGTATATTGTGCAGTATGCAGTTAGCAGTGCGCAAGTATTCCATTCCGGACATTCCTGATCCTGAGTCACGTTATTTGACAGCCATGCATGTCTTGACTGCCTCTCAATACACACACATAAGGAAAATAGTTTAAGCATATTTTTCATTTTCAAAACAACCTTTTATTTTGAATCTCATATTTTTCTTGAGTATTTCTCAACAGAAAGACATAAGCTATATTGAGTAAACATGAGTTGGATGGTGAAATGTCTGTTGTCTAAATTTCTAGATGGAAGTGCGATCCAAGCAGCCTCAGCATGCTAGCTCATGTCTAGAGAAAGAGACTTTCTTGCTAAGTGTTTCTTGTGCTGTCTTGCGAGGTGGTGGATACGTTTTATTGAGTATTACCACAAATATTGTGTTATGTCCTTTGCGTCAGCATTACATTAAAGCAGAAATTACAACAGTGTATTGACTGGAATATTATTTAAAGATTATTTTATGATGTTGAATACATATGATTCTGCAGTTCTTTTGGAAAAGAGAGACCAAGAGAAACTTCTAGATAGAAAATGTATTATTTAAATAAATTAATGTTTAGTAATCAGTAAAAAAAACATAAGTATACTTATGTTTTTTTACTGATATTTTTAATATATTATTTATATTTTTTTAATATATTATTTATATAAATAAACAAGATATATGGTTTAAATCATATTTGTTGATGAACAATTTTAACAATGTTATTTTGTGTTAATATATAAATAAACACTAAATAAATTAATGTTATTACTAAACATTATTATTTATTTATATAAAAATAAACAAAGTTAACAAAAATAAATAACTGAACACTAAATAAATGAATAGGCCTAAACATTATATATATATATCAGCCTTTATTGATTGATTAGTTATCTCCATTCTATCTCTAATCTCTTCTCTCCATCATAGACCTCAACCTCTTGTCCTAAAAAATGCATTTGGCCAATTAGGCTAATTTTGCAAATGTTTAATTGCATTAAGTCAGGGATCTTTTGGATCTGGGATGTCCGTATCAGCAGATTTTATCTATGCAGAAGTCAGCTATTCCTGTGGAGCTCCCTACAGGCCACAGTGCACACTTAGACAATCCCACAGATCTGAATGAGAATGAATCCCACAATTCCACCCTCCACAATGACCAACCAATTAACTCTCAGTAAATATTTACCACAACTGAGAGGAGAGAGTCCCAGCAAACATGCTCCTTTGGGGCCCGAATGGGGCCCTTGCGGGCAGCCCACTGTGGGCCCAGATACCGGCGTGAAATGCGGGGCACATGTGGGCCCCACACTATGGGGCCCAGGTGGGGCCCCATCGGGACAGCCCAAAGTGTGGGCTGACTGTGGGCTAGCCCACACTAAGTAGAGTGGGCCCCCATTGGGGCCAGTTGTGGGCCCACAGCAAACCCTTTAGGGACCCGTGTGGGACTACTGTGGGCAGCCCACTGTGGGCCCAGATACCAGCGTAAAATGCGGGGCACATGTGGGCCCCACACTATAGGGCCCAGGTAGGGCCCCATCGGGACAGCCCAAAGTGTGGGCTGACTGTGGGCTGGCCCACACTAAGTAGAGTGGGCCCCCATTGGGACCAGTTGTGGGCCCACAGCAAGCCCACGCTGTGGGCAAAGTGTGGGTATACTGTGGGTACATTGGGTTAAGTGTGGGCATACTGTGGGAACACTGTAAAAAGTGTGGGCATACTGTGGGTACACTTGGAAACGTGTGGGCATACTGTGGACAATGCAAAGATGTATTGTAATATACCTGTGGCCTTAACAAACAACAAGATTAGTTTGGTTGTACTTTGCATTTGCCACTATACATGCAAAATAATTGCACTTGTTGAAAGTTGAAGTAGTACATTATAAGTTATATGTTTCAAATAATTTCATTTATTCAGTCATGTAAAAAAAAAAATATATATATATATATATATATATATATATATATATATATATATACACACACAATACATTACCATTCAAAAGTTTGGGGTCAGTAATTTTTTTTAAATACTTTTGAAAGAAATCCCTTCATCTCATCAAAGCTGCATTTATTTAATAAATACATTAAAAAGAGCAATATTCTGAAATATTGTTGCAACTTAAAATAACTGTTTTCTGTTTTAATCTATTTTACAAAGTAATTATTCCTGGGATGTTAAAAAATTATGTTAATAATTTATTACAGTAGCCAGCATCCAGTCGTCAGCATGTAAATCGTGGAAAAAAAATCAGGAACGTTTGAACAGAACTGTCAAAAGAGCAGCATTTATTTTAAATAGATTTTGAGTCTTTTGTCTTCAGAGTCCTCAAGTCTTCTGGTTCTTCTGCTCCTTCCACCATCCCAGTCTCTTGCATTATGATTTAACAGGATCAGGATAAACCCCTTTGGATGCTGCGGCCTGGCTGTTTTTTGTGTCAGTTTTTTCTCTAAAGTGAGAAAAAAACAACAATTGAAATGTTAACAAATTTTTTTACAAAAAAACAAAAACAAGGGTTGTTCCAAGTGTAATTTATATATGACTGGAGAAACCTGAGAATAATTTGAGTTCCGGAAAAATAGTTACAGGTGTTTATTATTATTAAAAACAAATTTAGGCGGTGTTGTTGAAAGAGAAACATACCGAGAGTGAACCAACTGAGGGCATGATGAAATAAGAGCATGAGAACAATTTATTAAAATTATCAACACAACGTAAAGAATAATTTTGTCAACTTGTACTCACACTCATGTCATTCCAAACCTGCATGATTTCTTCTGTGGAAGATGATATTTTGAAAAATGACTCAAAAAGTCAATGGGATCCAATGGGATTTTCATTGTATGAACAAAACAGATTAAACATAATTCAAAATATCTTCTTTTGCATTCCACAGAAAAAAGTAAATAATACATGTTTGGAACAACATGAAGAACAAACCTTTTAATGTCTTTATCAATAAATCATTGATAGATTTAACTTGCAGCCTGAATATGTTATTTTTATTAAAAAAAAATAGAGGGAATGTGTCTGACGGTCAAACGAGTACTTACACAGAAAAAGAGTGACCTGTGCCTGAGTGGCTCTTTTGGGTTTATTATTTAGCTGTTTGAGACACATCACAATTAAGGAAAAAAGAGAGAAGACAACTGAATATTAGTCAAATATTACATAAATCTATACAAATAAAAATGATTCTTTTTTCATCAGTGATTATTGACTAATTAATAGTTAATCTCTGGTCCTCGAAGTGCACTGTCTTGCAGTTTATGTTCAGACCTGATCAATCTCACTTGCTATTTTAACCAAAAGAGCTTGATTAGCTTGTCCAGGCGTGCTGGACCAGGGCTGGTGCTAAAGTCCTCAAGGGCCAGAGCTGAGGTCCCCTGCAAAATGTTCGGAACATGACTAGATCGATCACTTACAGCAGTGGTGTCCAGTCCTGGTCATGGAGGAGTTTAGCTCCAGCCTGTCTGTAGTGTCTGCTGATCCTGAAGACCTCGATCAACTGGTTCAGGTCTGCTTAACTGGGGTTGGAGCTCAATTCTGCAATCAGGATTAGATTGCAATAAATACTGAAAAGAGAGAGGACAAACAACATTTCAAATACAGTATTTAATGTTGATCTTAACTTTAAGATTAATAAATGCTGTAGAAGTAATTGTTCACTAATTGTTGGTTCATGTTAACTAAAGCTAACAAAATGAAACCTTATTATAAAGTGTTACCATTTATTAATAATGAGAGAGTTGGCCATACGAGTATAAAATGAATTAATAGGAATCTTAAACTGGTTCAAACTAGGCTACTGTATTGTATATTCATGTTAATACTAGGCACAAATGGCATTATAGCACTCCTTTCATTTGCCCTCCAGGTGGGCGTTCCTATAATGTGTGAGTCATGTGACGTCACGTGAAATCAATGAATTAACCGTCCAGTGAATATTTTTAAGTTAAATAAATTAGTTTACTTTCATTCACACATTTGGAAATTGTCAACAAAACCTTTACAATACTATCAAAATCTCTCATATACTGTACACGTACAATGTGATTAAAAGCCAAAATTACAGCACAAGTTAACCTGCCTCTAGCTAGTAACAGTTAGCTGCTAACTTAACGGATGAGATGCTAGCGGACTTTTCCTGAAGACACTAAATCATTTCTATAAAGTAAATATTCAACGGAAGCGTGTCATTTACATGAAAGAATGTGTCAGAAGCATTTGTATGTACTATTTGTGTAAGTTTGGGGACTAAACTTACCTGAAAGTAGTGAAAACAACAGTGAGAGACGGAGTTACTGCTTGTGTCAGTTGAGCTGTCGTCCCGTTTCCATGGTAACGGCCTCCGCTCCAGTTCAAATGCGGCTCGAATGTTCAGCGCGAGCGCCCATTAAAACCAAGCGGCAACATTCTGATCTGAAAAATGAAGCCTACCCGGAAGTGCGAAAAACTGCAATACATCGAAAATCCGCTAGGGGAAGGTCCCAAAAGGGAGCAAATGTCCATAGCCCCCATGTTAAAATGTCCGTTTTCACAGCATAAATTCATGTTTTTACAGGTTGGTCCCATGGACTTTTATTGTATTTTTCGATAGGTTCCGAGTGCCTGACAACCATGAGGGCTGTGAATTTTTTTCTAACTCGTTAGTTTAGATCATATTTAGATATAAAATGTATGACAATAAGGGCGTGGTTAACTTTGATTGACAGCTTGATTGACAGCTGACACGACAGAGCACGGAGAATGACAACATAAGAACCGCCATTTTTTAATACAGTTGACATATAATACTACTGTTTCTGTATCATGAAATGTAGTTTTAAGAGTTTTTCAGGCGAGAATGTAGTTGTTTAAAGCTCAAATCTGTGGTTTATTTATAAAGATTTATGAAAATTGTATCCAGTTGTGAGATCCAGCGATGACCGGGCGCTCGGCGCGATGTACCCCGCCTGGAACAGGCTTTCCTCGGCTAAAGTTAGACGTTCTGATATGCCGCGGTCTCTGGCGTCTCTGTAGTGGTAACATGATTCGTCTTCTGTATATCTAACGGGCGATTTTTGGTCTCGTAACGTAAGTTAAATCTATCATTTGTTCCCTGGGCAATCGTTTTGGCTGAGGGGAAGTTTCATAACTTTATAAGCTATTTTACTGTAACGTTACCGTTGTATGGTTAGACTAGATCGAGCGCTGACTTTTTATGACTGAATTGTTTGCTTTATTTGTATAGCTTCTTGTAACTTTACCTTTTACTTATATTGATAAAACTGAATTTTAACAAAAATATACTGGGTTGAGTTTTGTCATTTTAAATTTTAATACAACGCATATGATAATTGTTTACTGCAACATCTGTTGTTTAGTACAAATGCACATATTGCCTGGACCATATTAAAATGTTTAATATTTTTATATTATATTTAAAACGAGGCAGGTTTGTGTTTTATATTTCGTTTTGTTATAAATAGGCAAACGTTATGTGCAGTGAATAACATTTGTGTGGCTATAATGTTTAATATTTCTTTAAATGAAAACGAAAAGAGTTAGTGTGGTGTTTTATAACATATTTCGTTGCCTGAAATGTACACAGAGATTAAAATATACACAGAGAACCGGAGTAACTTAGCAGAGCGAGCTGAATGATGCGCGCTGCGTCAGAAGGGGGGCGGGGTTAGGATTTCCCAAGATTTTCCAAGATGGCGCCGCCCATACCCCCCATAAACGGCTTCAAAACCGTTCTTCAGAAAGTCTATGGGTGACGTCACAGACGCTTTGTCCATATTTTTTACAGTCTATGATTAAAACACGTAAAAGTCACGCAGCATTTACATAAACATAGAATTGATGGAGGGAATTATTTGATAATCAGATAAAATATCTTGAAAACTTTGGTTTGTTCCATTTGTTCCTATTTTAATAAAACCTGTTTAATTATAACCTCAGTGAGATCAATTATGCAACATAATAACTTAAAAATATCCATTAGGGAACGTTCTCTATAAGTTACTTTAAGGTTATTCAAAAAATAACCACCCTGCAACGTTCTGGGAACGTTATTTTATGGTTGCAAAATAATAACTTAAAAATAACCATTAGGAAACGTTCTCTATAAGTTATTTTTAGGTTATTTAAAAGTAACCACCCAGCAACGTTATGGGAACACTATTTTATGGTTACATAAAAATAAAACCAAAAAAGAATGTTCCCCTAACGTTAGTATTTGGTTCCCAAAAAAATAACCAAACGGGAACCAAAAACTAACGTTAACCCTCTATTGCATAGCGTTGCCATATGGCAACAATTACTTTATCTTAATTTTTTTTTAAAGCTGTGATATAAAATCTATGTTTTTACAGTTAGTTGTGAAAAGGGGGCTTTAACTTTTAAGAAAATACAATTTATGAGGTCACATGACCAGGATATCCTGTTTGCCAGTCCTTTTTGCTCATGGACATTGACATGCAAACATCACTGTCTGGGGCTCCTGAAGATAGCCTTTTATTCAGAATTTTGGAAAATTTTCATCAAATAAAAAAATTAAATCAGTATCTGGGGTAAGTAAACTTTAATTTTTTAACATTAAATTCAGTTTTGATTTTATAAGTTTTTTGTAATATGCTAAAATACATTTGTTGCCATATGGCAACTATATGCAAATATGGAAACGTCCTGGTGCATTCAACCTAATGGAGTCCCATTGACTTACATAGCATGAAACTACTCTGAGACTATGTTTACAACTTTTGCTTATATTTTAAAGGTAAAAACATTAGACCTTCACAAGCTGTTGTGGTGGGGAAAAATAAAAGAGGGCCCCAAAGCTTTGTCCCGCCAGATCCTGTCCGCAGAGACCGCACAGACCACTGGCCCTTGCATGCATCTGAGAAGGGCAGATGCAAAATGCCAGGATGCAAGGGCATTGTAAGAAGCAAGTGCTCCAAGTGTTTAGTTTTCCTCTGCTTCACTGACTTTCACAAGTCATGAAGAGAATTAAATGAAATGAAACGGCAAAAAAAATGACTAAATGAAATGAAACGAATGAATAGTGTATTTCAGTGAGACAGGTTCCAGGTTCCTGGTTATTATTACCAGACATTTCAGATAACTGTTGAAATTATATAATGTTTTTACTGTATAAATGTTTGTTTAAACATTTCACTAAGTATGAGATGGATTTGTTGAGTCTTGTTTTAAATAAAATTAGTTTTTTTAATTTTTTTTTGATTTTATGGTACTTTCCACGATTGCATATTGTTGCCATATGGCAACAATTTACCAACGACCCCCCTTTAAACTTTTTTTTAGATTTTTTTTATATATATCTGTTATTTAGCTCATGTTAAGTAATAAAAACATGCAAAACATTTTTTACAATGTCTAATTAATAATGCGTGCAATAGAGGGTTAATGGAATGTTCTGTGTTAACTGGGTGGTCTGTCTGACTTTATCAGTCTGCCTGGGAACAGCTGCAACAAGCAAACAGGTAAAGATAGTACTTGTCTTGCTGTCTTGTTGACTGTGTGCAGTTTTAGTTAAGTATGGGATTGACTGTTGAATGAAATAACATTTATGACATTTTACAGGATCGTTAAAATAGTTTGATTAACCCTGAGCTTCTAATCTTAAAACAATGATTTAACTGTACTGTTATGGTGGGTTGCCCACAGTAAACCCTCATGGTGGCCCCACAGTGAAAAACAGCTATGGGCCCCGCATGGGCTAACCCACTGGGGGCCCGTGTGGGTTTTCTGTGGGCAGTCCCACAGTGGGTTGCCCACAGTAAATCCTAATGGGGGCCCAAATGGGCAAAACTGCTATGGGCCCCACATGGGCTAACCCACTGGGGGCCCGTGTGGGTTTTCTGTGGGCAGTCCCACAGTGGGCTTGCCCACAGTAAATCCTAATGGGGGCCCAAATGGGCAAAACTGCTATGGGCCCCACATGGGCTAACCCACTGGGGGCCCGTGTGGGTTTTCTGTGGGCAGTCCCACAGTGGGCTTGCCCACAGTAAATCCTAATGGGGGCCCAAATGGGCAAAACTGCTATGGGCCCCACATGGGCTAACCCACTGGGGGCCCGTGTGGGTTTTCTGTGGGCAGTCCCACAGTGGGCTTGCCCACAGTAAATCCTAATGGGGGCCCAAATGGGCAAAACTGCTATGGGCCCCACATGGGCTAACCCACTGGGGGCCCGTGTGGGTTTTCTGTGGGCAGTCCCACAGTGGGCTTGCCCACAGAAAGCCCACATGGGGCCCGAAAGGGTTTGCCCTTGCCCACACTGTCCCACAGAAAACCCACACTTACCCACAGTGGGCCCACACTGGCATGTTTGCTGGGGTCCCTCAACTACCAGCTGTGAGTAAGAAAACCCTCAAAAAAGCTGAGACGGTGTGTGTAAGAATGTCAAATGATTATCAGCTCACTCAACTCCTGCCATGTTAAGACAAGATAAGCATGCTTAACTTTAACTCTGCATGGTGAAGGATGCTGTAGATAAAAGAACCACTGAATAAAACAACACACTGCCATTTCCAGGTAGCCTAATTTGTCTGGCGGTTATCATTAAAAACTGGCTGAGATAAAGTTGAAAGCAAAGCAAAAAAAAAAAAAAAAAAAAAATCAGTCTAGAAAATTTCCCTAACACTGTGCCCTAACCAGATTCCAGCGACAAATAATTTGTCTCGTTTCCATTTGTTTAATTTCAAGATCTGCGGTGAATTATCCATTGTTGCTATTACAGCTACAAAGCTGGGAGCAAAATTATATTCAAAGTCACATTGCATGTAACACAATGTCCTGATTACACGCGACACGCGATAAAAGTTATCTTTTCCATGTTAATCAGAGTTTTTGTCCTAATCAGCCGCGACGGCGACACGCTACAATTCTATTTTAGAAACGGTTTATATTTTTCTGCGACCGCGGCTGGAACAACAACACAAAGTGTGATAATCTCAGGTTGCCTACTGTTTATGTGCTTTATTTAATGTTAAAAGCGTGTAATGTGACTTTGAATATCATTTAGTGCTCTCAGCTTTGTAGCTGTAAAAGCAACAATGGATAATTCACCTCAGATCTTGAAATTAAACAAATGGAAATCAGAACGTTCAAACTGAGAACAAACAAGTGTATTCTTTGACAAAGATTGTTTTAGTAGGCCTAACTCAGTAGCCTATGTATTTTTTTTAATAATGTTTAAATGGTGTAATATTTGTGAATTTGATTATGTAGCAGCCTATTAATTTTCTTGCGAATGCCGTCAACATTACTCTCTGGTGCCGTGCACTTGCCGCGAGAGCCCGCCTCACACGCTGTTCTGATTGGCTGTGGGTATTGACTGATTTCGACGCATCTCGCAGTCGCGTCACATCTTGTGTGGACAGACAAATTATTTGTCGCTGGAATCTTATCGAATCGCGTCTGGTTAGGACACGGTGTAAAACTGTTTAGCAGTTGTCAGACCACATGATCTGCAATAGATAATAGGTTTGTGGAAATAATCCTGTCAGAATTCATCCTCAACCCTTTTGAAATGCAAATCCGTACAGCACAAACAACATTCCCCATGACAGTAGTTCCGCAATCGTGTTTTTTATTCAAACTTACACAAGCAGTCTGTGACAAGTGCTCTGTTTAAATAGTGAGCCCTAACCAGAATACGCAATTATCTTCTGTTGTTCCTGAGGTCATAAACTCTGAGCTTCACGCTCATCTGAGACTAATTACCTTCATGGTACGAGTCTGTAGGAGAAGCCTTAGAGATCCTATGAAGTGCACAGTGTGGTGGGAGAAGGAAACAGGCCTTGGGGCAGGCATGAGTAGTGTCGTGTAATTGCTTGTAATTAGTGTAATTAAAGGCAGTAGTGTCGGAGAGAGAGCAGAGGTTAGAGTCAGGTACACAGGTAAGGAGGGGGGGTGAGAATGTTTTTGAAATTCAGTCGAGCACAAAGCTGTGGAAACATTGGTACCGTGCCAAATGACAACACTGTCTGGAGCTAAATACGTGTGCGTGTTGGCAGACTGTTTACTCATGGGGATTTGTGTATGCGGCACATCTAATATAATCATCAAAGACGTTATTAATCTACAGCTTGATTCTGTTTCACTAGATATTTTTTGTCACAGTTTACTTTAGCAACATATCATGCGCAGTTGTGCGTTAATGCAACAGACGTGACCATTTTTCCATGCCAGGGAAAAGTTAAGGTTTTTATAAAGATCTTATAAACATCTGAGCAGAAAAGAGTGATGCAAGCTGTGTTGGGTGTCTTTGTCAATCATTGTTTTCTGGGCGTTAACAGGGTGAGAATGTTATGTGTTGCCCTGGTGGATGCTACTCAAGCTCTGCTGATGTAAGGTCAAGGAAACCTCGCTTTTGATGACTTGAGGATACCTGTTGCTAAGAGAGAGATGCCTAGCGTGGAACCGGGGTCAAGGGTTATTGGGGTGAAGAGAGAGAAATGAATGATGAGGTTATTCTGCTGATGTAACACATTTAATGATTGTTTTCCAATGTATGTGTAAGGTAGATTGATAGAAAAGGGAAAGAAAGAGGAACGTTTAGCATTCTTACAAGGCCTTTTCACAAAGCACACATTTTTCACTGTCATAAATATCCCCTATTGAACTTTTTATTCGAATGATTAGACTAATTTTACAGATCATTTTTCTTCTTTCTAAAAAAAAACAATCTAATTTTCCTCAACAATTGTTTAAAACAGCTTTTTTTATACTGTATAGATTGTTTTTTTTTTAAGGGATCCTGAATTCTTGTCTGTTTTGTCATGTTATCTTGCCTGTGTTTGTTTTGTATTGGTTTTTTCACATGTTCTGTTTCCTGGGTTTGCATTAGTTTCCATGGATTCGATTTATCATGTGCACCCCGGTTGTTAATTTCATTGATTATTTTGCCTGGTTATTTAAGCCCGTTTTTTCTTTCAGTCGATTGTCTGTGCTCATTGTGGTTTTCACGGTTGTTTTGTTCCAGTTTCTAGTATATGATTCTTGAGTATTTTTTTTGTCTTTATTACAATATGTTTACAGCTTTTTGGTCATTTGGTCACACATGTTTTTAAGATGTCTTTTGTTCACACCAAGTGTGTGCATTTATTTAATCATAAATACAGTAATAACTTTGAAATATTATTACAATTGAAAATAACTTTTCTATTTTAATATATTTTAAAATTTAACTTATTCCTGTGATGGCAAACAAACATTTCTTACTGTTGTCAATGTTGAAAATGTTTCCCCCCTCTTTGATTAACAGAAAGTTTTAAAAACAGCTTTTTTTAAGATTACACTTTATTTCCACTTTAGATATTCTACTAATCGACCCTTTTCACATTTCCGGGCTAAGAAGCGGAAGTCGTCATAGTTGGGTAAACTTCTATAGCGGTGAATGAGAGACTACATTACATTTATTTTTTGTGTTCCCATTTCCTCAAATAGCAAAATAACAACTCCACAATAGTGTTTTAACAATTTTCAAAAATAGGAAAAAAAAATGTAATAGAATATTAAAAAAATAGAGAGAGATTGATAACGTCAGTCAGAAGGGAGAAATTTTACTGTCACTCCCACTGTATTAGAAACACCCTCACAGCAGCATTAACTAGTTTATTGTAATTTGGTGCAAAGGTATATAATACAAACTATAGTGTTATAAATATACATGCTTACATTTTTCTTTTTTTTTTACCCTGCAGGATTTACGATGTTGATTAAATGTGTCATTACAATATTAGAACTGTTAGGGTTAGAAGAATAAGTTGACATACTTTCAGAGTTACTTATAGTCAGTAGAATGTCTGTTAAGGGGATCATCAAAATAAAGTGTTAGCCCCCCCCCCCCCCCTCTCTCTCTCAACAATTCTAATCCAGTTCTAACACACACTCTCACACTCACCACAGATTAAGCCAGGAGGGTTAAATTCCCTTCAGTTTGTTTAGCCTAATGAGCATGTAGCAGTTTATCTGCAAGTATAATAAACCCCCTGCTGCTGCAGGACCAACACAAGTCTCATCTCACTGATAAAACACATTTGACATCAGAATGAGCTAAAGGTACTTTTTTGTTTTATATACACCTCCAATAAACCCTTTCCAACTCCCAGTTATCACATTTACAATATTAAGTTTAAGATCAGACTGAGAAATGCAAGCATCATCCATTAAATAATGGTTTTATTATAGCTGCAAAGGGTTTTTGCATAGTCGAGCTACTGTATTCTTTTGTCCATCTATAGATGACACAATGCGTAATTGAATATTGTAAGGATTAAATCATCTCAGTCATTCAGAGCAAGCGCACAATGCTGAGGTCATTTGCAGTCTGGTTAAGTTGTTTTATAGCTACAATCACATATTTAGGTCTGTTAGTCTGACTTTGTTCAAATCGTACAATTTCTGACTAAATCATTTTAAAAAAACGAAATATTGTTTTAGTCTGACTGATATAAAACTTTAAACATGCAGGTAAATGTACTTAAGTGCATACAGTAAAGATTTCACAGTAAAAAGACATTGTATCACAACCTGGGGAAGGGGGATGTTTTTAGAATTATATTAAAAGGCCGCCTTGGTAAAAAATTATGAATCAGATGACAGAAGCATGCAGTAGATTGTGTACAGCAGTTTTTTCATTTAGAGACCATAGAAATTTCTTTGTCAAATATGATACCGTAGACTTAAGGATAATATAGCCATCAAATCATTGCTGAGGGTTTCTTCAAAAACATAGCTACCAATACGCCCGTATGACTCAGTAAATTACACCCAATGCTCCAGTTTGTGTCTGTTGAGCTCATTTAAAACTAGCATGGTGAGCGTAATCATACTGTACAACTTCTAAAAACAACCACACTTATTGTCATGACCTTAGTCTCAGTAACGCCTGATGAAGACTATATAGTCTGAGCCATAGGCTTAAGCATCGAGACAGCTGGGCATTAAATGCTGGCACACCCCGGCACACCTGTCTAACTGATAGAAGACCTCTCATGGACAGTTCATGAGAACCGTGGTTTTTAGGAGAGGAGATACACAGCAGGTCTTGTTTGCTATGAAACAGTAAAGGTGATAGGTAGGCCTATAGTTTAACACTTGAGTGGCCTGCAATTGAATAGGGCTCTATAGAATTCAGAGATACGTCTATAGGGCTTGACACCTTTGGCAATGCTAGTGATACTCTCACAGGTGCGTGGACACGCACATAGAAACAGAGTGTGTTCATTTACACATAATCAAGGCCCCGATATTCTCATGGTGAGGATCTTTTTTGTTCTTCGCTTAGGGGTAAAATGAAGCTTGAAATACATTTGCAGCCGTATATTGTTACCAATGCTGCCCACGCTGCTGAGAGAGTGTTTAGATGAGTATGTAAATATGTGCTGTGCGCTTTCCTTTCAATAATAAAATACACACACAACAAAAATTAACCGGAGAAGTTTTTCACATCAGAGAAGGCGGAGCCCCAGAGCCACATAATCGCCACAGACCAATAGTGTTTACCACGCAAATTTTTCCAGAATGTTTGCT
Organism: Squalius cephalus; assembly: GCF_949319135.1. NCBI lineage: Eukaryota > Metazoa > Chordata > Actinopteri > Cypriniformes > Leuciscidae > Squalius > Squalius cephalus. The sequence continues at coordinate 17,245,735 of NC_137141.1, read as the reverse complement.
TTGGCAAGATGTTTCGAACTCCCAAAATGAACTCCAAACGAATTCGTTCAAACTGAGGTCATACCAGTTCATTCTTCAATTTCGCTTGAAGTATATCGGGGCTCATTGATGACTGTGGATGGGTGGAGTAGAGAGTGCTTTCATTCACCAAAAAGAAAGGGAAATATGTTCCTGCTGGTTATTGTTTGCTTGCAAGATTGACGGGTGTATATCGCACCATATTGAGACTATGAGACCTAGAACACACATACACACACACAAGGTCACCAGCGCACCCTTTAACCCTTCACCAAGGTGTCAATCATTTCGAATCAGGCCGGTCTGGTACTGGGCCCTCAAGTCGACCCCCAGCTGAAAAACTCCGCCCTCCATCTGCCCCCCAACAGAGTGTGATTGACAGCTTGACTATGAGGATTGATGGTGTATTGAGGGACCCCCTCCTTCCCGTAGTCTTACTTTGCCCTGCCAATGCACCAGGCGCTCAGTACATCAATGCTAAAGTAATTAGCCAGCAGTAGTCATATTTCTCAGTCTGGGAGTTCCCTGCGTCTGAATAACTGCCATAAATCATACTGAGTGACACTGACACAGAGAATAAAAGCCGGCCTGCCACACTCTCAGACTGTACGCCATTTAACCAGGGAAAAGGAGCTGTGTAGTGCTCTCTCAACTCTCACCTGCCCTCACTCCCTCTATCCTCACATTATAGTCTATTGTTTTCTTTTTTAAAGGGATAGTTTACCCAAAAATAACTTACTTTGCCTAATGTCATTTACCCATATGACTTTATATTCTTATATTTTTTTCTTTTGACAGATTTTTTTTTTTTTTTTTTTGAAGAAGAATATAGCCATTTGATCTTTGCAGTATAATTGGAGTGAATGAGGTTGTCAAGCTCTAAAATGTCAACAACAAAAAATCACCATAAAAAGTATTAGTTCATACGACTCATGTGGCTCTATATCTTCTGAAGTCATACAATAGCTTTGTGTGGCAAACAGAGCAAAATGTGTTACTCGCTGAAACTCTTCTTGATGCTTTCATTAAGGTTTGGTCACATGTGTCGTTGTTTGTTGAATTTTCGTATGTGAAATCCAATCATTTCAGTAGGAATCCACACAATCTGGAATTTCGCGCGAGGGCGAAAGATTTCCAAATGCAGATTTTGTGGGAGGTTCAAGTTGGCATATAGATTCACAGCGTTGACTTACAGAAAGTTGATTGAAATTGACTTCTGTGTGAGCAGTACTTCATATATCGCTACACTAGTATTGACAACAGATAATGGACAAAAAAAAACTTTTTGCCCACAAAATTAAGCTGGAACTTCGCTAATGTGAAGAGTTCATGAGAAAAGTAGTGATGTCCGATTTGTGAATGAATTGTTTTTTTGAGTCAGATCTTTTCAACAAATCCTGTTTATTCAGTTCACAAACCCACTCTAAATGATTCATTCATGAATCGGAGTTCTGATTCAATGATCCAATCACAGCAGTTAACAACTCATTGGAGGGAAAGATTATCAGTGATTTTTTGATGTTTGTCACAGAAAGGTATCATATGGCATCAGAAGGCTGGTATTTTTGAAGTTTGAAGGGTTGAAGTTTGTGAAGTTTTTTTTTTAATTGGCTGGAAAAGAGTGTCCAGTATAACTATATTACTAAAAAGTTCCTCTAGTGTTCCACATAATAAATAAAGTCGTACAGGTTTGGAACATCATGACGGTGAGTAAATGATGACAGAATTTTCATTTTGGGGTGAACTAATCCTCTAAACAAAAAGGTTGAAGAGAGAAAGTGTAAGAGCAAGAGGAATGTGTTGAATGGATGCATGTGTGTGACCCCCTGCTGGGCATTTCTCTTTTAAATGTATTTCTTGTAGTAATTGTTTTGTAGGTTTTTAAATAGCTTTTGAGCTTCTGTCTGAATAGGATGACTGAGTCAGCAGGTTTTTTGGAAGCCTGACCTGTCTACAGCACTAATGGTTTGGTAGCTAAGGAGAGTACCGGGAATCTCATGCATTGACAGACAGGGAGTGGAGTCTTCCTTTCAGAATAGCATTCACTCAGCACTGAGAAACTTTGGTCAGCCTTTATAATAGATATGGCAGCTTTAGTCTAAACCATTTGACAGTTTACTTAATACATATGTATAATATACATATATAATATTATATACACTTCCATTCAAATGTTTGAGGTCAGTAAGATTCAGTAAGAAGAAAAAAACAACAAAAAAAAAAAAAACGAATACTTTTATTTTCCAAGGACGCATTAAATTGAAGAAAAGTGACAGTAAAAACTTTTACATTGTTACCAAAAAAAATATATTAAATACATGCTGTTCTTTTGAACTTTCTATTCATCGAAGAATCCTGAAAAGAAAAATGTATCAGTTTCTACAAAAATACGGTGGCTGAGAGAGCTCAACGTGCTGCAACTTAAGAAAACACATGCAATTAGAAAAAAAAACACTAGCAAATTATGATGTCTTCATCAGTTTGACAACACATGAGCTGCAAATATTCACATCGCAACCAAATATAGAAACATGCTGCAAATACTCACAATGCAACCAAATACAGAAACGCACTGCAAACACTCACAACGCAACCAAATACAGAAATGCACTGCAAACACTCACAACGCAACCAAATACAGAAACGTGCTGCAAATACTCACGACGCAACCAAATACAGAAACACAGTGAAAATACTCAAAACGCAGCCAAATACAGAAACGCACTTCAAAAACTTAAAACGCAACCAAATACAGAAACACACTGAAAATACTCAAAACGCAGCCAAATACAGAAATGCACTGCAAACACTCACAACGCAACCAAATACAGAAACGTGCTGCAAATACTCACAACGCAACCAAATACAGAAACACAGTGAAAATACTCAAAACGCAGCCAAATACAGAAACACACTGAAAATACTCAAAACGCAGCCAAATACAGAAATGCACTGCAAACACTCACAACGCAACCAAACACAGACACGTGCTGCAAATACTCACAACACAACCAAAAACAGAAACACACTGCAAATACTCACATTGCAACCAAATACAGAAACACACTGCAAACACTCACAACGCAACCAAATACAGAAACACACTGCAAACACTCACAACGCAACCAAATACAGAAAAGCACTGCAAATACTCACAACGCAACCAAATACAGAAAAGCACTGCAAATACTCACGACGCAACCAAACACAGAAACACACTGAAAATACTCAAAACGCAGCCAAATACAGAAACGCACTGCAAAAACTTAAAACACAACCAAATATAGAAACACACTGAAAATACTCAAAACGCAGGCAAATACAGAAACGCACTGTAAATGCTCACAACGCAGGCAAATACAGAAAAGTGCTGCAAAAACCTAAAACGCAACCAAATACAGAAACGCACTGCAAATACTCACAATGCAGCCAAATACAGAAACATGCTGCAAATACTCACGAAGCAACCAAATACAGAAACACACTGCAAATACTCACAATGCAACCAAAAACAGAAACACACTACAAATACTCACAACGCAACCAAATACAGAAACACACTGAAAATACTCAAAGCGCAGCCAAATACAGAAACGAACTGCAAACACTCACAACGCAACCAAATACAGACACGTGCTGCAAATACTCACAACACAACCAACAAACAGAAACACACTGCAAATACTCACATTGCAACCAAATACAGAAACACACTGCAAATACTCACAACGCAACCAAATACAGAAACGCACTACAAATACTCACAACGCAACCAAATACAGAAATGCACTGCAAACACTCACAACACAACCAAATACAGAAAAGCACTGCAAACACTCACAACACAACCAAATACAGAAAAGCACTGCAAAAACTTAAAACGCAACCAAATACAGAAAAGCACTGCAAATACTCACGATGCAACCAAATACAGAAACACACTGAAAATACTCAAAACGCAGCCAAATACAGAAACGCACTGCAAAAACTTAAAACGCAACCAAATACAGAAAAGCACTGCAAATACTCACGATGCAACCAAATACAGAAACACACTGAAAATACTCAAAACGCAGGCAAATACAGAAACGCACTGCAAACACTCACAACGCAGGCAAATACAGAAACACGCTGCAAATACTGACAATGCAACCAAGTATACAGTAGAAACATGCTGCAAATACTCACATTGCAACCAAATACAGAAACACACTGCAAATACTCACAACGCAACCAAATATAGAAACACACTGCAAATACTCACAACGCAACCAAATACAGAAACGCACTACAAATACTCACAACGCAACCAAATACAGAAATGCACTACAAATACTCACAACGCAACCAAATACAGAAATGCACTGCAAACACTCACAACACAACCAAATACAGAAAAGCACTGCAAACACTCACAACACAACCAAATACAGAAAAGCACTGCAAAAACTTAAAACGCAACCAAATACAGAAAAGCACTGCAAATACTCACGATGCAACCAAATACAGAAACACACTGAAAATACTCAAAACGCAGGCAAATACAGAAACGCACTGCAAACACTCACAACGCAGGCAAATACAGAAACACACTGAAAATACTCAAAACGCAGGCAAATACAGAAACGCACTGCAAAAACTTAAAACGCAACCAAATACAGAAAAGCACTGCAAATACTCACGATGCAACCAAATACAGAAACACACTGAAAATACTCAAAACGCAGGCAAATACAGAAACGCACTGCAAACACTCACAACGCAACCAAATACAGAAACACGCTGCAAATACTGACAATGCAACCAAATACAGAAACACGCTGCAAATACTGACAATGCAACCAAGTATACAGTAGAAACACGCTGTAAATACTCACGAAGCAACCAAATACAGAAATACACTGCAAATACCATATTTGCAACGCAACCAAATACAGAAACACGCAGCAAATACTCACAACGCAACCAAATATGTTGCGATGACCTGAAAGTTGCGTTTTTTGTTTATTTTAACATCCTGATCGTAGTGCGTTTTCTGTTTTTGGTTGCATTATGAGTATTTGCAGCACATGAAACTGATGAAGATGTTTTCTTAATTTGCTGGGTTTTTTTCCTATTTGCATGTGTTTTCTTCAGTTGCAGCACGTTGAGCTCTTTCGACCACCGTACAAAAGTAACACACCTGTTTTCAATATTAATAATAATAATAACAAATGTTTCTTGAGCACCAAATCAGCTTAATAGAATGATTTCTGAAGGATCATGTGACACTGAAGACTAGAGTAATGATGCTGAAAATTCAGCTTTGCCAACACAGGAATAAATTACATTTTAAAATACATTAAAATAGAAATGGTTATTTTAAATTGTAATGTTTCACAATATTATAGTTTTACTGTATTTTTGATCAAATAAATGCAACCTTGTTGAGCATATAAGAGATTTTTGAGCAGTAATTTAGTTTTTTTAATATATATTTGATTATTTATTTGTTTATTTATGTATGTACATAATGCATATACAAGCATATTGCTAGATTCTTTAGAACTTGATGATGCTTCATTCAGGCTCTTCAAATCAGCATATTGGTGTCTGGATTCTTTAAAGCACCAGTACATAGATGTTCTTCTAAAGAACTTTTCATAGCATAAGACCGAAATATATACATATATATTTTTTTTTTGGAGGAACTTCTCCTGGGACATTAGAATGTAAAACATTGTTTGGTTCTAATTGGAACCCAAAGTTGATCAGTCCATGAATCAGTGAAACTAAGTGACTCTCTCCTCTGTGTGTTCAATCTCTATGCCACAAATGTGAATATAATGGATCGGTCAAAGGATGTTGTAGAGCATCCGAATGTGGTTGATGGATTAGCTCCATGTGGAACAGCCCTTCATCCTCAGAAACGGTATGCTGATCTAGCTTCGATTGACTCTAATTCCGTAGAGGCTCATTCATTCAGTCTGTAACAGGGGGCCACATGTGTGTAATGTGAGTTTGAATGTGAAAGGACAGCAGATAAATCCAGTTAGCTGTGATTAGATTACACTAGGCTAGAATGAATGGGATCAGTTGGAGAGGTGACAGAGAAAGGGGGGTAAAACCACACAGATCCCTTTAACTCAATCCATTAGAGTACAACGACATATTCATTAAGTCAGGCCAGCCCAGGACTGTGGTTTAAAATGAGCTGTGGTCTTCCCTCCCACTGCTTTTCTCTTAAAAACTTCCTTCCTTTTCTCTTTCATATTGATGGTCATGGAGTGGGCTTAAAGGTGACCGAGGTGGGGGTTTCGTGTGTGTGTGTGTGTGTGTGTGTGTGTGTGTGTGTGTGTGTGTGTGTGTGTGTGTGCCTTTCTAGGTTTCTTCCTGACTTTCACAATCCGATACTAGGTTTTCTTTCCCTGACCAATCTAATCTTTAATCAGTCCACTTTAAAACAGCTTGAGTTTTTTTCATGAATTAAAAAATGCATGTGATGATGAAACAAATGGTTGTGCACAGCCAATCTATAAACATTAGCGAGTTCGACTAAACTTGCCTGTTGATGATTCACAAGGGTAAATCTGTTGTATCTGATGTCATGTTAAAAAGAGCATCTCAGGTGTGTTCAATTCAATAGACACTTAGATCAAAACCCTAAAAGAAATCCGTATAATTGGTTCTGTTAAAGCTCAAAAGATCTTCAAGTATTTCCACACATGCAATTAATACAATTATCAAGTTGAATAAATACCAGAGGCGTTTATACTTCTTAACTTCTCGACAATTTTACTTAAGTTGTGTCTTTCAAATGATTAGGAGGGTTAGTTCTTTATTGCAGTCCAGCCCTGTCATTCACCACAGGAAACTCCTGTCAGTGGGGAGGTGGGATGTTGAGTGATTGGCGCTTTGGCCATCCAGACAACATCCTCTGGTCGGAGGAAGAACATTAAAATGTCTGGGTCAAAATAACCTGCCTTTCTAATGTCCTCTTTAACATCTACCCGCTTTAGTTGAAAAAAAAAAAAAAAACACCTTTCCATGATCTTGTCTTGAATTTCTCTTAATATCCCTATACTTACTTTGAGTTACTTAAGATATTGTATTTGGCATATTTTGCCCTTGTAAACACCACTCGCATGAAAATGCAGCTTGTTTTCTAGGTTGTTGTCTATTAATGCGATAAAACAAAAATGTATGTGCTGTCAAGTTTATATGATTTCAGTAGCAGCTTTGTGCCAAGTTCAACATATGCTGCATGTTTGGATTAACTTTCAATAAATCTATCTGTACAGAGAGATAGAGAGAGAGAGAGAGAGAGAGAGAGAGGTGCATAGGTAAAGTAGACTGGCATGAAGGGGGGGGTTGGACAGAAATCAAATTCACACCCGTCAGAAACACATTCCAGACAGTGTGTGTCTGTGCAGAGGCTTGTGTGATATATTCTTGGGTACCTCCTACTGTAGCGAAGGTTGAACGTTCAGACAGCTGGAACATTAGACATCCCGACAATGTATTTCCTCTTATATATGATAAATGTGTGTGTTTCCCATTTTCAAGTGAAGCTATGATATGTGATCTGCTTAGAAGTATAAATCAAGTCATTTCTTTCTGAGAGATGCACGCATACTAAAATAGTCTCGCTCAACTGGAGGGTCACAGGTCTGTTTTATGTGCAAATAATAAAATGATCATTGAAAAAAAGAAAGGGGCTTTTGCGAAGCAAAGCCATTTGAAAACCTATTTTCTAACACACTATACACAGCCTGAAACTGTTGTTCTGATGGCCTTTTTAACCCCTTATGCCTGAAGACACAGTAAGAGCAGGTGAGTAGACGGAGAACAGATAGCTTTAATGGATTCAGGCTTTTTGACTGAAACACCTTTTGAAAGCAAGCTTTAAAAACCATTTGAGGACCTTTTAAAGTCTTTGTCCTCCTCTTTCCTCTCCTCTATCCCTCTGTCTGTCTATCCTTTTTGTACTGAGGTGCATTTGACCTCTTAATCACTGCCTGAGGTAAGCTCCACATGGCTAATGGATTTTTCCCTCTCGCTCACACACACACACACACATATATAGATGGTCGGTGTCTAAGAGTGTAAACAGGGTGCCTCTTCAAATTGCCATTGTAGAGTGTGAGAAGAGAGGGAGATCCTGTCCTGAAACACAGAGCCCATGTCATTATGTCCTCGGCAAAAGAGATACGTGTATATATTTTCAACACCGATAATAAAAAATGTTTCTTGAGCACCAAATCATAAAATCACCAAAGCACATTAGAATGATTTCTAAAGATTCACGTGACACTGAAGACTGGAGTAATGATGTTGAAAATTCAGCTTTGCCCTCATAAATTACATTTTAAAATATATTAAAATAGAAAACAGTTATTTTGAATTGTATTAATATTTCACAATATTACCATTTTGCTGTTTTTGAATACAGTAACAGTAGTGAACCGTAGTAAAATATACACTACTTTTGTATATTATATATAAAATCTCTTGAAAAAAAAAGATTGCTGCATAATGTAATTTGAAGTGATCCATCGCAGCATTCAAATATTTATTGCCTGTATAACTGACCAATATCCCAAGCAAACAATGTCTGACATAACTGTGCTAGTTTTGATTCTCTCATGGAATATAGATGGAATTCGTATTTCATCTTCATTTATTATATTAATTTGGTAGCTAGCCTAATAAGCAAGGATTAACACTCAGCTGGTCATTATCGCAAAAATAACCATTTCAGAGTATACAAGACATGATCACCAAGTCTATGTTTATTTTACTTGAATCACTGAACTTTCAACTATTCAATATTCTAGAAAACAAGATGAATCGCGGTATTGTGTTTTTGCCGTGTCACTATAGCGGCGGGAGGAAGTGTAGGCCTCAGGGGTCAGCGTGTGAGGTCACGGGACAACACCCAGAACAGAACCTGATACCCGCTCAGCGTCACACCCCTCTGACAGATAAGGAAGTCAGTCGGGTGGTCAGAAGTTGTTACACATCTAAAAAAACTCCATCATGGCCTCAGGGGCTCAATGCACTTCCCTCATTTCACACTCGCACATGTACGCATACAGTGAGATTCAAAGGTCTGAGCCCACATGGGATTCAAAATCTAATTTAAACTAGAAAAATATCAAAGTTTTAGGATTATGAGAAATTCAAAACATTATGACATTAAATAAATACATTTCAGATTCTGCACTATTTCTGTGTCTGTCAGATGATCTTTGAATCGTCTCGAATAATGCAGGAGAAAATGATCAACAGGTTTTACACAAACTTGAGTTAATGTAGCTCGAGTGCTGCTGTCATTAAAGCAAAAGAGGGATGAACCAAATAAATAATAACCTAATACTAACAAAAAGACATTTGGAAATTCATGTTAATTTTTCAGTTCAGCTTCTCACTTAAATTATGATGATTATTGATATAGAATTACTGTTATTGAATGGATAATATCATTTATATTGAGACTTTTTTTAGACCTTTGAACCCCACAATATATCTAACCAAGTTCTCTTGTTATACCTACTCTTTCTCTCTCCACACACACACACACACACACAGTGATGACAGACAGCGTCTGAGAGGAGGGAAAAACCCTTAAGAATCAAAGCAGGACATCCAGGAGACGAGTGTGCATCTGTGTGTGCGTGTGACACACTAGGGTGGTTGGGGACTACCTTGATGAAAGATATAGCTGCAAGTCTTTTACACCTCTTTCCTCTTCAGTGCTCTTTATCTTTAATTAATTGTCCTTTTTATATTCCTTATAATTCTCTCACTGCATTTGTCTTCAGTTATCATACCCCTTTATTAGCGTCTGATGGATTCTGTGTGCACTGAGGGGTGTCTCTGTGTCCAACAGGAAGGGTTTTTTGTACCGTTGACAGACGAGGCTGTACCTCTGATCATCGGCCGAGACACTTTCTCTCCCCCTGACCTCTTCCACTGAGTCCAGGAGCTGCGGCCTGGAGCTGATGATTGAGCAGCATTAGAGAGCGAGGGATAAGGTGACCACTTAAAACGCAGTTTTGTGTGTCTCCTTATGTGTATCTCTGGGGTTGGTGAGAATTTGTGTGTGCGCTTCTAGATTCCACAGAAACACTATATGGTTTTCCCCAAAGATTCCACATCAATGGAGTAGTATGTTTGAACAGTTTAGCTTGAACTCCATATGTGCTTTGTGTCTGTGTTTCTGATCTCGCTTTACTTTTGTTATCAACATTTTTGAAAAATATCCATAAATTGAGGGATGTCCTCCTAATATGATTCATATAGGCATTCATTAATATTCATTATATTAATTTTATAGTTAATATAATGAACTCTTTGATACTATTCGTGTCTCGGTCAAAAATTACAATATTTTATTTTGATAATGTTTTTTAGGGGATTTTATGGTACTGAATTATATTTATGCAGTAGTTATAATCAATTGATTCATTTTTTGAGCATAGCAAATTACAATTTCCTGAAAATTAAAGGTGCAATAGGTGATTTCAACATTTTTTTTTTGTTATGCTGGTTGAAAGTCTTCTAATATCCTGATAGCACTCACTATGTTAAGCGGTTTAAATGTATTTTTTAAAATATATATCATCTGTGGAAGGTGTAGGATCATAAAATGATTGTTCAGTCATTGCATTTGGTCCAAATGAAATGAAAGCAAGCATGTGTTCCCAGTCAGTCAACGTGTGTTTGCATACCACTGTGCAGCCTGTTCACACAGACATCATACTCCATCAGTGTGTTTCACGTACGCTTTACAAACAGTTGTTTACGTTAGTTTTTGTAGTACTGTTACTCACTGTAAAGTTTTCTCACTGGTGAATGACACATGATGTAATCAGAGCCCGTCTACGAAGAGCCTGGCCACTGCCTATTAAGTCCTATTGTACTGAATTTTGGTTGTAGTTCCACCAGAGTTCCACTGGGGGCGATCGCCCATGAGTGCAAAATGAATGTGAGTCTATGGAGCTAGACGGCTAAATTTGTCTCTTTCACCCGATTGCCGTTGAGAAATCTCGGATTTGATTGTAGGTTTTGCAAGTTCAACATGTCCTTATGTACTTATGTCCTTTCGATTTCTTACAGGTTGAGTTGTTATTGCCCATAACACGCTAGCATTCTGCTAATGAACGCTGATTGGTCAGTGAAGGACTGATTACGACCAGAGATACCGCTTGATGGCATCGTGGCATCCGAAGCGGGACCAGAATGTTAAGGCGGACTTTTTCGCCCAAGTTTTTTTTTTCAATGCAGCAACTTTTTTTTTTTTTGTTGCTGCCACTTTTATCTGCCTATGGTTATGTATGTACTGTGAAATTTACACGGAAAATAAATTTAATTTGAGTACTTGTGTTATTCTTGTGTTAGGAAATACAGGATACATATGGTATAGTATTGCCACCTTAAAAAACAACAACAACCAATGTCCCGCTCAATAGTGCTAAATATCAATAAAAATTGAAAAAGGAGAAAAATGCCTAGCAGGTGTGCAATGATAAATTGTTCTAATAGTGGGCAAAGGGTTGTCCTATTTCTCAAGAGAAAAGAAAGTGCAGAGCGCGGAAGCACCAAAGTGACTGAAGGATTGCCGTAAGCAGTATCTCTGGTCGTACGTATTTTAAAAGACTTTTTAAAGCAAATAAGTGACTCTAAAAAACCTAACACCCAGCAATGTGTAATTTCTTTACATCTCCTTTCGAATACAACATTCAAATTACTAGACAAAAAATTAAATCCTGAGAAAAGTGGATTTTGAGGGGTATAGCTCCATAGACCTCCATTCATTCTGCACTCGTCCTGTGAGCGCCCTCATATGGAACCAGAGTGGAACTGCAACCAGTTCAGAAGCCGGAAGTTTACTGAGAGTGGAAGTTCTCCCCTTATTAGACATTCTTTGATGTAATCCAATAACGTTTTCTCTGGTCTCGCTTCTGGTCATGTGTTTTGGAGGAGGCGTGGCTTTGGACGGCTATTGGCAGTGAAGGCGGGATTGTATGCTTTCAATGCTAGCAGGCTAATGTTAGCATTTCCCTGATCACCTATTGCACCTTTAAATTTCCAACTTAAACTGTGATAAATCTTGAATGCTTTGCATCACAGACTTAAACCTACAATATGTATTTTTTTTCGCCGCTAGGGGTCGCTAACCTCTTACAATAACAAAGGCGTCGGTTGATGACGCATAAGCGGAATTATGGAACTTGTTGTCATGCCGAAGGATCTAATAATGTTTATGGATGAGTGAATACATTGATGTTTTTAACATGACTGTGGTATGAAGCGGGTGGCGAATCGCTAATGAGAGACAAATATCAGCGCCACACGCGAGTCCCGCAGATATAAAGTAATAAGGACATTTCATTCTACTGAACTACCTGCAAGTGCTGAATTAATACTCATACAGGTTTGTTTACGAATTAAACTTGTGAGGTAACGCTGCGGTGTTTTACTTGGTTTCACACTAAACTGCATTTGAGTGTGTTGAAAGTTATAATATTATTCTATGTGTTAGTTTGTCTGTATGAGACTAGCAGTAAGCTAGATCAACATTAGAATAACATACTGATTCATGAACATACAAATTCTAACATTTCATCATGTTGAGCTATATAACATTGATTAGTTTTATGTACATTTGCTCACCTCTACATTTGCGCGTCTCTGTCAAGTCGAAGTTTGTCACGGACGTGGAGCTCTCGGCATCTCGAAAACACTACGCTGATATTGATCCTCGTTTTAGTTCTCCTTTTGTCCCAAAGTCTGCTTGCCATGGTCCATAATGTTTGGACGAAATAACAACAGCGTGAGCGTGCCGCTAGACGTAACATAGTTGTCCACGTCTGTCACCATGGTTACTATGGCAGTACGAGCAGAAAACAGGGATAACGCGGATATTACGTCATCGACAGGCGACAAGTGAACAGGGACGAGCCATTATTTAAAATTGGAATTTCTCTAAAATTAATTTTTTTTGTAAGTACACAACTGCAGGAAATAAATCACACTGTGTAAGTGATTATTGGATATTTTATTACAAAAATCTTACACATTGTAGCTTTAAGTTTGGTCTCTTTTTAAAGAAGACACTTGATTATTGCTGAAGTGTTGAATTATTGAAAAAGTTTAAAAAAGTGACCTTGAAAAAAGTTTTAAATTTATTGTCATGACAAATGCACAAAAATAAAATTAAAAATATTTTTTACGTAAGCCCCGTCCGTAACTCGCAATCCGAGGTTAACGGATTCTGCATTTCCTGCCTGAAGAGGAAGGCAGGGGCGCAGCCGACCCCCTGGGAGGTATGGACAAGGACCATGCTGGTGGTGGTGGGGAGGATAGAGGTGAATGTTGGTGTCAGCATCTGCAAACTCAGACATGTGTAAGTACCGATCTTTTATACTAAGAGTATTAGAACACGATTGGTTAGATGAGAAGGTAATAAGTGACGTAACAATTGAGTCTTCCTGGCAGAACTTACGCTAAAGCTTCCATTTTTGAGGTTGAGCTTTCAGTAAGAATTTGTTTGTGTGCAGTAACAAAGGTTTCCAGTAGATGAAATTCATTTCCCAATCATTTCCAATGCAGTCATTTTTGACTGCGAACAATACAACTATTTTGTACTATTTTTTTCTAGGACCATTTAACCTTTTCATGTCCATGATTTGTGTGTGTGTGTGTGTGTGTGTGTGTGTGTGTGTGTGTGTGTGTGTGTGTGTGTGTGTGTGTGTTCACACTGCAAATGCCAAAACCTTTACCAAGTTTCGTACCATTCCGATGAAGTAAAAAAAAATTAATACAAAATTAAAAACCTATTTTTTTGGTCAAAAATGACCAAAAAGCACCAGAGAGTTAAGTCTGTATTCACTACACAAAAAAGCCAAAAATTGGGTTGCAGATTCAAAGTCGTGATGAAATGGATGTAGCGAAAAAAACTTTTCTTAAGTATTTTGCTGATTATTGAAAAACAAAATAATGTTACCTGGTTGCCTCAAAATTTTGAGTTCATTAAAATTAAAAATTTGAGTTAATACAATGAAGGAGATTGGTTTAATAAATAGAAAGTCAAAATATTCTGTTATCGGCACCACATTAGCTATCTAAGTTGATTTGACAAAAGATAAAAGGTTGTGATAAATAATAATTTTTTACAGTACAGGCAAAACTGTACTTAGAAACTAGAAATTGTCACTATTTCACAAAGTAACAGTCACATAATTTGACATGTTATCCATGCACGATAGAGGTCAATGGGATGCCTCAATATAAGATTTTAGCAGGTAAATGTGTGGGTGTGCATGTGTAAACGTCTAGAAAGCAGATGAAGAGCAAGTCTGAACAGAAAAAAGAGACATTTTCAGCACATCACCTAAACAGCACCAGTAAAATTATCCTCCAAATGTGTGTCATTACACAGAGTTGATCAAAGGCGATTCTGATATCAAAGATCAGCATTGTCATTAAAGGCGCTGAAACATGTGTCTGTTTTAGCTAGGGGGGGGGGGGGGGGGGGGGATCAACAAAAATGATATTATTGCCTTAGTCAACATCAACAGTTTCATGTTTCATGTTAATTATGATGAAATTCATATAGACGCATGGTAAAATTCCATTATTATTTATCTGGTGTTGTGATGTGGTTTTAATGACTTGTTTGATGATGTCATGCTTTGGGATCTGACAGGTGATGGGTGAAAAGTTATGGAAATATTTACATACGTATACTGTAGCAATTTAGTAAGGTTGACATGACAAATATATCAAATGATTAAATTGAACATAAAAATATGATAATTACAACTGAGTACAGTAAAATTTCAATTGTGATCAAAATTAGGCTACTATAAAATGCCAAAGGGTTCCTTTAGCCTTTGCCTGATGATTCATCTTGTATTTGATAGATGGAGTGAGAATGTTGTATTTTCACAACTTTCATTCTGCACAGAAATGGATATCTGGGTAATTTAAAAACAGTAAATGGGAGTGATGCTTGCATCTTGAATGAATTAACGTTTAAATCTGCGCATTTAGGGAAAAATTACTGATATTTTATAATAGTGCCTCCAAATGTTTCCATTTGTTTGTGTGTATGGCAGATATATGTGAGAGGAGACCTGGCCATGAGTGTGTGACTATGTGGCAAGCCTCTGCACGTCTTTAACTTGACTTTGAGCTTTAGTTGGTATTCTGAGTCTCTGTTGTTAAAATTAATAACGGGATTTGTTCAACCACCCGAGACAGGGAATGTCTTCTCCTTATCCTGCCTTTTCTCACTCTGACCTTTAGTTTTACATAGTTTAATCATCAGAAATTATTCAAGAAAGAAAAATGAACACTAGCCATCTTCTGCATCTTCTGACCCAATTTAAACATGCAAAATTATAAACAACAACAACAAAAGCAGAGGGTCAGTGAAATCACTGTGATCAGAGAGAAATAGATCCTTCTTTACTCAAAATTACACAACTTTTCTCTGTTTTTACAATATTATTCTAAATTAGTATAATTAGGCTACATACAATTATTTAGGCTATACATTTTTAATAACTAATGGCTTAAAGGAAATGTGCTAATAATATTAAAATCTGAATGTACACTTTTGCATTCTTCATTCATTGTTTTTGTCTGTGTTATTGACAATTTATATATATTTTTTGTAATTTATTGAAATGCAAACAAATTTTCTTTTGACCAGTATAGACTACTAACTGTGTGGTTATTGTATTAGGGATAATAACAATTACAGCTTTGCTTTTAGTTGTGGATGTACTATTTGCCTTTTTTTTCCCTGCCAAAGCACGAGCGAATGACTATAGCCTACTGGCATAATTTTAAAACTCTAACAATTATAGGAATTATTTGAAAGAATTACAGTACATCGACGGGAAAAAATAAACCGCATAATGATAATTATCTTAATATAGCCTATACGCTCTCGAACAGAAATTGCCTTTGCGTGAACGGGTAACTCGCGATGTTTGTATCGGACGATACATCGACAAATGTCATTGTTTAAAACATTTTAATAGATTGAGACATCACACATATGTTACAAAAATATTAGTTTTTGTTTAAAATGTTGTTAAGATAGTTAACTGTTCTCGGGGCGCCAAAATACAATATAGCCTATAAGTTGCGCAAGACGAATTCTAAACGATGAGAAATGACTGATATTCTTTTGGCCCTCTGGAATCCACAAACGGGTTAAATTCTCTCATTTATTGTAGCCTACTCTTCATTTATTTTATTTTTTCGTGTTTGCGTTTCTAAATAATTTCTTTATCTGTTTTACTTTATAATAATCAGATTAGGCTATTTTTGTAAATATTTTATAATTTAGTGAATAACGTTTTTTTTTATAGCCTACAAAATATTATTTTAAAAAAAATGTATGTAAACTATACCACAATGCTTGCCTAAAATGCCATGCATGATAATGTGATGACAAGTGGATCGAATGGAATCTCAATGAGGAAATAGGTAACCAATCAGTAAAACGCCTACAATCTCTCTCTCTCTCTCTCTCTCTCTCTCTCTCTCTCTCTCTCTCTCTCTCTCTCTCTCTCTCTCTCTCTCTCTCTCTCTCTCTCTCTCTCTCTCTCTCTCTCTCTTTTCTTTCTTTCTGATTCCTTCTATGGAACCTACGATCGCAAACGTTTCCCATGCTTTCCCTGTGATCTATCCACGACCTCTTCAACTATCAGAGAGAGAGAAAAAAACTGCTCACACGTCACTGGTGAAGGTGGATCATAACATGTGCCAATACCTATAAAGCTCGAGCGCGAGATGTGCACTGAAGTCACATAGCTTACTCAAAGAGAGACAGATTCTGGAAGTTGCACTGGATATCTTCGGTATGATTTTACACTAGTGCTGAGGTGAGTATACTGTCTGTCTCTGTTTAATCTGTAAGGTCACCCTTAGTTTTGTGTTTAAGATGATGTGTTTTTAAATTACTGATTGCATGTTTTAGCCACAGATCTGACAGAGTGATTTTTGCTACACCCTTAAAAATAAGGTTTCTTCAGATTATTAGGTTAGGTTAGTTAGTAGCCTAATAACCATCTTATTAAGAGCCATTTTCATTGATTCTTCGGATATATATATAAACTTTATCACTATGTTCTTCAGAACAGAATTAAAGTTGGATAAAAGACCCAAAGAATAAAAGTTGACAGAGGTTGAATGTATGCACACTATGTACTATATAGCCTACTATTTATATAATGCTATTTTTAAGAGTGTATGAGCTTTACTTACTCCGAAGTGTTTGAGATTTTCTTTATAGTCACAAATGTGTGCTCGTTTCCAAACTTCTCATAATCTCAAATTCAGTTGGAGGAGTCTGATTTGCAGTCAGAGTGGGTGAGAGCAGGGCTGTCCCAGGGGTTGCACCCCAAGAAAAGGTGGATAAACGCGGATGAAAGACATGCCAGCGCATGCAACTTGTAAAACTGTTTGGAATAGTTGTCAGTTTCTTGTCCTTCTCTGTGAAGCTGGAGCGACTGAAAGCAAGGGTAGATCTCCTCTCTTCATGAAGTCCATGTTAAATTAAGCCTAATGTAATCTCATATTCTTATTCCGTAGATATCCAAGGAGCGCGTAAAGGGGCATTCTTGCGCGTCGCACAACTTTTGGAGGCGCTCCATCAAGCAGAGAGCATCAACCGCACGCACGGGCGCACGTGAAATATTTTCTTTCTTTTTACTTGTTGGCTTTGCTCATCGCTGGAGATGTTCGGGCACGATATCTGCCTCGTGTCCGCGTTGCTGGCGGCTGCCGGTGCCGTGTTACCGGTTCTGCTGTTGCTGGTGGTCTCACGGCTGCTGTGGGAGTTCAGGTGGAGCATCACCCGGGATCGGGCGTGTAAACTCCCACTTCCGCAGGGCTCCATGGGCTGGCCGCTGGTCGGAGAAACTTTCCACTGGCTTTTCCAGGTAAGACTTGAATATATAAATACAATTCTACTCAGACTTTGGATTCTGTTCGCTGTGTTTTATGATTTAGCGAATACAATTATGCATTTCATATTCTATTGTCTGTTCTCTCAATTAGAAAGTCGCACTATGAGTTATATGTAGCCTATAGGCTATTATAGGCCTATTGTAATGTTAAAATATTTTTGAAATAAATAAAAATATATTAATTACAAATAACAAGCAATGCGTAACGTTTAAAGGCAAAATGCTGCTTAAACCAGTGCGCGCATTGTTTATTTCCTTTCAGCGGGTCGTTGTAAAATTATTTCTGTAAGTAGCCTAGCATAATTTTCTTTCGAGGTTAATTTTTTGAAAACCGAATGCGTGTTGCTATGGTTACCTCCTCACGTAAAGCCGATTTCTTAAACATTTGGCGCACTCTGACTCAGCCTTTTGTGGGTACTGAAACGATCTTTAAAAATGCTTTTGGAACGTATAAACACAAAAGTAATTAATGCACTGATTATGTCGGTATATAAAAAAATATTAAATGGCAAAAAGGCCTATAAAGGGTCGGCAAACCTTCCACAGCAAACCTCGTTTATAATTGATTTTAAAAGTTAGTTATTTTATTTCTTCCATCATAAATGTTGGCCTATTGGGGTGTTACGTACGTGTTATGTTATTTTGCTAATATTATTGCATTACATTTGTCAAGCAAAGTGCAATGCTTTCTTAAAGGAATATGATGCAAATTAGCTCCTCTGTTGGCCTAATGTACAAATACACATAGGGAATTATTCCGTGGCATGTGTGAACTTGATGAGGGTGTAATATCAGTGTTGCCAATTCCGCGGTTTTCCCGCGGAATCGGGATACTTTTAAGTTGTTGCCGCGGGTTATTTTTTCCCCGCGGGTTGATATCCACCCTCGTACGTACGATTTCGGCGCTACAACACCCACAAACCTACAAATTTACTGGAGCAAATCGCATTGGGCTATTTTTGGGCGACTTTTGACTGGCCATTGCGCTACTTTTGTTGCACAGAGCCACAGACATGGCAACCTTCATGGTGGTAAAAACAAACATTTTCACCTTGATTTCATGCACAGTGGCAGAACAGATAAATAAATTCCAGAAGATGAAAAAAAATGGTCCACAGTTTAAAATCCTTGAAATATCAGGAATTAAAAAAATTGGTAGGCTATATGTAGTCCTGGAATAGAGTCATGAAAATTAGTAAAAAATAATATGTTTTATTATTTTTCTGTGCAGTGTGAATTGGCCTTAAAGTCCCCATTAAATCAAAATTGACATTTTTTTAACTTTTACTTTGAATATGTTAGCCGTACTGTTCTGGTGTGCTCCAAAACAATGACAAATTTAGCATTTAGAAGATAAGCATTCAAAACTGAGTCTCTCACTTCTGCCAATATGGATCAATGATTTTGATGACATCATTCTGGGCTTCAGCTTCTCATCAGATTTTCTGTCCAATCAAATGTTCTCGTCCCGCCCCTACATTAAAATTGGTCATTTGTTCACACATTTACTATTTTCTACATCAGTGGTTCTCAACTCCAGTCCTCGGGACCCACTGCTCTGCACATTTTGTATGTCTCCCTTATTTAACACACCTGAATCAGATCATCAGCTCGTTAAGAGAGACTCCATGAACTGAACTGAGTGTGTCAGATAAGAGAGACATACAAAATGTGCAGAGCAACGGGTCCCGAGGACTGGAGTTGAGAACCACTGTTCTACATGGTGAATGGCACATAGTTCACTATATAAGGGAAAGGGAATGATTCAGACAGTGTAAATATGCTTTCCATTGGGGCGAATGAAGTCTGGTTTCGCTCCGCAGCACATGCACAGTCTGCTCCAGTCCAGAGACATGATAGCAGAGAGCAGATCATATGCTTGAGTCGGCGCAGACCAGAAAACGTATCGGATCCATTTGAATTCTACACAGAATTCTATATTTTAAAGAGATATGGAGGAGAAACTGTTCGAGATTAGAGCTGCTCTGGCCGAGCTGTTTGTGATATAAACAAAATGCTATATGCTATTTTAAAAAAGGGGAGCAGCTGATCAATATGTCTCGCCCTGTCTTTCTGTTTCAATGGAAATTACATCAACACATTGAATAATGCTGCGCGTTTCAAGGCACTTCAGTGGGCCTTTGAGAAATAAATTGGTCAGAAGTAGTGGGGAGTTACCGGGAGTCTAAAAGTTGTTCATTATGTTTTAACAGGGATCCAGCTTTCACATCTCTAGACGAGAGAAACATGGAAATGTTTTCAAAACTCACCTTTTGGGCAAACCCCTCATCCGAGTGACCGGTGCAGAAAACATCCGTAAGATTCTGCTGGGCGAACACACGCTGGTGTGCACGCAGTGGCCCCAGAGCACACGCATCATCCTGGGGCCCAACACTCTAGTAAACTCAGTTGGTGACCTGCACAAGAGGAAAAGAAAAGTAAGCTGAATGTCTGAAATGCATGCACCTTCTCAGTCCTCAATAAAAAAGGCATCTAATCGAAAATTATTTTGTGCTTAAGTGGAACACATTAGTTGTTTTATTTTTCCTATAAACTCTTTACCTCTTGAATCAATCAATCAACCTCATTGTGTTTATACAGCCTGATCTCATGAAATGCGTCTTTATAGCACGCATTGTATTTATCGTGCAATTTATACGAAAATGAGTTTTTACGTGCATATGAAACGCACTATATCCGTGTAATAAGCACATACCCCACACCACTAATCCTACCCAAGGGGTTTACAGTGCGTATTATGCACATAAAAACTCATTTTCACATATAAATTGCACGATAAAAACAATGCGTGCTATAGAGACGCATTTCATGAAATCGGGTTGGTTTATAACCATGTTCTTGCAATCTTGCAATTCAAACTCACACTATCAGGGAAAATGTTTTTTTTTTTGGTAACACTTTATTTTAAGATGACTTTGTTACACATTACTACATTTACTTACTATAGTAATAACAGTAAATTATTCATAATTAAAAGTAACTAACCCTAAACCAAACCCTAACTGTAACTCTATAGTAAGTACATGTAGTTAATTAATATTACAGTATTTATGTGAGTAAGTAAAGTGTAACTATGTCACCTTAAAATAAAATGTGTTACCATTTTTTAAAAATAAAGACTGAAAGAGTTGTCAGAAGCTTGGTGATGTGACGTTGAAGTCGAGCGTGGTGTGTATGTAGGCTTAAAAATTCATAAAATTTGTGTTCATTTGTGAAAATGATCTTGATTGACAAAACGTGCAAGTAACATAAACTTTTGTTGATCACAGAGCTTATTTTTTGTGATTATTCAAAAGCCTATGGAAGAATCCTGTTGGGATTTGTCGAGGGAACCAGTGTTATGCTAACTTTGGGGTTGGCCTAAAAAATACATCACTGCTGCAGCTCTCTATTTGCTTCCTAGATCCTTGCAAAAGTGTTTAGCCGTGGCGCACTGGAGGCCTATCTGACACGACTTCAAGACGTGGTCAAGTCTGAAATTGCAAAGTGGTGCACCGAGACCGGGTCTGTGGATGTTTACGTCGCAGCCAAGTCACTCACCTTCCGCATCGCTGTGCAAGTCTTGCTCGGTCTGCACCTGGATGAGCAGCAAATAGCTTCTCTCTCTAAAACCTTTGAACAGCTCATGAACAACCTCTTTTCGCTTCCCATTGACACCCCCATAAGCGGCATGCGCAAGGTGAGAATGACCTTCCTTCCTCAGGCCAAATCTCAGTTTGTCTCACAGCTTGATGAATGACTAAATCTTGGCTACTTTCAAAATCTTTTATGAATGTGGGTTGCAGGGAATCAGGGCCCGTGAGATTCTGCACTCTGCCATGGAGAAGATCATAGAGGAGAAACTGAAAAAGCAGCAAGCCAGCGATTACTGCGACGCTTTTGACTATATGCTGAGTAGTGCAAAGGAAAATGACTACGACCTTACAATGCAAGAACTTAAGGTAAAACCTAGTATGCCAAATCCAAAAATATTGTGTGCTATCTTTGCATTATACCCACCCTTGTGAAAAAGAAGTGCACTTAACTGTGTGGAATGTGCACTTGTTGTGTACTTCAAATATTAATAGTATATTTAAAAATATTGTACTTGTAGATAATATAATATTAATGAGTGTACTTATAGTAAACATTAATGACATTTTTTAACACTCTTAAGTACACTTTTAAAAAGGTGCACTTTGTTTTAATGTCAAAATAAAAGAGTTGCTTTGTTACATTTGGTGTTTTATTGTCTTGACTTAAATACTAAAGCACATGTAAAATACTTGATGATAATTTTAACTGTAGTGTGTTATTTGATATTATATTTTGGCCTGGTTTCACAGACAGGGCTTAGTTTAAGCCAGGATTAGACCTTAGTTCAATTAGGACATTTAAGTAGCTTTTATAAACGTGCCTTAGAAAAAACATTACTGATTTGCATCTTGAGAAAAAAACAATGGCAGTGACATATTTTAAGATATATCAGAGTTGCTTTCAGTTAAAACAGATCAAACATGCATTTTAGTCTGGGACTAGGTTTAAGCCTTGTCTGTGAATCCAAGGGGTTTAAGTTGTTTGAGCTGTTTTAACTGAAAGGAACTTGCACTGACATAGATATGTACTTTCATCAGTAATGTTTTATCTAAGGCATGTTTATAGCTACTTAAATATCCTAATTGAACTAAGGCGTAATCCTGGCTTAATCTGAGCCCTGTCTGTGAATCTGGGCCTAAATCTACTAAATGCATCTTTATCATTACAAATGTGTAATTATAAATATATTTAAATACATATAAACATTTCAATAGAAATGATATGATAGTATATCTTATTTACTAGTACACTCCACAGAATACTTTAATCACATTTCAAAGACAAAAGAAATAATTATTAAATTAAGTCCTATTTAAGTGGGTCAAAAAAGCACTTTTAAGTTCAGTTAATTGCATTTAATATACATTTAAATATAATACACTTTCATTTAATTGCAATTGATATGTAGTTAAGTGTCATATCAGTGTCACAATTTACTCAAGGCTTTTGGAATAAATTAAAATGTATTTCAGGAAACGGCGGTAGAGTTAATCTTCGCCGCCCACTCCACTACCGCCAGCGCATCAACATCCCTCATCCTGCAGCTTCTGCGTCATCCAGATGTGAGCAGACGTGCAGGAGCAGAGTTAGAGAGCGAGGGCTTGATCAGCGACGTGCACGGATCCTGCCGCTCTCGTTGCCATGGAAACATCATCAGTGAGGAAAGCGATGCTGCCGAGAAGAGTACCAGCGAGTGGAGATCGACGACGAATAAAAGTATGTGTTTTGAAGCCGGAGACAAGGAAGAGGGGTGTCGCTCTCGGACCCATGTCCCTTACCTAAGTTTGGAGAAACTGAGTCAACTTTCTTACCTGGATTGTGTGGTAAAAGAGGTGCTTCGGTTCCTTCCACCAGTGTCTGGGGGATACAGGACAGTTCTGCAAACATTTGAACTGAACGTGAGTGTGTTTCTTTTACATTTGACCAATACAAGTACTGCTAACACCATTTTTTAAACATTATTTAAAGTTGCTGCATTTACAATAATAATCAGATGTTGCAGATGAAAAAAACATGTGCATCAAACACTAAAATGGTGTATGAAAAGTTGAATAATAAACTGATTTGGGTCTAGAAGGCAATGCGCTCTGTCACGTAATCATTTCCAGTGTTGGGGAAAGTTACTTTTAAAATTAATGCATAACAACATTGTGTTACTCCCAAAAAAGTAACTAATTGCGTTATGAAAAATAATGTGTTACATTACTTTTGCGTTACTTTTTGTTACCTGGGCTGGGCTTGCTTGTTTGTTTTTTAATAACAACAAAAAAAGTTATATTTTTGGCAAATGTTAAGGCCCTTTCACACCAAAAGTGAAATGAATAAGCCTCAGGCTGAATGAAATGCATATTTACGCCTGTACTGTAGAGGGCGCAGCTCAAACAAACCTTTCAGCTGTGTGGCCATTCTGGATTAAAGAACAATAGAATACAGGAGAAGAAAGTTCAACACTTTTATTTCTAAATCTAATCTAAAGTAATTTTTGCTGATTAGTATGGTTGAATTAGATCATTGAAGGTCAGCAGCAAAGACATTGGTTAATAAAGTGAGATTAAATACATAAAGTATATTTTTATAATTTAATATAGTTAATCATAAAAGTTTTGCGTAAAATTCTGAGATTGCATTTCACTGTTTTTATTCATTTTGAGGAATAATGTTTTCGTGCAAGTTAGATGAGTAAATGCATGTTCACATTTAGTCTAGAACTAAAATAACCATCATGTTTACTCAGCGCACACAACACCTCAGTTTATTTCTCTCAACATGGAGACAGGAGAGCTGTCAGTCAATAAATGTGTAAAAGTAACTAGCGTTACTTATTTGAAAAAGTAACTTAGATATTTAGTTGTAAATTGAAAAAGTAATGCGTTACTTTACTAGTTACTTGAAAAAGTAATCTGATTACATAACTCAAGTTACTTGTAATGAGTTGCCCCCAACACTGATCATTTCTATATTGTGCATCTGCAGGGTTATCAGATCCCGAAGGGCTGGAGCGTCATGTACAGCATTCGTGACACGCACGAGACTGCAGAAGCATATCAGAACCCGGAGCTCTTCGACCCGGACCGATTCTGTGCAGACAGAGACCATAGTAAAACCGAGCGCTTCAGTTACGTGCCTTTCGGAGGCGGTGTGAGGAGATGCATCGGACGGGAGCTTGCTTTGATTGTGCTGAAAACTCTTGCAGTGGAGTTGCTCGCCACGGCAGACTGCACTCTGGCAACAGAAACGTATCCAAGGATGCAGACGGTGCCAATCGTGCATCCGGTCAACGGACTGCATGTGTTTTTTAACTACAGAACCCATGGGATTGAGAGGAACCGGAGGGAGTCCACACATATATAGGCAAAAAAAAACATCAATTAGACACTGCACCACATACGCACAAACGTCAAACTGCCCTTGGGAATCATTTGCAGTCATATGCAGTTTCCTTCCTGATGTTTATGCAAAGCAAAACATCTGGAAATCTGATAGAGTGGGGTGGAATGATGGACTTGACACAGTCATTAGATAAAGTCTTGAACTCTTGTTTGTTAGTGAACTTATGGAAAGGGTAAATATCCACTAGAATGCATGAAAAAGTTACTTAAGCCTGTGTAAAATACATACAAAAAGACATTTTGATGTGCATTAGGACATCGATCCTACATATCTTGTTAGGAGGAAAAAAAAAATAGAAATGCATTTAAATTCATCTCAGCGTTGTATGTGATATATAAACAAAACCTGTTTTTTATGAAATGAAGTAGGAACAAATAAGCTCTAATTATACAGTAAATGTATTATTCAAGTGAATAGGGATAGCTCACTAAATAAGAAATAATATTATGCCACTTTCTAATTTCTAGGCCACTGTATTATTAAAAAGACTAGTTTTCTATACAGTACATGCTGTCGTTGTTGCGACTCTGTATTCTAGTACTTACAGAATGCTTTAAAGTACATAAATAGGCAACTAATGCATAGTTATTTGTGTTTATCATGAATGTAAGCTGTGAAAAATGATCTTTGCGCTGTGAACTGGAGTTTCAGTTTAAATACAGGGAAGGAGAAAACAAGCAGCACTTTTTCTCCAGATTAGGAGTATATGTGTATTCTTGTCGTGTCAATACTTGTGTGTAATTTGTAGTTCCTGTGCTAATGTTTGTCTTGTCCGGTAGTGCTCGTTAATTTTATATCCTTTATGATATCTATTTTGAAATGTGCATTTGGAGCTCTTCTATGTTGTTAAAGATGTTTCTGTTCAATAAAGAGATTTAATGTGTTTATGTTGACTTTGCATGAGCATTATGTTTGGGGTCAGTACGATTTTGTTTTAAAATACACATACACAAATTCAGTGAGTCAGTGAGATAAAAAAAAAGATTAATATATTTAGAAAGGATAAATTTAATTGAACAGTACAAGTGACAGTAAAGACATTTATAATGTTACAAAAGATTTCTATTTCAAATAAACAGTGTTCTTTTGAACTTTCTGTTCATCAAATAATACTGAAAAAATGTATTATGGTTTCCACAAAAATATTAAGCAGCACAAAGTTTTCAACATTGATAATAATAAGCAATGTTTCTTGAGCAGCAAATCATCAGAAGGTCAGCTTTGTAATTACAATAATAAATACATTTTAAAATATATTCATTTGTAATAATATTTCAACAATATTACTGTTAACTAACTAGGTTACTGCAATTTCTTCAGTGAAGGTCTCATCATCTGACTCGTGTAGTCTCATCTAGACAAGCATTAGGATGTTACGTTTAACACTAAACTCTAGAACATGAAGGACAAGACTGAAGTTTACATGAAGCAGATCTGCCTCTGAGTCAACCAGCAGGAGACATGCAGCCTCTCTTATCAATACAATAACAGCTTACACACATGTATGGACATAAAACTTACCAAAGAATTTGTGTTGGACTGACACACACCCCAGGGACCCCGTTGTAACATCCTACAAGGTAAAAAAAGAAAAAAGGATGACATCCAGTCGAGAATACTAGTAATAATATTCACATTAATCAGGTATTGGTTGTGTCCGAAATCGCCCCTAATACTGTATACTAATACTGTAATACTTACAGTACCTCATGGCTCTGAATTTATGCCTGCCTACCTACCCTCATATCAATATCAAATGTATTTCTAGATCACAGTTCCAATAGTGGGATTGAATGTGAGACTGAATAAGTCACTCAATAACATCCACAATGATAAGCTAGTGTGCTCCAAAACAATGACACAATTCGCAGAAGACCAAACCCAACATTGTTTGGTCTTCATTGACGTCATTTTCAACCAATCTGATTTTGATTCAATCTGACGTTGGATTCTGACATCAACCTGATTTTCATTTTCAATGTTGGGTTTGGTCTTCTAAATGCGAATTTTGTCATTGTTTTGGAGCACACTAGCTTATAGATAACAGTCAGAAGTCTCTGACATCAGATTGGTTCTTTGGTTCTGACGTCAATCAAGACTTTCATTTCCAACCAAAATCCAACATCTCTCCGACGTTGGATGTTGACGTCAATCTGACGTTGGGTTCTGACGTCAACCCAACTTTCATTTCCAACCAAACTGCAACAGCTGCAACCAAAATCATCCCCTGACTGACGTTACTACTTTCTACTCAAGGACCTTGACAGAAATGTAGTGGATTAAAAAGTACGATATTTGTCTTTCAAATGCATTGAAGTTAAAGTAAAAAGTTTCCAGAAAAAAATAATACTCAAGTAAAGTACAGATTCTCAAAAAGTGTACTTAAGTACAATACTCAAGTAAATGTACTTTGTTACTGTCCACCTCTGCCTAAGACTAGCAGCCGAAGGGCACTCAGGCATACCAGATGGAGAATATACTGTGTGTCTCGTGAGTGTCAAGGGTGAGAGAGTTATTGGAGAGGATGGGACATGAGGTAGAGGAATGGGGAGTGGTGAGAGAGGGACAGGTAGAATATAGAAAGGGTATATGTTGGGAGAAACAAAGTGAAGAGAGTATCGTGGGATACTGAAATTTCTTCAATCATCTGGAACCAGTCCAATGGAATCAAATAAGAATCTAATGAGAAAGTACTGAATATTTCAGTTTATTTTTCAGAATTTTAGTTGATCTACTTAAAGGCACACTATGCAGTTTCCGTTTTTCTCAAACAGCGACCCCTAGAGTTGCTGTGGAGTACTTGTATTTAACGTTACTGTCGTAAATACCACTCACGCAGAGCCGTCTCTGCACTCTTCCGACCGCGCTTTCTTTGTCTTCTTCATCGACTCTGCCATGATTCACGTCTGAAATGCGTGCTAGTGTCTTCCATAGAGGCTGCTTCATATGTTGTCGATGGATGTGACGTCGTGCCGTAAAGCAAGTCGTGATTCACGCGAGATTTGTCGGGGCGCCACCTCTCAAACATGCATTGCTGGTTTTGACAGCCCGCTTTGCTATCGGGATGATTCGCCCTACAACGAGTTCATTTACCATCGAAATGATTTTGAAGCTGTTATACTGAGGTACAAATCTTGCATAGTGTGCCTTTGTATTTGATTCTTAGTGCCCTTTAGAACTGGTTCCAAATTAGTATAAAAATGAAACGATTTTTCCATTGAGGGCAAAATAGAGCAGAATGAGAAATAAAAATGGAAAACAACCTGATGATGAGCAAATAAACACAAAATTGTGCAAGCTTTGTGACTCTGCTATGATCTTGACCTTTAACCTTGATCTCTTAAAAATTGAGGGGAAAAAAGGTCCTAGGCTGCATCTGAAATCGCATACTTCCCTACAGGCTAAAAACAGTATGTGACAACAGAAGTCAGAATTCACAGTACTCATAAAAGAGTAGGCAAAATGTCCCCAGATGACCTACTACTTCCGGAGAGATTCTAAAGTTTGCATACGATGGACACTTAACTATACCATGAGGGAACAAAAGTGAAGCGACATAACAGATGCTGGTAGGTCACGTGATAATGACAACAAGGCGAATGTTGTACGTCCGGATTACATTCATACCATATAGAACATACTTTTTAAGTGGTCGGGAAGTAATTACATATTCAAAATATGGTAAGTACCTACTCAAGAGAGTATGTGATTTTGGACGCAGCCACAGTCCAAACAAAGGTTTAAGGTTTTGCTCAGTCAACCCCTGCTGGTAAATGCTGTAACTACACCATTCGGTCAGCAGATTTTTTTAGACATTTTACCATTTTCACTTGTGCTACCCCTATTACTGTAAAAAGCTACATTTTCTTAATAGCATTTTAATTTAGGAAAAGTAATTACAATTACTACATCATAATATGTTTAACACATTATATACATTATACAATTAAAGTTATACATTAGTCAATTAAAAATTGTGTAGTGTGAATAATAATATTAATAATAATAATGTTTCTGCTCTCCTGAAGTCAGTGTTAACAGACATCTTTCGTTTTTGGTTTGATCTAACAATCACATTTCTATTGAAATCCATGTGGTATCATCATATTTCTCTCTTTATTGTTCCATCATGCCCTGAGGCAGAATCATGGTTCAGCTGAACTTCTGAACCGGATTACTTCTTGTGTATGTGTGTATACATAATGTCACACCTTCAATCATCAGACTGCCAGCGGGATAAACAACATGATTTGTAAGTGCCAAAATTACTTAAACAGTGAGATAGATTGGTAAGGTTACAATCAGCCATCCTAATAACCGACTCGGAATATGGGCTGGTGAAGAGTTCAGATGTCAAAATCCATATTCCGAAGTATCTTTAAGATACATAAACCCATTCAGGGATGAAGCATTGGCCGCTACAGGTAGCCTAACATCTGAAGTGTTTGTAAGGGGATCTGTCATGGTGGAATCTGTTCATGTGATGTGTCATGACCTCTTTTGGCAGCATCAGTATGTGTTGGAATGCAGAAAGAGCAGCTGGTGTCTACACTGTAATTACTATGCTTCCTGACCCAAACACACACCTTACCTACATGTACTACACCACCACTCTGTAGTCAGAGTTCACAAAACAAGGGCAAAGGTCAGTGCACACGATAGATCTTGGGAAATTGCTATATCACATCAGACCTTTTGTATAAGAGAAAGAAAGATAGAAATTCTTAAAGCATGTCATTTCTGTGAATGAAAAAAAAATAAGGCTGCTTAAACTAGATTAGATAGATAGATAGATAGATAGATAGATAGATAGATAGATAGATAGATAGATAGATAGATAGATAGATAGATAGATAGATAGATAGATATCCAGCTGACTATGATGGGACTTGCTGTTGACCTAAAATTGACTGAATCTGAGTTATACAGAAATTCTCCTCAAAGCCTTGGGTGAATCCCAGCAAACGGCATGTGCTGCATTCATCAGACACAGATACTGAAGTTGGGTGGGGTTCCAGGGTTCAATAACAGGGCGACTGACATGCTTTAATAAAGAAGAATCAGCTCAGTGAAAATGCTGCACCCACTGTCAGCACATGTGCATACGCTTTTGAGGCTGCAAAAATGCTTATGAATGAATGGGTTCAGCTCGACTGAGTGTCTACAACTCTTCAGGGAGGACTTGGAGGAGTTTCATGGGTAAATGCACTTTTTAGTGCTAAAATCAAATAGGATTATAAATACAGTACAACTGAATCTCAATTCACTCAATTCGTGATGGTCACCAGTGATACTGTCACTCACAACTGATTAATAAAGAAACTTTTTGAAAGTCAGTCAGTTGTTCAGACAAGCTTGGCCCGCTGAAGGCATTTACTTCAATTCCGTCATTTTCATTCAACATCTACCATGTTATTTCCATGCAAGCTGCTTTTATAGGCATTTAAAGTTAGCATGAAACAACATTTACCACACATTTTATTACCATAATGCGATGTAGGCCTATGTGTTCACATGAAAGCAAAAGGCACACCATGGATCATCTAAATGGGCACATAACAGGGGTTCCCAACCTTTTTGTCCCAAATCAGGAGTGTCCAGTAATCCTTAAGTTTAAGATGTTAGCTTCACCAAGTTATTTAACTACTGAACGAGGATGCACAAATAAGAAATGAGAAGCACCCACACAATACACTTCAGGCAGATCCATAGACGACAATGCAGCACAAATGTGACATTACAACAACAGCAGTGCTCACACTTCATTTACTCACGCGTGATCAAGGGCTTAGGGCGTTCAAACCTATTGTAAGGGTTCCGCCAGTAGTGGGCGCTCGTGCAACATAAGCACTGACGTACAACTGAGTGAACAAGACAGAGGGAAGTTATATTAAAGTGGATTGCAAAAACATCAAAATAATTGTCCCAGGCCTGTTCCTCTTTTGTCTTGCACTGTCGTCACTCCTCCTTTTGTCCTTCCGGAGCTTCCCACAGCTCTCGGCCTCGCCCTGCTTGCCACCGCAGCCTAAATTATTTAGATTATTTACTTAAAGACAGTAGGCCTACATCCTGAGATTTCTGATATTGTTAACTTAATTTATATTTACTTCACTTTATAAACTGTTTTGTCATGATCATGAAATACATATAGCCTATTAACAAAAAAAAATGGCCTTTTATTATTATGCTAAATGTAAAATAGCATAGTAAAAGGCCATTTTTGATTGCTTCTATTAAAAATAAAAACAACATTTCAAAGAGTTTGTTATTTTTATTCGTTATTTTCTGAAGGCATTATTTTCACAGGTTCTTTTGCTTCTTTATACAGACAGAACCAGTACAGTGTGGCCTGAAGCGACAATCCTGCGAGTTCAGTCTCAGGTCATATTGTTCTATGATTTTCCAGAAATCGGGCTTCCTCCTAAGGCTTCATACCTGTGTTGATGAATCACCTTTCGAACACTTTCTTTCCACACCCACATATGAACACAGTCAATGATACTGACCTGATATTGAACCTGAGGTACTTTTTCTGTACCAGGTGTGTGACAGTTGTAGTGCTTCCTGAATGTGATTATGTTCTGAAAGTGAGAAAATGACATCACTCCAGGCTTAATTGCTTCCATTACATAAATAAAAAAGTACCAAATAAGTTTATACTGTCCATTATGATTTGTGGGAAATCAGTCTTTCTGGAAACAGCATTTGGGTTGCTCATAGATGTGTTTGAGTAAGGGAAGTGATTTGGGAGGTGATTAAAATAAAGAGGTTTAGTTTCATTTCCTGTTGTTTGCTTTTTTTTTTTTTTTTTTTTTATGAAAAAAATATTATTAAAATTGGTTTAATTATTACTGATAAATCATTCCCTAAGCATCAAGTTTGGAAACATCTTCCTTGAGAAATCATGCTAATATGCTGATTTATTATCAATGTTGGAAACAGTTGTGCTGCTTAATTTTGTTTATAAGCTGTGATACTTTTTCAGGATTCTTTGATGAATAAAAAGTTAAAAAAGAGAAGCAAGTATTTACAATATAAATATTTTCTAACAATATACACTACCATTCAAAATTTTGGGGTCAGTAATTTTATTTATTTTTTTTATTTTTTTTTTTAAAGAAATTAATTATTTTCAGTATGTGTTATTAAATTGATAAAAAGTGATAGTTAAGATTTGTATTGTTAGAAGAGATTTATATATATATATATATATATATATATATATAAATCATAAATGTGTGTGTATATATATATATACACAATATTACAATTAAATCAACAAAATATAATTAGGTTTATGTCTGAGAGACATAATAATAACAAATTATGTTGTTTGTTTGTTTTTATTATAAGTTGAACACAAGATATATATAATGCACTCACGAAGCCACACCTTTGTACCTGCTGTTTATCTCCCTGTGCAGGGTGATACAATGCCCATCAGGCCTTGGAGGAAGAATTAAAGAATGAAAACAGTTATTATAGTTAATGCCTGCTCTCTCTCAACCTGTTCCGTCAGCAACATGCAGCGCCACAGGCTGCGATTACAGCAAGGAAAGAGACGGAAACAAAAAAAAAACAGGTTTGCGGTTGAAAGTTTTGTGCCAGCTTCTTTAATACTCCCAGCTCCTGAATCTTGTGGTTCACCTGAGCTCTGTTCACCTGCGTCAATGCTGACATCATCACCATGAGGCCTGGAACAGGTCAAAGGTTACCTCAGTTCAGGAGAAGTGGCCTTCAACACAGTGCCATCTACTGGTGACAGACGGACATGTACGTTCAAGCTCATTATATTACAGGCATTTATTTAAAAGCTTTTCCCTTAAATCTGAAGATTAAAACAAACGCATTTTCAGCAATGTACAGAAATATACACAAATATACATGTGTAACACTTCACTTCTCCCTTTGGAGAAACATAACTGGTCTCTTTAAATGACATAATTAAGAATTTAGCTTGACTTATTTCTTTACAACAGCCTAAAATGATCTTTACCTCTAACAAAGATCCAGTATCACTATTTTGAAGTGTTGGCAACCATAATTGATTCATAGAATGCGAACATATACACGCTGGTGAATGTTGTCACATCTCACATTAAAAAAAGATTTAAACAATAGATCAAGATATCGGTTATACAAATGGCAGTAAACACGTGGAATTAGCAGAACTGTCAGACATTATGAAAAACTAGTTTACGACTGAGTATCTGGTCCTTTTTATTTTAAAACAGTCCTGATAGATTCATCAGTTGAACTGATCCTTTAAGCAGATTTCTATTAGAAGGCACCTTTAGTCTTTCTGTATGGGACAACATTCTGACACTGGCTATTGTGCTTAGGGATTGATCAAACGTTTCCAAAATCCTTGTCTCAGTCACTATCAGCTCCGTTGTGGTCAATTAAATGCTTGTCTTCCAAAAGGTGGACCTGTAAAAAACACACACGACAATCCATTATAAAGAAAAGGTCTAATTGGGATTCTTATACAGTAATAATAAATGTAATGTAAGTCACTATAGATAAAAGCGTCAGCCAAATGCATAAAGGTAGGTGTAAATGTAAGGAGACATGAAACTACACAAAAACATTTGGACGCAAAATGCTGTGATCAACCAACCAGAAATAAGTACTCCAGAAAATTAATTCTTCTAATAATACATTTCTGCCCATGGTTACCTGCGGCTCTAAGATTCGCTGGTATTTTGGGCTGGACAGTTCATCAAGAGTTTCAGCAGCAGGTTTATTGAGCGTCTCCGGTAGGAGGAGCCCCAGGCAGCCCGCCGAAATCCCACTCAAACAGAACACCATAAAAGGCATGGAGGTGTGCAAGGATTTCTGGAAAAAAATAAATAAATAAATCAGTAATCAATTAATATAATAATAATAATAATAATAAAAAATTACTGTATTGTAAAAAAAACAAAAATTACTGTATATACATTAAATATTAATTACACAAAAAAACTTTGAGGAAAAACTAAAATCTAATTTTTGTAAAATTATAAAATTGGCATTTCTCAAGTCAGCCAGTTTAAAGCTACTTACCAAACTCGGCACAAACGGTGCCAGAATTCCCCCAACTCTACAGGACATGGAACACACACCCAACCCTGCATTCCTAACACACACAAACACACTTACATTAGAATTAATCCAGCTGTGGGGTACTTTTGTTTTGTACTGACCAGAGGTCACATTAACATTCGTGTGTTAAGTGTGGTGTTGAACATGAAAAGTGACGCACAGTCTGTTAATTCAGAAATAAATACATTTATTCTACCCCTCACAGGGGAGAATTTTTCATTAAGGACCCTCTCATAAATATAAGAATGATTAAGCATATGCTTGCTACTCTTGTAATAAAAGAAATATATGAAATAATACAACATATACAATTTATCAACGATTTATTAAAAGATGAACAAAAATTACATTTTTAGGGCCATATGAAATCCGTTTTATTTAATTTTTTCCAATTTAATAGTTGAATTCAATTTTAATAATCTAGAAGCATGTCTAATCAATTTAATTAATAAAACTTTCACTTTAAAAAAAAAAAAAAATGTTCGCAATAACAGCAAATTCATTTTTTTTTAAATGAAATGTAATCTTTTAAAATGTAATCAAATGAAAAAGTAAAAATTCCTTTTATTTTTTAGCAAACAAAATACTGCACAACAGGTTTACTGTTAAAATTAAAACATGGAAAAAAAAGTATAATTCCTTAAAAAATAAAGTTAATAATTTTGTTATTTTCATTATTATTATTATTACTTATTGCTGTGAGAAGCACATTCTTCTGTAGTGATATACTTCTGTTATAATTTCTTCAAGTTAAACCAAACCTTTACTTGAACGTGTTATCATGAAGACTTTTGAGTTTCTGAGTGCATATGATATGATTCAGCGATTCCGTCTGCGTTTTCTGCATTGCGGAAATCATAGGGCCCTTTCACGGACCCCTGATCTAGCCTATATGCTCATCCTGTCAGTTCACGATTAAAAATAAAAATGTGAATCAAAACAAAAGCTCTTATTATTAGACTATAACGGAATTTGTATGACCCTGTTGGTCAAAATGATGGACAATGAGAAAGTCTACTGTGGTACTGACATAAATTACTGACATTACCTACACTAGAGGGCGCAGTTTGCTCAAGCACAGATTCTTATTCCGTAAGGACATACATTTTATTACACATTTCTACTTGTATAAGAGCTAAAAACACATTACGTCAAAACATGCAAGTAAAGTACCTGATGACAGTTGGGTAGAGCTCTGACGTATACACATACGCAATATTAAATGCAGCACTGACCAGCAGTTTTCCCACTAGAGCCAATGACGTGGCACTTACTAAGGACCCTAAAAAAAAGCAAACAACAGGCTTGACATGATGTAGAATTAGGGAGAATATTGTTGAATCTTTTTATGTTCATACAAATATTTAAACATGTTATGAAATTTCCTGGGAAAAAGGCAGTTCTTTTTGCTGAATATATATAAATGAGTATACATACAGTATATTTACATACTGGCCCTAAAATAGTATACTTTTAAAAATAATTACATAGATAAAAATGTAAACCAAGTGGCATCTGCAAACCTAAAACTTCTTATCTATAATCATGTAAAAAAAAATCCTACTGTATGATGACAGATATACTCTGCGGCAAAATGGGAAATTTGATTCTGGTGAAAACCTGATTTATTCGGAAAGATGATCACCTGATACAGGTACAACCATTGTGAGCAGACAGGATACACCTGCAAAGGCGAGAAAATTGGCCATTGACTTCCTCCTGCCTGCCCTGAAAGACAACAAATATGCTCAGATAATAATCAGAGAGAGTCTGATACAGCAGCGTGTGGATGTGATTGTGCGAGTGTATTTACCACTGTTTGTTAATGAAGTACATGCAGAGAGGGTAAGCAGGGAGTTCCACCAGCCCATACATGGCAACACTAAGGTAACGATTCCCTTTCTCTTCACTGGCATTGAGCGTCAACCCGTAATACACAAGGCTACAGGCATACCTGCGAAATATGCATACACACAAAGATTGAGTACATAAAAATGCACAAATATTAAAATAGTTAAATGATAACAAATACTCACCACACATACATGAGCACCACAGTCCTCCAGCGCAGTATGGGATGTGTGAACAGCTGGAAAACCCCAGGGCTGGCTGCGTCCAGAGTGCTGGTGGTGGCGGTCCGGCGGAGCTTCACTAGAATTCTGCCTTTCCCGTTCCTCACAGCAAAATACTGCAGGATGTCCTCTGCCTTTTTTGTGTGACCCCGAGAATAAAGCCAGCGTGGGGATTCTGGCAAATTCCTGGCATAGTCAGGGAAACACAATCACAGAAATTAGCTAGACATTTGCATTTTGCATTCAAGAAAACATGTTTAAGAGATATAATGAGATTTTAGATTAGATTCCCATATGATATGAACCTTTTTGAGGGGTGAATTTTTCAAGTGTTTTAATTATAATACAGGATTAATCCTTTTCCTTGTGGTTGAGCTAGCTTTTTGCTCTTTTGCCACATTTATTGACATGCAATATCAGTGAAAGGACAGGAAATTACATATACAAATATGACATTTAAACATTTTTTTTGGTTGTTAATTTAGGCAAATTTTATGGCAACAGGGTAGAAGTAACAAAAAATACACAAACATAAAATTAATTTACATTATCATTCAAAAGTTTGGGGTCAGTAAGATTTTTTTTGAGAGAAATAAATACTTTTTCAGTAAAGACGCATTAAAATTGATCAAAAGTAAAGACATACAAAGTAAACCAAAATTATATTTCAAATAAATGCTGTTCCTTTGAACTTTCTATTCATTAAAAAATCCTGAAAATATTGTTAGACGTTTTAAAAAAAATATTAAGCAGCATAACTGATTCAACATTTATAATAATAAGAAATATTTTTAAACACCAAATCCTGATATTAGAATGATTTCTGAAGGGTCATGTGACACTGAAGACTGGAGTAATGATGCTGAAAACTCGGCTTTGCATCACAGGAATAAACTACATTTAAAGAAATACTGAAATAGAAACCAGTTATTTTAAATGGTAATAATACAATATTACAGTTTTTACTCTATTTTTTAATCAAATAAATTCTGCCTTAATAAAAGAGACCTTTTATTCAAAAACATTTAAAAAAATATCTTACAGACCACAAACTATTGAATGGCACTGCATAGATACTTGCTTAGGTGCACTTGAGATATCCTGTAAAGTCCCCCTGTGGTGAATTTGTTTATGTTTAAAGCTTTTAAATGTTGTTGTCTATGTATATTATCTATGTGGTGCTTTTAATATGCTTTAAGACAAACCATGTACAAATTCATAAGTCAACACCATTGCTGAGTATTAATTCTCCTTAAAACTGCAACAAACCAAAGACAGTCTTAAAAACGCGGTTTAAAATCGCTGGACGTCACAAACTACCTTGTAACCAATCACGTCAACGTGTGATCCTCAACGAGTGGATCTCTGAGCTGGTGCGAGTGAGAGGAGGCGGGGCTAATTTGCATATTCATAGAACCGCATATACTAAATGAGGCAAGGGTGTAGAGTTACAGTCAAGCTATTTTAAGGCATTAAAAAAATGTTTCCTTGATATATATATATTTT
Source organism: Squalius cephalus (assembly GCF_949319135.1). Lineage (NCBI taxonomy): Eukaryota > Metazoa > Chordata > Actinopteri > Cypriniformes > Leuciscidae > Squalius > Squalius cephalus. The sequence continues at coordinate 17,208,093 of NC_137141.1, read as the reverse complement.
TTAAATATGTCATTTTGGTGATCAAAGATGAGTTTTAATGGATACAATTATTGACTACAGGGGGACTTTAGACCAAAAAAAACAAAAAAAAACCTTATTTGTGTTCTCTTAGAGTACATCTTCACCAAGGCTTAGTGTTCTCAACACCAAAAGCAGCTTTACACAGCACCCTTTCACTGTAAACAAATCACTTGTGACAATATCATCCTGGTGGCTTATAATGAAGTCACAGTGCTGTAGTTTAACAGGAAGTAAGTAAACCACTTGCTTACACACAAAGCAGGAAGAGCAAAAGTCCCGGACAGTTGGCCACAGTTGCTAGGTTCCGCCACGGCCGAACATAATAACCTAAGGCGCCGAACAGAGCGATGCCCACTGCAAAGGTCATGTTAGTCAAGGTCCCTGGATCAAAGACAATCAAATTAGCTTTATAAGACTACTGTGAAAGTAAACAACAAAAGTGATTTTATTATTAATTCATGTGCACCTGTCATAGCCCAGTAGGACTTCCCCACATATTCCTGAGTGAGAACAAAGCAGACCAATGCCATTCCTCCGTTCATCAACCCCACCAGCAGTCGAGACACAGCAAACAACTCATAGCTGGGTGCTAACGCTGTGCCGTACCCAAACAAGACCTCAAAAAACAGACCTGAGAGAGAGAAAACGGTTTAAACAGAGGTCACAATAACAACAACACATTAAACTGTTGTTTAAGGAAAGGTTTTATGTTTGTTTCTTTGCTCTTGGCTTTCAGTCGGTTGTGTATCAGAAACAACACATAACTTCTTTGTAAAGCAGCTATAGATGGAAAAAGAAATGGCCAATCACAATTGAGAATGCAAATACTACAATGATGTAATCCCTGATGATTCAAAACATTTCATCATCAATTAAAAACATTTCAGATTGTATTCCTCAATTACTTAAAATTATAAAAATGAACACTTTAAAGGGATAGTTCACCCAAAAATGAAAATTAGCCCTTGATTTACTCACCCTCAAGCCATCCTAGGTGTATATGACATTCTTCTTTCAGACGAATACAATCGGAATTATATAAAAAAAAATGTCCTGGCTCTTCCAAGCTTTATATTGGAAGTGAATGGATGTTTTTTTTTTTTTTTAAGTCCATCAAAGTGCATCCATCCATGATTAAAGTCCTCCACACAGCTCTGGGGGGTTAATCAAGGCCTTCTGAAGCGAAGCTTCATGTAAGAAAAATATCCATATTTAAAACATTAACTAGCTATACGACTGAAATAACTAGCTTCCGGCAGACGGCCGTACGCATCGATTTACGGCGAAAGAGTTAACCCTTGACCTTGACACATTGGCGAACACGGAAGTGCAGAGGATAGAGCAAAACAAAACACCAGTCACGATTTAGAAGTCTAAAACAGCAGTTTTTAAAGAGAGATGTCGGAGGAGCTTGAGTTTGTTGCCCATCCCTGTTTGTTTGAACCGCAAGAGGCGTCAAAGCTTACGCTACTCCTACATCCTACGTCATACATCGTCAAGTGTTACTCTTTTGGCGTAAGTCGACTTGTGTAGGCCGCCTGCCGGAAGCTAGTTATTTTAGTTGATAAAGTTTTAAATATGGATATTTTTCTTACACAAACGCATCACTTCGCTTCAGACGGCCTTTATTAACCCCCAGAGCCGTGTGGAGCACTTTTATCATGGATGGATGCACTTTGATGGACTTAAAAAAATATATACATCCATTCACTGCCATTATAAAGCTTGGAAGAGCCAGGACATTTTTTAGTATACTGATTGTATTCGTCTGAAAGAAGAATGTCATATACACATAGGATGACTTGAGGGTGAGTAAATCATGGGCTAGTTTTCACTTTTGGGTGAACTATCCCTTTAAGGCTGACATTATCTACAAGAAAAAGTTTAAACAGACTGCAGATGTTTAGTACTTGTGGTTAAATGTTAGAAAACCCGTAACCTGGAATGTTTGAGGCCTTGAAAGCACTGTAATAATATGAAAATGTAGATTATAATTTAGTAAAGAACAAAAACCAGTTAATCTAAATCCTACCAGTTAGAAAAACCGGCTTCCTTCCGATCTTATCAGAGAGTGGTCCAAACAGGACATTTCCGATCAGCACACCAGCAAAGAACAGGGACCCAGCCAAGTTCACTTTGTAGGCTTGATGTTTAACTAGGTACCACTGCAAGAGAAGATCAAAAGAAATATCATATAGTTTGAATATGCATTCATTCAATCATTCATTCATCTGCTGTCCTGTCCAGACACAAAGATTATAATATAAACACAGTTCTTCCTGATTTGAAATAAAGTATAGATTTGTATTCGAAAGACTGAGCAAGCTTAAACCAAGTTTGTTTGATGCGCAACACTGATGACAGTCTCTTACCTCAGTCACGATTGAGCTGATATCCTCAGTGAACTTCACACTGTGTTGAGTTACATCACCATCCACACCTTCAGTAAACGGTTCTACATGATATTCTGGCACAGCACCCACTAAAATTATGAGCATGGACTGACATGCCATGTAAATCTGTTTTAAAAAAAAGACAAATATTTCAGGTTACTTAACTTTCATTAATATAGGCCCAGTTCCCTTCCAGTAAATGAACAATATTTGCACTGATCTCAGATCAGTGCAAATATAAACTCTGATTTGTTAGTGATAATCACTAGAATGTTCAGAAAGAAGCCATTTTTCTTTCAGGATAATCTTATACGTGGCTTGAGTTATGCATCCTTGTGGCAAAGTCACCCAACAGCAATGTGAAAGACCGGTGGTGGAGAGCATTCCATTGCCAAGACGCATGAAAGCGGTATTTGGAAATCAGGGTTATTCCACCAAATATTGATTTCTAAACTCTTCATAAGTTTAAACATTAGTATCAATGTTTTTTTTTTAATGAAAATAAGCTTGTTTTCTTTATATTATTCAAGGTCTGAAAACATGGCATATTTTTTTTTTGTTATTTAGACCAGTTGTCATTTTCTGGAAACACATGCTCTATGCTCATGCTTTTGTAATTAATGATCTTTAAATAATTGTGCTTATATGTACTGTCAGTGTCACAAACATGCTATATCAGCTTCATCACTCAACTTTTATGGGACAGTTTTTAAAAAATATTTTCCTTAATATTAAGTACGTTCCATTAAGAAACATCCTGCCATCTTCATTATAATGAAAGCTAAATTTGTGAACGCCTATTTGACAGTTTTGAATCATATTGAGCAATAGGTAGGGAAAACATGCATTTGGAAGCAGGATATATACCTCTGAATATTAATTCAAAGTATTACATGATATATAAACATTTTCGGTTTTGTTGCCCAGTAATGGCTCCAGGAGCTTAAATTGAAAATTCAATACTAATGACACAGGCAAGCATATTAATGCCTGACTGAAACTAGGTCAATTTAAAGCAAATACATCCTACTGCAAGAAGATAAGATAATGCAAATATGACAAGGCTTTAAAGGTTTGGACCCTCAAATATAGGTTTTGCATAATTACTGACTTGTGTGACCAGAAATATAAAATGTACCTAAACAAACACACGTTAGTCCAATGTTTACGGATTTGCATGTTTCATTAACGTTAGTTAACTTACCTGTAGGAAAACCAGGATGGTGATCATCCGCTTCTGGTGTCTACCGAATTCTCCAACCACCTGGAAAGCCTCCTCTATATCCATCCCAGGGTCAAATCATCCGACTGCATGCCATCGAGTGTATTTTTACATTTTCAATAATGGATCTGATAGCAACTGAGGTTGCAGATGCTCCAATGTAATCTGGCTTCCCTTTGCAGACGTGGAATGAAACCACGTGGTACATAGAGTGATTCTGATTGCACGAGACTTTGGCATAAAAGCACGTGCTTTAGACAGCGGTTCTGATTGGACTAGTGGAAACTGAAATTGAAAAGGGCCTTCCACGTTGTTTTTTATTAGGGCCCGAGCACCGATGGTGAGAGGACCCTATTGTTTTTGCTCCGTTTATTATTAGGGCCCGAGCACCGATGGTGAGAGGACCCTATTGTTTTTGCTCCGTTTATTAGGGCCCGAGCACCGATGGTGAGAGGACCCTATTGTTTTTGCTCCGTTTATTATTATTCTTCTTCTCCAAAGTGAATCGCTTTTTAGAGGGCCTAAACATGCTCGAAAACTCATGAAACTTTGCACACGCTTCAGAAGTGGTGAAAATTTACGTGTGATATGGTTTTCAGAATTGTGGGGGGCAAATTCGGTAAATTATTGCCCCCACATTTTGCCCCGGCTCCTGGTTTCACGTACAGGTATGAAATTTGGTACATACATGTAATGACCCAATACCTACAGAAAAGTCTCTTGGAGCATAGCCCTAAACACAACAGGAAGTGAGCTATTTTGAACTTCCTCCTGGATTTTGGGCATTTTTCGTAATTTCCTGATGTTGTACTTTAACGAACTCCTCCTACAGATTTGATCTGATACTCTTCAAATTTGGTGAGTGTAATCTTAAGGCCTTTGTGACGTTAAATTGCGAAGATCTAGAGTTTTCGTCGAAGGGTGTGCCCTCGGCGGCCTGACAAACATCTATCTATAAATTACAGGAACGTCTGTCTGTCTGTCTGTCTGTGTGTGTGTGTGTCTGTTCCTCGCATATCTCTCGAACCGTTAGTCCGATTGATTTCAAACTCGACAGGTGTCTTGCCACGGGCACGAGTAAGTGCAGTGCCAAGTTTGACATTGTTTGGATGAGAAATGCAAAAGATATCGTTAAATATATCATTTTTAGAAGGTTGTGGTTTAAAAATAAACATTCTGACATTAGAGAGTTGTATCGGTCAAAGAAGCCCCAAGAAGGCTGTGGTTTAAAAATAAACATTCTGACATAAACACTCAGTCAGCTACACTGTTTACTTCTGAATATTATAGTTTGGTTCCCGAACGTGATAAATCCATCTATCTATAAATTACAGAAACGTCCGTCTGTCTGTCTGTGTGTTATTCGCATATCTCTCGAATGTGAGATAACCACTAAATGTGTGAAAACCACTATTTTCTGTTTCAAACTTTCACATAGCATCTTTAGGTTATAACAACATTGAAAATCAAAATCTGGATTTGAATTTTTTAAGATTTATTATAAAAACGGATTATTTTTTCCCAAAAATGCAATAAATTCATGACTTTTTTTTTTTTTTTTTAAATGCTATTAATCCATTGAATCAATATAAAGTTATTTTTGATCATATTGCCATCGCAAGAAATATCTCCTGAACTTTTTTGACGGCGATCAGCTCACAAAAACTGATTTTGCACGGGCACTTTGCACTGCTCCCTGAATCGAGGTGCTTATTCATTTGTGGATGTAAACTGAATCTGTAAGTCAGCTATGCTGTTAGTGTTTACTTCTGAATATTATATTTCATTCTGGTGCGCTTAACGTTGTCGCTACTGTGTAATAGTAGCCTATGCTATTCACCAACTAAACATATCCTATTCAATGCGTTCACAGTCTCTTTCACGGGCATCATTTGTAGTTGCCTATTCACAAACTGTTTGCTCAAGCATAGCGTTTTCTCGGAGTTCACTGTGTGCTTTTTACCATGCACAAATAAAAATGTCACTGAACTTTTGCTGTGTAATTGTAACAATGAGCACACACCAAACCAACAATTACTAAAAACACACACAAAAACTGATTTTGCACGGGCATTTTTTGCACTAGTTCACCCAATTTCGGCCTTTTGGTGATATATGCATGATCAGATAAGTTCAATATTAATGTTGCTTGCAGTTCTGATGTTGCTAGGCAACCACAGACAGCCTGCAGTAACTCAGGCATACAATTTTCAATCTGCCACAAACTTCACATGTTTGATAAGAGTCCTGTCCTGAACACATGCCAATGCTCATTATGATTATAGCAATAGCACCACCTGCTGGTAGCAGGAAGTGTGGCAAATACAAAACGTGCTCGAAAAATCATGAAACTTTGCACACGCTTCAGAAGTGGTGACAATTTACGTGTGATGTGGTTTTAAAAATTGGGTGGGGCAAAATGGCTTACTTATTGCCCCTACATTTTGCCCCGGCTCGACGTTTCACGTACAGGTATGAAATTTGGTACACACATGTAAAGACCCAATACCTACAAAAAAGTCTCTTGGAGCATAGCCCTAAACACAACAGGAAGTCAGTTATTTTGAACTTCCTGTCAGATTTTGGGCAGTTTTTGCCATTTCCTGATGTTGTACTTTAACAAACTCCTACAGTTTTGATCTGATCCTCTTCAAATTTGGTGAGTGTAATCTTAAGGCCTTTCCTAAAGGTGCCGGGTGGCGGTGGCAGGGGTGCGAGGGCCCTTTTCATCGCTGCTTGCAGCTTTAATTATTATTCTTCTTCTCCAAAGTGAATCGCTTTTTAGAGGGCCTAAACATGCTCGAAAACTCATGAAACTTTGCACACGCTTCAGAAGTGGTGAAAATTTACGTGTGATATGGTTTTCAGAATTGTGGGGGGCAAATTCGGTAAATTATTGCCCCCACATTTTGCCCCGGCTCCTGGTTTCACGTACAGGTATGAAATTTGGTACATACATGTAATGACCCAATACCTACAGAAAAGTCTCTTGGAGCATAGCCCTAAACACAACAGGAAGTGAGCTATTTTGAACTTCCTCCTGGATTTTGGGCATTTTTCGTAATTTCCTGATGTTGTACTTTAACGAACTCCTCCTACAGATTTGATCTGATACTCTTCAAATTTGGTGAGTGTAATCTTAAGGCCTTTGTGACGTTAAATTGCGAAGATCTAGAGTTTTCGTCGAAGGGTGTGCCCTCGGCGGCCTGACAAACATCTATCTATAAATTACAGGAACGTCTGTCTGTCTGTCTGTCTGTGTGTGTGTGTGTCTGTTCCTCGCATATCTCTCGAACCGTTAGTCCGATTGATTTCAAACTCGACAGGTGTCTTGCCACGGGCACGAGTAAGTGCAGTGCCAAGTTTGACATTGTTTGGATGAGAAATGCAAAAGATATCGTTAAATATATCATTTTTAGAAGGTTGTGGTTTAAAAATAAACATTCTGACATTAGAGAGTTGTATCGGTCAAAGAAGCCCCAAGAAGGCTGTGGTTTAAAAATAAACATTCTGACATAAACACTCAGTCAGCTACACTGTTTACTTCTGAATATTATAGTTTGGTTCCCGAACGTGATAAATCCATCTATCTATAAATTACAGAAACGTCCGTCTGTCTGTCTGTGTGTTATTCGCATATCTCTCGAATGTGAGATAACCACTAAATGTGTGAAAACCACTATTTTCTGTTTCAAACTTTCACATAGCATCTTTAGGTTATAACAACATTGAAAATCAAAATCTGGATTTGAATTTTTTAAGATTTATTATAAAAACGGATTATTTTTTCCCAAAAATGCAATAAATTCATGACTTTTTTTTTTTTTTTTTAAATGCTATTAATCCATTGAATCAATATAAAGTTATTTTTGATCATATTGCCATCGCAAGAAATATCTCCTGAACTTTTTTGACGGCGATCAGCTCACAAAAACTGATTTTGCACGGGCACTTTGCACTGCTCCCTGAATCGAGGTGCTTATTCATTTGTGGATGTAAACTGAATCTGTAAGTCAGCTATGCTGTTAGTGTTTACTTCTGAATATTATATTTCATTCTGGTGCGCTTAACGTTGTCGCTACTGTGTAATAGTAGCCTATGCTATTCACCAACTAAACATATCCTATTCAATGCGTTCACAGTCTCTTTCACGGGCATCATTTGTAGTTGCCTATTCACAAACTGTTTGCTCAAGCATAGCGTTTTCTCGGAGTTCACTGTGTGCTTTTTACCATGCACAAATAAAAATGTCACTGAACTTTTGCTGTGTAATTGTAACAATGAGCACACACCAAACCAACAATTACTAAAAACACACACAAAAACTGATTTTGCACGGGCATTTTTTGCACTAGTTCACCCAATTTCGGCCTTTTGGTGATATATGCATGATCAGATAAGTTCAATATTAATGTTGCTTGCAGTTCTGATGTTGCTAGGCAACCACAGACAGCCTGCAGTAACTCAGGCATACAATTTTCAATCTGCCACAAACTTCACATGTTTGATAAGAGTCCTGTCCTGAACACATGCCAATGCTCATTATGATTATAGCAATAGCACCACCTGCTGGTAGCAGGAAGTGTGGCAAATACAAAACGTGCTCGAAAAATCATGAAACTTTGCACACGCTTCAGAAGTGGTGACAATTTACGTGTGATGTGGTTTTAAAAATTGGGTGGGGCAAAATGGCTTACTTATTGCCCCTACATTTTGCCCCGGCTCGACGTTTCACGTACAGGTATGAAATTTGGTACACACATGTAAAGACCCAATACCTACAAAAAAGTCTCTTGGAGCATAGCCCTAAACACAACAGGAAGTCAGTTATTTTGAACTTCCTGTCAGATTTTGGGCAGTTTTTGCCATTTCCTGATGTTGTACTTTAACAAACTCCTACAGTTTTGATCTGATCCTCTTCAAATTTGGTGAGTGTAATCTTAAGGCCTTTCCTAAAGGTGCCGGGTGGCGGTGGCAGGGGTGCGAGGGCCCTTTTCATCGCTGCTTGCAGCTTTAATTAGGGCCCGAGCACCGATGGTGAGAGGACCCTATTGTTTTTGCTCCGTTTATTATTATTCTTCTTCTCCAAAGTGAATCGCTTTTTAGAGGGCCTAAACATGCTCGAAAACTCATGAAACTTTGCACACGCTTCAGAAGTGGTGAAAATTTACGTGTGATATGGTTTTCAGAATTGTGGGGGGCAAATTCGGTAAATTATTGCCCCCACATTTTGCCCCGGCTCCTGGTTTCACGTACAGGTATGAAATTTGGTACATACATGTAATGACCCAATACCTACAGAAAAGTCTCTTGGAGCATAGCCCTAAACACAACAGGAAGTGAGCTATTTTGAACTTCCTCCTGGATTTTGGGCATTTTTCGTAATTTCCTGATGTTGTACTTTAACGAACTCCTCCTACAGATTTGATCTGATACTCTTCAAATTTGGTGAGTGTAATCTTAAGGCCTTTGTGACGTTAAATTGCGAAGATCTAGAGTTTTCGTCGAAGGGTGTGCCCTCGGCGGCCTGACAAACATCTATCTATAAATTACAGGAACGTCTGTCTGTCTGTCTGTCTGTGTGTGTGTGTGTCTGTTCCTCGCATATCTCTCGAACCGTTAGTCCGATTGATTTCAAACTCGACAGGTGTCTTGCCACGGGCACGAGTAAGTGCAGTGCCAAGTTTGACATTGTTTGGATGAGAAATGCAAAAGATATCGTTAAATATATCATTTTTAGAAGGTTGTGGTTTAAAAATAAACATTCTGACATTAGAGAGTTGTATCGGTCAAAGAAGCCCCAAGAAGGCTGTGGTTTAAAAATAAACATTCTGACATAAACACTCAGTCAGCTACACTGTTTACTTCTGAATATTATAGTTTGGTTCCCGAACGTGATAAATCCATCTATCTATAAATTACAGAAACGTCCGTCTGTCTGTCTGTGTGTTATTCGCATATCTCTCGAATGTGAGATAACCACTAAATGTGTGAAAACCACTATTTTCTGTTTCAAACTTTCACATAGCATCTTTAGGTTATAACAACATTGAAAATCAAAATCTGGATTTGAATTTTTTAAGATTTATTATAAAAACGGATTATTTTTTCCCAAAAATGCAATAAATTCATGACTTTTTTTTTTTTTTTTTAAATGCTATTAATCCATTGAATCAATATAAAGTTATTTTTGATCATATTGCCATCGCAAGAAATATCTCCTGAACTTTTTTGACGGCGATCAGCTCACAAAAACTGATTTTGCACGGGCACTTTGCACTGCTCCCTGAATCGAGGTGCTTATTCATTTGTGGATGTAAACTGAATCTGTAAGTCAGCTATGCTGTTAGTGTTTACTTCTGAATATTATATTTCATTCTGGTGCGCTTAACGTTGTCGCTACTGTGTAATAGTAGCCTATGCTATTCACCAACTAAACATATCCTATTCAATGCGTTCACAGTCTCTTTCACGGGCATCATTTGTAGTTGCCTATTCACAAACTGTTTGCTCAAGCATAGCGTTTTCTCGGAGTTCACTGTGTGCTTTTTACCATGCACAAATAAAAATGTCACTGAACTTTTGCTGTGTAATTGTAACAATGAGCACACACCAAACCAACAATTACTAAAAACACACACAAAAACTGATTTTGCACGGGCATTTTTTGCACTAGTTCACCCAATTTCGGCCTTTTGGTGATATATGCATGATCAGATAAGTTCAATATTAATGTTGCTTGCAGTTCTGATGTTGCTAGGCAACCACAGACAGCCTGCAGTAACTCAGGCATACAATTTTCAATCTGCCACAAACTTCACATGTTTGATAAGAGTCCTGTCCTGAACACATGCCAATGCTCATTATGATTATAGCAATAGCACCACCTGCTGGTAGCAGGAAGTGTGGCAAATACAAAACGTGCTCGAAAAATCATGAAACTTTGCACACGCTTCAGAAGTGGTGACAATTTACGTGTGATGTGGTTTTAAAAATTGGGTGGGGCAAAATGGCTTACTTATTGCCCCTACATTTTGCCCCGGCTCGACGTTTCACGTACAGGTATGAAATTTGGTACACACATGTAAAGACCCAATACCTACAAAAAAGTCTCTTGGAGCATAGCCCTAAACACAACAGGAAGTCAGTTATTTTGAACTTCCTGTCAGATTTTGGGCAGTTTTTGCCATTTCCTGATGTTGTACTTTAACAAACTCCTACAGTTTTGATCTGATCCTCTTCAAATTTGGTGAGTGTAATCTTAAGGCCTTTCCTAAAGGTGCCGGGTGGCGGTGGCAGGGGTGCGAGGGCCCTTTTCATCGCTGCTTGCAGCTTTAATTATTATTATTATTCTTCTCCAAAGTGAATCGCTTTTTAGAGGGCCTGAACATGCTCGAAAACTCATGAAACTTTGCACACGCTTCAGAAGTGGTGAAAATTTACGTGTGATATGGTTTTCAAAATTGGGTGGGGCAAATTCGGTAAATTATTGCCCCCACATTTTGCCCCGGCTCCTGGTTTCACTTACAGGTATGAAATTTGGTACATACATGTAATGACCCAATACCTACAAAAAAGTCTCTTGGAGCATAGCCCTAAACACAACAGGAAGTGAGCTATTTTGAACTTCCTCCTAGATTTTGGGCATTTTTCGTAATTTCCTGATGTTGTACTTTAACGAACTCCTCCTACAGTTTTGATCTGATCCTCTTCAAATTTGGTCAGTGTAATCTGAAGGCCTTTGCGACGTTAAATTGCGAAGATCTTGAGTTTTCGTCGAAGAGTGTGCCCTCGGCGGCCTGACAAACGTTCACCCAATTTCGGCCTTTTGGTGATATATGCATGATCAGATAAGTTCAATAATAATGTTGCTTGCAGTTCCGATGTTGCTAGGCAACCACAGACAGCCTGCAGTAACTCAGCCATACATTTTTCAATCTGCCCCAAACTTCACGTTTGATAAGAGTCCTGTCCTGAACACATGACCATGCTCATTATGGTTATAGCAATAGCGCCACCTGCTGGTAGCAGGAAGTGTGGCAAATACAAAACGTGCTCGAAAAATCATGAAACTTTGCACATGCTTCAGATGTGGTGAAAATTTACGTGTGATGTGGTTTTCAAAATTGGGTGGGGCAAAATGGCTTACTTATTGCCCCTATATTTTGCCCCGTCTCCTGGTTTCACGTACAGGTATGAAATTTGGTACATACATGTAAAGACCCAATACCTACAAAAAAGTCTCTTGGCGCGTAGCCCTAAACACAACAGGAAGTCAGCTATTTTGAACTTCCTCTCAGATTTTGGGCAGTTTTTGCCATTTCCTGATGTTGTACTTTAACAAACTCCTCCTACAGTTTTGATCTGATCCTCTTCAAATTTGGTGAGTGTAATCTTAAGGCATTTCCTAAAGGCGCCGGGTGGTGGTGGCAGGGGTGCGAGGGCCCTTTCATTGCTGCTTGCAGCTTTAATTTTCATTTTATTTTTATTAGACAAACTTTATTTTTGGTGTCAAAACCCGGAAGACTGATTCGCCAGTGGTTCTCGAGATTGTTATATGGGTTTGTCAATTAGGAGTAAAAAAAAAGAAAAAAAAAGGCGGCCTATGGTAAGTTGACGATACTCCGGCGTTTTGTTCGCCAACGTCAATAACAGCTCATATCTTGTTACGTTTTTTTTTTTTTTTTTTAATATATAAAAGATTCTGAAATCGCGTTTTCGATATGGGCGTGTAATTTACGTTGTTGAACAAAACGACTAAGTATCGTCAACTTAAGTTTCCCTACAAACATTATTTTACTCATAAATTGAAAAACCCATAGAAAAATCTCGAGGAAAACACTAGCGAATTAGTCTTCTGGGTTTTGGCGTAAGGACTGCAGCACTTTTATAAAAGATTATCAATGTCATTACTGCTGAAGTAGACTATTTTAGCAGGTGTAAGCAAATTAACCAAATATGAAACACTCATTTGTGCACTTGAATTGAGAGACAATTAGAATCATGCACAAAATTGTAACAGTTAATAATAAAATAACCCATATAGTATATCTTTTTTGTTTTCCTAAATACCCCAATTCATGCACAGATCTTACTCAATATGGAAAGTTTCATTAAATAAGGTTAGAGCAATTCTTACATCTTAATTTCTTTATTAATTATACTAATTCAAACCTCCTTCACAAGCAGACATTTTCATTCTTGTAAAAAGAAACTTAAATCCCTCAAATTGTGAAAAAACAACGAAGCCAACCAATATTACATTCAACAAACAATTTAATAGAAAGAATAAACTTTATACAAACATTTCAAAATAGAACCATATTTTAAAAATATGTTTTATTGGTTCAAATATGGAGTGGATCAATTTATTTTAGCTTTTAATTAAACATACAAATGTTCAACAAAAACAAACCACAAAAAAAAAAGAGCAAGCTCTAAACTAGTGAAACTAACCGGAAAATTAACAGCAAGAAATCACCCAGAAGTTATAACTTTTAATATTAAACTGTGACTGAGGAAACAGACATGAAAAAGAAAGTACATAGACAAAACATGTTTAAAAAGACGTACACAGAAGTTTAAAATGATGCACTTTAAGACATCCAAGAGAGTAGAAACTGCAACATAATTAAGTTTAATTCTGACACCTGAGTGGTAGTTTAGAACGTGGCGGCGTAATCATACTCTCATTCTCCACCTTTGAATGGTTCAATGATTTATTGCTGTTTTCTTTCTTGCTTTTCTTCTAGTTAGACAAAAAGAACAAAATATTGTCAATCTGCATCTACAACCAATGAGTTTGATAATTATTTACCAACACTGTAAAGGTGTGGTCACATTTAACATTGTTCACAGCAAAATCCAGTCATTTCAATAGAAATCCACGCAACTGCACAAAGGTGAAAGACTTCGCCACACAGATTACTTTTTTCACAAATTTGCTGCGTTGATCAACAGAAAGCTGCTTGGTTTGAAATTAACTTGTGTGAGCAGTACTTCATACATCATTACACTATTGACAATAGACCTTTTTTGCACATGTGACCACACCTTAAGCTTATGTATAACATTAAATGGGTTAAATAACATTAACAAAATGTCTCACCTTGAAGAAGGGAACCCTTCCGTTCTCAAAACACGTCAGGTTCTCATCAGAGCACGACTGTTCGGTGATGTTTCCATCACTAGAAACACTGACTTCATCCTCCAGAGAATCCTAAAAACAGAATTGAGGTTACACCAGTCCAAAAAAATAGCATCAACAGCACCTTCAAATAAATCTTAATATATTTTAATAGCAAATATTGATAGCGTTTCCACTGATTCAAACTTCTCCTGTAATATAAAGAATATGGATGGACTACCTGGTCGAGAGGTTTCTCCTCTTCTGCCTCTCTGACAGTTTCACACTGGTTCAGTGCGCACTGAAGCTTTTCCTGCTGAGTTCTGAACTCCTCTGCCAGCTCCTCTCGACTCCTCGGCTTGTTCAGCACACGTGGGTACGTGTATTCCCTACGCTGAGGGGTCGTTCCTGCAAAGATACACACGTCACATTACTGCCCTGTACACATGGACCCAAAACGCTATATTTTGAATATTTCCCTCAAAGCTTCTCTTACCTGTTGGTAAATCTTGCCGTAGCTCTGAGCTGATGAAGTTGTGTACAGTGTCCAGTGCCTGAGTGCTGATGGAGGAGAGGGTCTCTTTGTGCTCCTGCATCGTAGCATCATCTTTACCGGTCTGCAATTCCACACGACCCAGAATTCCTTCCACTTCCTGCTGCATGGAAGTCAAACGGGCTTCACAGTCCTGAACGGCTTTCTTCCCATTTTCCTCTACACACTGCATGCACACAGAAAATAAGGGATAGGGATAGTCTCAAACACCAGAAATGCATCATGGAAGGAGACAAATAGTCAAGTGCAAAAGGACCAAACTAACCTTTAGCAAGCCTTGCACAACCGTGTCGGTCTCCCTGATGAGTGTAAGCTGTTCTTGGGCTTTATTCTCAGTTGAGTTTCTGGCTTCGTGACACCACGCGAGTCCCGACTCAGCCAGCGAGTCAAGCGATGTCTGAAGCAGTCCGCAGTATCCGGCACACTCCTCCAGCGCTCTCTCTGCCTCTTCCGTCACTTCATTCATCTCTGTTATCACTCCGTCCACAGAAGAACCCAGTCGGACACGGACAGACACAGTGTGCTCCTCGGTCGCAGTATATTTACTACAATAAAAATGATTTATTAGGGTTTCGTTACAGGAAACTTGAAGTTATATGTTGTGAATATCCTCTCACCTCTGTATGGAGCTCTCTAGTGTTTCTAGTGGAACAATCTGGGCAGATGCTGCCTGTGAAAGACCCTCAAAGTCAGTCTGAGTGTCCAATGCCAAGAGATTCATTTGGTTCTGCAAACACTGAACCAGCTCGGCCACACGCTGTAAAAAGGAACAATTTAAGCAGTTTAAGAACTAGTAGTCAAAAGAGATTTAGACAAAAGTTCTGTCACAGAACTTTACAGGAGAACTTCATGAGGAGAATTTTTTTTTTTAATTGGTTACATTCATACCCATAAAGCTTGTGACCATCTGAGCCAATCAATTTAACAGAAATGTGATTGCTTGGATTAAAGACAATCCTCCTCTTCAAGAAACTGTCCAGGGGTTATAGACCTACCGCCTGATGGCTGTTTCCAGCTTGGCTAATCTGTTGCTTGAGCTTGTCGTGTTCAGCACGCAGAGTGCTAAAGCCCTGCACAGCGCACTCTCGCATACTGGCCAACGATTCAGTGTAAGAATCAAAAAATGACATCATCTCTGATTTCAGACCCCGCATCTGTAAGATACATTTTTACCATGACTTATTACAAATCTCAAAGAAGCAGTAAACTGGCATAACAACAGGTCAAGTCATTCTTCTCACACATACCTGCTCATTCAGAGTGTGGTATCTGTGAAGGGTTTGCTTCAGACTGTCATTCGTGGCCATGACAGACCTGATTCCTGGCACCGCCTGGGCGACCAGAACCTCCTCTAGATGCTGCTTGTGTTCATCCTGAAAAAAAAAAAAGGGTCAATGAATGGTGATCAATATAATGCCTAAAATTACAATTAGGATAAATTGGGAAAAATGGCCATGCACAATTAAATATCCATTACTGGTCAATTAAAAATGTCTAATATTGCTCATCATAACCCCAAAAAAATCAGTCTTGGAAAGTGACTTATAGCATAGGCCTGGAAAAGTCATTGTAATTAATAAAACTCCATGGGCAATTTTATGAATGATATTTTACTAGTTATGTCAAGCTCAAATATTTTAATCAGATTGAAATTGTGTATTTTTATTTATGTAAATGTATTGGTTTATTTAAAAACAAAGAGCATGCAGCTCAAATTCAGTTATTTTAATTATAGTAACTTCTCAGAAACTAGGAATGCCCATAGATTAAAACAAGTAAAAATAAATAAAATAAACAGCCTTTTGTGGTTTCAAGACTGCACAAAAATCAAGAATTCAGCCTTGGTATATAAAAAAAACAGCATGTATAATCCAAAACATTTGGACTGATTGAGTTCTTACCAGTATTTCCAGCATGCTGTTCTGAGCCTCCTGAGAGAGTTTCTCCTGACGTAACACTCCGTTCCTTGCACCGCTCTACACCTTCTCCAACAGCGTCTTTAATACTGCTGTAAGACTCACAGACAGCACCTAATGTCTCCTTAAACACTGTGCCGTTTGTATTCAGCAGCTCACCTACACAGAAACATTTAAACAGGCATTCATTAGATCAGTTTTCTGGAAGGACATCACTTGCTGGAAGTGATTTTAAACACCTATAAACAGGGTTATTACATGAAGAGTGCATCCATGTGATATATCTTACCCACAGAAGAGCGGTAATAATCAATCATCGCAGCATGTTTGTGGCTCTGCTCCTGCAGCGAGGTCTGCATGCTGTTGTAGCAGTTCTCCATGCGTTGGGCGAAGCTCTCCTGGACCTCCCCGTTATGATGCTCCACCCTCCTTCTTCCTCTGCAGCTTAGCGTGGAGACCGCTAACGTCCTGCGTGCTGGCCTCAGCAGTGCTCAACAGCTGGATGAGAGAGACTCAGTTAGGAGAGCGTGCATGTATGCATTTATTATCAGTGCATCATCGAATGAC